>NC_140499.1:28782617-29413617 GCF_964271855.1 Acomys minous | reverse complement strand
GCCTCATTCCTGCATTAGCGTGTCAGAGGACAATAGCATCAGAATTCTCTTCATTATGGGACTGCTGTGGCACTCCGCCATTGCCATTGCTAAGACATACTCAGGAGACTAACAAATTATATCCAAATAATCAGATGTTTCCCAGTGGTTTTATTAGAAAATAGCTGTAATGTAAAAATAAAATTAATCTCACAGAGAAACACCAAAATACCAGGTTGACGGAGACTTGGGGTGGGGCTGAGGGGGCAGGAGCAATTTTCTCAATAGGTTCACATTGCTCATCACAATATTAAGTTGTGTTTGTTAGAACATGCCTGTAATCCTAGCACTCAGGAAGCTGAGACAGGAGGATCTCAAGTTCAAGTACAGCCTGGTTTACAAATCATGACCCTATCTCAGAAAACAAAACACAGTAACAGCTGGGCTAGATGGATCACACCTTTAATACCAAAACTCAAAAGGCAGAGACAGGTGGTCTCTGTGAGTTCAAGGCAAGCCTGTTCTACATATTGAATTCTAGGCGGGTCAGAGGTAGAGCTTCTTTAAAAAAAAAAAAAAAAAAAAAGCCAAGTGTGGTGACTCATGCCTTTAATCCCAGCACTCAGAAGGCAGAGGCAGGCAGATCGATGTGAGTTCAAGGCCAGCCCAATCTAAAAAGTGAGTCCAAGACAGAGAAACCCTGTCTCAAAAAATAAATAAATAAATAAATAATAAAAAGAACTAGTATATGTCTCAGTGGTTAAGGGAACTTATTGCCCCATTGAAGTGTTGCCTAACAAAACTTTTCCTGAGAAGACGTAGCACGTATGTCTACTGACACACTACAGACCAAAGTAAGGACACCACCCAAGTCCAATTTAGTGAACCAGTGGGTTTTATTGGGGTTACTTACAGGAATATGAGTGAAGAGTTACTTACAGGAGCAGAAATGACTCAAAGACAGCTGCAGCACCAGAACCCACACAGGTGACAGCTCAGGAAAGCTGGGAACCTAGAACACGCTGCACAGCCTGCAGGCAGATCACCAGGTTAGCGAGTACCCTGTGCAGGTGCCTCAGTTGGTCTGAGCTGCTTGTAGGTAGCTGGTCTGGTCTTCTTTGCAGCTTAGCTTCCATCTAAGAGGGACTCTCAGCTTTCATTGCTTACTCTTCCGGAGGAGGAGCTTAGTGAATCTGGTCAGTTTCAGGGACTTCCTGAAGCTTATTTTGAGTTGAGCAAGTGTCCTTGTGGTAGGATGGAGTGCCTTTTGGGGATATATGCCTAGGAGTGGTATAGCTGACTCTTGAGGTTAGATGAATCCCCAATTTCCTGAGAAACTGCCATAAAGATTTCCAAAGTGGCTGTACACGTTTGCCCTCCCTTCAGCAATGGAGGAGTGTTCCCCTTGCTCCACAACCTCGCCACCATGAGCTCTCATTTGCTACAACCAAATCTTATGGAGGCTTTCTCTCAACTGAGGTTCCCTCCTCTCAAACAACTCTAGCTTACGTCAAGTTGACATAAAACTATTCAGCACACCATATTTTATATTCATATTGTATGCTCATGTATTTGTTGGGTATGTGCATATATACATGATCAATGCAATACTAAGCAAAACGGGCAGAAGGAGAAAGAGATCCGATTTCCTTCTGATGTATAATTAATTGTGTGTAAATCCAAGCCAGATGGACACACGTATACATAAACACAACATACATAAACTCACGAGCTCTTGTATTTTTGCATATCATTCCTTTTCTTGCTTTTGGTTTTTGTTGGGATGGGGTCTCACTACTTAGCCCACGCTGACTTCACACCAACTTCCCGCTTCAGCTTCCCAAGTGCTAGAATCCCAAATGGAAGCCGCCATTTTGCATAGACGTGCAGACGTACACACAAAACTAGAAAACATAATGAAAACATCCAGTTCAGTATAAACTACCTTCAAGGCCTGTAGGAAACCCACACCTTATAAAAGGACAAAATAAGGGAAAGTGATCAGCCACGATCCATATTCAAAGTATTTCCAAACCAAAATTCTAACATCTAACAAGCAGTGTCACATTCAGAGGCCCAGAACTTCAGTGTCACTGCGAAGCGGTTTGTAAAGCTCAGCACTTGGAGCAAACGATTACCAGCGCTGGCAATAAGGATACTGTGTGTCCTCCCTGAACCTAGGCAGCTTCGAAGGCCACGGCAGGTGCTCAGGTGTGCCACCCGTAATGAGAACAGCTGGTGCCAGGCACAGAAGGGAGCCGCTGTGGGGAGGCACGGCTGCTCTGGGCAAGCAAGGCCTCTCCAGCTGCACTGTAGCCTCACAGCATAGCAACAAGCTGACCTCACTGGCAAGTGAGACTGACAGCTCTCGTCTGAGGCATCCCAAAGATACTCCCAGAGTCAAAGGATGCTCTTGACAAATCCCTGAGGAAGAGATTGGGGATCTGCTGTCAACACCATGGGAGGGCTTGGTTCTCAAACGACCTAACGGCCATTGTGGTGGGAACTCGCACACCTTCAGAGGTGGCGGCTGGAAGCACTGGCTCCTATATGACCAAAAAACACTGTCATTCATGTGTCGGACTCACAGGCTGACACATTCCTTCACCATATCTACAGAGCCAATGTGCATGCCAAGATGTAGACACAGCAGGGGACCAGCTGAGTCAAAAGAGGCAGGTAAGAGGCTTCCCCACGGGTCCCCTCAGCTGGGTAGCTGCCCTCCCAAGGTGCTTAGACACTAGACACAGTTGGTAGGTGTACAAAACCACACTCCTTTCTCCCAGGCCACTCAAGAGCATCCAGGAAGGGAGCCACGGCTGTTTGGTCTCTGCCTTGTTTCTGAATCCTTCCCTCAAATCCTATGACTTCACTTATCAACTTCAGCCAGAGTTCTGCTTTTCCCTCCCATCCTCCTCAAATCCTTCTCATTTCAGTACCCAGGTCAAATGTCTGCTTCTTTTCTGTGAGAGATGTCGTATTCTCCAGCATTCTTCTTCTTCCCTTAAAGACTACTCATTCACAATGTATTACTCTGCTCCACCCCCACCTCGCATTCCCCAGCCTTTCAATTGTATTGTCAACAGGGTGTGTGCTTCATGTTCTGGTTCATTGAATTAGAGTCTGTAGAATGTAGACTCAAGAAGAGGTGTCACTATCTCTTCCTGTGGCACCTGGGACCCTGGTGTCCTGGCCACACAGCATCAGGATGCTCAGTGATGTTTTAGAGTGCATTTGATTTCTTCTCTGCCTATAGAATGAGCAGGACAAGCAAGTGCCAGTTCTTGACCTGGAATCTCTTTTGGATCCTTGAGATGCAAAGCAATTACCCTAGTTGGTCATTACTGTTGCTGTGATGAAACACCATGACCAAAAGCAAGTTGGGGAGGAAAGGATTTGTTTGGCTTACACTTCCAGATCATAGTCCATCACCGAAGGAAGTCAGGACAGGAACTCAAACAGGGCTGGACCCGGACCCTGGAGGCAGGAGCTGATACAGAAGCCACAGGGAAGTTCTGCTTACCAGCTTGCTCATCATGGCTTGTTCAGCCTGCTTTCTTATAGAACCGAGGATCGCCAGCCCAGGAACAGCACCACCCATAGGAGGCTGGGCCATCCAAAATCAATCACTAATTAAGAAATGCCTTACAGCTGGATCTTATGAAAACATTTTCTCAATTGAGGCTCCCTCCTCTCTGATGGCTCTAGCTTGTGTCTACTTGACATAAACCAGCCAGCACAGCAGTTAAGTTCATACGTATTAGAGGCTGGAGCGAAGCGTCAGCCTTCTGGAGGGCTGAATTTGATGTCTTGGCTTCTTGCAAAAACGTCCCAGCAGCTTAGACAATTCTGTGCTCATTCTAAACGCTTACCAGAGCCTGGCTTAACTTAATTTTCCTCTGGCAATATAATCATCACACAAAATTCTTCAATGTTTCACACTTGCCAATGTTTGAACGTGGATTTCTTTCACGCTTTTGGTTATATTTTCTTCTAGAAGCTTAGTTTGGCAAATCCTGCTATCTCATTCACAAGTGCTATTTTCGCCAGTGTAAAAAAAATTAATCCAGAATTTTTTCCTAACACACACACGCGCACGCGCAAGGGAGAGAGAGAGACAGAGAGAGAGAGAGAGACAGAGAGAGAGAGAGACAGAGAGAGACAGACAGACAGACAGACAGACAGACAGAGAGAACAAACTGCTTGCATTACTCAATTCAGTCTCACTATTCACAGAACATGGAGGCAGGGTGAGCCCTCATCTTCTTTAGGACAATCACTCAAGGAACACAGGATGTACAAACCGGCTCCTCTGTCCCTACCAGGATCTGGTAGCCCCTTGCAAGAAGCCAGTCCTGGGGATGGAGTGTAGAAAGTCCTCCATTTGTATGTGAATACTTGGTTCACAGCGGATAACACCTGCAAGGCTGGGAAACCTTTGGGAGGTAGAACCTAACTGAAGCATGAGCCTTGAGGATGTAGAACTGAGCTTCACTTCCTGTCTGCTCTCCGCTTCTTGACTGAAGACACCATGTATCCACCCTCCTGCCATTCCACTACTATTTTTCCCCTCCCCCTATCTAACTGTGAGTCAATCAGTTCTCCTTCCCTTAAATTGCCTCTTGTCCAGGATTTAGTTCCCAGCAAGAACAAAAGTGGCACACTAACACAGGCAGATTGTGAGTAAGAAGGAAGCAAGTGTGGAGAGGGTTTCTTTAGGGATCTTGTCGTTCGGCTCCTATTTTTTTTCCCATTAATTCATTCATATTACATCTCAATGGTTATCCTATCCCTTGTATCCTCCCATTCCTCCCTCCCCCCCCCCCCCCCCGCTTTCCCCCTACTCCTCTCCCCTATGACTGTGACTGAGGGGGACTTCTTCCCCCTGTATATGCTTATAGGATATCAAGTCTCTTCTTGGTGGCCTGCTGTCCTTCCTCTGAGTGCCACCAGGCCTCCCCATCCAGGGGACATGTTCAAATATGGGGCACCAGAGTACGTGTGAAAGTCAGTCATTCTTCTCCTAACCAACACACACAAACACACACACACACACACACACACACACACACACACACACACACACACATCAGTATCTGTACCAACCATAGAGCAAGAAAATGATGGCTAACCACAGAGCAGCCTATAGCGCAGCTACAGCAACAGCCAGAATAATCTAGGAGAAGGCAGAAGATGGCTTTCTGCTGGACCAGAAATGCTCATTCTGACCACTGTCTTCAACCTCGTGGGCTGTGGCAACACCAGGTACAGATAGGAACAAAAAAGAGCATGCATATTGAGTAAAGAAACACTAGGGCAGGAATCAAATAAACAGATCCCCCTCATCTCCTGAAAACTATTCATTATCAGGGGACAGGAGGTAATTTACTCTACCACACAGTGAGGATTCCCCACATGTGGAGGTCCAGGACAGAAGCCACAGGACCACTGGACAGCAGCTGTTGTTGGGACGTCACAGTTCAGAAGCTGCATCGACAAAAATCAAAAGTCTGTTCTTCACTAACATCTCAAAGGATAAGCATATAGGCAATGACAAGTACAACACACAGCATTCCGAACAGCTAAAAATGACGTCATGTACATTAGATTGAAAGGAGAGGAAAAAGCCGGGCGTGGTGGTGCACGCCTTTAATCCCAGCACTTGGGAGGCAAAGGCAGGCGGATCACTGTGAGTTCGAGGACAGCCTGGTCTACAAAGTGAGTCCAGGACAGCCAAGGCTACACAGAGAAACCTTGTCTCAAAAAACCAAAAAGAAGAAGAAGAAGAAGAAGAAGAAGAAGAAGAAGAAGAAGAAGAAGAAGAAGAAGAAGAAGAAGAAGAAGAAGAAGAAAGGAGAGGGGGAAAGGTGGGAGGAAACAGTTGGAAACTGGCTTCCATGTAGGTGGGAGCGCCCTGGTTGATGACAGCACCTCTCTCCCAGGAGTAAGACTGGCTGTGGAGTCCCTCAGAGTGACATCAGAACCCTCAGGAGTCATACGAAAAGGATGTAAGCCCCCACTGTCAGTTCTGCAGAAAGACTCCACAGTTCTTCACCACTCCGTCATCTCCTGACTCCCCAGGGAAGGGAGATGAGATGGTTGTAGGTCAGGAAACAAAATGCTAAGGTGTTGAGTGCTTGTTCTTTTCTCCTGATTTACAGATCAAGAGTGATCCCCTTCACGGGGCAGTCCAGGGTCATGTAACTGTGGCCCAGCAGCCATGGGAAGTGTGACTGGGGGAGGGGGGGGAAACGCTGTGTACCCCTGGGCAAAGAGTTTAGTTTAAGTAAAATGATTATGCTCTGGAAGGCTATTTTGTGACTGTAGGTAGAGTAAACAATACTGTTTCATAGTATGAAAAAGTTGTTAAGAGTATAGATCTCGAGTTAAGGGATTTGGGATTTTTGTTGGTTTGGTGGGTTGTTTTAGGGTTTTTTGTTTTTGTTTTGTTTTGTTTTGTTTTGTTGAGATAGGGTCTCTCTATTACGTGTCACTGGGTGTTCTGGAACTCTGTAATGTAGACCAGGCTGACCTCAAACTCACAAAGGTCCACCATCCTCTGTCTTCCATGTGTTTGTGTAAAAGGTATGTGTTACCATGCCTAGCCATGTTAAGGGTCTACTAAAATATCCAATTAGACATAATAAATCATCCAGTTCTATATAATCCGAATGGACTAGTTTGTCAAGCACAGGGCACCCCAGCTGCCCTTCCGTGGTCATTCCACCTGTCCAGTGGATGCTTGCTTCCTTGATTCCCCAGTGTGAGGGATGTAGGCTGCACACTGAAGGATCAGGCCCACATCTGTTGTAATAGTCACGACAACCAAGCCAAGCTAGAGAAGGTCACTTGCCCATTCCCCAGGAAGCCTGCATTTTCTGGGAAAAGATTTGCTCAGCAGTAACCGAGAGGACTCCAAGGACCCCTGTCAAATTGACTTAGCAAGGTAGGCAGAGTCCTGCTATGTTTCAGTTTTCGTCTGAGTCATTTATTGGCCTTAGTTTTTGTTCTGGCTTACTTTGTTGGCACTGTTATAAATGCTATACCCAAAAGCAACTTGGGGAGGAAAGAATTTATTTCCTCTATACTTTGTAGTCCAGGACAGGGACTCAAGACAGGAGCTATAGCAGAGACCATGGAGGAATGCTGCTCACTGGCTGGCTTTCCGCAGCCTGCTCAGCTTGCTTTTTTGCACAATTCTCTCTGAGGGTGGCACTGTCCAGAGTGGGCTGGGCCCTCGAACATCAGTCATTAATCAAGGAAACGCCCCACAAGACATGGCTACAGGCCAATCTGATGAAGGCAAGTCCTCAACAGAGCCTCTCTTTTTTAGTGTTTTTGAGTGGAGTGTCTATTAAAATCTTTGGGTCATTTTGAATGATGAGCTCTTTATATGTCGCTGACATAGATCCTTTATTAAATGTAATGCTTTCAGGCCAGGAGGTGGTGGCGCACGCCTTTAATCCCAGCACTTCGGAGGCAGAGGCAGGTGGAGCTCTGAGTTTGAGGCCAGCCTGGTCTACAGAATGAGTTTCAGGGCAGCCGAAGCTTCACAGAAAAACCCTATCTCAAAAGCAAACAAATGGGGCCTGGAGAGATGGCTCAGAGGTTAAGAGCACTGTCTGCTCTTCCAAAGGTCCTCACTTTAATTCCCAGCAACCACGCGGTGCCTCACAACCATCTATAGTAAGATCTGGTGCCCTCTTCTGGCTTGCAGGTGTACATGGGGGCAGAATACTGTATAAGTACCAAATAAATAAAATCTTTTTTTAAAAAACTAAATAAATAAATAAATAAATCCTTCATAAATCTAGTCTTCTAGTCTGTGGCCTGCCTTTTCATTCCCTAAACATTGATTTTAAAAGAAAAGCTATTTTCTTGGATGATATTTCAAGGTAAAAGCGTTCTAAAAAGCTCTGCCTATTGCCCTAAAGGGTGTGAGACTCTCCTCCAGCCTGGTTGAAAGAAGCAGTGCCCCGTCCCCTCCCAAACACACACACACACACACACACACACACACACACACACACACACACGCATGCACGCACATGCACACGCACACACATCCCTGAGCCCTGACCCCTCTGATTATTGTTGTTGTTCCCTTTGATTATTTCATATTGTTCTGTTTGTTTGTTTGTTTGTTTGTTTTTCGAGACAGGGTTTCTCTGTGTAGCCTTGGTTGTCCTGGACTCCCTTTGTAGACCAGGCTGGCCTCGAACTCATAGTGATTGGCCTGCCTCTGCCTCCCGAGTGCTGGGATTAAAGGCGGGCGCCACTGTGCCCGGCTCATATTGTTCTTTTGCAGGATCCCTCATCTACATCCAAGAGAGCACTTGTAAGCCTACACCAAGGCTCTCTGTCTTTGCGGCCCTCTTCTTCCCCCAGCCGTCCGGCCTGTGCACCGTAGCTCCGGAGCGTCATTCCTCAGGGGCACTTAGTTTCCTTTCCTTACCTCAGGGAAGGCACCAGCTGAGTTCTCTGTCCCACACCGTAGTCTTATAACTCTACACCAAGCCAGGACACCCATGAGTCTGCACTCCTTTGTTTCCTGTCTCGTAGGGAGCTCTGTTGTTCACAGCCCAGTGTCCAGGATCTTGTGGCTCTCTCTTACCCAGTGTTTTAGTGGTTTTAGATAAAACGGTAAATGGGACTTGGTTTCTTCATCTTAAGAGAAAGCATCATTCTTCCCTGGCATATCTTTTTCTGTTTGTTTGTTTGTTTGTTTGTTTGTTTGAGACAAGGTTTCTCTGTGTAGCCTTGGCTGTCCTGGGCTCGCTTTGTAGACCAGGCTGGCCTTGAACTCACAGCGATCCACCTGCCTCTGCCTCCCGAGTGCTGGGACTAAAGGTGTGCACCACCACGCCGGGCCTCCCCTGGCATATCTTGATGCAGACCTACCCTACCACATGAATACCCTCTTGCAGGCAGAAGGGCCAGGGCCAGGCGTCTTCACTAGGTAGGGTTACAAGGACAGAGAATACCCTCAACACTGCCAAATGATTTCCACGCCCAGAATGTGCTCCGTTTGGAGAGGTTATTTTAATGAAAAACACAAGAATATGAAATATTATCTCCTAAGGGCGAAGTATCAGCCATCCGTGGTCTCTCTGAGAGATCACTTCAGAATGGCAAAAAAAAAAAAAAAGTCCAGGGAACAGGTGAGGAAGCTCAGGTTATTAAACTTTGAGGGCTGCTACCCCAGTGGCAGTTTGTGATGGCTGTCACCAGTCTCACCCTGCTGGAGAGGGTCTCAGGCAGGCTAGAAGGGGCGTGGTGTGGGTCCCAGCCTCAGACCACCTTCACTCTAGGTGCCTTTTTGCTAAGGGTCCCCATGGTTTCCAGGGGGGCTCAGAAAATCAAGTGACACTTTGCACTACAGGAAAGTGAGAAGGGCTTAGAAGGAGTCTGAAGCCCAAGACCGGACGACCCCACCCCCGCCCCCGCCCCCACCCGGGCTTCCACCCCTAAGAATCCATTCTCTTATTGGAAGGTCTCCCAGAGGGAACCCAGCTGCCATACATCTCTCCTCTGATGTCTCACTAGCCAGGGAAAGCCAAACTGACCCCAGAGGAAGGAAGGTGGGAACGTCATCACATCAAGACAGACCTGGCCACAAACCATTGTGTTTCTAGATCTCAATTCAGTCTCCAGAGAGAATCATTTTTACAAGCCATTGTCGGCTCTGTCCTCGGGTCTACTCATTTCCCCTCCAGTAATAACTGCATCTCCTCCTCCCCAGCGCGGAGCACTGAGGCTCATGTTGGGCTGGCTCCTCTGCACATGCGCACAGTAAACGGCCTTATATGGCTTTTCTGCTACTAATTGGTCTACTGCTAGTGTCGTTTGGATGTTGAACCCTTTTGGATAGTACGGAAGAGATTGGCCGTTTATCTTTAAACTCTCCAAAACTGGGGGCTCGCCACACACAGCAAGAAGCCAGAAACCCTTCAGAGAGACATCTTGCAGAGAGCTCAGCGTCCCCTCCAAGAACCAGAGCTCACCTGCCCGCATGTTCCCAGCGATCGGCAGGAGCACGAGGTAAGGCCGCTGGTAGTCTCCTGCCTCCAGAAGGTGAATTCCTCAGGAGGCCTCCGCCCACGCCTGCCTGCCGGTCTCTGGAAGCCGGAACTGGCTTCTCCGGCTGTCATTCACTTCCGCGGTAGACGTCAGGAGGATAGAATCTGCCTGGCTGGGAACCTAGCATTCCACTTGGGTAGGATCACGCACTTGGGCAAGGAAAGTAAGCTCACCTTAAGCCTAAAGAGATGGGCAAAATACTTAGTCCTTTAACGGAATACCGTACTTTTCCTTCCCAGAATTCCCACACCCTAGCACAATGCATACCGAGCAGAGCAGCTGTGAGGTCCAGCTGGGTCTGCATACTTTTCTAAGTCAGGAGTGCTGCTTTTCCTTACACATTCCTGAGCCGGGAACCAAATGGCACGGCTTCCCCTCCCCCTTTCTTCTTCTTCTTCTTCTTCTTCTTCTTCTTCTTCTTCTTCTTCTTCCTTTTTCTTTCTTTTTTTGTGTTTGTTTGTTTTGTTTTGGGGGTTTTTTGGTTTTGTTTTGTTTTTCCAAATCAGGTTTCTCTGTGTAGCCTTGGCTGTTCTGGACTCACTCTGTAGACCAGGCTGGCCTTGAACTCACAAAGATCCACCTGCCTCTGCCTCCCGAGTGCTGGGATTACAAGTGTTGCCACCACCCGCCCTTCCCTCCATCCATTCTTTTTCTCTGGCCAGCTGCTGATTTACAGATTTCCTGCAGTGGGGTTTTTACTTTTCAACTCGAATAAAAATGTTCTTAGCGCCGGGTGTGGTGGCACACGCCTTTAATCCCAGCACTCGGGAGGCAGAGGAAGGCAGATCGCTGTAAGTTCGAGGCCAGCCTGGTCTACAAAGCTAGCCCAGGACAGCCAAGGCTAACACAGAGAGACTCTGTCTTGAAAAAACAAAAAACAAAAACAAAAACAAAAAAAATGTTCTTAGCTTCTGATGAGTATCTTCTTCAATTCTTTTTTTTTTTTTTTTAAGATTTCTTTATTTCATGTATGAGTGCTCTATCTGCATTTACACCTTCATGCCGGGAGAGGGCATCAGATCACATTATAAATGGTTGTGAGCCACCATGTGGTTGCTGGGAATTGAACTCAGGCCCTCTGGAAGAGCAAACAATGCTCTTAACCTCTGAGTCATCTCTCCAGCCCCTTAAATTATGTTATTAGTAAGAATCCTTACTTAAGGACTCCCTTAAGAGAGAGCAGTTTAGTGAGGTTCCAGGCCTCTCTTGAAGTAGTTTAGATACCATTTCCTCATAGGTTCCAACCAAGTGTCTGCTGGGTCTTGTCACCATCCGCAGCTCTGTAGACTTTAACGTGAATAACCAGAGTGGTAAGGTTAGTTATTTCCTGGGTATGGAGTTTGGGGACTTTGCTTTTGGGTTTGGTTGGGGGTGTCTTTTGTTTTGTTTTGTTCGTTTTTTTGAGACAGGGTTTCTCTGTGTAGTCCTGGCTGTCCTGGACTCACTTTGTAGAGCAGGCTGGCCTCAAACTCACAGCAATTCACCTGCGTCTGCCTCCTGAGTGCTGGGACTAAAGGCATGCGCCACCACACCTGGCTGAGTCTGGGGACTTTGGAGACTAGCCTTGGAGCTGTTTTCTTGCCCTTTTAAGGAAAAAGCAGATGCCAATATTCTCATTTTCAAACATCCCTTCCCTAAAGAGAGTACAACTGACAGTCTTGTACATTTGCACCCTACGCTAGGACACATTAAGAAGCAAAAGCACCAACCAATGTCCATGCATGCACAGATACGCCTACATTTTCATTCTTTTTTCTTTTCTTTTTTTTTGTAATTAATTTATTATGTATACAGTACTCTGCCTGCAGGTACACCTGCCAGCCAGAAGAGGGCATCAGATCTCATCATAGATGGTTGTGAGCCACCATGTGGTTGTGGGAATCGAACTCAGGACCTTTGGAAGAGCAAACAGTGCTCTTAATCTCTGAGCCATCTGTCCAGCCCCTTCTTCTTTCTTCTTGAGACAGGGTTTCCCTGTGTAGCTTTGGCTGTCCTGGACTCTCTTTGTAAACCCAGGCCGGCCTCAAAGACAAAGAGATCCACCTGCCTCTGCCTCCTCAAAGGATACATTTTAAATGTAATACACCCATGCATACATGCATGCATATGTACATGCGCACACATGTACTCAATGTACAGATATACATGGATGTGCACTTCGAGAGCCTAAGGTCTTCTGTCTGTCCCAGCTTGTGGGACCCTTAGGACACAGAAATAAGACGCACAGGGCTCCCAAGGTTTCCAGTTTCTGATAGGTGGAGTACAGGTTAGGAGTTGGAGCAAAAGCCAGAGGGGCTGGTGTTCTAGCCACACCTCCCTCTGAGAACCCCCACTGCCCTGGAAGCTTAGTCAATAGCCCACTGTTTGCTGTGCAGTTAAGAAGATAAGACAGTGGAGGAAGTTAGTCTGAAATGCTAAGAGTTAGGCTGCTCCTATCTTCCATCTAGAGCAGCCAGCCGCTCGCCAAAATGTTAGCCTTTCAAAAGCAGATTGTGCCTTTGGATTGTAAATTCACATTCCAGAGCCACTCCCGCCCTCCTTTCCACAGGGCCACTCCCTCCCCCGCCTCCACCCCCTACAGCCTTCTGTCTAACACGCTTCCCTCTCCTGTGCTAATCCATATTCTCTCTCTCTCTCTCTCTCTCTCTCTCTCTCTCTCTCTCTCTCTCTCTCTCTTCCCCCCTTCCTCCCTCTCTCCCCTTTCTTCTTGTCTTTTCCATCCCAAGTAGTGCTTCCAGCACCCTCCGTGGGAACACATTGCTTAGGAGGTCAGTAGTGGGTCTTAGGTGAACACACCAAGGGAGGCAGATGACTGAAATCAGGTCCACGCTGACCAAACAGAAACCAGGTTGAGAAGACCGGGGACTGGTCATTTATATGACCTTGTGCAGGCTGCATCACCTCACCAGATTCTTTTTTTTTTTGAGGCAGGGTTTCTCTTGTGGTCCTGGCTGTCCTGGGCTCACTTTGTACACCAGGCTGGCCTCAAACTCACAGCGATTCGCCTGCCTCTGCCTCCAGAGTGCTGGGATTAAAGGTGTGTGCCGCCACCGCCCGGCCCAGGTTCCATTTTTATCTCCACCTCTCAAAGAAACGTTAAGTACTGAGCTGACGTCATGGGAGCAGCTTCCTGAAGGGCTGTGTCACAATGAAACCCAGTGAGGAAGGATGTCAGTCCACTCTGAACCAAAGGCTGGCTTTAACATCCGAAGTAAGGACTGGATCTTTTCTCATACGAAACAAAATCACTGGCATTAAACATTCTCACTTTGGGAGCCGGGATGGTGGTGCACGCCTTTAATCCCAGCACTTGGGAGGCAGAGGCAGGCGGATCACTGTGAGTTCAAAGCCAGCCTGGTCTACAATGCGAGTCCAGGACAGCCAAGGCTACACAGAGAAACTCTGTCTCAAGAAACCAAAAAACAAAACAAAATAAAATAAAAACTTTCTCACTCTGGGCTCAAGGAGACAGCAGATCACGAGACCACATCTATCTTACAAAACCTTCTTCCACCAACAGCACAAAGGCAACATGTAGATTCACCAAGGAGAAAAACGTCCTTTACAAAACGACATATTTGAAAATTTTGGGAAATCTCAACTCAGTTCTGAGCTAAGCAGAAGCTCTAAGAACTAGGACACAAAAGAGTGAGGGAAGAGACTAGGGCAGCCTGCGCATGCGTGCTCACCCACACTGTCTGTCAGCTCAGGGGTGATGAAAGGAGAGAGCGAGAAGCGACTCCAAGGGCTCACAGCGGCCTGAGCGACCTCTTCACAGAGAACAGAGGAAGGCCGTAGAATAAAGTGTGCACGGTGAAAGGAGGCAGAACCTTCCTTCAGCTGTACAGCCCCAAAGCATGTTTTACAGAGCTCGGTTTTGAGGCTCAGTAGGTTTGAGTGACTGTATTTTCATTGCTTTTTTCAGAAAGACATGTCAGCCCTCCTGGGTATTCCGGCACACGCCTGTCATCCCAGGTTAGTAGCAAGAGGTTTGTGCTAGGTTTGAGTCTAGCCTCGTCTACATATCACCTTCTAGGCCACCCATGGCTACAGAGCTACACACACACATTTGCTTTAAAACAGACAAGAACTAAAGGAAACAAAACAACAATATTATTTATTTATTTTTATTTTATTTATTGGTTTTATTTGAGACAGGGTTTTTCTGTGTAGCCTTAGCTGTTCTAGGCTCACTTTGTAGATCTGGATAGCCTTGAACTCACAGAAATCTGCCTGCCTCTGCCCCTGCCTCTGCCTCTGCCTCTGCCTCTGCCTCCTGAGTGCTGGGATTAAAGGTATGCCCCACCATAGCAGGCTAACCTCCCACTCTTGAGACTAGGGTTTGTTGAAGAATGGCATCTCAGTTCTGCCACACCAGATACCGGAGGGAAATAAGGAGAAGGGGACCTGGGCAAATCGATACCACGTGGCACACTCTCCACCCTGTGCTGCCAGCCAAGAAGCATGCCCGTGCCCCACAGTTACCTGCCCCCCAGGTAACTGTGCTCAATGCTGCGCACGCTTTCTTTCTTTCTATCTATCTTTCTTTCTTCCTTTCTTTAGATCTATTATTATGTCTACAGTGCTCTGCCTGCACGTACACCTGCAGGCCAGAAGAGGGTATCAGATCATATTACAGATGGTTGTGAGCTCCTATGTGATTGCTGGGAATTGAACTCAGGACCTTTGGAAGAACAGGTGGCGCTCTTAACCTCTGAGCCATTTCTCCAGCCCAAGCTTCATTTCTTTTAACCCTAATCACTCAAGTCAGTGGACTCTGTTGGTCCCACTTCACCTTTGAAGCATCAGCCGGGATGGATTTAATATTGCTGCAGGATCCACCTAAGTAGTACAGGAGGTCTCCTGGTTCCAGAGTCCTTAGAGCAAACCCCATCCCCATCAACCCACCACCACCATGCCATGCATTTTTAACCAAAGCAGCAATATGAATCTCCTTAAGCTTTAGCATTTGTGGAGGACACTCCAGCGGATGACGGCATTGCACACCCGCTGGTGGGCAGGTTGGATCAGGGCCGAGTCATATCCATTCTGAGTTGCCATGTGTGATGCCATGAGACCCAGAACTGCCCACAGTCACAGTGAGAAGCAATTGTGCCATCAAACTCTTCACAGCTGTCATCTTGGGAGACCCGGAGATCAAGATGGCCCCAGGCCACGCAGATATCTGCTGAAGCCATTAAGCCTTTCCTAGGCTGAACCTCCAGGTTCTAAGATGAGTGTCAATCATAAAACTGTGGCCAGTGAGCCTAAAGATGCCTGGGGAAAAAGCTGGGCGTTGTGGCGCATGCCTTTAATCCCAGCACCTGGGAGGCAAAGGCAGGTGGATTGCTGTGAGTTCGAGGCCAGCCTGGTCTACAAAGTGAGTCCAGGACAGCCGAAGCAACACAGAGAGACCCTGTTTCAAAAAAACAAAACAAAAATTATATTCTGTGATGACGTAAATAAATGTGGGGACTTTGGTCTTCAAAGCTCCCCACTACTAGCACCTGGAGGCCATCGTGCCCGACACGACACTCCACACTGTGTGAAAACGGCTGTTGATAGGTATGGAGCATATTCAGTCAGCACTATTCTAGAACCTTATAGAGTTACCAAACAGTAAATTCTCCCCCCACCTCTGTTTTTCCAAATGAGAAAACAGAGACCCGGCAAGGTTAAGTGAATCACCCAGGGCCACTTAACACATGACAAGCCCTTAAAAACTGCTTTTGCTAAAAAAAAAAAAAAAAAAAAAAATGCACTGACTGCTCACTTGGGAGGACAAAACCCCCACAGGTATCTAGATCTGGAGTCGCCTTAAATTCCAGGAACTGCCGGAACTGATACATATCTTTATAACAAAGGATTGACATTACCCCTCGAGCACTGATGACCAGACAGACCAGCCCCTCAAATGAGGACAATTATCTACGACCGGTCAGGCTGTAACTATAATTATCTTACAGAAAGCATACTGTTATCTCAAGCCATCAGAATTTCTTTGAGCCACCTTGTAGCCCAAGACCTGAAACAATGCTCAGCCAGAACGCACTTCGGCCAGGAATGCTTAATTATAATTCCTCTCAGCTGAATCCCAATTGTTCTCCGTTTAAATCTAAAGCCCATATCAGCTCTCAGAGACAGACTTGGCTCTCGGTTCCGCACTGACTGACACGATCTCCTTTCCCTGCTATTTACCATTGCTCCTCTCATCAAAGCGGCAGGTGACTGTCTCTGATTTCTTAGGAAACCCAGATAGATGGGCGTCTCCCCCAAACTCCAGAAGCATCCCCATACACAGCATTCTGATGATGCTCAAGGCACCACACCTGCCTCATCAGTCTGTCCTGCCATTGGTTGTTAAGGAGTACACTGTTTAGGAGGATCTATATCCTGGTCCACCCTTAATCAATCCAGTAGAGCATTTTCCAGGGTACTTTTTCGGCATTAACCATGGCACTACATCCCAAGCAGGACATAAAGCAATCAGATGGGACAGCCTAGACTATCCCTGAGGTCCTGGCAAAATCCCAGTGGGCTCAGAACATTCCAGAAACAAACCCAAAGAGTATACATATGGAAAAAGATGAGCAAACAACTGATTAATACACTCTCAGTGTGGGATACAGCACCGATAGCAGGCTTTTCTATGGCAAAATTGACCTCCCCCGGCCTATCCCATCTTCCTAGGCTCCTGTTCCTTTGGGGGACTGTTACTGCTCTCTAAGGTAGATACTGTTCAGTGACACCTTTTTGGTTTTTTTGTTTGTTTGTTTGTTTTTTTCCGAGACAAGGTTTCTCTGTGTAGCCTTAACTGTCCTGGACTCACTTTGTAGACCAGGCTGGCCTGAAACTCACAGCAATCCACCTGCCTCTGCCTCCCAAGTGCTGGGATTAAAGGTGTGCACCACCACCGACCAGCCAGTGACACTTTTTAAAGCTTAAAAAGGACAAACTTTTACACACACACAATGGGGTCTTGATCACAATGGGGTCTTGAAGTATAAGAGAAAGACTGGACTTAATTCCAATAGAGCATAAACCATTGGAAGCAAGTGGCCCAAAGAGCAGGGTGCGGGTCAGCAGATAGAAAATTACCGGGGGGGGGGGGGGGGGCTGGAGAGATGGCTCAGTGGTTAAGAGCACTGTCTGCTCTTCCAAAGGACCCGGGTTCAATTCCCATCCACCACATGCTACATAGCAGCTCACAACTGTCTGTAATTCCAGTTCCAAAGGCTCTGACACCCTCACACTAAAATAAAATTAAATAAATTATTTTTTTAAAAGAAAAAAATTACTGAGGGGAATCATGGGTGAAAGGAATTCTGGATAAACTGACACAACAGGCCAGAGTGGTCACACATTGCCTGGGGGTGTGGATGACAAGGGACCTGGCCAGATATCAGGGATGATTAGGACAATTGCCATACCGACTTGGCAGGGATCTTGCTAGAACTGGATTGAACCAGGAAGCAAGGAGGTGCATCTCGGAAGTGTCAAGCCTGGTTAATGTCAGACTAAGCACAGAATCTTGGTCACCACCTGCACCAAGGATTTTCATTATCTTACCCCATCCTTATACCTTTTTTTTTTCTTCCTCTTCTTCTTCTTCTTCTTCTTCTTCTTCTTCTTCTTCTTCTTCTTCTTCTTCTTCTTCTTCTTCAGTTTTTCAAGACACAGGGTTTTTCTGTATAGCCCTGGCTGTCCTAGACTTGCTTTGTAGACAGGACTAGCCTCAAACTCACAGAGATCCTCCTGCCTCTGCCTTCCCGAGCGCTAGGATTCCGGGCATGCGCCACCGACATCCTCTTCCTCCCTACCCCCAGCCCCTCCCCCACCCTCGCATGATCAGGTCTCTTTACCCAAAGAAAATATCACTATGACCGTTCCGTATTTGAATACAGCTAACATTGGCTGGACACCATCTTTCGGCGTGTTATTTCACATAAAAGCTCACAATATTCTGAGGTCTACATCTTGCTTGCTTACCACCTGCCTCAGCTCAGGTGAAGCTCTGTCCTTTTAAAAGTCCTGCTGCCCTTGCTTCTCTCATACTTCCTTGCTTTGCTTTCCTGCCCACCCAGCTGGCTGCTCTTCTCCCAGCTTCTCCTCAGCTCCCTGGCTGAGTATTTTGGTCCAGGTCTCTACTCCCTTCTGCCTACAGTTGTTCCATGCAGGACTGTCCCCAGAGTTATAGTTGTATAATCCATATTTACATCCCCCACCCCCTCACGACTTCATCCCTGAATCCCAACCTTCTATATCGAAGTGTTTATTTATTTATTTTAAAAGATGTATTTATTTATTACATATACATGTCTGCCTCAACACCAGAAGAGGGCACCAGATCTCATCATAGATGATTGTGAGCCACCATGTGGTTGCTGGGAACTGAACTCAGGACCCCTGGAAGAGCAGACAGTGCTCTTAGCCACTGAGCCATCTGTCCAGCTCCTATTTCCAAGTGTTAACTCAAGATTTCTATTATATCTAACAGGTGTTTTACATGGCTATTACGGAGCTGTGGACCCTTCCGTGTGCTGCATCAAAACACCTCTATGCCTGTATATCATACAGCTCCACTCAGGCCAGAGAACTCAATGCCATCCTGACTTTTTTTTCTCCCATCCCACATCCGACTCATCAGAAACCTAATGGGAGGGGGGGGAGGTCGGTGGTTTTTTGAGACAGGTTTTCTCTGTGTAGCCTTGACTGTCCCGGACTCACTTTGTAGACCAGGCCGGCCTCAAACTCACAGAGATCTGCCTGCCTCTGCCTCCCGAGTGCTGGGATTAAAGGCGTGCGCCACCACGCCCAGTGACATCAGAAACTGTCTTTTCAATAGATCAGAGTCCACGACCACCCTCCCCACCTCTCCCTCCCAGTCCAGGAATCCATCACCTCTGCTAACTAGCTCCCCGGCCACTTGCCCTACTCCACACACAGTCCTTCTGTTCTCAATTCAGACCCCAGAATACTCGGAATCCTTTTTTGAGACAAGGTCAACTTGTGGCCCAGGCTAGCTCTGAGCTTGTGATCCCCATGCCCCGCCTCTCACCTATGCTGAGCATCACCACTCTGAGGAGAATAATCCTTCCTTAAGAGAAAGCAGAGGCACCAGCGCTCGGCTCAGCATCCTCCCATGACATCTGAGCTTACTGCAGGCAGAGTCCAAAGTCCTTATTTCAACTAGCCTAGCCTAAGACATCTCATAGAAAGCAGCTCTGGGATGCTAAGCAGCTTACCGCATTATAGCTTCTTGTCTGCTATGGTGGTCTTTGCCCTCTCCCTCCCCTCTGCAGGGAGGAAGTCTTCTCCTCGTCTCCATGTAGCTCCTATGGTTCATCCAGGCAGTCTTTCCTTCATCCTGTCAAAAACAGCAACAGGAACACACAAGTGCACATGGCATGCACACACACACACACACACACACACACACACACACACACACACACACCATGGCCCTAGTTCTCCATCGTGTTGGGCCTTTTTTCATCACCTGGTCTACTTGATACATTATAACTTTAATATTTTCTGATTTCTGCGGCTGTTTATTTTCTATCATGCTCCACAAGATTTCGTTTCCAAAAAGAAAGGCCCAGAACTGGCTCTCACACGGTAGGCGTGCAAGAAATGATTGGCTCCTACCAACAACTGCATGAACGAGCGATGAGCCTGTGGTACAAATGAGACAACAGGGTCATCTTCCCAAAGGCTATGCCATCAGGACTTAGAAGAACTGGCATTCTAACCCGGGGTTTCCTGACTCCAGTCCTCAGTGGGCATGGCACGTAAGGAAAATCCTGATACATCAAGCCCTGGCCTGTTAAATACAAATGGTTGGCAATGTCAAATAGCCCACTCAGAGCCGCACGTAAGGAAAATCCTGATACATCAAGCCCTGGCCTGTTAAATACAAATGGTTGGCAATGTCAAATAGCCCACTCAGAGCCCAAAATAGTTTCCAGAACAGCCTCGCAAGCTCCTCCAGCGGTCACTCTGCTTAGTGACTGCAGAGAGCAAGTGCTTGCAGCCGTCGGCTTTCTGTCACACCCGGCAGACAGCGTGTCCTCACAAAGATCCTTCTTTGCGATGCCTGGAATTAAACAAAGCATCCCCAGGCCCTGCCCTGTGGAAGCTCAATCATCCAGAAGAAACCCCGAGGCACACAGGGCTGGTCTCATGAGCTGGCAACCGCAGGCTCTGATTTTAGAGACTGGGAAAGCTCGAGTCCAAAAATATCTCCCCCTCCCAAATGCCACAGTGCCTGGAATTCCACTATTAGAGAGATATTTCTGGGCCTTTAAGCACTATCTCTGATTCTGAGTCACTTTGGAAGATATATTTTTAAGACAGTACATGCTTGTATTTAGCAGTTTTTTTTTAAATGTTGAGTTTATTTCTTTTAATAAATGACATTGCTTATATTTATTGCTATAGTACATTCCTTATAATTTTATTATTTTAACATTATGTTCATTTCTAAGGCTTGATTTACATTTCACTTCGCTATATAATTTGAATTTTCATTCTAATCGTTGTGACTTCCTAAATTTTGATGAAACTCAGCATTCTATTTCTCAAATTAATTCTAAAACTCCAATAGTGTCTATTTACCTCCAAGCTAAGAAAAATGACATAGTAACGAGCTTGTCATTACTATCGTCTCCTTCCACCCACTCCTGCCCCATCAACAGACTCTTTTTGTTATTTTGTCAGCGCATCTTTCCTCCTTCATGGCTATATTATTATCATCATCATTACTCTTTCCATTTGCTAAGGGTTTTTGTCATTGTTGTTTAACTTCATGGGTGTTTTTAAAATGAGAAATAAATGTAAAACTAGACATGTTGGCACGTTCTTGTAATCTCTGCATTTGGGGAGGTGTAAAACCAGGAGCCAAGGTCTTCTTCAGATCCACAGCAAGTTCCAAGCCAGCCTGGGTTACATGATACCCTGTCTCAAAAGCTAAGACAAAATAAAATGAAATTTTAAAAACTAAAATCATTGGGCATGGCAGCTCACTCCTTTAACCCTAGCACTCTAGGTGGATCTCTTGAGTTCAGCCTGGCCTACAGAGTGAGTTCCAGGACAGCCAGGGTACACAGAGAAACCATGTCTTGGGGGAGGGCGAGGAGGAACCAAAACTAAATAAATAAATAAATAAATAAATAAATAAATAAAAATACCCCAAAGCAAAACCAAAATGTAGCCAGGCGTGATGGCTCACACTTGTAATCCAAGAACTTCAGAGGCAGGAGCAGGGAGATCTCTGTGAATTCAAGGCAAAGCTAGTCCAGGACAGCCAAGGCTACACAGAGAAGCCCTGTCTCAAAAAAACAAAACAAAGAGAGAAAGAGAGAGGGGGGGGAGGGAAACTGATGGAACATATATGATGTGAAATTGGACCAGGGAACTCCGAGAGCAGAAGGGAAACAAAAGGGTAACAAAGGGAACATTGCGGTCACTGGCAGAGGAGAAGGGATTAGGCAAAGTATAATAACACAGAAGAATGAAAATAGCAGCGGGGCATTGGTGGCGCCCACCACCCCAGGAGGCAGAGGCAGGTGTATCACTGTGAGTTCAAGGCCAGCCTGGTCTACAAAGCAAGTCCAGGACAGCCAAGGTACACAGAGAAACCCTGTCTCGAAAAAGAAAAGAAAGAAAAGAAAAAAGAAAATAGCATAAAGCTAATATTTTATATTGACATTTTGCATGCTAACTTAAACACGAAATAATTTTAAGAAAGAAGGAAAGAAAAAAAGAAAAGCCATGTAAAGGGAAATTGAACGAAAGCTGGCCTGAAGACAATGGCACTTCTCTGCTTTGCCTTTTGCAAAACCCAGAAACAAGGTGGAAATGCTACCTAGAGGAAACCGAAGTTCCTGATGCTCTTTTCGGGAGAAAGAGGACAAGAGTAAGACACAACTGCCGTGTGATCAAAGCATGTAACAGTCGGGGTTGGCGCAGGAGATGGGTGGGGGAAGGAAGTCAGTCCTGCCCTGGATATCAGCTTGCAGAGAACTGTCCAGGCACAATCTTGACCTTATTTCCTCCGGTGCCGTGCTGCAGCCCCCAGGCTAGGCAGGCCACTCCCTGGAGGAGAGAGTTACACACAAAAGCACGCCTCCTGCTTGGGCCAGGCTGAATTCTTTCTGAAACTGCCCTGGCTTTCTTTCTTTCTTTTTTTTTTTCTCAACCCCTTGTGAGAACACAGGAAACCCTGCTTCCCCAATCCTGAAATGTCTGCCTCAGGAAGGAAAGGACATTGTCTTCCCAGGGCCACTTGCTTGTGAACCAGCCCCAAGGCCTCCTTTGTAAATACACCACAGAGGCAAACCAATTTGGACATTCCTTGCAAACAGCAAAGTTTGAAATATAATGAGCAAATCAACTTAAGGGCAGGGCAAAAGAGATACAAAGCCAACACAAAAGGCATAGACTCTGTACGGCACAGCCCCAAAGAGGTGTTTTGTCCTTGTTCGGTTTGAGTAGAGGTGCTTGCTCAAGAGAGTAATCATTCAATATTCTTTCCCTATTCGGTAAATAATGTGCTAATTCGCCCTTTACAAGATCAAGATAAAGCTCATTGTTATGCTTTCTATAAAGCACTCAAGGGTCTGCAGCATTGGCTCAGGTGGTACGAGCGATTGTTGCAGAGGACCTGAGTTCAATTCCCACGTGGTGACTCGAAACTACCTATATCTTCAGTTCCCGAGTATGCGACACCCTCTCCTGACTGCATGTATGCACGAGCTCCACAGGCATTCATGCACTCATGCACATAAAAGTAAAGCAAATAAGCCTCTTCAATTAAAAACTTTTTAATTCGCCCAGGCAGTGGTGGCGCACACCTTTAATCCCAGCATTCGGAAGGCAGAAGCAGGTGGATTGCTGTGAGTTCAAGGCCAGCCTGGTCTACCAAGCAAGTCCAGGACAGCCAGGACCACAAGAGAAACCCTACCTCAAAAAAATCAAAATAAATAAATCAATAAATAATGTTTGATAGTGGGTTAGGGTGAGAATATGGCTTGGTTAATAAGATACGGGGAGCTACAGTTCAACCATAGTTTGTTGGGGACAGGTAGGTGAAGAAAATAGTCACTATTCTTTTCTGAAACAAATCGAACTTGGAGGAAAAAAAATGCGCTTCTTGTTCAGTAAAACCAGAAGAAAATCCTAAAACCCTAGCCACAAAGGACCAGTGCCAAAGTAAACCACGGGAACTGGATTTGCCAGGACACATTGTGTTGCATGTAGACCACAGTCTTTACTGAGACAGTGTGACAGGGCCACAGTGCAGAGGTTTCTCCATCTCGTATTCTTCCTGAGGCCATTTTAGGTTTGACTGGATTTGATCACCTTGGTGGAGAATCCCATGAAAAATTACCAGACTCTATCCTAGGAACTTGAGGTCAAGATACCCCAGCTAATTTAGCCTAGCTTCTGTTTAACTGCTTGCTTGTACAAAAAGGGGAGCCTGCAGCTGTGAGAGAGATGACCTAGCTTTTGCCTTTAAGAACCTAAACACTTGATGCTATACTTGGGCCCTGAGTAACTAAGTATAGTCACAGCCAGACTTCCAATTCACTATAGATTGTCTGAGTGGTCTTCCTGTAACAAGAGAATGCACAGAAAAGATCCTTGGTAAAAAAAATTTTTGAGGGGGTGGGGCTGGGGGCTGGGGGGTTTCGAGACAAGGTTTCTCTGTGTAGCCCTGGCTATCCTGGACTCCATTTGTAGTCCAGGCTAGCCTTGAACTCACAGCAATCCACCTGTCTCTGCCTCCCAAGTGCTGGGTTACAGGCCTGTGCCACCATGCCCAGCATCCTTGGTAGAAATCTTAAAGTCCACTGGAACTTAAAATAAAATAAAAAATAAAAATGCCAGAGACAAGGAATGGCCTTTTTCTCTGTCACTGCGTCACCATGGGGTTGGGGTTGGCTGTCACCACACTACTATAGGGCTGGCTCTCTGCCATTGCATGGCCACACCAGCCTAAATGCTGTGTTTCCAAAAGCAGAAATGGCATTTGTGACAGGCAACCCTAGCTGGGCTATCACCTCTGGTGTCTGGGTGGCCTGTAATCAGGTTCACATAAGCCTCAAATGGTCTTCTTTGTTTTTATTTATGTATTGGTTTTTCAAGACAGGGTTCTCACTATGTAGCTCTGGCTGTCCTGGACTCGCACTGTAGACCAGGCTGGCCTAGAACCCAGAGATCCCTGCCTCCCTGAGTGCTGGGATTAAAGGAGGGACACCCTGCCGGGCGTTTTCAAAAGGCCTCATTTTAAAGCTCTGTGAATGACTGTCTGTGAAGACCCAGAAATGAAACTTTAGAAAAAACGTTTTGAGGTCACTAAATTCCAAGGCCATCTTCCTTTTTCTGTCTGGTCCTAAGGACTCGTTTCTATGGTCTGAAACATTTGTGATTTTACACCGAATAGGATAACTAAAACAAAACAGAAATAGAAAAAGTTTAAGTACTCTGCCTACAGCTTATACAAGTAACTATTAGGCGGTGCTCCAACACCATTCCCGAGGAGCGTGCGCGTTTTCCATGCCCGTCCCGGCGTTCTGCTCCTCCCAAGCCACCTGGCCCCTGTTCCTGACGCCCACCCAAGAGGTCCGGCCTCAAGTGTCATCCAGATGAACTCCCACTGTGCCTCTGTGAGCCGCTTCCAGGGATGTCCCCACTGAGGCGTGTGAACAAATGCCTTGCACAGACTCCCAGGCACAGGCAAAGCAAAGCGAGACGGCTTTTGAGGCGTCTGCCAAGGAGGGCGAAGGGCGGCTTTGAAAGCGCTTCGCCAGTTTGCCAACTCGTGGGACTTGGCAAGCCTAGACAGGAGCGCTGAGGGAGAGAAAGCCCCTGGGTCGGCCTCCCAGGAGGATACCCCCCTGCTCTTTTCACCAGACCCAGGAGATGCTAAGTGAGGGAGCTTGTGGGCTCGGGCTGGGGTGAATGGAGGCGAACCTCTCGGTGGCTCCGCCCCCGCCCCGGTCGCGGCTGCAGCCCTCCGTGGGTAAGCACGCCTCTCGCCTGCTAGCTACTGGCTGAGAAAAGGGCAGCGGTTTTTCGTGCTTGTGGGGCATGCAGGAGTGGCCAGGCAAGGATTGAGATCAGACAGAGGTGAATAAGTATGAAAAGGAAGCAGTAAAAATCCGCCAGCCACAGGAGACGCCCTCTCTGCTCGGGGCGACAGTCAGGCCCGTGATTCAGCGCGAATTAGGAGCCCAGAGGGGGGAGTCTGGTTGGGAGTTGAGTGCGCCAATCTTTGTCATAACTCAGATTCTTCCTCTGTAAAAGAGGCGTAAAAGACTTTGGCCCAAGGGAGCCGCTCAGTAAAGTCTTGTTGTTTAATCAATTCACAAATTGCAAATCCAAATCCAAAATGCCTAATCCACAGGCTACCAGTAATGGGTGAATAAGGAAAGGCTGTTTGGTTTTCCTGTCCAGCGCTAAAAAGCCCCAGACTCACAACAGGCAGGACTTTCTTCCTGTGGCGGCTAGGGAGCGAGTGCACCGGGCAGTGTTATTCAAGGTCATTTGCAGGAGGCAGGGACCTACCTGCCACAAAAGGGTCCTTGAGAAAATGCAAATGCCTAGGACTTAGGGCAAGACTCCCACTGGGAAGAGCAACCCAGGGCACCTGGAAAATTTAAAAGTAAAAAGAAAGCCTGCGGCAGCAGAGGTAGCTCAGTAGCCCGAACCTTAAAGCCCTGGGTTCCTTCCCCAACACTGTAAAAAATAAAATAAAATAATAAAATAAAATAAAAGCTGAAAATTAAACACCAGGTCACTCCAGAGGGCTAAGTGAGAATCCAAAATGCTTCTGTGGCTTAGAGGAAGACACACCCCCCGGGTGAAGGAACTACCACAGACCATCCGGGCAGAGTTAAGAGAGGGGGCCTAGGATGGAGGTGGGGACGTGGGGGTAGGGTGCGAAGAACCATTTCAGTTAGGACCGCTGCCCTTCCCTCCCAAGAGGGGCTGCAAACTGAGGTCAGCTCTCTCCTCCCGCTCTCTGGGCACCCTCACCTCTGTTGCTGGGGCTCTGCGTGCGACGGCCGGTTTGTTCAATAGCGAAGTGTCAGAAGCTAGCTGGAGGCCTTGCACAGGTGCAAGGGGGACAGGAAAGCATCCTCCAAAGGAAGCGACGCTGCCTGATTTAGCTAGAATTTTTTTTCCCTTTGTGGCTTTGAAGCGGCAGTTTCTAGGGAAATCCTCGACACCCTATGGGAGGGGGGCGGTGGGGGTGGAGGGTGGGTTAGGGGAGGGTCAAGGACTGCCATCAGCCCTGGTCTAGGGCAAGTTAGAGACGATCTGTCGGCACTGGTGGCAGCCAGCGCCACTCTTTCCCTTTGTCAAACGGCAGCCAGCCAGACCAATAGTCACATACAGCCGACTGAAGACACCACGGAAGTGCTGAGGGACACAGAAAACACCAAGCTATTAATCTATTAATTTATCTTAGGAGAATGCAAGAGGGCTTCCCAGAAGAGGTGACTCATACATTCATTATTGAATGAAAGGTAGGGTTTTCTTTCTTTCTTTTCTTTTTTCTTTTTCTTGGACTCACCATGTAGACCAGGCTGGCCTTGAACTCACAGAGATCTGCTTGCCTCTTCCTCCATGAGTGCTGGGATTACAGGCTAGAGAAGCCAGGTAGAGGGGAAAGCAGAAGCCCAAATCAACAATAATAACAATAAACCTGTGGCTAGATCATAGGGAGAAATGGGTAGGAGGGTTGGGATAACAACCCAGCCAGAGCCCCGTGGTGGCACACGCCTTAATTCCAGCAGCACTCGGGAGGCAGAGGCAGACAGATCACTGTGAGTTCAAGGCCAGCCTGGCCTACAAAGCCAGTCCAGGACAGTCAAGGCTACACAGAGAAACCCTGTCTCAAAAACAAACAAACAATAACAACAACAAAAAATCCAACCCCAGACAGCTTCAAGGTGTTGAAAGCGAGGAATGTGGGCACTGCTGAGGAGGAGGAGAACATTCGTGATTCCCTTTGTACTTTAACTAACCCAGGTCAAACTGCAGAGACTGACACTATTTGGAATCTTCTAGAAGGCTTAGCTGAGTAAGGGAAGGAGCTGAAGCATGGTGTCTGAGCCAGTGGAATGAGGGTAGAGAAAAGGTGACCCAGGTTGTAGACGCCCATAGGGTGGGGACAAAGAGTGAGGCCTCACACCTTCAACAACAGGCACTAACGTGGCAGCAGGCAAAGGGGGGATGTTGAATTTGGTGATGGAGAAGCCAACTTTGAGCTCCATCCTCAGTTCTGGAGAATGACGAATGAATGAATATTTGGTAGTGGCAAACCTACCTGCTAGGGACCCAGGTAGCTAAGAAACTCCGCCTTGACTGGTGGTTGCAGCAGTCATTGGGTCAGTTCTCAGACACTGGAGTATGTCATATTAACAGCACAGGGGCCTCGAACCATGCTGGCTGACATCAGCACCTCCAGACTGACAATCACTGAAGTTGCCCAGTAACCAAAAGCGAAAGTCAAGAAGAGTCCTTTAACTTCTTTCTCATTAATTAAATAGAAATAGCTCTACCTGTTACCTTCTAGGCAAACAAATCTCTTTAACTGATTAACCAGTATTAATTCCCAGCTGCCAACAGAAAGATCAGTAAAATTAGCCTTTGAGGGCAGGGGCGGGGCTGGAGGAGCAGAGCACACAGAGAAATAAAGTGGGAAGAGGGAAGGGTTGAGAGGGATGGGGGTCGTTGGAGCAGATGCCAAATGGTTTAGTTGTGCAGGTGGCTATGGGGAAATGTTATAAGGAGTGGACACAGAGGAGCCCTAGCTCCTCCAGCTGCAAGCAGTAACCCTCGGGGTTTAGAGTTTAGCCTCATTCTCCTCAGATAAGGGCACATGGACTCCTCCTGTTGTCCTGCTATAACCTTTGCCCCCATAAGCCTGCATGACCTACATAATCATTTCAAAATGGGCTGACACTTGCTAAATTATCCGAGGAAGAAAAGCAGGAGAGGGCGTGTGTTAAGTGCACCCAAGAGCCCTTCCTGCCATTGGAGAGTAACATCTCACCCCACAGGACAGCTATGTTCCAAAGGAAGCCATATTCTCCTTAACCTGAGGTCTAGACCAGGCCTGAACCCAGCTAGCCCAGCGGTGACAACCTCCCTGCCTGCTCACACAGGAAAAGCCACCAAGCCTCACAGGTGCTCTGAGAAAACTGACAACTCAGGAAAGTTGGTCTCCAGGGGCCTAGGTTTTAGGACCCTGAGAATATGTGTTTTAGGGTGGGATAGACTCAATGGGCTCCCCAAACTGCTTCTAGGGGCCCCATTGAACCTGAGGGCTTCCCTCAGACCCTTCACTCAAAAAGTAGGTTTCAAATCCCTATGTCATAGCATCGTCTGCAAGGATGAAACTGTAAGACAGCAGAAAGCCCTCAGCCCCAGCGTGTGTGCAGCCATTGCTTGATTGATCGGCTGTCACAGCCAAAGCAGGCTTCTGGCAGGTAAGCTCACAGCAATATGAGTGGTCATTGTGGTGGCCGCCATACTTGTCACACACATACTGCACTGTCCTTGGGAGGAGGCTGGAGCTTCCTCTTTGGCTCAGAGGAGAGTGTCCTCTCTTCTCCCCTCCACAGAGGAGCACAAAGCTGACCGCCCTGCCCCACCCCTGCAGCTTGGTAAGGGAGTGATGGGACAGTCTCTCTTCAGAGCTCTTGTGTCTTTGAACTCCTCTAAGAGCATTTTCAGTGGCTGTTTTGCATTTACAGGCAAGCAGTAGAAGGAGAGATGGTGTTTTGAATATGGAAATATACTAGCCAGGCGGTGGTGGTGCGCCGTTAATCCCAGCACCCTGGAGGCAGAGGCAGGTGGATCCCTGTGAGTTTGAAGCCAGCCTGGTCCAGGACAGCCAAGGCTACACAAAGAAACCCTGTTTCAGAATACCAAGAAAAAAAAAAGAATATGGAAATATACTGACCAGGCTCCTACTGTGTGCCAGACTCAAGTTTTTTTGAGCCCCACAGGATCTTCAAGTGTGAGAAGATAGACGGAAAACACATAAAGAAAAGGGACTGGGCTGGAGAGATGGCTCAGAGGTTAGGAGCACTGACTGCTCTTCCAAAGGTCCTGAGTTCAATTCCCAGCAACCATGTAGTGGCTCACAGCCATCTGTAATGAGAGCTAGTGCCCTTTCTGGCACATACAGGTGTATGTGAAGGCAGAACATTGTATAAATAATAAATAAATAAATCTTTTTTAAAAAAAAAAGAAAAGAAAAAGGACTATATTGGATGGTGGTCCATGTCCTAAAAACAAAACCAAAAAAGGGTTGTGTGGTGGGTGAGTTTAGGAGCTAGGGAAATTTTCTCTTTTTTTGTTTTTTGTTTTTTTGGGTTGTTTTTTTTTTTTCCGAGATAGGGTTTCTCTATGTAGCCTTGGCTATCCTGGACTCGCTTTGTAGACCAGGCTGGCCTCGAACTCACAGAGATCCGCCTGCCTCTGCCTCCCGAGTGCTGGAATTGAAGGCGTGTGCTACCATACCTGGCAGTGAAGCACATTTCTGGAGAGTTAAGTCTGAGATGGGGCCAGGCTTACTGGAAGATGCCAGCCCTGGCCAAAATGGAGGGCATGCACCCAAAGCAGGGCAGGGTAGGACAAGGACCCTAAAGTGGGAGCAAGCTTGACTTAGGTAGGCACAGAAGGCACCAAGGTCAGCCAGGCTGGAGGTTTGAGGGACGGAGGGCGGGGTGAGGAGGAGCTATGTGTATTTGGAGTGTGCACTTTAATGTGCAGTCACAAGACTGGCTGATCGACTGGGATTGGAGCTGTAGACTTAAAGTTAGGGTAAATAGAGGAACTATTCCCCCTCCACCCCAACCAAAGGCAGAAGGCCACCTGGCCCAGGCGCTTTTCAGCTGAGCGAGCAGCCGACTGTGGCAGTAACTCCGTCAAGTGGGCATTAAAGCAAAAGGTTGAGAGGTAGGCCAGGGCCTGAGACAGAAATTAAAGGCAGAAGCTCACATGAAGAACTGAGAAAGGCGGCTGTTTCTTGCGGCAGTATCTTTATTGCCTAGCTTGCAAAGGTCCTCAGCCACCCACACTCTCTCTAGCCGGAAACCCTAAGCAGCCAAGCTGTGGGCCCCTCTCCGGCCTCCACATACAAATTCATTGAGAAAGCTAGGCCAGCTCTTGCTCTACTTTTTGTCTTTCTTTTCTTTTTCTTTTTTTTGGGGGGGTGGGGAGGGCAAGGTTTTGAGACAGGGTTTCTCTGTATAGCCTTGGCTGGGCAGCTTAGGTCAGCTGGTAGATCTTCTTCCCAGGATGCATGGAGCTCAGTCCCCTACCTCAAGAACACCGTGGTGGTGAATACCTAGCACTTTCGGGATGGAAGACCATCCTCAACTATATAGCAAGTTTAAGGCACATAGGAGACCCCGTGTTAAAAAAAAAAAATACACCAGGGTGTGTTGGTGCACACCTTTAATCCCAGTACTCCAGAAGCAGAGGCAGGTGGATTGCTGTGAGTTCGAGGCCAGCCTGGTCTACAAAGCGAGTCCAGGACAGCCAAGGCTCCACAGAGAAACCCTGTCTCAAAAACAAAACAAAACAAAACCACCAAAAATAAATAAATAAATATATTTTAAAAATACAAATAAAAAAGAGGGCGGTAGGGGTTGGGGCAGGCAGGATGTGGCCAAGCTTCGAGCTCCCAGATGTTGCCATATCTGGAGATGATCCTCCAAGGAGATACATTATTTCGGCCAAAACAATGTGAAAGTTTGTTTTTCCTCACTTCTGCTCCCTGCTGCCTAGGCAGCTCCTCCCCAGACAAGGAGCCTTTCACAGCAGTTCTGTGCTTTGTGCCAGCAGCAAGGATGCTTGAAGAGTCAGCTCCAGTGTCTTCCCCTGCCCCCAGCCTCTACCTCAGAGGGAACCACAGAGCTGGAGACACAGCGGATGTTCTTCGGTACTAAGTACAGTTATTATGAGGTGTGGCCCCCAGCTAGACACTACCTCCTCTATTATTTTGACAGCGTGACTTCCTGTGATGTTACCAAGTATCTCTTGCCATGTCAGTAACAAAAGCTCACACCTGGGCGTCTTCTTCTCCCCTCAACAATACACATGACATTTACTGCACCATCAAAAGTTCTTGAGGTTTGGAGACTAAAGGCTCTGAATATATCACTTCCTGTCTCGGCACCAACACAGGTGCTTGTAGCAGTCCAGAGGCTCCCAGGAGGAGCTTAAGAATTTCAAGGGCCGCCCGCCCCCCCCGCCCCCCCCCCCCCCCCCCGCGAGCCTCCCCGAAGGGTTGACATATGGGCTCCGGGCCTGCCCCCAAACCACTAGCTGCTGTTTCCAATCCCGAGCTCTGTCTGCCCCTTACTTCTAAGGGTCCTTGAGCAGACTGGTTCGGGCTCCCTCTCACATGAGTAGATGAAAGGGCACTGCAGAGCATGGTTTTGCACCCAGCTCTTTGAGGTTGACATGTGGATTTACACTATCCTTATGATGAAGCAGAGGGCCTTTGTAGACTTTTCAGTGGAACCATATTTTCCCCACAGCTGGGGAGGTCATTACATTGCATTCATTCTAAATCTCATCTCTCTTCAGTAGCCCGACATCACAGGAAGTTGCTGGATCTCTGCTGAGAGAAGATGGGATTTACAGCCAGGAAAGCAGAAAAGGGCTCGCCCTTTCTCTAACGCTCGGTTTCTTCAGCTTTGTTCATGGTGCCTGCTCTTGAGCAGAGACCACACAGGAACCCGTGGAAAAGGCTGAGGTAGGCTAAAAGGGCAAGGGGAGTGTGTGCTGGGTAGATCTATGTCCACTTGACCTAAACTACAGTCATCTGAGGAGAGGAGGGAAAAATTCATTGAGAAAATGCCTCTGTAAAATCAGGCGGTGGGCACGCCCATTGAGCATTTTCTTAATTAGTGATCAATGGGGGAGGGCCCAGCCCATTGTGGGTGGGGCCACCCCTGGGCCTGCCGAGGGGAGCAAGCCAGCAAGCAGCATCCCTCCACAGCATCTGCATCAGCTCCTGCCTCCAGGTTCCAGCCCTGTTTGAGTTTCTGTCTTGACTTCCTTCGATGAAGCATACCTCCAATAAACTCTTTCCTTCTCTGCTTGCTTTTTGGTCATGGTGTTTCGTCACAGCCACAGCAGCCCTAACTAAGACAGGGAGGGAGTCCCTAATTAGCCCTGAGTGATTGGGAAGGGAGGACGAGTTCCCCAGAGCAACCAAGAACTGAACTGATTCAAAAGCTTACTAATAGGCAGTTTGACATTCCAGGCAGGGGTGTCAGGAATTGCCACCCACGATCCAGCCCCAGGCAAGGAGAGGATGCTGAGGCCAGTGTACCAGGTCAGGCACAGCACACACTGGACAGTGAGGTGTCCGGCTCATGTCAGAGCAGGTTTTTAATTAGAAGAGCACAGGAAAAGCTAAGAGTGATCCAGCAGCTCAACTGACAAGCTTTCAAACTGTGAAAAGCTAAGCTAACTTAATTCTTTCTTTCTTTCTTTCTTTCTTTCTTTCTTTCTTTCTTTCTTTCTTTCTTTCTTATCCTGAGACAGGGTCTCTCAGTGTATCCTTGGCTGTCCTGGACTCGCTTTGTAGACCAAGCTGGCCTCGAACTCACAGCGATTCTGACCTCCCTCGCCTGAGTGCTATAAATAAGAGTATCTAATGAGCTGGGTGTGGTGGCGCACGCCTTTAATCCCAGCACTCGGGAAGCAGAGGCTGGCCTGGTCTACAAAGTGAGTCCAGGACGGCGAAGGCTAACACAGAGAGACTCTGTCTCGAAAAACCAAAAAAAAAAAAAAGAGTATCTAATGAGCTGGTCACAGTGGCGCAGTCCTATAGTCCCAGCACTTGGGAGGCAGAGGCAGGCAGATCGCTGGGAGTTCAAGGTCTACAAGTACAGTCCAGGACAGCCAAGGCAACACAGAGAAACCCTGTCTCAAACAAAGCAAAACACAAACAAACAAACTTAATGAAAGCTTGTTGTTGTTTGTTTGCTTGCTTAAGTTTTCGAGACAGGGTTTCTCTGTGTGTGGCCCTGACTGTCCTGGAATCACTCTGTAGAAGAGGCTGCTGGCCTCAAACTCACAGAGATCTGCCTTTGCCTCTGCCTCCCAAGTGCTGGGATTAAAGGCATGTGCCACCACCGCCCGGCTAAAACATGGCACATTTGAAAGTAAAAGGCACTTAGAAATAATAAATGTGTATTTCTGCTTTTATCTTCCACAGTTTCAAGTGCAGTCATAATTCCCACAGGACTAGCTATGCAGCTGGGCTTTGAGATGAGCTACAGGACAGCTCTGTCAAGATAATCAAAGTTGTCTTGGGGTTCCTGGTCACTGGAGTCAGTTCCAAGCTGACAATTCTAAATCCATTTGCATCTGCTTAGCTTCCTAGAGTTTGGGCTACAGCACACAGTGGCCTGCCCAGGTATGCAGCCCCAAGTAAGGAGCCCAGGACGGAAAAGGGCTTGGAACATCTCTGGGATGGCTGCTGACCTGCCTTGAAAAACCAAAACAAATCTTATTCTTCCAAGACTCTGCTTGTATTCCTCATCACTATAAAAGCAGTCAAACCCTGGAGCTCTGTAACTGCAGTAAATGTGTACCAACAGACTTTCTGGGGCTAGAGATGTGGCTCAGTGGCTCAGAGCACTGGCTACTCTTCCAGAGAACTGGGTTCGATTCCCAGCACGCACATGGTGGCTCACAATCACCTGTAACTCCAGTCCCAGTGGATCTAATGCCCTTGTCTGGCCTTGGCAGGCAGCAGGCATGCCAATAGTTTGTACAAGCAGGCAAGACACACATGCATACATAAATAAAAGTTGTTAAAAGTTAAACATTTCCAGTGGACTTTCTGCTAGGGGGAGGGGACAGAATAGTGTTCTAACGCTCTTCTTGTGAGCAATGGGCATTGGATAGCAGGAGCATCTGCATTCAAAAACCAACTTTACCTCCACTGAGCAAATAACGTTAATTAGGATGTGTTTGGCCAAAACTTTTCTTATGAGAGTATTCATATCCAGGCCCTTCAGAAGGAATGAGAATTTTTAATTATGCAATTTGCTGTGACTGGGAGGATGGCACCCCTCTGCCAGCTGTCCCTGGCACTCTAACACAAGGCATAGATTTCATCCACACACAGAGACACCATGTTAGAAGCATGGCTAGGGTCATCAACCTGGGTAGCTAATATAGCCCATTGGGGTTTGCTGTTGTTTTGGGGGGGGTTATTTTGTTTTGTTGTTTTTGGTTTTTCAAAACAGGGTTTCTCTGTGTGGCCCTGGATGTTCTGGAACTCGCTCTGTAGGCCAGGTTGGCCTAGAACTCACCAAGATCTGCCTCCCTAGTGCTGGGATTAAAGGCACAAGCCACCACCACTGCCGAGCTAAAATAGCACTTCGGGTCCACTCTCAAAAGAGCTTCTGTGACCTGAGAGTCATCAGGAAAAATAGTCTTTCTTGGGGGAAGTGAGTTCTGATGTCATGGCTGCCTTAGGGTCTGGAATGTGAGCCCTTTGTAAAAAGGAAATTACCATGAATTATTACCCTTTTGCCCCTATTATTTCAAAGGTGTGGAATGTAGTTATCTGACCTTCCTCTGGAGAGATGGTTTCCTCTACCCCTCCTCTCTCTCTTCCCTTTCCTTCCACCAGGATGTTTTTTCTAGCCAGTAGGTCACTGGCTAATGTGGATTTACAAGAGGAAGTCAAGGATGCGCTTCAGCAGACGGGGGCTGGTTACTCTGAGGTAGATGATAGACACCGGTTCTGAAGCGCACTTCTTCATACGTGAGTACAATATGGAAACAGAGCCATGCGTGGAGGGGCACACCTTTAATCCCAGCACTTGGGAGGCAGAGGCAGGCAGATCTCTGTGAGTTCGAGGCTATCCTGGTCTATAAAACAAGTCCAGGTCAGCCAGGGCTAGCTACACAGAGAAAGCCTGTCTCGAAAAAACAAAAAACAACAACAACAAAAAGGAAATGGAAAAGTGGGAAAGAGAGCAAGGGAAGGTTTCAGAACTGAGCCTTGTGGCAGGGCCAGTAAACCAGTAATCCCAGCTATGCAGGAAGCTGAGGCAGGAAGGGCACAAATTCAAGACTGGCTGTGTATTCTGCGCTACTATGTATTGTGTTACTGTGGTGAGTTGGATGAGAAGGCCCCCATAGGCTCACATATTTTCTGTTTTGTTTTGCTTTTGTTTTTCAAGGCAAGGTTTCTCTGTGTAGCCTTGGCTGTCCCGAACTCACTTTGTAGATCAGGCTGGCCTCGAACTCACAATGATCTGCCTCCCGAGTGCTGGGATTAAAGGCGTGCGCCACCACAGGCCCAGCCCAGGCTCACATATTTTCATGCTTAGTCCCTAGTTAATGTACTGTTTGGAAGGATTAGGAGGTGTGACCTTGTTGGAGGGGGTGTGGCCTTGTTGGAGGAGGTGTGGCCTTGATGGAGCGTGTGTGTCCCTGGGGGTGGGCTTTGAGGTTTCAAAAGTCCATGCTCTGCTGCTTCCTGTGCAGCAGGATGCAGTCGTTACTGCTCCGGCTCCTTTCCTGTGTGCTTCCTGCCGCGATGATACTGGACTGGACCTCTGAAACTGTTAGCAAGCCCTCAGTTAAACGCTTTCTTTTGTAGACCTGGTCATGGTGTCTCTTCACAACAATAGGACTGAGACTGTTACTTTTATTGTTGTTCTTGCTGCTCTGACAGAAATAACTGAAGATTTACTTTGTCTAAAGTGGCTTAAAGTGACCAGGTCCATCTTGTGGGGAGGCATGCTGCCAGATGGTGCCAGTGTGCAGCTACGACTACTTCGCTCCTATTTTGGTGGGACAGGAAGCAACAAACTAGGTTATACCCTTCAAGTCCCGCCCCCCAGTGACTCACTTCCTCCAGTGATGCTCCAGTTCCTAAAAGTTCCACAACCTTCCAAAAGGGTCCCAACCCCATGGAGACGGACATATGTGTTTGCAGAAAGAGTTCACATTCGTACCATAATACTGGGCTAAAGAGAGAGTTTAAGGCCAGCCAGGGCAACGTTTTGTTTTGTTTTTCGAGACAGGGTTTCTCTGTGTAGCCTGGCTGGCCTGGAACTTGCCCTGTAGACCAGGCTAGCCTCAGACTTCACAGCGATCTTCCCCTGCCTCCACCTCCCAAGTCCTGGGATTAAAGGCGTGTTCCACCACCTCTGGGCAAGCCAGGACAACTTAACGAGACACATCCCCCGCCCTTTTTTTTTTTTTTCTTTAAATTAAGTTTAAAAAGTAAGAGGTTTGTGGGAAAACCACCTTTCCTGGGGTAAGTGTAGCTACCACTCATCAAAGAAGCTTCTGCCCACAGCAAATGGAGACAATCACAGAGAACCACCGCGGGACAAAACTCGGAGATCAACAGAGCATGGGTAGCCTAGGCTAAAACAAACCCCTCCTCAGCGTAGCTCCGGCACGCGTGGCTCAGTGGACATGGTGGAAGGAGCAGGGCAGAAAGGTTGTAAGCGCCGCAACAGCAGGAAGCATGCTTCCGTGAAGCAACCTCTCTTAGAATCGGCTGCTGTGAAAACAAGACGACAGTATCTACACCTGTGAACGTGCAAGAGGGCATTTCAGAGTCCCACCCCTAAACAAAGAACTGCAGCCAATGAACGGAGGAGGAGAATTAGGCTCTCTCTGGGATGAGCCACCTGATTGGCTGTCCAGTGCACAGTCTGCCTTCAAACCATGTATGCACAAACAACAAACACAGACTCCCCGAGTTGTATTATATTATCTATACACACAGGTTTGTTTACCAAGAATAATCAGCCGGACGTGGTTGGCGCAGGCATTTAATCCCAGCACTCGGGAGGCCGAGGCAGGAGGATCTCTGTGAGTTCGAGACCAGCCTGGTCTCCAAGAGAGTCCAGGACATAGCCAAGGATACACAGTCATAGTGAAACCCTGGAGAGAGAGAGAGAGAGAGAGAGAGAGAGAGAGAGAGAGAGAGAGAGAGAGAGAGAGAGAATAATAAAAAAGAGGCTATCATCTTGAGAGTTGCGGAGAGTATGGGAGGGGCTAGGGAGGGTAGTTGTGGAGAGCTGAAGGGAGGAAGAAAAGTCATTTATTCTCTTTCAATTAAAAAAAACCGCATTTTAAAAGAGGAAACTGGCAGCATCGCTAGGGATGTACCTCAGAGTGAGGTGCTTGTCTAGGGTGCACTGGTAATAGAAAAAGAAAGAACAGCTTTGGGGAAGTCTCTCATAAGCTCTCCAACCCAAGATTAAAGAGGGAGATGTAAGGAGGAAAGGAGGATCCAGGAGCGAGGGAGTAGTCAGGGGCCTTCAGATTAGAAGAGCAGTCGCTGGCGAGCCAGCCTAGCAGAGACAGGAGTCTGTAGAAAGGACAGCAGCGGAGCTTCACAGTGGACCACAGGAGTGCAGCTGGCATTCCACAGGTGAAGAACCATAGTGGTGGGTTCAACCATGCGCAGATCGAGAATACTCAGGGGAAAAAAACAATTGTGTCTGTACTGAATATGCACACACTTGATTTTTCTCATCATTGTTCCCGGAACAATAGAGCATATAACTATTTATAGCCCGTTTGCATTGCATTAAGTATTACCTAGTTACCTAGAGATATGCAAATACTGACCTATTTTATATAACAGATGTGAGCACCTGCAGACTTTGGTATCCAGCACAGCTGGGGAGGCCCCAGGTGTCTGGAGGGCTCCATGTGACTTCCCGCAGAGCCCTAACCCTACCCATGGTGTCTGCATTCCCGGGGGATGCTAAAGGGCAGACCAGGAAAGGAGGGTCTAGAACATCTATCCTCCATTCTAGTGAGCTGTGCATGTGGCTGGTGCTGAAAACACTTATCAGTCCAACAGCATAGTCACTGGGCAATGCGATCTGGACCTCTTCCTAGCCATCAGGCAGACTTTCTTCTTTAAAAGAAAAAGAAAGAAAGAAAGAAAGAAAAGAAAAATTAAAGCCTGCCATGGTGGTGCACATCTCATTTGTTTGTTTCTTTGTTTGTTTGTTCGAGACAGGGTTTCTTTGTGTAACCTTGGCTGTCTTGTACTCACTTTTGTAGCCCAGGCTGGCCTCGAACTCACAGCGATCCTCCTGCCTCTGCTTCCTGAGTGCTGGGATTAAAGGCATGCACCACCACGCTTGGCAGTGGCACAAATCTTTAATCCCAGCATTCGGGAGACAGAGGCAAGCAGAGCTCTGAGTTCAAGGCCAGCCTGGTATGCAGAATGAGTTTTATAACAGCCAGGGCTATACAGAGAAACCGTGTCTCAAAATAAAATAAAATAATAAACCACCCAAATCCCCCAAAACCAAGCAAAAGCAACAAAATGTTTTATGTAAAGGATCTACATTGCTTCTTACAGCGCTTTAGAGTTTACTAGAATAACATTAGAATAATATTATTATCATCATCGTGTGTGTGTGTGTGTGTGTAATGTATGTGCATGAGTACACGGCCAGAATGTGGATTAAGCCAAGTTAATTCTCCCTACTACCACGGTCTACATGGATGGGACTCAGGTCATTAGGCTTGGCAGCAAGGGCTCTTAGCCACAGAGCCACCTCTGTGCTCTGTGCTCAAGGCTTTGCTTTGGGTCATTATTACAACCATGCAGGGTGGGCTTCCTGAGCACGACGCCAGTGTAGCCTAGGACCCCACATTTAAATACTCCACAACTGTTTCAGTGCTTTCCGTTCACTCTCCTGTGACAGTTTCATTTCAGACTGGAACCCAGATGCTACGTAGCTTGTCCTGCTCTGAGCGAAGAAGCACAACATCTCCACTCATACATCAAAAGAAAACAAACAAACAAACAAACAAAGGCCAAACAAGTTAAAGGTCTCCTCAACCGACCAGTAAGTAGCTCCTGGACTCACACGTCCAGAGCTAGTGTTTGGTCTGGCTCATCACTTCTGTGTACATCTTTGTGTGCAAACGTAACTCCCATCAGGAAGTGCTCCATCCTTTCCATCATGAGTCCTTTCGCCCCGTGGGTGTCACGTGATTCTGTTCCGGCTGGCAAGAGCTGACCCTTGGGCTGGCCAGTGTTAGCTGAGAATCTGGAATTGGCACCTAAAGTGACCATAGCAGACGAGACTGAAATGACCCAAGGAGAAGAAGCTGGGTCACAGCAATTCTGGCTCCAGAGGGATCAGATAATACAGACCCAGATGCATCTCCCGGGGCTTCCCCATCGTGTTTCCAGAGAGACACAGCTTACAGGAAAAGCTACCACGTGGCCAAGAGATAAGAATCCAGAAAGACTAGGGACCGTGCCTCACCTGACCTCCCCTCTGGCTAAAACCTGTCAGACCTGCTGACCTGAGACCAGAGAGAACTGACCTACATTATTTCTACATTGCTGCCCCTGAGTGACCTCTGGAACCACAAGGAGAGCTTCCCACAGGCCATGTGCTCTTCTCAGTGCCTCACTGTATTTAACGACACTGAGTCCCCCAACAATACCGAGCCAGACACCATCGTCCACACCGTGCAGTAAAGAAGCCGAAGCACAGAGCAGTCGCGCAGCACTCCCAAAGTCACGCAGCTAATATGTCCTAGAGCTTGGATTTGAACCCAGATGACACTGGCTGCCAAGTCTAGATTCATTCTTTTTCTTTCTTTCTTTTTTTGTTTTGTTTTGTTTTGTTTTTCGAGACAGGGTATCTCTGTGTAGCCCTGGCTGCCCTGGCCTCACTTTGTAAACCAGGCTGGCCTCGAACTCACAGAGATCCACCTGCCTCTGCCTCCCGAGTGCTGTGATTAAAGGCGTGCGCCACTATGCCCAGCAGAGTTTCTCACAAAGTGAAGTACCTTTCCAAAGTACCACCAGCTGCATTAATTTCCATTCTTCACAAGTCTTGCCTGCTTGGAGTCACTTTTGAACAGTCGTGTGGGTGTTACAAGGGCCACACAAAGTCTTAGGGCCAAGTTCTGATCTTGCTCACTGCACATTGGTCTTCCCTCCTCCCTCTCCCCCTGGGATCCCAGAAATAGCTAAATGACATCCCAAATCACAGACTCCTCGAGGATAAAGCTTTTAGCTTCTTCACTCTGGGTTTCCCAGTTCTTATTCCAAGGTGGAGAGGTCCCCAAAACACCAGACTTTTGGCTGTCACTGATAGCTGGTGTGTGCTCAGGATGCACACAGTCAGTTACAGTATCTATGGAACAATGGCAGCAGACCAAAGGAACCATCCAGAAGGTGTAGGAAGACCAGTGTAGAAAGTCTTTGAAGGTCAGCCTTGTGCTTGTGCCTGGGCAGCTCTGCTCACGGGCACAGGCAAGGAGTTAAATCCACTTAGAGCTATCCACGGCTTCTTGCAGCTCTCCTGCCTCACATGGGGTTCAGGCTCAAACATTAATGCTCACACAATACGTTCACTGACTGACCCTTCCTTGGCTCTAAGTGTTCTTTAGGTTACACACACGCACACACACACACACACACACACACACACGGGTTCTCTGTGTATCCTTGGCTGTCCTGGACTCACTTTGTAGACCAGGCTGTCCTCGAACTCACATCGATCCGCCTGCCTCTGCCTCCCAAGTGCTGGGATTAAAGGCGTGCGCCACCACTGCCTGGCTCTAAGTGATCTTTAAACATCTATAAAGGGATTTATTTTGTTTTGTGTTTTTGGTACACTTTTGTAATAGAATATATTTATTGTACAAAATAGTGGATTTCATTATGACATTTCATACTCATCAGTAACATACTTTGATCATATTTGTCTCCACCCCCATTGCTGCTTCTCCTCTTGCTGGTTCCCTTCCTCTTCCAGAATTCTAAACAGTTGCTATTGTTTTAAATACGCACACACACATACATACACACACATAGTATATACACATGTACACTCATGCATGTGAACACATACAATGCAAAGGAAATGGTGTACACTAAATCCATTAGACCCATTAACAAGATCAAATTATACATTTGTAAGATTTTATAACCAAATTCTTCTTTGTTTGTTTCTTGCTATTATTGTTTATTTGTTTGTCTTTGAGGCAGGGTTTCTTTATGGAGTCCTGGCTGTTCTAGAACTAGTTCTGTAGCCTGGCCTACAACACACAGAGATCCGCCTGCCTCTTCCTCCCTAGTGCTGGGATTTAAGGTATGTGCCATTGGGCCTGGTCAACCAATTTCATTTTTAATCACTCATTGTTAAAACTGTCCCTCTCGGTAATCCTTAGAAACTTGTGTTTTGGGGCTGGAGAGATGGCTCAGCGGTTAAGAGCACTGGCTGCTCTTCCTGAGGACCTACGTTCCATTCCCAGCACTCACATGGCAGCTAACAACTGTCTGTAACTCCAAATTTGACACTCACAGACATACATGCGGTTAAGACACCAATGCACATAAAATAAAAACAAATTAAAAAAAAAAAGAAAAGAAACTTTGTCCAGTCATGGTGGCGCACACCTGTAATCGAGGAGGCAGAGGCGGATGGATTGCTGTGAGTTCAAGGGTACCCTGGTCTACAAAGCAAGTCCAGGACAACCAGGGCTACACAGAGAAACCCTGTCTCAAACAAAAATAAAATAAAATAAATCAAACAAACAACAACCAAAAAAGACAGAAAGAAAGGAAAAGTAAAGAAACTAGAGTTTCAGAAAAAGCATGTTGATCAGGGCACGCGTGCAACATGAGAGCTGTGGACACGCACGCGCCACAGAGCAATTTCATCACAGAGGGACTTCAAGTCTAGATCCATACGACAAACTAAGTGCAAACTGAACTCTCTGAACTTACAAACCTGAAGGCTGTCTGTGTCACCCACACCCACCGCAAATGTCCAGGAAGTGGAAAAGATGAGGCAACATATGCACACTTGCTTTAAAAGGTAAAAGAATAAGCCAGGTGTGGTGTCACAGGCATGAAACCCCAGCTCCCAGGGCTGAGTGAGCAGTGTGCATACAGAGCAAAAATCAGTAGTAAGAGAGCTATGGTCGCCGGGCAGTGGTGGCTCACGCCTTTAATCCCAGCACTCAGGAGGCAGAGGCAGGTGGATCCCTGTGAGTTCGAGGCCAGCCCGGTCTACAAAGGGAGTCCAGGACAACCAGGATCACACAGAGAAACCCTGTCTCAAAAAACCAAAAACCAACACAAACAAACAAAAAAGCTATGGTCACCAGTAACTTTCCAACTGTGGTCAGTCCTCTGGCCTTTGCAGATCCTGCCCAGTCCTCTTGAGGATCAGCTGGCTCTGTGCCCTCTGTGCGGGTTCTGTGACTTGCTCTGGAGCCGGCCCGCAGAGGCTGCTCTCTGTTTTTACCAGGCGCTTGAGCTCAGCATCTCTCTCACTAGGAGCCATCTCCCTTCCTCCCAAGGCAGCAAAGACTGCTGAGGGACTACCTACAACAGGGCACCTCTGTCCACACGTGCCTGTTTCCATTCATCTCTTTATGTTTTTGTTTTTTTGTTTTTGTTTTTTCGAGACAGGGCTTTCTCTGTGTAGCCTTGGCTGTCCTGGACTCGCAGTGTAGACCAGGCTGGCCTCGAACTCACTGTGATCTGCCTGCCTCTGCCTTCCGAGTGCTGGGATTAAAGGCATGTGCCACCACGCCTGGCTTCCATTCATTGCTTTAGGGAGGAACTTTTTTTGGTTTTTCAAGACAGGGTTTCTCTGTGTAGCCTTGGCTGTCCTGGACTCGCTTTGTAGACCAGGCTGGCCTCAAACTCACAGCGATCCGCCTGCCTCTGCCTCCCGAGTGCTGGGATTAAAGGTGTGCGCCACCACGACTGGCTAGGGAGGAACTTTTAAAGTTAGTTTAAAGAAGTGTGTCCTTTCCCCACAGCTGCTGAGCTCTCCAGCCTGAGGGCTTCCTTTGAAACTAACCCAACTGTCCATGAGCTTTACTAAAACCGTCTATGTTCTCAATCAGAGGAATTCATTTCTTTTTTTTTCTTTTTCTTTTTCTTTCTTTCTTTTTTTTTTTTTTTTTTGGTTTTTCAAGACAGGGTTTCTCTGTGTAGCCTTGACTGTCCTGGACTCACTTTATAGTCCAGGCTGGCCTCGAACTCACAGTGATCCGCCTGCCTCTGCCTCCTGAGTGCTGGGGAGAATTCATTTCTTACTGTATTTTAGGGTACACGGAGTCACATACACACTGGCTTACAGCTGCCGACTAGCAGATTAAAATCACTTCCACCTGCATTAACCCCTGCTCCATCTGTGCCAAGCAGGGGACAGAGTCCACTCTCGGGGCTCTTCAGGCTTCGAGTCAGGGTGCTCGGGCGGGAAGAAAGCCACCTTCTTCAGACCTATTCTGCTCACTGGACTGGGTTTCCAGTCTTTTTTTTTTTTTCTTTTAGTAGATGGAAAGGGCAGTGGGTGTCTATGAACGGCAGCATGAGAAGAATCTTTAAGATAGTCTCGGGAACCCCTACAGCAAATGAAGTCACTAATCTAATTGCTAAAAGGATCCGATTCCCAATTTGCCTCCTGTTTCACCTAATCTCTGAGCTGCATCTCTTAAGGCAACAGTAGCATCTGCAGTTTATTTACATGGCTTGATATGTATCCGGTTGAGAACAGGAGTCGAAGCGTTATCACAGTTCATCAATACCGTGAACTCTTTATAGCAAAGCAATTAAAGACCTTGGGCTCCAGATTCTGAGGCACTTGAGTCACTTCCTTACCTTGGCCGCTTATGCACCGCGTAGGCACAGACTGATGCGTTATTCCCTCAGTTGCCTCTGCATCCCCATCTATAAAATCCACCTGAGACATTTGGTCTATCAAACGAGTGGTTAAATGAGTTCACGAATGCAGAAAGCAGAATAAAGAGCCTGACACAAAAATAAAGAGCACACGAGGCACTCAAAAGAGGGTCACTTCCTGTCACCGTTGCCAGCAAGCACCCACTCCGTTAGTACCAGCACTATCACCACCAGCAGTTTCATTGTTTTCATAAATCTTCAGTATCACCATCACCACCATCACAATCACCATCCCTACCCCACCGTTACCACCACCACCACCACCAGCAGCAGCAGCAGCAGCAACAGCAGCAGCAGCAGTAAAAGGCCGGCCAAAGACACTGAAGGAGTGTGTCCTTCCCTTGGAAGACTGAGTTTTGAGACACTATCAAGTATAGCAATAAATTTGAACATAGCCAAGAAATAACTAACACTATCATCCCTCTTATGATTCAAAGCATACCCCATAGTCACTCATTTTAATCACATGACAATCCATACCACCAGGCAAGAGGGGCGGGGGTGAGGGTGGGGGAACAAGCCTATAATCCCAGCACTCGGGTGGCAGAGGCAGGAGGATCTCTGGGTATTCAAGACTAGACTGGTCTACAAAGCAAGTTCAGGAAAGCCGAGGCTACACAGAGAAACCCTGTCTGGGGAGCTGTTTAAAAAAAGGAAGAGAAGCTGGGCTCGAAAAACCAGAGAGAGAGAGAGAGAGAGAGAGAGAGAGAGAGAGAGAGAGAGAGAGAGAGAGAGAGAATTCATAGTGCTGTTGTTGTTATTATTGTTGTTCTTCTCTGAGCAGGGTCTCTCTGTGTAGCCTTGATTGTCCTAGATTTGCTTTGTAGACCAGGCTGGCTTTGAACTCACAGAGATCTGCCATCTTCTGCCTCCCAAGTGCTGGGATTACAGGTGTGCGCCACCATACCCAGCCATACTACCTATTTTTAAAGGAAAGAAATGTCCATTTGCCGTGCACTTGTTAGGTTTCTGTGTGTGTGTCTGTGACTTGTGCTTTAGGGACTGGCTCACAACCACATGGGATGAATAGGTTGGGGATTGCATACTTTCTTTTAGGTTTGTTTGTTTGTTTCAAGACAGGTTTTGTGTGTGTGTGTGTGTGTGTGTGTGTGTGTGTGTGTGTGTGTGTGTGTGTGTAGCCTTGGCTGTCAGGGGCTCACTTTGTAGATCAGGCTGGCCTCAAACTCACAGCGATCCACCTGCCTCTGCCTCCTGAGTGCTGGGATAACAGGGGTATGCCACTGTGCCCAGAGGGGACTGCTTACTTTCACTTGTGCCCCTTAATTTTAGAGTTGCCAGGCGCAACCCTGAACTAAATGTGGTCCTTGTCGCCACTTACAGTACCTGCTAGGGCACCTTATCCACTTCCTCCCTGGTTGACACACTGGCTCTACTCCCCGCACAGATGGAGTCTTGTCAGTTGGTCTTGCTGGCTCAGCTTGCGCTTCGTGTTGTAAAATGTCCTACGCTTCTGCTACGAACCAGGAAACTGTAAAGTGCAGAACAGCCTCCACATGTCCAGCTTTGGAGGAATGCAACGTACTTATCTCGTTGCTATTAGTTTCAGAATTGATTCACATTACAGCTCTGGAACCCTTCCACTGCTTTGCACCAGTGAGAGAGGAGCATGTGTCGGAACAGCAGGGGCATGACTGATGCTTGGGTTCACCCAAATACACTCTGGCTTTGGCACCATTGCCAACAGCTGGTGCCTTAGCCCCAGACGACAGGTCATGGCAGTGTAGACTTCCCCATTACTGGCGCAGCAGCAGCCAGGCCGCTGTGGGCAATTTGGAAGGAGCCACTGGAGGGCTTTGTCCCCTGCAGACAGTTTACAAGATTAGCAACAGAGGGTCGTGACCTTTCCTGACCCCAGAGCAGCAAGGCTTGTGCTGAAAGTAGCGTATAATGGAAACAGATTTGTCATGAGACAGAAGGTCTTGGAACCTGAAATTAACTCACTCTAAACATTCATTCTTTAAAAAGAAAAAAAAAATTAATTAATTGAAAAAATATTTTTTTGTTTTTTGTTTTTTGAAACAGGGTTTCTCTGTGTATAGCCTTGGCTGTCCTAAACTCACTCTGTAGACCAGGCTGGCCTCAAACTCACAGTGAATCGCCTGCGTCTACCTCTCAAGTGGTGGGCTTAAAAGCATGTGCCACCACAACCGGCTTAAAAAATATTTTATTTAATTTTAATTTATGTGCATTGGTGTGGGGGTGTCAGATCTTGGGGTTACAGACAGTTGTGAGCTGTCATGTGGGTGCTGAGAGTTGAACCCCCGGTCCTTTGGAAGAGTAGGCAGTGCTCTTAACCACTGAGCCATCTCTCCAGCCGTAAACATCCATTTTTTTGTTTGTTTGTTTGTTTTTGTTTTTTTGAGACAGGGTTTCTCTGTGTTGTCTTGGCTGTCCTGGACTCGCTTTGTAGACCAGGCTGGCCTCGAACTCACAGCGATCCGCCTGCCTCTGCCTCCTGAGTGCTGGGATTAAAGGCGTGTGCCACCACGCCCGGCAACATCCATTTTTATTTCCAGTTGACATGCATTCAGCTGCCACCAACTTCCTGAGAATGACTGAAAAGCTTCCAGCTCCGGCCAGGTCATTCTTTTTCAAAACAAAATTCTGAAAGCACCCCCATTGAATGTATAGGACCCTAAGTGGGACACCTTGCATAATGTGACTTTGGGTTCACTTCCTGAGAGAATACCTGTCTGGTGCAGAGAAACCCGCCAAGACATCTGTGAAGGAATACAGAGAGAAAGAAAGGGGGGGGGGGGAGAGGGAGGGAGGGAGGGAGGGAGAGAGAGAGAGAGAGAGAGAGAGAGAGAGAGAGAGAGAGAGAGAGTGAGAGTCGCACTCACACCATTGTCTGGGACTGTCTTCTAAGGAATTCCCAAGCTTTTGAGGAATGGCGGTGTGGCTTTCTAACTCCAGTCTCTGCAGTGACTGCAGATGAGTATTTGGCTCCAGAAACAAGCATGCCCTCTGCTCTTAACACCCCATTGTTTCTCTGCAGTAGGCGCCAAGGCCTTGGATCCAGGTTTTTCTGAACCACACCGCCCTGAATTCCCAGCATTCAGTTGATTCTGTGAGTAACTGTCAGAGGTCGGCTTCCACTATCTGTCATCAGATAATAACCCTTTCCTCCCACAAGCCAACTGGAATTTGAACCTGAAATACCCTTAGAAGGATATTTTCATTTTTACTCATTGTCTGGCTGCAGCATGCGCCTGCCAGGCAGGATATAGGGGTCAGCACACACTCCCAGGGAGAGGAAGAGGCCAGGCCTGTGTCCTGTGGGCCTTGCTGGGCAGCATCCACGATGCCACCTAAAAGGCTTTGCTCAACCACAACATGAGGAGCTGCAGTAAAGGGTCACAGTATTGGGAAGGTTGAGGACACTGCTCCAGAAGATGTGGTTTGCCACTCTCTTCCAGGATGGGAATATTTAAGTGACTGATTTTCTCACTGTACAAGGTCACACACATATTTCTGGTTCATTTTTTTCTCAAATTACATTTGCCTATGGTTATTTTCTCTGTTTTCTTGATTCTTTGACCCAGACACAAATCAAGGGCTTAGGAAAACTGGTGCTAGAAGAAAAGGAGGGAACCCCTTCTATTCTGTTGGCCACAGTAACATCTGAAACTCCATCACTATGTTGCCTGGCAACTGAGGAAATATTGTTGTGGTTAAACAAAAATTATATGGGGTAAATTCACAATAAAGCAACTAGAAGGCTTTATATCATCCTACATTCCACTATTAAGATATGAACAGCAAGCCAGGCGTGGTGGCGCACGCCTTTAATCCCAGCACTCAGGAGGCAGAGGCGGGCGGATCGCTGTGAGTTCGAGGACAGCCTGGTCTACAAAGCGAGTCCAGGACGGCCAAGGCTAACACAGAGAGACCCTGTCTCGAAAAACAAAACAAAACAAAACAAAACAAAAAAGATGAACAGCAGCTGGGCGGTGGTGTCTCATGCCTTTAAATTAATCCCAGCACTTGGGAGGGAGGCAGAGGCAGGTGGATCACTGTGAGTTTGAGGCCAGCCTGGTCTACAAAGCAAGTCCAGGGCAGCCGGGGCTACACAGGGAAACCCTGTCTTAAAAAAACAAAACAAAACAACAACAACAACAACAAAAAAACAACAACAACAGCAGACAGTTTGGGCCAGATAATCCCAAAGAAAACAAAAACATATATATATATATATTTGTTTGGATTTTTGAGACAAGTCTCTCTGTGTTAGCCTTGGCTGTCCTGGAGTCACTTTGTAGACCAGGCTGGCCTCGAGCTCACAGCGATCCGCCCGCCTCTGCCTCCTGAGTGCTGGGATTACAGGCGTGAGCCACCACTCCCGGCTCATATAACATCACTAAGAACAGGTGGACCAGGAAATGCCGGGAGTGGGACTAAATATCTGCAAAAAGATCAATAAGCTCTGACATCTCATGATTCAGAAGAAGCAGTAAAAACTGGGAAGACTGGACCTGCTGTCTGAACTACAGCCAGCATCACAGGCCTATGGGGCTAAAGCCGTCCACGCTCCTCAGATGAAGTCTCCACTGCAGCCGGCTGGTGGTTAAAAGCCACAGGTGCCAATGTTTTCACACACACTTCAGAAAAGCTCAGCATCACGAAAGCTGCACATCCTGTTAAGCCAAAGTGTGTTCTCCTAGAAACTTCTTCCTGGGTCTCCTCTTCCCTGGGGGGGTTGTTGGCCATTAGCCCATGAGGGCAGGAGAAGCAGAGGCAGGGCACAGGGCTCAGAAGGCGGCGAGCACGCTAGAATTAGCCTCCAGGAACCGCTTCAGTGGGATAGCTCAACTTTATTTGGGGTGGGGAAGGGGGGGGGGGTAGGATGCTCCCAGGATAGGTGTGCATAGTTGGCTGGAGCTAGGCATTCCAAGGATGCTTGATTTGCACTTGGCAGCACACTCCTGGCTTATGAACAGGAACACAGTCCCTAATTATCCTGTAGGCGTAAGGAGGGGAGAGCTCGCAGGGAGCTGTGTCAAGGGCCATATATCAAATATGGTTAGAAACATCTATGTCTAAAGACACTCTGCAGATGAGGTCAGGCAGGGAGAGGAAGCCCCCTTGGGAGAGAGAGTTCTCCATCTAGCACCAAGGTCAGAAAGGCTATCCAGACCGAGGACTGCAACCTCAAAGCAGGGTCTTTTGTTTTTTTTTTTTTTAAAGATCCATTTATTTATTATGCATACAATGCACATGAGATCACACTATAGATGGTTGTGAGCCACCATGTGGTTGCTGGGAATTGAACTCAGGACCTCTGGAACAACAGACAGTGCTCTTGACCATTGAGCCATCTCTCCAGCCCAGCAGGGTCTTCAAACACTTCTTCAAGGCTATTAATAATGAGCAACTCGCCGGGTGTGGTGGCGCGCGCCTTTAATCCCAGCACTCGGGAGGCAGAGGCAGGCGGATCGCTGTGAGTTCAAGGCCAGCCTGGTCTACAAAGTGAGTCCAGGATGGCCAAGGCTACATAGAGAAACCCTGTCTCGAAAAACCAAAAAAAAAAAAATAATAATAATAATGAGCAACTCTAGAGTTGAGGAGTTCTGGAAAAAGTAAAGCAACTCACGACAGAAATTGCAAACAAGTAAGATGATACTAATTAGCCGGGCATGGTGGCGCATGCCTTTAATCCCAGCACTCGGGAAGCAGAGGCAGGCAGATTGCTGTGAGTTTGAGGCCAGTCTGGTCTACAAAGGGAGTCCAGGACAGCCAAGGCTACACAGAGAAACCCTGTCTCAAAAAAAAAAAAAAAAAAAAAGACGGTACTAACTGTCAAAGAGGAAGCTGTCATTGAAACTGAAAACTGCCACAAAATGTGGGAGAGCATACTGCGGTGATTAAATATTAAAGATGCTAGCCCAGCATGGTGGCTCACGCCTTTAATCCCAGCACTCGGGAGGCAGAGGCAGGTGGATCTCTGTGAGTTCGAGGCCAGCCTGGTCTACAAAGCGAGTCCAGGACAACAGCCAGGGCTATACAGAGAAACCTTGTCTGGGGGGTGGGGGGTGGGGGTGGGGTGGAAATTGAAAATGCTGAGTTTAGGCTGAGAGACTGAGTGCTCAGTTCTAAGCAGCATAGCCGTATTAACCCTCACCATAATCAAGGCGCAGGGGACCATGGAAGAGGAGGCAGAAAGAATGTAGGAGCGGAGGGCTGGAGAGATGGCTCAGTGGTGCTGATGAGCACTGGCTGCTCTCCCAGAGGACTTGGGTTCTGTTCCAGTACTCACATGGCAGCTCCTAGTTCCAGGTGATCTGACACTGTCTATTAATCTTCTAAAAAAGGAAGAAGAATCTGAGAGCTGAGGGAGGAACGCCGTGAACTACTATCTTCTGGACATAGCATGGCTATCTCAAGCACAGTCTCACAGTGACCCCCCCCCATACCCATGCACTTATGGACAGCTCCAACTGGACTTAATGGGTTGCCAATAAATCAATCAGTTGGAAGGGCCACACGTTGGGGGTACATGTGAGTAGGATGGGAAAATGGGAGGAAACGTATGTTTCATTGTCTATAAATATGAAAAAAAATTAAAATAAGGATATTTTTAAAAAGATACGGAGTTCAAATCACGGCTCTACCACTTAGGATCGGGCTGGTTTTTCAACTCTCTGTGTCTTGGCCTATGCATCTGTGAGCCGTACACACACCTTAGCAGGTGCTGTAGGAGTGAGCAAGTGCTTACAACAGTAGTAGACACCTGCTTAGCTACTATTGTGATCTCCACAGGGGCCAATAACAGCTTCTTCGTTATTGCTATTTTACACCCTTTTCTTTTGCCCACCAGGAGACAGGGTCTCACTGTGTAGTACAGGCTCGCTAGTACCTTGTGGGTTAAGGCACCTGTTGTTAAACCTGAGGATCTGATTCAACCTCCCAGACCCACAAATTGTCTTCTGATTCCCACAGATGTGCCATGCCACACAAGTACAAGACACATATGCACTCCTGAAATATGTAAGTATGCTTATTTAAAAAAAAAAAACGATAGAAAAACATTGTCAAGTCGTATATCAGGTAAGGCACAGCAATACATAAAAAAAAATTATAATGTGGTAACGAAAGACAAATAGCTTAATTAATAAGCAGGGGGAAATGTGAATACACATTTCTGCCAATTCTCAGTATCGTTAGATGTACAGCAACGTGAATGAGAAGACACGTTAACACTTCAGCGTTGGCGAGAATGAGAGGGTTGGAGTTTTCACTCACGTTAATAGCGGGACTGTGAACCAGAGCAAATATTTGTTCAGAGGAAAAAAAAATCTGTTCTTCAAAAGGTTAAGCAAAAATATCATATGATCTGGCAATATAAAGCTTAGGTGTGTAAAACATGTACCTACAAAAACTTGCGCATACTTGATAGCAGCATTGTTAATAAACAAAGAATAAAAATGACTAAATGTCAACTGGTAAGCAGATAAACGTATTAGATGCATAAAATAAAAGCATATCCAAGAATGAGAAGAGACTTCTACATGCTATGACAATTTTAAAACCTAGAAAGACAGCAGTTACAAAAGGCCAAAGCGGGTATGATTCCATATGCATAAAGAACAGGACTGGAAAACCATTAGCTATAGACAGACCTTCAGCGGTTTCCTATAGGTACAGTATAGGGGGCTTGAGAAGGGACTGCTAATCCGCACAGTTTGGAGAACCCAGATACAGGCTTCTAGATAGGCCACATCGTCCTCTCTCAGCACTGCAGCGGAGGCTGGGAATGATGCTTCTGAAGATAAGGAGAGCCTGGAAGATTAGCGTTTCTCCATCCTCTTTTCAGGCTCACTGCTGAAAGGTTCTGTAGAGATAAAGAGAGCCTTTAGTCTTCCCCCTTTATGCCACACTCGGCAAGCCCAATCACGTGACCCCTGTCTGCCTGTGAGACCCTCACAGGGGACCCTCAGCCATCACCCACACACCTCCTGCCGAAATGAGAAGAGCAAGGCACCCTCGCCAACCCACACCCCCTCCACCCAAACACACTGGCTTGTTCTCCGTAGCTGTGTAGGTTTGCCAACAAGTCGGCGGCAGGGCTCCGAATAGGTATCACTGGTCCCTTCAAGTGAATACTGTGGACTAGGGACTTTCTCATCAGAAAAGCGAAAGAATAAAAACTAAAATTTGTTTGTCGTTTCAGAAGTGTCTCAGCCCCCTGAGGCCTCTTGCTCCCTGCAATAGCAAAGGTGTGTCGGAGTTTAAGACAGATTGCCAAACGCCATACTTCCATTTCACCAACAGTGTGTCGGCACTCTTGTTTTTTGGACGAGCATAAAGGTCAGAGTAGCTCGCAGGTACAATCTCAGCCTCCTCTTTCCATACCGTTAAGTTCCAAAGACCCGACAAGTGGCCGAGAAACCTATTTAGCCTATCAGAGCAGACCCGGGCTCCAGGTTGTCCCAGCATGTCGCAGTCCCCACCTTTACAGGGTATGGCTGGCACACTCAGCCTCCCGTCCCCATTCCCAGCTCGTCAGCCGAGGGTCTGGGCTGCCCTTCCGCATGAGGCTCTTCCATATATAAAGCAGACATTTTTGTACCTTTGGCCTCCTGGCTGCTGCACCTGGTCTCCCTCTTCACCCCCGGCCCCCCACAGCCGCCATATGGCTCAGGGTGATGACCACTCTGGACTCTGCCTCGTGGACTCTGCTTGCTCATATATCTATTGTAAACTCTCTCCGCCACCTCATCTTTCCTTTTTCTTTCTTACTTTCTTTCTTTCTTTCTTTCTTTCTTTCTTTCTTTCTTTCTTTCTTTCTTTCTTTTTCTCCATTCACTTACTTCAGTCCCTACAGCCTCAGTTGTGCTGTCTGAAAACTGAAGGATAGTAATACCCACTTACCAGCTCTTGACTTTTGGGGTTTTGGGAATAAGGTCTCACTCGGCAGCCCAGGCTGTCCTGGAACTCACTATGTAGTCCAGCCTGGACTAACGGAAATCCTTCCGCGACTCCTCAAGTGCCAGAATCCCAGGTGTGGCCCACCTGCCTGGCATTAAGTGCAGCGATGCCAAAGGCAACCTGGCTTCCTCCTGCTCCTTGCTGTGATTCAGTCAGTTAAACGTAGTGACTATCTCTCCAGTCAGTAAAAGCCTCAGGCAGCGTTATTCACAATCGGGGGTGGGGGGGGTAGGGGTGGGGGGTGGGAGAGGTGGGGGGTGGGGGGTGGGAGGGCTGGGGGGGCTGTACAACTGCTGACAGGCTGCTTTACACGAGTCCCTCCTCCCCACTTCTCCCTCACAACCCTCACAGGATCTGTCTGTTGTTGTTGTTGTTTTGTTTTGTTTTTTTGAGACAGGGTTTCTCTGTGTACCCTAGGCTCTCTTGGACTTGCTTTGTAGACCAGGCAGGCCTCAAACTCACAGTGATCCACCTGCCTCTGCCTCCCTAGTGCTGGGATTAAAGGCATGCGCCACCACTGCCCGGCCTGGATCTGTGAGTCTTAATGAATAAGACCTGTGCAGGGGACCACAGCATCTATTTGTGTGTGTGTGTGTGTGTGTGTGTGTGTGTGTGTGTGTGTGTGTGTGTTTGTGTGTGTATGTGTGTGTGTGTTTTGTTTGTTTGTTTTCCAAGACAGGGTTTCTCTGTCTAGCCTTGGCTGTCCTGGACTCATTTTGTAGACCAGGCTGGCCTCGAACTCACAGAGATCGGCCTGCCTCTGCTTCCTGAGTGCTGGGATTAAAGGCATGCACCACCATGCCCTGTTTAAGACCTGTGCAGGAGACCACGGCATCTATGAGATACCTTAGCCTTCTCCCAAGGAGTGATTACTTTTTATTTCCTCCAAGTGTAATCAAGGTAGGTGTAGCAAATGCAGTTGCTGTTGAAGGCTGGGAGAGCTTGGAGAGGCTTAGTCAGTGCTGGCCAGGGTCCCCAGGGAAACCCTCATGGGGAGGGGCTCGGGCAGCAGTGGTCAGCTGGGAAATTAGCTGCAAAACCAGTGGGTGGATTGTAATCAGCCCACAGAAAAGCCGGAGTGGTTTTTGTTTGTTGGTTTTTTTGGTTTTTCGAGACAGGGTTTCTCTGTGTAGCCTTGGCTGTCCTGGGCTCACTTTGTAGACCAGGCTGACCTAGAATTTACAGAGATCCACCTGCCTCTGCCTCCCAAGTGCTAGGGTTAAAGGCGTGCACCACCAGGTTCGGCAAAAGCCCGGATTTAATGGGTGGCTTGATAACATTCTGGTGGAAGTGAGATCTTGCGCTTGGAAAGAAATCGTTCGCCTTGGCCTTTGTCTTTTTCTCTTTTTCACCTTTCTAGTTCATGAAGATATGGTTCGGATCAATGAAGTACAGTGAAATCTATAATATTAATGGAAAAAAGAACTTAGGGAATAGCCTATATAATGAAACAATATCTTCCTTGGTTAACTTTGTCAACTTGATACAACCTAAAATTACATGGGAGTCAAGGAGAGACCTTCTACATTGGGTGGACCCGTGGGGATGTCTGGGGTGGAGGTGCCCTAGTTTAGTTAATTGATGTGGGACAGCATGGCCCACCCTGGGCAGCCCCATTCCCTATGTGGAATGTTGGTCCTGAACTAAATAAAAAAAGGAATGAAGAGATTGGATAAGTAGTGGTGCTGCCTTTAACCCCAGCACTGGGGAGGCAGAGCCAGGTGGATCCCTGAGTTCAAGGCCAGCCTCGTCTGCAGAACAACTTCCAGGACAGCCAAGGCTACACAGAGAAACCCTATCTTGAAAAAATAAAATAAAATAAAGGATAAATTGAACTGAGAGCAGACAATCATGCATGCATACACTCATTTTTCTCTGCTCTCAACTCTGCATGTGATGTGACTGGCTGTTTTCCCTTTATTTTCCCTTGTATACCCCCCCTGATTTTCCTTGTATAAAGAACTGTAACTTAGAGTTGTGAGCTAAAACAAACCCTTTCTCTTTTAAGTTGCTTTTTGTCAATGTATGTTATCACAGCAATAGGAACTAAACTAAAACATTATCTTTAAGAACGGGATAGATTTTCTTGTTGTGTTACTTTTAGAAGCAAAAGAATATTAATAAAATACCATTGGAAAAGACTAATGTAGTGACATTATTGTCATTCGGCTCAAGTTTGAAAGCCGGTGTACATTTCTCATCTATCTTAGTTGGGGCTCCATTGCCGTGAAAAGACACCATGACCACAGCAACTCTTATACTGCAAAACATTTCATTGGGGCTGGCTTAGAGTTTCAGAGGTTTAGCCCATTATCGTCATGGCAGGAAGCATGGCAAAGTGCAGGTAGACATGATGCTGGAGGGGGCGGGTAACTGAGAGTTCTACATCCTGATCCACAGGCAGCAGAAAGAGAGAGTACCACTGGGCTTGGCTTGAGCATATGAAACTTCAAAGTCCACCCACAGTGACACACTTCCTCCAACAAGGCCGCACCGCCCAAAAGTGCCACCCCTGTGAGCCTCGGGCGCCATTTTCATTCAAATCATGATACCATCTTACAAGAGAGAGAGAGAGAGAACTCTGACCGAAGAATCAGATCCCTGGGTAATTTCTATTTGACCAACTAAGAGACCACGAGGCTACAGACTACCGAGGAGGAAAAATTTTAAGAACTCAACTCAATTTAAGCTCCCTCCTAAATTATGTTTAAAATAAACCTTTCTTGGCTGGGCATGGCACACACTGGTAATCCCAGCCCTAGGGAGACAAAGGCAGGTCAATTGCTTTGAGGCCAACCTAGTCTACAAAGAGAGTTCTGGGACAGCTAAGGCTACACAGAGAAACCCTGTCTTGAAAACTCAAAAGAAAAAGAAAAAGAAAAGTAAACATTTCTTTCAAATTCTTAACCTGAATTCTAAAGAAAGGCCGACAAACTTGTATAAAAGAGTTGAAGAAGAATCAAAGTTCAGGGGCTGGAGAGATGGCTCAGTGGTTAAGAGCAGTAGCTACTCTTCCAAAGAATCCAGGTTCAATTCCCAGCACCCACATGTCAGCTCACAACTGTCTGTATCTCCAGTTCCAGGGGATCTGAGAATCTCACACCAATGCACATAAAATTAAGTAAATTATTAAAAAAAAAAATAGAAGTTCAGAGTGACATGGACTCTACAAAGTCTAGAGTTGTCTTCCATAACAAGGAGCCAAAAAGCAAGACCATTTCCCAGGATGGCTTCTTATCAACAATGGCTGCTACGGTTAGGCTTCCCCATGCTTCAGATACATTATTCCTAATCCTCAAGTCCCTGTTTATGAATGACACAGAAAGGGTTTGAGCCAGTGAAGGGTCACAAAGCTTAGAGTCTGAAGTCAAGGCTGCTTGCTGGGCCAGGCCCGGCATCCTGCCGCCACGTCTACTGTCATCCACCGTGGACCCCAAAGGATGAGCCATCAGACGGGACCAGGCAGGCTTTTCCACAGGCCAGGCTCTGCTTCAGCCCTAAGGCAACCCCCTTTTGTTGTTGTTTGGTTTTGTTTGTTGTTTCTCTTTTTTGTTGGTTTGTTTTGGTTTTTCGAGACATGGTTTCTCCCTGTTAGCCCTGGCTGTCCTGGACTCACTTGGTAGACTGGGCTGGCCTCAAACTCACAAGGATCCACCTGCCTTTGCCTCCCGAGTCCTGAGTGCTGAGATTAAAGGTGTGCACCACCATGCCCGGCTTGTTTGTTTGTTTCTATTCAATAGGATAAAGATTTCAAAACCATACATTAAAAAAATAAATTTTATTATGGATAAATTTTAAGTACAGACAAGTCAGGAAAGTGGTAAAAAACAACTTTCATTTACTTACCCAACAATTTCCATCAGCATTTTGACATTCTTTTTCCATCTATTCCCCTTATTTTCAGGAGTATTTTCAATGATATCAAATGATTCAATGATTTGATATCACATCATACATTTTGGTATTGGTTTTTATATATAAAGATGGCATACCCACAGGTTAATCATCATTCCCAAGAAAAGCAACAATTCTCCGCTATTCTTCAGTGCTTTATTTTGCCTGTCTTTAAATTTTTCTTATATATAATATATATGTATATATTATATGTATATTTTTGATTTTTTGAAAAAGGGTTTCTTTGTGTAGCCCTGGCTGTCCTGGACTCTCTTTGTAGATAATATGGCCTTGAACTCACAGAGATCTGCCTGCCTCTGCCTCCCTGAATTCTGGGATTACAGGCATGTGCCACCATGCTTGGCTTCTTATTTATATTTAATTTATGGAATTTATAGAGAAAGATTATACATTTTATGAGGAGCCATGTGATGTTTTGTTGCATGTATACATTGTGTAATACTTAAATCAGCTTAACTATATCTAGTATATCTAGCTTTTCAAACACTTATTATTTTGTGGATTTATTCAAAATCCTTTTTTCTTGCCTTTTTGAAAAATGGGGCTGCTTAAATTTTTTTTCTACTCATAAGCCAGGTGGTGGTGTACACCTTTAATCCTAACATTTGGGAGGCACAAGCAGGCAAATCTGAGTTCAAGGCTAGCCTGGTCTACAGAGAGAGAGTTCCAGGACAGCCAGGGCTACATAGAGAAACCGTGTTTAGAACCGCCCACCACTCAAAAATAGATTTTCTTCTCACAGCCCCTTGTTTCTTCATTGTTGTCATAAAATACCCCGACAAAAGCAACTTAAAGAGGGAAGAGTCTGAGCGAGGTCTGGTGGCACATGGCTTTAATCCCAGCACTTGGGAGGCAGAGGCAGATAGATCTCTGTGAGTTTGAGACCAGCCTAGTCTACAAAGCGAGTCCAGGACAGAGAAACCCTGTCTCAAAAAACAAAGAAACAAAACAAAAAACAAAAAACAAAAAAAACCAAAAAACAAAAAAAAAAGGGAAGAGTCTGACTCACAGTTGTCATGGAAACAGGAACCTGAGGCATCTGATGTCACTGCATCTACAGACAGGAAGCAGGAACGTCTGTGCTCATCTCACTTTCTCCTCATTACACAGATTGGAACCCCAGCCCAGTGCACGGTGCCACCCACAACCGCCAGGTCTTCTCACCGTCTCCCATGGGATTCCATAACTCATTAGGTTGAGAACCAGGATTACACATCACACCTAGGCATACAGGCGTATAAAATAGGTATACAAGTCAAGCATTTGCTCATAGTAAATCATGAAAAAAAACTTGAAAACAATTCTTTAATATACATTTTTACCACTTATTAGAAATGAAAGCAAATTCATATACAAATGAAATGGGTGAATTTATTCATCTAATCCAATCCAATCCAAACATATATTAATCTGATAATTACTGAAAATGATGATAGGAAACTATTTTTTTTCTTTATTTATTATTTTTTTAATTAACTTATTCATATTACATCTTGATTGTTAGCCCTTCCCCTGTTTCCTCCCATTCCTCCCTCCCTCCCACTTCCCCCCGATGATAGGAAACTATTAAAAGCCTTTATTTCAGCTGAGCATGGTAGCGCATACCCTTAATTCCAACACTCGGGAGGCAGAGGCAGGTGGATATCTGAGTTCGAGGCCAACCTTGGCCTCAGAGAGAGAGAGAGAGTTCCAGGACAGCCAGGGCTGTTACACAGAGAAACCCTGTCTGAGAAAATAAAAATAAAAATAAAAAAAGAGAGCCTTTGTTTCCCACAGTTAAATAACTACATTTCTATAAATAACTATATTTCTAGAAACACTGTAATTTATACCATACAGTAGTCTGAAATCTCAACTGAAAGTCTCAGGAGACGCTTGTTAGGCTTGTGTGGAGAGAGAGGAAATGTGCAGTGCCAAGCACACGTGCTGTATGCTCGGAACCAAGGCTGCGGTGAAGTCACAAGACACAACACAGGCACACTGCCGGAAACAGCTCGGAGCCGTCACGCATTTGAGTGTGAGTGAAACTTGTGTTGTCGTACACTAAGAACACGCCACTGTCACACACACTGTTACACAGCTTCCTGTTGTGATCTCATTTGAGAAGCTATGTAATAGAACACCCAACTTCCTTTTACTATATAACCGTCTTATTTTTGGGTTGACTCCGTCCCCACAGGTTACACAGTCTATTGGTTTGTTTAGTTCCAGGGAATTTATTTTCTGGAGAGAAATTATAAATAAGGGAATATTATTTCGAGGTGGAAAAATATATTTCTTGCTCAATGAACTCAGAGAGACATCAAAACCACTCAAACAAAGCAAACTCTATTAGGGCCAACAGTATCCTCCAAGTTACTTGAGATCATGTCAGGGTTATGAATTGATTCCTGTTGTTGGCGTAGGCACAAACTGGATTTCCATTGCAATGGACAGTGTGTGGACCAATGAAGGAAACTGAATGAATGGGGTGGGTGAGCAACGAACTTGCTGATTGCCTTAATATTTAAGTAGGGCATTGTTTCCAAAAGAAACTTTAAAGATTTTAGGATACATTTCATAGCATCCTTTATAAAATGAGGGGTGAGTTTAGGTCAATTTGTGTTTCATAGTTAGTATGCAAAAATGTTGTTAACACATAAACCATATTTTCACCCTGTCTGGGCCTCATTTTTATTAATTTTTATGTATTTATGCGCGCATATATTCACTTTGTGTATGTGTGTGCATCTATGTGTGTGCGCGCATGCCACTGCACCCACGTGGAGATCAGCTGACGACTTGTGGGAGGCAGTGCTTTCTACCACGTGAGTCCTGGGATTGAGCTCACAGCATCAGGTTTGGCAGCAAACATCCTCCTGCATTGTCATGTCAGCCTTCTAGGTCTCATTTTCATTAGCTTCAAAGTGGTGCTGTCAGTGTTGGGGTGCTGGTACTGTTCTTGTTAGGGGCCTTCTGTCAATCATCTCTGTATACATAGTGTGGCCCTCAACACTCAAATACCCTCCAAGGCTGCACCGCTGCTCTCCTGGGTTTCCTCCAGTCTTTGTAGTTGAGAATCATAGCTAAATCATGCCCTGGGAACAATTATTCCCCACATTGATTCTCATGCCCCGCCCCCCCCCCCAACATTTGGGGCTGAATTTCAGTGGACCATCAGCGGTACTAGAAAGGAGGTACCTTCCCTTCAAATGCAAGAGTTTTGAAGCCTATAAAAGTGAGAGAACCACACCCAAGCAAACTTGGAGCCAGCATTTCTCAGGGGTCAGATTATTTCCATAGCACTACTCAGCTAAAACTGCCACTCACAGCTGTGAATGCAGAGAAAGAGCATTAGCAAAGCTACCCAGAAATGGTGATTCATAGTAATAACATTTCTAGGGGATAATTAATGCTGCAGCTAGTGCAAAGCCTCCTAAAATAAAAGCTGGGTAGTGATGCCCCCAATGTCAAACCCTCCAATCCAAAGTCACTCTTCTCCATCTCAGCCACAACACGATCCTGAATTCCTACCTTAGACTCTAAGACCTAGCATACAACTAACGGGCCTCTCTGACCTCATGTCCTTCCATGATCACCCTTACTCACCAGCATTGGCCTCTTTGCTTTTCGGTAACATTCCATGTCCACTTATGTCCCAGAACCTTTGCCGTGCAGCCCCTCCTTGGTGTGCTCCTCATCACACTAAGGATAAGTGTCCCCAAAGGCCCATGTGTTGAAAGCTTGGGACTCTGTGCGGCACTGTTTTGGGAGGTATGGCAATATGAGAGACCCAATATGGGTCACTGAGGGCATGCACTGTCGTTGTTGTATCTAGCCTAGTCCCCTGGGGCCCAGAGCAACAGGTCCACCTGATTTTAACTGCAGCTATGAGCCCAGAGAATTATTTTCTCCTTGTAAATTAATTGTCTCAGATATTTTAAAAGATTTTTAAAATAGCATACCATTTCCCAGGTTCCTAAGATCATCCCAAGGCATAGCTAGGCGCCTGAGCAGTTATAAAGGAAAGGACTTCCAGAACCTCCAGACACACCTTCATTCTTTCCAGTGAGGGGGAGAGTCTTACAAGCTCCCGTTTCTCAAACTACCTATAGGAAGAGGTTCCTTTTCCACTTGACAATGACAATCTCACCCTTATCACATTGCGCCGTCTATGCAAAATCTCCAGGGTGCCAGAAAAGGGTCATATGAAATGGTGAGGCGGACCCTGAGAAAGTACAATCATTCTAGAGACTGGTCAAATGCCTTTCTGAAACTTAAGCAGTTTATGACAACACTTCTTTCAGGAGAATGGAAAGTCTTTAATAGAGTTGGTTACTACCAACACCTAAAAATGATGTTTTTGCTTTTTGTGTTATAAGAAGATGTTAATGTTTTCAAGTATAAAGTCATTTATTATTAAGATAATGTTCTTGAGGATGAATGAAATGGAAATAGGAGCTCAAGGAGAAAATGGAATGTTGAGTGCTCTCAGCACTTAAAGTGGTAAGCACGTGAAGTATGAATATGTTAATTATGTCAGTTGAACCATTCTGAGATGCAGCTGTCTCAAAACACCATGTTGAACATAATAAATACATGCCTTTGTCAATTAAAACATAAGGAAAATGAAATAACATATAGATATCTTTGTTTATATAATTTCAAATAGGTGATTATGTAGTAATTCATATAGTATTTAGATTCTGTTAGATACATATAGTCATTTTAATAGTCTACAAAAGGAATAGGTTATATAACATGCAGGAAATTCTGTTCTTTATAACTGCTTAAGATAATATTTAGAAGTATAGTTAAAATTATGGGGATGGTAGCTCATGCCTGGAACCCCAGCATTTAGGAGAGTTGAGGCAGGAAGACGGCCAGAAGGCAAGGCAAGTACAGGCTACAGTGTATAACTCTGTTTCAAATAAGAACAAAATAAAATTGAAAGTTATCACTATTACCCCATAGGCATTCAATTCTTTGACTACAAATTGGATAACTTAGGTGAAAATAATCAAGTCTTTAAACGGCACACATGCTGAGTGTGGTGGTGTAGGCCTTTAACCCCAGCACTTGGGAGTCAGAGGAGGAGGAGGAGCTCTGAGTTCTAGCCAGCCTGGTCTACATAGTAAGTTCCAGGACAGCTAGGGCTACACAGAGAAACCCTGTCTCGAACAAGAAAAGAAGAAATTGAGTATACGGTTTCATAAAAACAAAGGGTCAGGCTAGATGATTTTCCTGGTGAGTTTCCAAACATGTAATAAAAATGATATAAATTATACACACTCTTTCTTCCAGAAATGGCAGGAAAGGGCACACCTTCCAGCATTCTCTAGGAGGTCAGCATGACTTTAATTCCGGAGGAAGATAAAAGAGAGGAAAACTGGCAAGACAAAGTGGCCCATGCCTCGAATCCCAGCATTCAGAAGGCTGAAACAGGAGAATTTTGAGTTCGCAACCAGTCTGGGAAACGTAACAAAACCTTGGCCTCATGGTACAGTCCTTTAATACCAGCTACTTGAGAGGCAGGGAAAAAATAAATAAATAAAAAATTATAAAAAAGAGTATTGATACAAAGCAGTTCAAATCCATCCTGGGCAACTTAGCGAGACTCTAACTTAAATTTTATTTATTTATTTATTTATTTATTTATTTATTTATTTATTTATTTTTACAAAAGACCTGGGGAAGCAGAGCACAGTGGCTCAAGCCTTTCATCCCAACACTCTGGGAGGCAGAGGCAGGCGGATCCCAATGAGTTCACGGCCAGCCTGATCTACAAATCACGTCCAGGACAGCCAGGGCTATACAGAGAAACTCTGTCCCAAAAACCCAAAAGAAAAACCAAAACAAAACAAAAAATCAAAATCAAAACCACAAAAACAAAATGAGCTCAGAGTAGAATGTAAATTTAGCATGTCTCGGGTTATATTTTCACTATCAGTGATGTTTGTTTGTTTGTTTGTTTTCTTTAAAAGAAGAGAAACAAAGAAAGTCGGAGGCAGAATGAGCTCTGAGTCCCAGGTCAGCCTGGTCTCTGGTGTGAGTTCAAGGCCAGGGCTACACAGAATGACCTTGTCACAAAACAAAACAGGAGACAAAATTATATACAATATCTCGCAAGAACACAAACGCCAAAACTCTCAAGAGAACATTAGCAAATCGATTATGACAATATAGGCAAAGAATTCTAAGCCACAAATTTAAGTGGAACTACTTATGAGCTGTAATAAGCCAAATCTTTTGTGTGGGCCAGGCCTGCAATGGTAAGCGTAGCACTGCTTCCTTCTGTGGACCTATGTACTCATGTCCTACCTCAAGCAGGTTTTCAAAATAACAGCCTTGTCTAATTTGAAATTGCTGTAAAATTTGAATAACCAAGACAGTGTGATAACAATGGTAGGCATATAGATGAATGAAGAAGAATTGAACCAAGAGATTTTTAAAAATATTTATTTATTTATGTATACAAATATTTTGTCTGCATGAGCATGTAAAAGTAAGTTTTACTCATCAGATGTATTTGTTGTCGGAGTGACTCTTTGAAAAGCTCCCGTCTTGAGTAAGCACATTGTTTGTGGTAAGTCTGGTCCACCTCATCTGAGACTCCTGTGGATGCTCATGCAGGAAAGAAGTGGCTATGTTGGTGTGCCTGGAAATAAGGTGGTCCAGGCTGGCAAGATGGCTCAGTTAGGAAAGGCATTTGTCACCAAGCCTGACAATAAATAACCTATGTCCAATCCCCACGATCCACAAGCTGGAAGGAAAATACTGACTCCTAGAACAACTCTCTTACACACACATACACACACTCTCTCTCTGTCTCCTCTCTCTCAATAAATAAATAGATAAATAAATAAATAAATTTTATTTTGAAAAAAGCAAAAGATTCAAAGTAGAGGAAGGAAATAAGAAAGTAAAACCAATTAAACTAAACCAAATCCAAATGTCTTGAATTTGAAGGAAGAGGATGTACTAGTCATGTCTTTTATATTAACTGCCTTTTTTAGAGTTGGTGAGATGGCTCAGTGATTAAGAGCACTGGCTGCTCTTGCGGAAGATCCAGGTTCGATTCCCAGCACCTACATATCAGTTCACAAGTGTCTCTAACTCCAGTTCTAGGGAATTCTTTTGTCCTCCTTGGGCACCAGGCAGGGATTTGTGCACTTACATACATGCAGGCAAAAAACTTATACATTTTTAACAAAAATATTAAAGTAATTAAAAATTTAAATTTAATTAAAACCTTAAAATAATTCATTTGGATTAAATACATTACTTTTAAAAAACACTTTTAAAAACTTTCATCCACAGCCTGGGCGTGGAGGCGCACACCTTTAATGTCAGCACTCGGGAGGCAGAGACAGAGGCAGGCAGCTCGATATAAATTCAAGGCCAGCCTGGTCTACTGGTCTACAAAGTGAGTCTAGGACAGCCAAGGCTACACAGAAAACCCCTGTCTCAAAAAACAAAAACAAAAACAAAAAACCAAAAAAATGTTTCATCCACTAAGACCTCCCAGGGGAATGGCTGTCTACGTTTGGTAGTCCAGCTATTACACTGTCAGAAGGGAGCCGACTTAGAGTGTAAGGCCAAGCACACACGTACATGTAGGAACTAGCATATACACATTAAGTATATATTTAGAAAATTGAGATTAGGTCTTACTTTGTAGTTCTGGTTAACCTAGATCTTGCTCTGCAGACCGGGCTGGCCTCAAACTCAGAGCTCCATCTACTCTGCCTTCAGATAACTGGGATTAAAGGCCTGCTCTACCATGTCTAGCAGAAATAAATATATCTTTTTAAAAGAAAATCTTCCTCACAGAATAGATATAGGGATAAAATAAGAAACACACTTCAAAGAAACACTATTTCTTAATTGAATGTGTATGTGTGCTTTGCCTGCACGTGTATACGTGCATCACATGTGTGCCTGGTGCCCCGTGAGGTCAGGAGAAGACGTTGGGTCCCTTGGAACGGAAGTTACAGATGGCTGTCAACCTCTCTCTGGGTGCTGGGGCTGGCTGTCCTCTGTGAGAGCAGCCAGCGTTCTTACTGCTGAGCCACGCTCCAGTGCCAACACAATTCTCTTCAGACCGTGCCTGGCACAGAGATGTTAACTAAACACAGAGCTGTGATCGTTTCTAAGGCCAGGACTCAGGAGAAGGAGTCAGACATGAACCCCGTGGCCTGGTTCATTAGCAAAAGCTCAAAACAAAGCAAGGTGCTGTGGGTGAGCCAGCAGGGCACCGTGCCTAGCAAACAAGTTTTTTCAGTGATGCTCCTGAGACGGCAATGGTGCTTTTAAAAACGTCACAGGAGTGTGGTGACCTCTGAGCATCTATATTGCTGGGCCTGTCACCCTTCAGAACCGGAATGGCACCATGGAAGGAAGGGGCAGTCAGACAGAAGTCAAGTGTTAGTCTAGGCCCCCACTGGCCCGTCTGCATCCTCCCGGGTCCTGTCGTCCTAGAAACACAGCCGCGCATGGCAGCTTTGCGGAGGAAGGAACTCAGTCAGCAGAGCAGTCTCGGGAACTCCCTGACACTAGACTCAGACAGCCCGGGGTTTCCAGACAGTGGGGTGTTTCATCCCTAGGGCAATCTGGAAAACAAGGTATTCTTATCCCATTTTGTCAACAAGGAAAGAAAAGTTCCGAGCGGCCGAGGCAGTTGCCCAAGGTTACATAACTGTTGGGTGACTAAGCCAAGCTTTAACACTGGGTCCATATTCAACTCTTGTAAAATCCCAGCACCAACCAGGGACACAGACTGGCCCGGAGACCACATGCAGGACGGCACAGGACCACTTAGGTCTCCTCCAGTCCTTGTGATGTCATCAATCCTGACCTGGAGTTCAAAGAGGAAGGTATTCCTGGATTCGGCTTCCTCCCCATTTCAGCTGCCGCCTTGCCATGGACTTAGCCCCTAAGGTACTCAGTACCAGTGTGGGGAAACCTTAAGTTCCCAAAAGGTGACTAGGGATTTATTTGGCCTGCAGTGGTCATTTTCTAGAACAACACGGCAATTCACCTGAAGTCTTTGGAAAATTAATGAACAGAAGGTCTGCTCAGAGTCAAGCTACCGGGTCCAAAAGTTCAGAAAGCAAAAGAGCCTCTTTCAGAAACTACAGGTCCCAATGGCTTAAATTCCAGGAGGCCGTAGTCCTGTCTAAAGATCCAGGCTTAACCCAACTCCCCAAATCCTCAGGGCTGTTAAGCTGTTTAGTTGTTTTCCGGTTGATTAAACAACAAGCCAATCTAAGTGTCCTCTCCTCCAGCACAGAACTGCTCCCCTGAATCCTTGCGTTATGGTTTCCACTGCACATAGACTCCCACTAGAGCTTGTCAGACTTTCAAGCCATGTGACTTCACTTACCTAGGTCACCGTTGCCTCATGCCGAGGGTCATCATTTTCCTGCAGAAAAGGCCACAGTCACTTACTATGAGTCAGAAGTTCCCCAACTCTCCCAACACAGAAGGAAAGGGACAGCAAACAGACTCGGCAGGGGCTGTCTAGCCATGACATAAGAACCAAGCACACTGCTGTAGAGGAATATTTGTCCCCTAATCGGACCCGCTTTCCAGCACCCGAGGACGCTCCCGAGACAGTGTTTCCATTTAGAGAGAACCTGGTTAAGCATCACACGCTCCCAAGGACACTCTTAGCATCCAAGGTCATTACAGAGGCTGGCTCAAGCCACTCAGGACCCCGTGGAGCCAACCAACCCTTTCCCAGGAAGTGGGAGTCTGAGCAGGACTGAGGAGATAAAGTTTCATGTCTAAAAAAAAAAGAGAAGAAGAAGAAGAAGAAGAAGAAGAAGAAGAAGAAGAAGAAGAAGAAGAAGTCATCCTTCTGAAAGAGAGACCTATGGCAGAAAGGTGAGGCCAGCAGAGAACTGAGGCCAGATTTGGTTCCCCCAGGGACACCCATGTCCAAGAAGAAAGTAGGCCTGTGGGATGGGAATCTTCTGCCTCTCTGCCTCCACCACTGAGGCCTCAACAGCTACAAAAAGACTGTTTTGTTCTGGTTTTATTTTGTTTTGTTTTGAGACAGGGTTTCTCCATGCAACAGTTCTGGCTGTCCTGGACTTCCTTTTGTAGACCAGGCTAGCCTCAAATTCACCGAGATCCGCCTTCCTCTGCCTGGGATTAAAGGAGTGAGCCACCACCGCCGCCTGCCTTTAAAAGAGTCTATTTTGTTATTTATTTAACTTATCCAGCCCAGGCCTGAAAGTCACTAAGTAGCCCAGGCTTGCCTGGGACTTATAGCAATCCTCTTACCTCAGCCTTCGGAGTGCTGGTATTATGGGTAGGCTACCACACCAGGCTGCACAGAGGCTTCTGAATAGATTGTTTGATTTACACACCTTGGGTAAACTGACCACCTCAGTGTATGAGCCCACAGCAATCAATGGGTTCTTACTGAGGTTTTCTGGTCTTCTACCTCCCCTTACACCTGAGGCCTACCCAGCCTTCTCTAGTCCATCCAGGCCTTTGACCTCCAGCCAAACTTGCCCGTTCATTCTTCTTTTGGGCTTCTCTGCTTTCAGCGTGGTCCAGGTCTTTCGGATACCACCTACCTCAAATGTGGCACTTCCTTACTTCTGTCCTGTGGCAGCAAAATGCTCCAGCTTTTAAGACAAGCATCAAAGAAGGCCGGGACCAAAGGGTTTACCCGACCCCTCTGCCTTACTCACTCCTTACAGGAGGAGCTATGAACATAGAATTCACTTTCAGACCTTTTGTAGCGTTTATTTCTCACTTTGAGTTATCAAGTTGCATATATATATATATATATATATCATATATATACACACACATATATAATTAATAATATGTTATGAACATTTACAGGGAATTAACATTTATAGCATATTGCTCCAAAAATATAGTATTTATTTGGATTTTTCCAGATTTTCCCCTTTTTGTGCGCCCCTCCCCCTCCCTCCCTATTTTTCTTTTTCTTTTTCAAGATCCAATTCACATCTGGCAAGACAACACATTGCAAGAAAGTGATGACCTGAGCTTGATTTCCTGAGCCCAAGTGAAAAAGCTGGGTGCAGTGGCACACATCTATAGTCAACCCCAACACTCACAAAGCAATATGGGGAGCAGAGAAAGAATTGTCTTGAAACTCACAGGTCAGCTAACTGGGAGTACACCGTGTGGCAGAAATAAAGAGACCCTGCTTCAACGAGAGGGAAGGCAAAAACCGACTCCTGAAAGCCTTCTGGTCTCTACACATGGGCTACATATGACATGTATACACATGTATACACACACACACACACACACACACACAAATATGTAAGTGTAAGAAAACATTTTTTTTAAATGATAAGATCCAGTGTCCAGTAGTCTAGGGTCCCTCCTTGCCTTAGTCACCATGTCCTCTTCATCTTCTGCAGTCAGGATGTGTCCTTGTCTTTCACTTAGCACAGTGACAATTCTAGAAGCACACCAGGTGGGTATTTTGTAGCCTATTCTTTCATGTGGGTGTGTAATGTTTTCTCGCCATCAGGTTAGGGCAAGATCATCAAAGAAGCTTGCTTTTCTCTGCACATCATATCAAGGGCACCAATGCCCATGCATGTTACTGTTGGTGATGGTGATATTGACCACATAACCAAAGTGCTATCTGCCAAGATATTCCTCAGTTATTTCAATATTTTCCTCTTTACTAATGGAAGACATTTTGGGGTGATGACACTTTCAAGGTATACAAGCTTATTGTTTCTCCTCAAACTTGTGCCTTGACTTTACCTAGTTCATCAGCGGTCCATCCTACAGTAATCATCATGATCTTCTAAGGCTAGTTGGACATGTTTCTCTGGTTGCCAGAATCACCTCCTGGCCTTTGGCTAACATTCTAGCCTTCCTTACCCTGACAATGGCATCCTAATTTTAGCAGGAAGTAGTTACCAAAGAGAATACCCTGCCCCTTATCATAACAGAAAGCTGGAATACTAAGTCAAAAGGAAACTCTCTAACAAAGAGGACAGAATAGAGATTTGTTTATTCTACAAGAATGAAACAGGAATAATTTATGAATGGGCCATGTATCTTTTGATGCATTACAAATTTTGTTTTCTCCAGATAAAAAATGTTAAGATCCTACCAAGGATTTTACAGGGACACATAAAGCAAGGGTATAATGATAAATCAGGCTGCCCACATCTTGGACTTAAAAGTCATCTTATAATAATAATAGTAATAATAATTAATAATAATAAAATAATACCTAACTAGGTTCATTCCTGTTTATGACTCATGATTAGGTTTGTTTCTCAAGGATTGGGCTATTCCCCATCTATAACTTTAACTACAAATAGTTCTGTAGTGCCTGTTCCAGGAAATGACAACAATGTCTTTGTTTCAAAAAGTTGTTATGAGCACTTTGTTATGACCACCTTGCAACCATGTCTTTGTTTCAAGAGGTTGTTACGACAACTTGGTTTATTTTTTGTTTTGTTTTAGTTTTTTGAGACAGGGTTTCTCTGTGTAGTCTTGGCTGTCCTGGACTCACTTTGTAGACCAGGCTGGCCTCGAACTCAAAGCAATCTGCCTGCCTCTACCTCCCGAGTGCTGGGATTAAAGGTGTGCACCACCACGCCCAGCTCCCAAATGACTTTTATTTTTAATCCCCAAAATATATCTAAATTAGAAATTGTTTATCTGTCTTTGCTCATCTGATTTTGGAGTTCCTATTAGGAAAAGTACATTGCTTTTTGGCTATATCCTGGCATGTCTCTGATTAAGGCTAATTTTACTCTTATTAGGAGAGCATGGGTTGTTTTATTTGCTTGCCAAGTTAAGTAGACTTTCCCTTCCTGATCTTCTAGCCTGGACTATACACTTTGCTGTTAGGTATATGACCAGGGAAGGGGACAACTTCCACAGCTTCACAGACCTTTTGTTGCTGGACACGAGGTCTCATCATGTTCTTGAGACCTAGAACTTACTTTGTAGCCTACGAGTGTCTCCAGCTTGTTGAGGCTCTTGTGCCTTCGCTTCCCAAATTCTGGGATTAGCAGAGTGTGCCACCATGCCTGGGTTGACTCCTAATATTTTTCTTGTGGCTGGGCCAAAAGATTATAGGATGTCTTAACAGGTTATGCATTTCTAGCCTCTTTCTGCAGGCTAGAGACTCATATCGACAGAGATGGGCTGATACACCTATTCATTGCTAATGGGGTTTGGAACAGATGGCACGGAGTGGCTCCAGATTAGAAAAAAAACAAACAATGTTTCCTAGCTATCCAAAGTCACGTGTGGACTAAGATCAGACTGCCACTCCCAATGTTGTTTTCCTATCTGAGAGGGACATCCGTGAGACATGATTAAAGTAATGCACATATTTAGAAGTGTCCAGGAAGCCACAGGTAGAAGTGAACCAATTCCACATGGAGATCAACTCCTCTGATCTCCACAAGTATGCTGTGGTGTGTGCGCACCCATGGATAATAAAGAAACAATTCTAAAATAAAGTACTTATTCATAATTGAAATGAGGCAAAAGCCCAGGTTGGGGCTGTCCTAGTAAATTGGGATGCAGAACCACTCCATGTTAAACGAAATCTCTAGTTGAAACAACTGAGGTAGGCAAGGTTTACTAAAAATAGCAGTTTCTTGGCTTTCACACAAACTCTGGTGCCCCATATTTGACCATGTCCCCTTGATGGGGAGGCCCCATAGCACTCAGAAGAAGGATAGCAGATTACCAAGAAGAGACTTGATACCCTAGGATCATATTCAGGGGGAGGAGGTCCCCTGCAGTCACAGTCATAAGGAAGGGGCATAGGGTGAAAGCGGGAGGGAGGGAGGAATGGGAGGATACACGGGATGGGATAACAATTGAGATGTAATATGAATGAATTAATAAAAGAAGTATAATGGAAAAAAATAGTAGTATATTTTTTAAAAAAGCCATCACAAATCGTCCATGGAGTTATGGCCAAATGACTAGGCAAAAGCATAGAAATGGCTAAATGGTTAAGAGACACTCTTGTTGAGGAGAATCAAGGGATACAGGCACAATTGAAGAAGCACCCCTCCCTCCCCCACTCCATCATAAAAGGACAGGACCGCCATGTGCGTTAGAAGCAGCTGGGTGGCACAGGTCTCGGTAGAGGGGTTGCCGTGGCGCACGCGCTCCTTATGGCTTCAGGCCCTCTGCTTTCTAAATCAACGCCAATTTTAAGGATTCTGCCTAATAATTTCCTTCAAATATCTAGCCAATTAGTTCACTTCCTCTCAACAGACCTGAAGCCATGAAGGACGTAGGATAGGAACTCTCAGCAGGCGGGGCGTGTTCTTCAGGGTGTGGCTCTCCTGTGTTCCCTGGGAAGCAGCTGGGACTCCCAGCAGCGTGTTGACTTCAGTTGGTCTGTAGAGGGAAATGCCGTTTGGGGCACAAAGTCAGGGCCCTGTATCACTTCTCTCCTGTTCTACTGAGGGGGAAATGGAGCCTTTGTGAGGGCAAACAGTCTGTTGAAGCTTCTGGTTTGACTCAGTCAGCAGAGACCTGGCATTACTCATGCTCCAGCTATGGCCCTTCTCTTTCAACTTTAATGGGAATAATCAACATCCTATTATTTGAGTGTTTATCCCGGTTTCCTATTATTTCCGCACAGAGAAAGGCATTTATGGTAAGGGAAAAGAATTCTTTCAAATATAAGGAGTTAAAGGAGAAGGGCACTCTCCTGGCACCCACACTGGAGGTAGCGGCCTGGAAGGAAGCCACACAAAAGACCAAAGACAGACCAACTGCCTCGGGGCAAAAGCCAAAGAAGCCCTGCAAACACAAAGGATGTGCTGAGTGGATTGAGGGAGTGTTCACGTTAGCACCTGGACAAACCATGGTGGTGTGTATGCCACAGCCCCGTCACAGGGAAGATTGAGAGAGACCTACAAACAACAGGAACAAAGCAGAGTAGGAGCTCTTACAAACAACCGCATTGCCAGAGCTACTAAAGATCCAGGGAGTAGTCGGGCAGGCGAGGTGGCACATACCTCTAATCCCAGCACTCAGGAGGCAGAGGCAGGTGGATCACTGTGAATTCGAGGTCAGCCTGGTCTACAAAGAGTTCCAGGACAGCCAGGGCTACACAGAGAAACCCTGTTTCGGAAAAACAAAAACAAAACCCAACCAACTAACCAAAAAAAAAAAAAATCCAGTGAGTTCACAGGTGCCCAAATTGCTGTTTCAGAGAAGTCTTGTTTCTTGAAGATTTCCATGAACGAATCTGGAAGAAGGGATAGGATTAGAACCCACTGCTTCAGAACCCTCAAGGGCAAGCACGATCAGTTGTTGTGGAGACCATGCATGAGGGGTGATGATACCATAGGCTTCCACTGTCTCCACTCACAGGCTACATTAGGCACTGTAGTACAAGCCTGTATTTCCAGCATTCAGAAGACCAAGGCAGGATAATCATCAGTTCAAGGCCAGCCAGGGATGCACAGGGAGAGCCTGCCTCAACAGAACAAAACAAAAGCAGGCAAGCAAACAAATAAACAGACAAAAAAATCCAAGGAGACCGTCAAGAAAACACTTAACATATCCAAAGAAAATATGTGCAAACCTGTATCTGAATATGTACAATACATAAACAATATATTCTTCCTCTACATTTCAACATTTAATATCTATTCTTTCTTTTTCTTTTTCCTTTTATTTATTTATTTATTTTTTTTTGAGACAGGGTTTCTCTGGTTGTCTTGGAACTCACTTTGTAGACCAGGCTGGCCTCAAACTCATAGAGATCCACCTGCTACTGCCTCCCAAGTGCTAGGATTACAGGTGTGTACAATCGCCACCCTGCTTTAATATCTATTCTTTTCTTCTTCTTCTTCTTCTTCTTCTTCTTCTTCTTCTTCTTCTCCTCCTCCTCCTCCTCCTCCTCCTCCTCCTCCTCCTCCTCCTCCTCTTCCTCCTCCTCCTCATCCTTCTTCTTCAATAAAAATAACTTCAACAGGGTGAGTTTATTAGGAAGTAGCCACATTGTAAGCTGGAAACAAGCTGTGTATTCTTTTATATCCAGGGTGTGAAGATCTGTGAACACTGGAAGTGATGCTAAACCATTGCTCTATAGTGGAAAGTGATGGAAGGGGCAGTGGTTATCGCCATAATCTAAGTAACTTAAAACTACAGAATACACTACATATTCCTTGTGGTCTGGCTTAACAGTAAGCTGAAATATGAAGACTCATGTAGTTCAAATAATTAGTTCTTTTTTTTTTCAGTTTGTGTTTCTTTTTTTTTTTCTTACTATTACTGAATGTCTATGATTTACACATCATGCACCAAAATCCCTCTCCTCCTTGCAGTAAAATAAAACAAACAAACAAAAATTCTTGTCATAGAAGCTGTAGTGTATCAGGCAGTATAGCCTTTTGTCCACACACGTTGACTTTCAAATGTTCATTCCTATGAGTCACGGTTCTGGTTGGAGGCCTACAATATCATTACCGCATCCTCACCGGGAGTGCTGTCGGATATCCCGTTGTTGTTGTGTGTCAAAGAGATTCTTAGTCTTTGAGCCTGCAGGTCCAGCCTGTTCATGTGTTCCAGCAGGTCATACATAGGGTAGATGGTGGGGTGAGGTCCACTCAGAGCCCTGGATCAGTGCCCACTCCCTTGTCCTCAGGGCAGGGCCTGCTCTTCTGCTCCCTTGTCCTCAGGGCAGGGCCTGCTCTCCTGCTCCCTTATCCTCAGGGCAGGGCCCACCTCCCGCTCCTGTGTCATCCTGGCAGGGCCTGCTCTCTCACCCCCATGCAATCAGGGCAGGGCCCACTCTCCCATCTTTATGCCATCAGGGCAGAGCCAGCTCACCCGCTCCTGTGTCCTCAAGGCAGAGCCAGCTCTCTGGCTCCCATGTCTCCTGGCCTGGCTCACCTGCTCCTGTTCAATTTGCCAGATTGTTGCTGGCTGTCAAGGCCTGGATGGCCTCCTGCTCCTGTGGGTAGTGGATCTTGTGGGTCATCAAGCAGGTGCAAGTGGAGGCCTCTCAAAGTCTCCGTTGGCTCACAGAAACCATTGATATTGGCCCAGCTCAGCTTCTAGTCCCCGGGGAACTTGTGGCTCTGTTGATTCGGCCCTCCCGAGTCTCTGGTTCCATCATGTGCTCCATCCACCATGGGCCCTGCCTTGGTGCTGCCCCTAGTATCCACCTCTGCATGACCCAGCTCTTAGTACTGAGCATGGCTCCGGCCCATGAGAGGAGGTCCCTGAGGTCTATGATGTGGGAGGTACAGTCCTAGCTCGTGCTCGACTGGAACAACACCCCCTCCTCGAATGCCTTGGCCCACACTGCTCCAGGCCACAACCCTAAAATCGGAACCCTGGGATCCTTGGGAGCTCACCTGAGCGTAATCCCCTGGTCCTGCAGTGGGAGGGCATGGATGATCCACATGACAGGATTTCCTTCTTTCTGGGAAACACCAGCACTGTGTTTTGGAGCTCTCAGTATGGTCCTCTGGTGGCTGTGCAGTCACTGCTGTTCCACGAATCAGACACAGTGTACGAGATCGATGCCATCTTGGATGATCTCGGCTTGGGTATTTCTAATACATTGTGCTAAGTGTTTCCTCCCAATCAGGCTGCTCTGTGTGTGTGTGTGTGTGTGTGTGTGTGTGTGTGTGTGTGTGTGTGTGTGTGAACATTTCTGTGTAGCTCTGGAACACAATCATCCTCCTCAGAATGTATTGAGGACCTCATCTTTCGAACCCCCGGCCCCATGCCCTCCCTCAAGGCCCCACGCCCTAACTAGTTTTTTAAACTAATACTGTTCACTATTTGATGGGAATACATCAAAATAGAGAAATTTGTAAAAAGAGAATTCCTCAATTTTCCATTAGAGTTCATCACTCAGATCCTATCTATTCTATTTTATAAAGACCTCCTTGGTTGGGCACGGTGGTCCCAGTACTCAGGGAGGCAGATGCAGGCAGATCGCTGTGAGTTCCAGGCCAACCTGGTCTACAGAGAGAGATCCAGGACAACCGGGGCTACACAGAGAAACTCTGTCTCAAAAAAACAAAAATTAAAATAGACAACTCAATTGTATAAAAAAAAAAGGCAAAATATTTAAAAGTCACTTTGTAAAATAGGATATACAAATGGGAAATAAGCTGAAATCAGATCGGTGGTTGGCTCTCAGCAAATGGAACCGACTGACAGGAGAAGTGGGGAGCAGAGGGAGGCCTGAGTGAAGGCCCATGTATTACCAACATGGGCAAGGACTTGAGCTTCCTGCCCATGGGAGTGAGACTCAGAGGGAGGGACGGCAAAGCCTTCCTCAGGCCCATGTGCAGATATTGATAGTGTGTACAGAAAGTGTTCAACTTAGTTTTCCTCCCGTACTATGGCCTGAAGACTGCTCCCTACAGAGATGGCCTCTTTGTTTAGCTATAGACTGGCCCTACCTCCTTGAGCAGCAGTATTCAATAACCCGGCCTCCCTGTTTGACAATGTACTAAATATTCTGAGCTTCCGTGGTGTTGAGGCGTCTCCAATTCACCCAATCCCAGCTGCCAGGCTCAGCAAGCCCTGAAGGCTGTGTGAGGGTGTAACAAAAGGATGTGAAGAAATGGGCAAGGAAAACAGAAAGTAACTTGCTGGGTGGTGATGCATGCCCTTAATCCCAGCACTCAGGTCTATAAAGTGAGTCTAGGACAGCCAAGACTACCCAGAGAAATCCTGTCTCAAAAAACCAAAAACCAAACAAACAAAATAAATAAATAAATAAAATCTCAGCACTCAGGAGAAAGAGAGAGACCCATCTCTGAGTTCATGACCAATCTGGTCTAGAGTGGCCAGGACAGCCATGGCTACAGAACCCTGTCTCAAAAACAAACAAACAAAAATATAAAGGAACTTGATTTGCAGTTGTTTAAATGACTCAATGTTATATATTTAAGTTTTTTGTTTGTTTGTTTTTCAAGACTGGGTTTCTCTGTGTAGCCTTGGCTGTTTGTAGACCAGGCTGGCCTGGAACTCACAGAGATCCGCCTGCCTCTGCGTCCCTGAGTGCTAGGATTAAAGGCCACCATGCCCAGCTATATTTAAATTTTGAAGATTTGGTTGTATACAATTTATGTGTAAACATACTTTAACATTTTGAAATACTTTAATCATTATATATTATCGAATACTTCATGCATTTGTGTATATACTTATAGGGGAAGTTACATGGTATTTTTTTCAAAATATTCCAGTGCTAAGTGTGAACAGATATAAAACAGGTTTAGCTACAAACTAATCATTACTCAATCTTTGTGATGCGTGTATATTACTGTGTGTGTGTGTGTGTGTGTGTGTGTGTGTGTGTGTGTGTGAGAGAGAGAGAGAGAGAGAGAGAGAGAGAGAGAGAGAGAGAGAGAGAGAGAGAGCACCCTTAGGCTTAGGGATTGGACTCAGAGCCTCTAGAATATAAGCAGATATTCTACCATTGAGCTACACCACCAACCTCTCATTATACTTTTTCTTCCCTTTACTTTTGCTTAAGTTTGAAAATTTCCATAATAAACCTCACAGTGAAATAATATGTGCAGTTAATATATATTAACAAATAGAATAAAATACATACACAATTTTTCCTGACAGAGGAAGGAAGGAGTGAGGAAGAGGAAAGAAGAGGTGGGTAAGGAGAAGGCAGCAGAAGGGATGGCAGGAGAGGCAGAGGAAGGGAGGGAGGGAGGGAGGGAGGGAGAGGAGGACAGAGTCCAAGAAGACGTTCCTCTCAGCAGCTCTGAGGGCAGGGCCGGACACGGAGCGCCCCATCACATTACGTTCCTCATAATGACCCTGAGTCATAAGAAAAGGTCAGGCTGTATCGGATATGGCTCTGACTTGACAGCAAAGATTGACTTATATCCTACTTTGGGACACACTTTACTTCCAGTGTTCGACAATGTTCCCACAGTGCTGGGTGCGCCACCCCACCCAGATGAACTGTCACTGGTATTACCACGGTGTTTCCTCGGACAGCATCTTACTGGGCGGGGCTACGGAGAAGTCTCCTGTCATTGGCTCAACCAGCAGCCGGAACCACAGTGCTTCGTGGGCAAAGCTCCTCCCAGCCTGTATTCCCTGGATGCTCTCACGTGCCAGAGCTGCCTTGTTCATACTTGGAGGAGGGATGGGGACAGCTTCTTCCTGGTGGGAAACAAAGCCTTGATGTTTGGCCTGTTACAGTCCTCAGATCTGGATGTTTAACTCAACCATGTAGCCACTTAGTTAGTGGGTTAGTGATGTCATTCCAGAGCTGGCATTTTGCCGGGCCGGCTAAAGCTGTCCCTAAAAACCTGGAGGCTACACTGTCCACCACCCAGGGAAGAGCCCAGGGCTTACTCAGTCCAAGTGGCCTCACCTTGTGCCATTTCCAGTTTCCTTAGGGTCCCTAGTAAGTCACCTTCTTCACTCCAGGGACACTCCCTCTAACGGGAGGTATTACAAATGTAAAATACCACTAAAATCAGAAAGTCTTTTGAAGAAAAAGCCTTTCCTGAGAATCGGGCGCAGAATGAAGAGCTTTCCCTCCCAGAGCTTACCCATGGCAGTCAGAACAGCACTTTTGTGACCCCAGGCTGATGTAACCCTCTTCTTTGCTGTGGAAGAGCATTACAAATTCTACTCCTCAAAGGGGGCTCACTGTCCCTAGCAGCCTGAATGTTTATTCTGAAATTCACACCAGTTACCTGGCACTCAGATCCAATACCAGGAAGATGGGTAGATTTGGAGAAACCGTGGAACAAAATAAGGTAATGCAGACTTTGAGAGCATTTCACAGTAGAATATGTAGCCTGGAAACTTTCCAGAACCTTTTCACAGTTACTCACCAATGACAAAAGGAGTCCTTTGCTGAGGAAGGTGTGCAGAGTGCAGTGGCTGAGGGCTCCAAGACAGCAATTTTCTTCCTTCTCTTTACCACTGGGTAGCTGAGTGATAACAGAATTATTGATAACCACCTATTTTCTTTCTTTCTTTCTTTCTTTCTTTCTTTCTTTCTTTCTTTTTCATTTTTGTTTTCCGAGACAGGGTTTCTCTGTGTAGCCTTGGCTGTCCTGGATTCGCTTTGTAGACCAGGCTGTCCTTGAACTCCCAGTGATCTGCCTGCCTCTGCCTCCGCCTCCGGAGTGCTGGGGTTAAAGGCGTGGGCCACCACACCCAGTGCCACCTAATTTTAAATCATGAGGTCGCTTTACAGAAGCCAAGGACAATTGCTCAGGTTGGCATTTCCCCTAAAAAGTACTTTATGGTCATATGAGATATGGGACAGCTTAAGCGCTTCTGGTAGGCTCCATGCAGGGCTTTGAAAACGTATTACCTCTGCTCCTGATAGAACTTAAAAACCAAGCTGCACATTGGGCGATGTGTAGGGAACGTTGTAGAAAAGTGGGAGGACAGAGAAAAGGAGCTGGAGGAGACAGGAGCTCCACAGGAAGGACCAACAGAGCCAACTGACCAGGGCCCAGAGGGACCTGCTGAGACAGAAGCACCAACCAAGGACCTTGCATGGACTGAACCTAATGACCCTACAGAGGGCCAGCTCAGGATTTATGTGGGGTCCCCTAGTAAGGAGAGCGGGGGCTGTCTCTAACATGGACTCTCTCACCAGCTTTTCAGTTACTTCCCTTTGGTGGGACTGTCTTGCCAGGCCGCAGGGGAAGAGGACACACTCAGCCCCAATACAACTTGATGTAGGGGGATGCGAAAGGGGTTCCTCTCTTCTGAGGAATGGGGGAGGGGGAGAGGGCAGAAGGAGGGAGGTGGGGCTGGGAGGTGAGGAGGGATGGGACTAAGACCAGGATGGAAAGTGAATTTAAAAAAAAAAAAAAGCGGGGCGGGGGTGGCACGCGTCTTTAATCCCAGCATTTGGGAGATAGAGGCAGGTGGATCTCCTTGAGTTCGAGGCCAACCTGGTCTACAGAGCGAGTTCCAGGACAGCCAGAGCTGTTACACAGAGAAACCCTGTCTCGAAACCACCCTGCTCTCCCCAAAAAAGGAACCAGCCTTTCACAAATGAGCCAGAAGGCACTAGACACTTAAATATTGATTTAAAATATAATCTATAAATCTCTCAGAACTTCCGAGGAGTCAGATGTGTTTATAAGTATAAATGAAATTTCCTATCCAGGGTATGTTTCACTACGACTTCAGGGCTGCCTCCTTGTAGATGTCCACCTGCGCAGGAATGGTGAGATTCTAAAGAAGGCAAAACCTGTGAAGGAGAGTCAGTTCCTCTACTGCGAGTAATTCATTTCAAAATATTAAGGAAAAGATTTGAAGTCGGGCGGTGGTGGCGCACGCCTTTAATTCCAGCACTTGGGAGGCAGCACTTGGTTAGTGGAGCTTCATGAGTTCGAGGCCAGTCTGGACTACAAAGTGAGTTCCAGGACAGCAGCCAGAGCTGTTACACAGAGAAACCCTGTGTCGAAAAACAAAACAACAACAACAAAAAATTGAACTTCTAAATATACATTTTAAAAATATCAGAATAGAAAAAAATTCTACATGCTCTCAAACACTTCAGTACTACAACATGGGGCAAAAATTACAAATGAGGCAAGTGAGGTGACTCAGCAACTAAGAGTAAAGCACCAGAGGATGCAGCCATGGCTCGTGCTCACTGGTGCGTGTTCTCTCTCTCTCTCTCTCTCTCTCTCTCTCTCTCTCTCTCTCTCTCTCTCTCTCTCTGTGTGTGTGTGTGTATGTGTGTGTCTCCCTCCTTCCCTCCCTCCCACACACTACTCATACGAAAGAAATGTAAAAAGACATTAATGCTCTAAATTGATGTGTTTATGTTGTTCACGGGTAGAATGTGGAAACAAGCCAGTTAAGGGTGGCCACCTGCCTCTTTTTACCTCAGAGGATGTGATTGTGGCAGAGACGGCAGAACTTGGCCATTTCTTGAGAAATGAATTGAATCCTGAGAGACAGCAGATGAACCGCATTCCCTGCCCAGACATTGCTAGTAGCAATTTTAGAGCCAAGAGCCAAGCAAAAGGTTGGCTGCCCTCAAGGCTGAGGCCAAGTTATAGGGCAAAGGAGGGGGCTATCTGCCAGGCAGGTACAGAGCCCTTCCAGCCGTGGGCTTCAGCTGCCCTCTCCTTTACCTTTGTACTTTCCTTGGTGGAACAAAGTGAATTGCAGCTCCAGACTTGTCAAAATAGCCCTGGTTTCTCATTGGGAGTTTAATTTGTTGTGATGCTGGCAGACATAGACCAGCTCCCCAAAGAGGAATGTCTTTGGCTGTGTCCAAGGTCAAGCGCACTGGTACTTGCTCTAGCCTCACTGGGAGCCTGGGGGTGATCCAGTGCATTGGGCCTGGTGCTGAGGTTTTGGGGACTGCCTTGTGGCTGCCTATGAACAGTCTTTGCTACATGCCTAGAGTTAAACCCAGTTGTAGGCTGGCATTTGGAAAAGAGGTCCTGCGCTCGCGCAATTCGCCTGTTTAGCTACTGGCAAGCTAAGCCAAGATCAGACCTTGACTAGGGGAGGGAGAGGGAACGTGTCCCAGGTGAAGTGAGCTTCTGGCACACAGAAAGGATAGATGCATAAGAGGGAATGCATGCACAGGGTGGAGACCAATGCAAAGGGAAGTTGGAAGGGCCTTAGTGTAGTGGCTCAGTCTATAAGGCTGCTATGCTGGGCAGTGGTGGCGCACGCCTTTAATCCCAGCACTTGGGAGGCAGAGGCAGGCAGATCGCTGTGAGTTCGAGGCCAGCCTGGTCTACAAAGCGAGTCCAGGGCAGCCAAGGCTACACAGAGAGACCCTGTCTCAAAAAAAAAAAAAAAAACAAATAAGGCTGCTATAATAAAATGCTAGAGGCTGGGGGCTTATAGACAAATTTGGGACTTCTGAGAAGGCCCAGGGGGCTAAGGCACATGCTGGCAACCATGACAGCCAGAGTTTCATCCCTAGGACATACATGGTGGAAGGAGAGAACCAACACTTAGACACACACACACACACACACACACACACACACACACACACACACATTTATGTGATTTAAAAAGATACAAATTTGCTGGGCATGGCGACACGTACCTGTAATCCCAGCACTCAGGAGGCAGAGGCAGGTGAATCTCTGTGAGTTCGAGGCCAGCCTGGTCTACAGAGTTAAATCCAGGACAGCCAGGGCTACACAGAGAAACCCTGTCTCAAAGAAAGAAAGAAAGAAAAGATACAAATTTGTGACAGTTTTGAAAGCTGAGAAGTGGTGTGCAGGTAGAGGCTCCATGGCCTGCTCAGTAGAACCAGGCATAGCCACACTCATGCTTCTGACCTGTCACACTGACACAAGAGAACTTAGAAATAACCAGTGTTCTTCAACGGAAAAGCCCATCAAGTCAAGTGTGTTTTGCAAAAATGATTCTGGGGTTTGTTGTCACTGTAGACCAGGCTGGCCCCAAACTCACCTCAGTCCTGTCTCAGCTGACATTACAGATGATTTGATAGTGAGTGCAGTGCGCACAACTGAAGTGCTGATAAGTTATTTAAAATCAGCGAGGAAATTCTCACGTCTAGCCATCTGTTCTTGGGAAGGTGCAGATTCCAACAGCCCACAGCAACCATAACACGACTTCCTCTCTTCTCCTGGTCTCTACCATATTGGAGAATTGCCACTTACTGGAAGAGGCCACATAGGGATGGACACCCACGTCTGCTCTAGACTGAAATGAGGTTAAAGTAGCCAGAGTGGCTCTCCGAAGTCCACAGTACTGGCCCATGGTAAAGAGCCTTTTGGGAAACAAATACCTCTGCTTCCTAATTGGGATGCGCAAGACAAGAGAAGCCTGTTAAGCTATCCTGGAGTATGGGGCTGGCAAACTTTGCATAACCCCTTGCTCAAGATGGAGGCAGCAAATGAGAGCATAGAAAACACTGGACAAGAACCAATAAAGCGGTCAACTTTCCCACTTATAACGTGGGGATATGCAGACCACCCCAAGGGCCCCCCTAAAGAAACAAATTCCCCAAAGTCTATCATGACTTAAGCTAAAAAAAAAAAACCCTAACTAGTATGTAGTCTTTTCTCCCCAACACAGGTAGTCTCGGGGATACATTATCTTACCCTTTAGTCCTCCCATGTAACCCGAGGCAGGCTACCTCTCTGCAGTAAACCACCACACAAGCATCACATTTTTTTTTTTTAACGCAGATGACCCAAGGGTTTTCAGAGTAATAGGCATCTCTGAAACCAAGAGCTGAAGTGTTAAACAGACATCTGTCTCAATTCATCAATTAGCAAACTCTGGTTTAAAATGATCCACAACAGTTTAGCTGGCTCACTCATTTAGGCAGCCATTTCAGTCAACGAACAGGAACACAGAAACTCCGGCAGCTCTAAGAGCCAAACACGGCGCGGCCTCTATCTACACAGTGACGGTTAATCTCCATCAGTGCGACTGCATTTCAAGTCACTTAGGACCGGCTGTGAGTATGGTTCAGTGTAGAGCTCTTCTTGCCTGAAATGCACAAGGCCCTAGTGGAGTTCTGTTCTCAGTACAGAAGGGCGGTTGCACACTTAGAACCAACTAAGAAGGCCGAAGGCATACCTCTCTGGCTGTGTCTGTTACAGAGGAGCAACAGATAGCTGCCATCTCACGAGTGGCGGCTCCAGAGTATATAAAAGGGGGAAGGGCACCCCAGTAGGATCAGCCATTCTTTGTCTCTTACCACCACACTCCCCTTGTCAGGATGGGCAGGATTTTTCTGAAACCGTTGAGCTAAAACCTTGTCACTTTATTTCAGCCCCAAAACTTCTGAGTAGCCATATATGCTTTTGAGAGAATACAGAAAGCTGGTGTCTAAAGACAGGAGCTTATGGAAAGGATGTGGGACGTGTAAGTGCTGGTGTAGAGGGTATGCCTGGAACCCCAACACACAGGAGGCTGAGGCAGGAGATCCGAGGCTTCTATGATAGCAAGTCTCTCAAATACCAGAAGGCAACAAGCGCGTTGCAACGTTGCCCCTTTTCTTCCTGGAGGCTGTCGAGCTAGTGTTTTCCAGTACATCCAAGACTTTCACTTCTGGGGCATGTGAACACTATAAACATGTTAATGCCTGAAACTGTCTTTGTTGTGAGTTCTTGAACCTTTTTTTGTTTGTTCTTTGAGACAGGGTTTCTGTGTGTTGCCTTGGCTGTCCTGGACTCCATTTGTAGACCAGGCTGGCCTTGAACTCACAGGGATCCTCCTGCCTCTGCCTCCTGAGTGCTGGGATTAAAGGCGTGCACCACCACATGCCCGGCGAGTTCTTGAACATTTGAGGGCAGTCTGAATGTCCTCTCAGTGTGAACTTCCTTAGGTGCTAACACAGACACCCACTCAGTTGACTTGAACTGAAAGCCCATCAGGCCTGAGGTCACACACCTGTAACGCTGGCCTGGCCGTAGGTCAGGAAGCTCAAGTGCTGTGAGGTCTACAAAGTAAGAGCCATCTCTCTAAACGTCTAGACACACAGCACTGTGGGTTAAAGAATCCTTGAGCCTACAGCTCTTATTTTGGTGGCTTTTTAAAGCCTGGTTTCCTGATGTAGTTAGTATCTTCTCCCTCATTCCTACTTCACCCATTTCCCAGGTTTTAAACTCGAAAGCGTTCTTAATCCCATGCACACACATTATCACCAAAAGCCCTTTTTTTCCTTTTAAATTGTTTTGTTTCTGGCTTTTCATTATTCGGGGGAAAATGGAAACCACTGACTGGAGGTTGCAGTAGTTTTACACTCATGTTATGATTTAGTGTATGCAACCGTACCTCAATGTAGTGGGCCTGTCCTGAGCACTGTCAAATGACATAAGCTGCTGAAAACCCTATTGTCACCTGCAGTTTATCAAGAAATGTCTACGTGGGCATTGGCCTCAAAGTTACAAGGTGCCAACAGGTTTCTGAATTCTGCTAGGTTATACCAGTCACGGAGTTCTACATTTCAGAACTCACGTGTGCATGGGCCCCAAGGTTTAGGTAGTTGTTTGGTTTGGGTTCTATGCGCTGGGCTTTGGCTACTGCATTGTAAAAGGTTCTATTGTGAGAGTTGAGAGGACACCTCTCAACTGATTGACCATTTCTTCGTTACACTGACTCACCTGTTTCCTTTTTGGTAGGGAAAACCATGTCTGCCACATCACCTAGTGTCCAAGATGGTGCTCTTGCCTGAGCCTAACTTGTCTTCAATCTGGGATTAGGTGAGGCTGCATATGCTTATAATTACTGTCTAGGTGAGGTCCCACATATTCCAAGAAGGAAAACCTCTAGATTTTTGAGATAGTCCTGGCTATACTGGAACATACTGGGGTTAAAGGAACATACCAAGAAGCTAGACTCTAGATCAGTGCTTCTCAACTCCCCTAATGCTGAGACCCTTTAATCAGTTCATGTTGTGGTGACCTCCGCAACCATAAAATTATTTTTGTTGTTACTTCATAACTATAATAGTTACTGTTATGAATGGTAATATAGATATCTGATATTCAGGCTATCTAATGTGACCTCTGTGAATGGGTATTTGCCCCACAGATTGGGAACCACTGCTCTAGACTGTTAAATTTTTAGATTGCACTTCTTCATGTTATGGGCCATAGTTTGACCCTATAGGGATGGTTCCTTCTTTCTTCCAAAGGAAATGCCAGAGCTGAATACACCATTAACAGTGGTGTTGACAGAGCCTAATGGAAGTGTTTGATAGCTAAACAAAAACATGCTTGCTCAAGAGCTTCTTTTGAACACTAAGGAAAGAAACACACCAAGTCACTTAAAGGTACTTTATGTACATTTATGGCTTTATACAATTAAGTAAAGGTTGTTCTTGTATCTGTAAGTACATCATCATCATCATCATTATCATCATCAGGCACTTCTCAGTATTGGAACAGGAGCAAGGACTCTGCACTGTTACTCAACTCAGGTGGTGAAGTGTGTGGGAGGGCGCGACTCTGTCCTGATGGGACTTACAAGGCTGTCACTGGCGAAGTGCCAGGCTGTTCTGTCTGCATAAACCATAATGCACGTTATACTGAATGATCACCCCAACTGAAACGACAGAGAAACTTTGCACTTAAAACCAGTAACTTTTAGGAGTTGAAACTAAGAGCGTCAAGGTTTTTTTTTTGGGGGGGGGGGAGAAGGGGGAGTATTTCAGCAGCTGAAAAAGTTCAAATTGTACACCTTTGGGGAACTTTTTTCCACTTTTTAAGTGTCTATATCCTCTTATGTTCCAGGATTTACTGCTCACCAGGATACAGTATTTGCTAATGGACTTAGACTCAGTCAGTTTGTCCCAACAGAACTTTCTAAGCCATACATCTATCACCTCATTATATTTCATACATCTATATTATGGAAACAAAACATCTTTATACTTAAAATATCCGAGTAGCTCTATAATACAATATGCATTTAATAACAATACAAACCAAAGGAAATAAATCAAACAAGGCTGCATAGGTGCCATCTTCTCACAAAGCAATCCCGTACAATAATACACCGGATACTCCAGACAGTGAACCTTCTTACAGAAAAGGACTTCCAGAGGCCACATGGTGTTTGAAGACTTCCCTACGCCTCACTGTGCCCAGACAACTAGCTAGCCATGATTCATGCTATGATCTCAACACTAAAGAGAATGGGGGTTGCTGTTCAGATTTACAGTTCCTGAAGGGAGGGACACATCCACGTTACTCACTCAGGGGTGTTCCGCAGGTCTACGGTTCCTGCTGCAGCTGCCTGCGCTGAGTGACTAGGTGCAGAGGCTCTTTCTGCAGCGGTGAAGAAATGGTGGTATGAGAGAGGAAAGGGGCCCGAACTCTTTGATATCAGTAAGTTCCGGCCCATTTGTAGGAGCCTCTGCGTGGAGGAACAAAGTTCTAAAACAAGCCCTGGTTTGGAGTGCCCAAACAAAGATGACGAGAGGGGCAGTGGCTCGATGCATGTTTAAAATAGTAAAAATTACAGTGGGAAGCCTATGACAACTGTGAGAATCAGGAACATTTTATTCTTGTTAACATGTGCGAGCATGCACAAACAACACGCACGCACGCATGCACACTACTATAAAGGGAGAGATAAGTAACATAATAAAACCAGCAAGTGCAATTTGTGCTTGTACGTGGAAATCAGGCCTTCTCAAGAGGGCAAATCCAAGAGGGATGCTGTTGTACATCTATTCCTCAAATTGTGGTGGCTTCAGGCATTCAACAGGACTCAGAAGTGCTGATGGACCAAATAGGAGGCCAAAGCAATTATCCTGGTCTGTCAGTTTCAGGTAACTAGAAAGTATAAAAGCTTAATGTTTGAGATACAGGTTAGGCTGCTCGAGGCTGAAAAAAAACTCTGAAAAATTTAAGCTAAGGATTTCAAAATAAATGTACACTTGTGGCTGGCTGTTTTTCAAGTTTATTGTCTCAACTTTTAACTAGTTCTACTCCACGTGGTAGCCACTGTCTGTACATAAGAATACAAAGCACTCCATAAATCACTCAAGTCCCATTTGTAAACATCTTCCTTAGATTTACACTGCTTAGGGCCAAAGAGAAGTGACATGATTCTTCAGGACAAAGCCACAAAACCACCTCTATCCAGACCAAAGAAAGAGCTCAGAGTATGAGGAAAACTCCAGTTAGACGAAGGAACATCATCTTAGATGAAGCTCTCCTTTCCTAAGCTGCATGTGACAACATGATTCAGGGGATCATCTGGAGGGGGCTCCCCACGGTAACTGTGACAACGTGACACGGGGCATCATCTGGAGAGGCCTCCCCACAACGGGAACTGTGACAACATGATACAGGGCATCATCTGGAGAGGCCTCCCCACAACGGGAACTGTGACGTGACATGGGGCATCTTCTGGTGAGCCTCCCTATAGGAACTGTGACGACGTGACATGGGGCATCTGTCTGGTGGAGCCTCCCCAAATGAGCTCTAAGAACGTGACACAGGGTATCTATCTGAAGACTTGATGCTATGCACTGCACAAATTCACAGGGTAATAGAAGCAGGTGAGATTTCTTTAAAATACACACATAAAAACGTATTAAATCTTCTACATACAAAACACAAAGTGTCTGTAACTATACATCGCTTTCCTGCCCAAATGGCCAGAAACGTTGAGTATGAGAGTACTAATTTAATTACAATGATTTAAGATTAGTCAGAAACATCATCAGGTAGCATCCCAAAGTGTACAAATCAGGTAAGCACGTATAAAATTAGTACTAATCCAGTTAGAAATACAAAATGAAAATTATGAGTGCTGCCCCCAAATACCTCAGATTCCACAAATTTACAAGCAGACAATGTAACAAAGTAGACTCTAGTTTTAAGAAAACATCATAGTTCAGTATCTATTCCAAAAATGATCGAGTCCTAACAATAACATCAAAAGTCTTTTATCTGGAAATTAGAACCATTTTAAGGTGTTTGTACAAATTTGCAAATAACAAAATAAACAACAACAATAACAACAAAAATAATAGAAAAGAACTGTACAAAGCTGGCACTTAATCTTACTCCACCTCAAAATTTGACAAGTCCATTATTTCAGCAGATTGATCACAGGCTGCTTGGTTTTCATACAAATCCTGTGGCAAGATGAACAGGTTCAAAGTCACTCAGCAGAGGAGCAGAATGGAGCTCTTAGGTCATGAGCATCACTTCTGCAGAACACAGGAAGTACAAAGCCGGGACCATCACAGTATTACAAAAGAGTATAAACTTTCCTTGGACCAAGTAGATATTAAAAAACACAACATACAAACACAATTCTGTATCTAATGCATATGTACAAAACTTGAAAGCACACCAGGATCTGCAATTACACGGTGTAGTGAGTTTGGCACTTCATTGTAATGATTCCCAATGGCACAGTCCTTATCTACAGGAGCACAGAACCTGCGAATGCCGGGCAAACATCCTGTACAGGAAAGTGCTTCTGCTGCCAAGTCTGACGAGAGGAGAAAAGGATTTTTTTTTTAAAATCAAGAAAACTAAAAGGAGGGGTGAAGGGCATCTTTGGACTGCTTCTCAGTTCCTGCTGTCAGACATTCTGAAGAACTTTTAAATGTAGCCTAAGGGGAAAAACACACACAATGAAAATACAGTTCAACTCAATTGTACTTTACCAATTTGGGGCAGGGAAGCTACAGCTTTCTCAGCTTCAGACTCATTCAACAGGGAAAATTCTTTATTGAAAATATGGTGGTGGTGGTGGTGGTGGGGCTTGGGCATCTGATTTGTATCAAACATGTTCATTTATTCAAGAGCTGGTAGAAAGGATGCCGCCATCCAACAATGAAGTCTTAAAAACTGTTAAAGGAATCTGCACTCTATTTTAATCTCAGCAGGCAAACTGATGAACAGGAGGTGCAGAGCGAGTGGTAGCAGGTGCTTTCCTGCAGCACAATTAGGTGACGTTAGAACAAAGCTTCCATCCAGGCACCACATAAGCCACGGTGGTGGGGAGGCTGCCTGTAAGACCCTGTCTAACCATGGAAGACACACGGTACTGCGTTCCCTTCTCAAGAGGCCTTTCGATACAGAGGTGAATGAACTTACCTGCTCACTAACTCTTAGCCTGACACCCAGCTGTGTGTCGTCGTCTTGACACTGTGTGGGAAGCTTTGGTTGGGCAACACATTATCAAAGTTAAAATCCAAGGTATCTCCATCCATGAGGTCATTCCGAATGATGGATTCCATGTCACAGTCCAAGCGCTCAATAAGCATGCCATCCAAGTCACTGGGGAGCTTCTCCTGGTGGAGGACACCCATCCTACCGTAGCCATTGCAGCTGCTCACAGAGGAGTAGCTGCCCAGGGCACTCATCTGCATGGGGTGGGGCAGAGGCACTTGTACGGGTGTCTTCACTGGGGTCAAGCGGTTCATGGCAGGTGTGTGAGGCATGGTGTTCACCACATGGGGCAGGGCACGTCCATTGACTGAAGATGTTTGCTGTGCATGTCCAGGGTGGGTGTGGGAACTGGGATTCATCATTTTGTTATGAGATGCCTGGCTGCCATAGGCTGCCATCATTACATTCTGGCCCAGGACCCGACTGTTGGGTTGGGCCACTCCAGGATCAACTGGTGACATAATGTCACTGTGGGGAGGAGAGTCAGAAGTCAGCAACTCTTTCAAGAGTCCTGGGGCACAGTTGTACTGGTTCAATCCTCCATAACTGGATTTGCTGTCCTGAAGTGTCTGCATAGGCATCTGGGGCAAAGGGCTCACGCTGGATTGGCCATATGTGTACTTGGAATAGTTTGGGCTGGGTGAATTCAGACTGGTGTTTGGCGGTGCAAACGAATAGCAAGGTGTCTGCTGCATCATGCTGCCAGGTGAGGACTGGGTTGATACAGTTAAAGATGTTGGGGACGAGAGAAGATTGAGATTATCCAAAAGGTTTTCCATGTTTTCCGGATTGCTGATTTCAGACAGACTGGGCAGCGTGGACGCCATCTTTGCAGCAGAAGGAGGGTACACGAGAGAGTGAACATCCCCGTCTCCCAGGTCATCCTGCTCGGTCATGATGGGAGAAAGCCTCCCGCTGATGGTGCTAGCGTTGGAGCTGGTTCGAGGACGGAAGGTGCTCCAGTTATCAAAGTCGTCGTTGCTGTGGGACCCAGGGCTCGCAGGCCACTTAGAAAACTGAGACCCAGGGCTGTCCCCGGGACCCTCCTGCCCAGACTGGAGAGATGCTTTTTTCTTGGCGGCTCGCCCTCTGCTCTTAGCAAACTTACTGTTGTTGTCCATGGACGCAGCTCTTCTCCGAGGGGACTTCCCACTTTTGCCGCCCTCTGGATTGAGCATCCACCAAGAACTTTTCCCAGTCCCTTCATTCTGTACTCGGATAAACTTGCTGTGTAGGGACAGATTGTGGCGAATTGAGTTCTGTAAAGCAAAATAGTCTGTTAGAAGCATGGCACTTCCCACTGGAAAACCTACTGTTCAACACGGATCACGCAGGGACTGCTACCAGGACAGCCTGACAGTGCCTATCTGTGTGGAGGGCAACGTAGTACAGGATGTAATTCACAGCATAGTGTGGAGGTCAGCAGACAACCTGGCGCAGCCTCTTCCACCTTTACATGGGTTCTGCGGAACAAACTTGTACAGCAAAATCATCCCACTGGCTCTGAACAGGAGTAATAAACTCACTATAAAAGACCTCAAAGTCGTGTAGGAAAAATTGCATTAAAAAAAAAAAAAAAGGTATCTACTTCTCATTAAATAAGCACAGCTTTGTAAGCATTTCCTTTTATACATGCATACACATATTTTTTCAAACAGCTATATTTCTTTTGTATAATTTTTAACCCTGTCTCAGAAACAAAAGCCATTCCCACTTTTCCCCCCAGGTGAAATAAACACTATTTCCACAAAGTCAGCCATTCTATGTCACTGGTCCACAGGGTCACAGAAAAGGGAGATGAAGCAGGATCTAAAACCTCCCAAAACATCATGCAGCGCCCACCTGCAATCTCAGCACATGGGAGGGAAAGGCAGGAGGACTGAGCCTGAGGCAAGTCTGAGCTGCCTCGCAAGGCCTATTCAACAAACAAACAAATGACTAGAACCCTCAAATAGCTAAGACCTAAATTCATTTATTCTACGTGAGTCTTTGTATCAGGCAAAAAAACAACAACCAACTAAATAAATAGATACCCCAAAGAGTTAAGACCTAAACTCAAGAACTTCTCTGCTCTCAAAGAGTAGAGCCCCACTCACTTCAGCACACTGTGAAAGAACATGCACTTTGTCCAGAGATAAGTAGAAGGGAAGCACCCCTACTAAATGCTCTGCTGGTCCTTTCCAGTGGGGGTCTACAGAGCGTCTTAAAACAGACCCACAACAAACGTGTGTGAGCTACAAGTACATGAGAGAGCAGGCCAATCTCTTATGCCTTAGAAATCCCTTAGAAATCCAGTGTGACTTCTGACATTTGGGGGAGCCTGTGGCACAAATGTGGGAATGTGAAAAACACTTAGGCCGAGGAGGCACCTTGTTTTAAGCGCTCTGGCCCAGCACAGTTGCTACCATTCATGTGGCAGCTCCAGAGACACCTAATCCAAATCCAGAACAGTACTCTGGCTGCCTCACGATCCTCAGAGCAGTGCTGTGCACATGTAGCTCTCTCTGCCAACTGAGTGCAAGGCTTAGCTGCCCAAATACTCTGTGGCCCCTCTTGGACCACAGAAAGACTCTAGCTAGATTTGTGGTCACCCAAGGAGGCAGCCACAATGCCCACATCCTCAAGTTGTTGACAGGGAATGAAGGTGCTCAAAGTGCCAACCACTGTACCAGAGCAGAACAGCACAGGGTCAAACTTTCACATGACCCCAAGCACATTCATGTTCTTTTTCTCAACACGAGACGGAAAACAAAACAATGTACTGGTAATCTCACTTTCTAAAAAGAGACAAAAAGTCAGAGATAGGCCCGAGAGAGCTTAGAAACCCACATTTCAAAACGCATTCTGTGCTCCATTCCGCCCAAGGCTTGCAACACAAGAGCTATGGATGTATCAAGTCCTTTGCCAGGGTGCACGGTGAGGGTAGATTAGACATGGCCCAACAGGAGCTCTCTGGTTAGATGCCAAACAGGTATGTGGGTATGTGGCAGTGGTAATCTCTCTGAGTCAATCTCTGCCCCTCTCCCTGAGACTTTGTTCTACACTCCTACTTATGATCTATCTCAACTCTAGGCGTGTTATGAAGGGGCAGGTCCTCAACTCCAAACATCTCCCAAAGAGGTTAAGAAATACATTTTCCACTCAGGAGGCAGAGGGAGGCAGATTGCTGTGAGTTTGAGGTCAGTTTGGTTTACAAAGCAAGTCTAGGACAGCCAGGGCTACACAAAGAAATCCTATCTTGAAAAACCAACCAATCAACCAAAAACCAACCAAACAAACAAGAAAACAAAACAACCACCACCATTTCCTTCATGTTGTATCTCAATGCCATGTATTTTCAAAAAGTTGCTATCCCCATTTTCCTGTGGCCTTCTCCCTTCCTCCTCCCCAACCCAGAGCTACAGCTTTGGTTACTATGTCCACCAACACCAGTGACCAAAATTCCCAGTTCCTCCTTCAGAGGCACAGCCTGCCTGGCCAGCAGCCAGCCCTGTTGCTGCGTTCTGCAATGCAGTCCACATGTGGAAGTCTGGGCATTTGCACAATATTCCACCATGGCAATTTTGTTCTTTGAACACAATAGACACACAGATAAGCTCTGATAAAACCTCTAGAAGAGAGGAAGCGTGACTCCTGCCCTGTCACAGTTAGTTAATAATAGAGGGAGCATGGGGGAGGAGATCTTCCCAGAGACCAGCTAGCTTCCTGACGGCCTGAAACTAACAGGGTTAGGGGTACAGCTCTAAAAGCCCACGAGGACTCTGCCAGACCACGGCACGAGGGGGGGGGGGGGGAGGTGGGGGGGGTAGGGAGTGGGAGAGATTCTCAACAGGACCAAAAAAGACATAATGAAACCTTCAAAAAAGTTTAAAAACTGTTCACTAACTTCAGGGTTAGTGTCTACTAACTACTTGGACTTCTTTTGTTTGTTGGCTTTTTATTTTTGCCATAGCAATCCTTTACTTATCAAAATATCACACTACATATTTTTCTGAGGACATTTCAGGTCACTCTGAGTAATAGTGCTGTATACTAACTTTGCCAACAATTACCCCCCCCCACAGGAAAACGTTTGCTGTGCAGGGCTTGTTACATAAATTCCTGTTTTTCAGGCAGCCAGTGGGACACTAAAGAAGGGGCAGGGTTGGGAGGTGCTGTGTCCACAATTCTCTGCCTAGAGCTGCAGAAACTGTTAGAGGTCCGAGGCACTGTGCTCTCAGCATGCTTTCCCAACAGCGTCATGTGGGAAAGAGAAGGAGAATGAGGACCAAGGCCTGCACACTTACCCAAATCCTCTTTCTGAGGTAGTGAGGCAAGCCACATTCCCAGTCTGCTGGCTTTCTAGGCCCAGTCAAGCCTTAGACACATTCCTGATGCTACCCACATGGCCAAACACTGCAGGCAGTACAGAACACGCTAAGGAGGCCTGACACAACAAGCTCTGCAAGTCAGGTGAACACAAGCCTGTGTACTCTGTTCTGTGACCTGTTCTGAGTACTCGTCTCTATGGCCTACACAGAGCAGATTTTGAGCTCCTTAAACACAAGAACGTTGAACTTCAGTTTCTAATCTCAAAGCCTCTAATGGATGTTCTGGACAGAACAATTCAGTACACCTTTGTTGACAGACACTCTAAAACATTACACGGAAGATGTGGTGTCTTACTGTGCATCTCTTAGGCACCCGTTCACGGTCCAAATTGTGACAGCTCATGACACAGGAATTCATCTTTTGCTAGAGGCAGGAAAGGATGTAGGAGGAAATGAAGACACAGGCTTCCCTCAGGGGGGTTGTGAAAGGAAGGGAACAAATGAGTAGCCATTTGACAGGTCAGTAGATGGCCCACACAAAACGGTCTGAGAGCAGTGAACTTTCTCCCTCGGCTTCTACCTCAAGGACAGTCCAACATATTCAATTAGTTAGGTTATGTAAAAATGCTTGTCTCCATCAATATGAAGTTAGCAACACCACTAGGATAACACACACACAGACACACACACACACACACACAGACACACACACACACACACCCCACAACCAGATTCCATAGTAGAACTCATGTTATTTACTGGAACTGATGGTTTCTCAACACATGCATTGTCTCAGGATGAAATTCAAACACCACAGGCAGTTTCTCTCAGTACTTGCTGGCCAGCACAGAGCGGCAGCTAGGCCTCTCCATCGGACCATTGTGACCGAGCGGAAGGGCAAGAACCCTGGGGACACAGCATGGGGTCATTTTGTTTCTTGTTCTCCCAACCAAATGCTCTTATCCTCCCAGTCTGAAGCAACCATCAGCCAGTCACTGCGGTGCAGAAAGAAACCCTTAAAACTTATATTAACTTTCAAGTTTTAAACCTCACAAAAGCCTGTGTCCAACAATGTGCTTATAGAATGCACACAACGTATCTGAGCTGCATGAAGAACTTGAAGCCCTACCAAAAACAGCGCTGAGAGGCCACCCACATGTCACAGCAGACTTCTAGGAATGCTGAAACTCCAATAAAAACCAGAGGCGAGGAACTAGCTGGAGGTAGGCATGCCTAGAAAGACTCTGCCTCTCACCAGCCTGAGTCTGTGCTGAGAAAACTGGCCTGCCCTCTGCGTTCTAGTCTTAGATCCTGTCACTACCTGATCTGGTGCCTTCTGGGCACCTCTTTTCACCTCCTGGTTCCCAGGATCCTGAGTTCCAACCTGAGCCACACGAGTCAGGGTCTTTTTACATTTTTCCTATCCTATGTATACCCTTGGTCTTGCTTTTCAACCAAGCATAACCACCAGGTAGTTTTGTGTGCTGAATGTATCTTGCTCATGAAATCCTGGCCTTTGTATCTTACACATAGCTCATACTGCTGTAGCTACATCTCTGTCCACTTCCTAACAACCCTACAGAAAGTTCTACACAGAGTCAGATGTTACTGGCCCCACTTTAGAAATGGGGAAACAAACCAAAGCAGAAAAGGCCCCTCCGAATGTCCAACCAATACCTGGCCCAACCCAAGACCCACCCCATGGGAGAGAACCAACCGGACAATACTAGTGATACTCTGCTATGCTTGCAGACAGGAGCCTAGCAGAGCCATCTTCTGAGAGGCTCCACCCAGCAGCGCCTCCAGACAGAGGCTGACACTCACAGCCAAAGATTGGGTGACACACAGGGAGCCTTGGGGGCGGGGGTGTCCTAGAGGTGACAGGAGCTTCACAAGAAGATCAACCGTCAACTAGCCAGGGCCCAGAGGGGCCTGCTGAGACAGAAGCACCAACAAAGGACCTTGCACCGACTGGACTCCTTTCAAAGATACAACTGATGGGCAACTCAGGCTTCATATGGGTCCTCTAGTAAGGGGAGCGGGAGCTGTCTCTGATATGGACTCTTTTTGCCAGGTTTTTGATCACTTCCCCCTGGTGGGACTGCCTTGTCAGCCCACAGGGGAAGAGGACGAACTCAGTGATGATGAGACTGGATGAGCTAGGATGGGTAGGGGGCTCCCCTTTTCTGACGAATAGGGGAGGGGGAGAGAGGATGGGACTGGGAGGTGAGGAGGGATGAGGCTACAACCTAAAAATAAGTTTTAAAAAAGCCACATTGTATGCATGTGTGAAATTCTCAAATCATTAATGTAAAGATGTTTAGAAAAAGAAAAAGGCCTCTCCCACTAGATAGAACTCAAATCAAAGCACTGTGATTTATGACTCTACCTACAACAATGCTACAAGTTGACAAAAATTACCTCTTTGTATTCATGTGTATCAAGAATCAAAGCAATGCACTGAAGTTATATGAATGTACGCAGGGGAGCAGAAATGATTCCATTTGCTACTTACAAAACCCATGTTCCACCTTAATGGCTAATACACTTACACAATGTGACTCCCTTCCCAGTGGACTCTTGTGAGAGAAAACCACAGCAGCTGTACTGAGTTTCAGGTGTGCACTGGCCCAGGGAAAGCCTATGTAGAGGTTATGGGATGCACAGGAAAATGAAATGGCCCCCAGAGATGCCCCACCCCCACCCCGCCACAATGCATGGAGGTGTGGATAACCAACACCAAGAACCTCCTGTTTAGAGACCAGAACGTATGACTAAAGCTCCCAGCTGTAGAGATGCTGCAAATTCTTCCAAAAGCACTAGACAAACTACATTCTTTTTCAGAGTCGTTCCTTAATTTCTGCACTTTCTCATTTACACAATGGTCACAGATACCCAGCGAGCATCAGTTCCGTCCTCCTCCTTCCTTTCTTACACTGTCTCTTCCTACACTTCCAAGTGAAAACAAACTAAGATTGAAAGTAGCAAAAGTTACCATTCAATAGTTCCCATTTGAGCTCCTAATAAAATGACAAAATAGTCCAGTGTGCTTGTAAATGAAGTCATGTGACATTTATCCCAACAGTGTGTGTGTGTGTGTGTGTGTGTGTGTGTGTGTGTGTGTGTGTGTGTGTGCACATTTAGAGAAATAAATTGCTGATAGTGTGCATATAATTTGACTCAAAACTATGCTGTAACGGAAGATTTGCTATGGAGAGTTAATGCATGCCTTTCCATGAAGATGATTTCATCTTCTAGAGCTTTCCCTCACCTCATCTGAATACCCCTTAAGCCACTGTCCGTCTACAAGAAAGTCTTGGCACTTCTCTGGTGATTCCAAAGACGTCAGATTCTACAGTATGCCATCTGTGTACAAGCTCAGACATGACCCTCTCGGCCATCCAACACGTTACCACTGTAGATTACCAAGCTGCAGTGGGTTCACATTTTGCTGTAAAGTGTTTTATCCTACTCAAAACATTCCTGAGTAAAGAAAACTAAAGCACGGGACGTGGGCGACTCAGATACCACGGGAAGCCTCCTGCATTTGGGAGATGCCTGAAGAGGTGGACCCAAAGGTGGTGGTCCTGGAATGCATCAGTCAGTGGTCTCAGTGAGCACTGGCTCTTAACATCTATCTGTCAATAGCCAAGGCCACCAGAGGACTACACAGAGCAGAATGGTGCCGTATGCATGGAAGGGTTGGGTATCACCTGACACGAAGTGAAGGAAATAAAACTGGCGACTTTGTTAGAGGAAGCAAAGGAATATATAAACAGGAATTTTTAAGCCATCATGAATGGTTCCAACTTGATTAAGTCATTCAGCACAGACTTCCTGTTTAACAGGCTTCCTCAGGCTTGTTTCCATGTCCTCATAGCTGAACGACCATCCTTGTGTTTTTCTCTCCCTTACAAAGTTACAGATCGACTTGTGCAAGTATTTAGTGTATTTCTTGGTGTCTTTGGTAGCCTGTGGCAGCATGTCCACAGGACTGCGCAGGTGAGGAAGGACATGCTAGTGGACAAACGAAAGAGCATATTTGAGAGAGCAACTACAAAAATGCTTTTTCCAAGGACTAATCATGCGATTACTCTAGGGGCATTACAGTTGTGGAAACAGTTATGGAAACTAACTGTACTGCACAGGTGTGTCTGGAGTGGAGGAACGCCTCCACGAGTGACATCCTGGGTGGATGTGTGTTTTGACATGGACATGGCCTGTTGAGGACTTCAAGACCAGCTGACCCATGGGAAACTGGCAAAGTCACTACCCACACATGCCAGGCTCCAGAGGGGTAGCAAAGCCTTTCTCTGGAAAAACTCTTTAAACAAGGCCTCGATTAGATTAAAAGATACAGAAGATGGCCTCACTGGCACAGAACAGGCGAGTGAGACTAAGGTGCTAATGAAAAGCTGTGACAGAAAATGGCTTGACCCTCCCATGCTAACATGGGAAAAAGGATCTGCATGCATCTTCCCGAAGATGTAAAATAACCACTTGGGTCCAATCTAGAGCCTCATGTCAGGTATGAGGAGACCTGGGCCTCTGAGGTGGCTGGCAACCATATCCATACAGGTAAACCTGGGCATGGAAAAAGCTTACTGGACTTAGCATCCTCAGACCACAACTTCTTGCTGTTGTTGCTATTCCTAGACGCTGTGTAGTAGAGATGGCTGTCCTGGACATGCTTTGTAGACCAGGCTGGCCTCGAACTCTCAGTGATCCACCTGCCTCTGCCTCCCGAGTGCTGGAACTAAAGGTGTGTGTCCCCACACCTGGTGAGCAGTTTTTTAATGCAGCAGCGTGGTCACCTTTCTCCATACCTACTTACATCAATGATCCTCTTTGTTTGAGGGGCACTGTTCCAATCACCTGGAGTTCCAGTGGGCTCACTGAGGTTGGGCTACAGTCCTGCAATTTAAGTATGATTTAATACATCATATGGCCCAGCACTTGGGAGGCAAAAGCAGTTGGATCTCTGTGAGTTCGAGGCCAGCCTGGCCTATAAAGCGAGTTCAGGACAGCCAAGGCTACGCAGAGAAACCTTGTCTTGATTATCAATACATGGGTGTGACAAGCTTCTTTAGATAAAAACATATGTAATTGGGAATTGGTTTGGGGTCATCTCCTAGTTGGCTGGACTCAATAATGGTAGCAAGTATATGGTCCAATTCTATCAATACTTCCTAAGAACATGAAAGGCTTATGATCAGACTGTTTCAATTGCTAATTCTACTAAAGCAATCCTTGATGAGCTTTGGGGTTTCAATCCCTCTAACCTTTTGTTTTTGTCAGTACATAATAGCTGTCATGTTCCTTTTTACTATGGTTAATGTGGGGCACTGAGGTGAACCTGCCCTTGACTTAGTGTGAACATTCATCCTGAAATATAAGAAACAGGAAATGGGGTGGGGATATAGGGAGCAGAGGAAGCCCTGAGTTAGTGAGACCCTGAGCAATGTGCATTTTGAAATGGGTACTGCCCGTCAAGGACTCCAAGACCAATTGGCCCGTGGGGAACTGGCAAAGCCATTATCCATACGGGCCAGGCAGCAGAGAAATGGCAAAGCTTTTCTTGGAAGTCTAAGTCTGAGTTTTTATGAACTAACAATGGTCAGTGTGTGCAAAGACTAGGGACTGTGGCTTCCTGCTCCGAGGGAGGGGGAGAAAGAGGAAGGGGGGAGAGAAGGGAAGAGGGGGGAGGGAGGAGAGAGTAAGCGAGCGAGTGAGCGCAAGCTTGCATGCATGCAAGTGAACACAGGGTGTTGCTGCCTGACAGAGACCTCCTCTGTAGACTAGCTGACAACACCTCCCTCCCTCAGTGCTGTACCTACTCAACACGTCTAAGTTCCAGGCCTGGTAGTGGTAGACTTACAGAACCCTATCTGGTGGGGTTATGTGCGTGCGTGCGCCCGTGTGTGCATGCGTGCGTGCATATCCTTTTCTATTCCCTTGCTGGCCCTAGCCAGGGTTCCGGGACCCAAGCTGTGCAGGGCCCGGCAAAGGTCATCTACTTTTAACTTTATGAAGAACAAACCTTAAGAGCAAGAACAAAGAATTGCAAGACAAACATGTTTGGTGAGGAGGTAAATTACAAACGAGCAGGTCTATACTATTAGAAAACAAAGATGGATAGTGGGGCTGCCACAACCTTAAGATGCAGGGACAAGAAAGCTCTGAGAATAGAGATGCCCATGGCTTGTTGTTAGCTCTTTAGTCAACAAGCTGATTTCACACTAACATCTCATTTAGTATTTAAGAAACAGTACTCAGGATGCCATTTTCTGAAAAATATGCTAAATGATATTAATTATGACAAGTTTTTTTTTAAAAAAGACATTTATTTTATGCATATGAGTACTATATTCATATGTACACCTACATGTCAGAAGAGGGCATCAGATCACATTGTAGATGGTTGTGAGCCACCATGTGGGTGCTGGGAATTGAACTCAGGACGTCTGGAAGAGCAACCAGTGCTCTTAACCTCTGAGCCGCCTCTCGAGCCCTTGACAAGTTTTTACTTCTTAGAAGGCAGTAATTTTTAACAAGTGGTGTTTCCTGTGTCTCCCGGGGAAGTCTCATATCTGAGGAAACTAGTTTTCTGAAAGAAGGAAACTTTCAGTATTTGAATGTGAAGTGGACCCCCACGTGTGCTTCGTCCACTAGCAGAAGGGAATACTTGGCTGGGGAGATGCTTGTGGGGAAAGGGCTTAATGTAAGCATGAGGACCTGACTTCGAATTGCCAGAGCCCACATGCCTAGACACAGCTGCACATGCAAACCCTCCTATGGGAAGAGGGGAAACAGGCAAAAAGCCCCCCAGGCTTGTGGACCCACTGGCCTGGCCAAGTACTGCTGAACACAAAAGGAAATCCTGTCTCATACAAGAGTCAACATCCACCACGCTTGTCCTCTGATAGGTTCATACCACACCCACCCAGAGAGTTAAAAGAGGAGAGGAAATGAAGTGTCTACACGCCCCCCCCCCAAATGTCTCACAATGCGATGGGGCTGAATAAGCAGCTCTGTCAGCCACCAGAGAGTGGGGAACAGACTGCTTGACACTCGGTAGGCTCTGGCCCAAACGCCACAAAGCCCAACAGGGCCAACTTTAACCCTAGTTGATAAGGTTCCCATGGTAGATACAGCTGAAGTCTTGGTCTCTCCTAGCCTACCACTGTTATTAAAGAGACATATGGGCTTAAAGTGTTTCAAAAGGAAACTTGCTCTCCTGGGATCAACTCCACTTCCTTCCACCATGCAGGTGCCCCCTAGAGCCCTTAAACATCAGCGAGGCCCAGACACCAAACACTGCCACATCCACAGAAGCCAGCCATGATCCCCTACTCTGGTGACTGAAGGTGTCAACCTGTCCAAACCATCTACTACATTTTTTCATGCATGCGGGTGCTCTGCCTGTAGTACATCCGTGTAGATTTCCGTGCCTGGTGTCCAGAGGCCAGAAGAGGGTGGTGGATTGCTGGAACCAACTGATGGCTATGAAGATGCCATGTGTGCTGGGAACTGAACCCAGGTCCTTGGTCAGAGCAGCAAGTGCCCCCAACCACAGAACCGTATCTCTAGCACACAAACATCAATTAATCGACTGCTCACAATACAAAATCTTTTTTGCTGCTCTTGGCAAATAGCTGTTTTAAACACACAGGGCCCACCACAAGCGGATATTAAGAGGAATCTCATTTGCCGCTGAAGTGATTTTGTTGTTTCCTAATGAAAATCTTGGCTATTTTACAGGCCATACCATTTTTTCCCCTAATCTAAAATGGTTGTATAAAACACAGCATTAAAATGTAATTAATTACTTTATCTACTTGGCTACAAGAATTGAAAAACCAAAAACAAAATAAAAATCTAAACCAAGTAGCACATTAGGACCTGTTTTCTTTCGATAAAGAACTTGAATTGGGCATAAAAGTAAGCACAGCGTAAAGCTTGTATCAATTTTAAGGTTTTTAGAGAGTTTAAAAGCCTGAAGTAAACTTTGTCAGTTATAACTACGATCTCATTTATGCTGCTCACAATTACGTCAGGTGTGCGCCCAAACTATTTACAAAGCCAGCAAGAACTTGGTAAATATAAATTTAGAGTATGCTGATAATAATGATTACATATTTTATAAAAAGCTAGGAGAGAAGTTTGGGGGTTCCCAACACAGACCCAATAAATACTTAAGGTAATGACAGAAAAAGCTCTGACAGATGAACGCATTATATTTTCCTTCCTGTTTTGGGACCCTAATACCACAAAAATCCATTACAAAAAAGCACAACAAATTGCAAGTATAATGCTGACTTGTGAATTCTTTGTAACAGAATGTTTTCTTGCATAGGACATAGAGAACCTTGCCATTAGCTTGTCTGCTCTGGCAACAATGCCTCCTCCTGCTTGCTAAGTGGTTACTGCTGGGGACTACCTTCATTCAGAATTCCTAAGGTTTTGTCTCCGATCAATTAAATACCAAAATAACTCATTGGCTGACCTAATATTAACGGAACTATTTGGGCACAGGTCTGTCCCAAAGAAAAGACCCTACCTACCACCACCATGTGCCAAACCCAGGAAGTTCCCAGACTCCCCACTGACATGAAGGCCAGCAGGCCTCCAGTGTAAACAACCATATCCTTCACACCTCCCTCCAGACACTCTCCCTGGAGCTGCTGCTCTCTTAGTACCGCCATATGCAAACAAGTGTTTCCACAATGCCGGTTCTATTAGGGTTCTCTGGTGCCCACCTGGAAGCCATGCCTCCCAGTCAGTTTTGCTTTCTTAGACCTAGTCTCTGCCCCACAGTGAACAACCATGCTGTGAGCAGAAAAATGAAATTAGAAAACATAGAAGGAACAAGGGCAGGCAAGCAGCCTCAAGCTGTTCTGAGGTCAGACACACCAGCTCCGCAGGAGGCAGGAAGGTGCTTACTTACCCAGGGCTGCAGAGGTAGGCAGAGCAGAAAGACACCCGGAACAGTATGCCCTAGGCCAGCTCCAGATGCCCCAGGGCTATAAATAAACTCTTTGGGTTCTAAGAAAAGGGGGGAAATGAGAGAGAAACAGGGATCTCTGACCCACCTGAGGTACTGCATGAAGGCCTGTGAGCCTTACCCCTGGGGGCAGCTTTTCTTTGACTTTAACATTACAGCTTGAAATGTGTCTTCTTTTATTACTGAGCAGCGGTGGTGCACGCATTTAATTTCAGCACTAGGGAGGCAGAGACAGGCAGATCTCTATGAGTTCAGGGCCAGCCTGGTCAACAAAGCCAATTCCAGGACAGCCAAGGCTACACAGAGAAACTGTCTCGAAAAACAATAAATAAAGAAAATTTAAGAGGAAAAATAAGGGGAAAAAAGTATTATAATCATGAATTAAGAATACAAGATGAGGGCTGGAGAGATGGCTCAGAGGTTAAGATCATTGACTGCTCTTCCAGAGGTCCTGAGTTCAACTCCCCGCAACCACATGATGGTTTATAACCATCTACAATGTGATCTGATGCCCTCTTCTAGAGTGCAGGTGTACATGCAGAGAGCTATTGAATACATAATAATAAATAAATAAAAATCTTAAAAAAAAAAAAAAAAGAGTACAAGATGAGGCCAGACATGGTGGCACATGCCTTTAATTCCTCCACACACACCCCCACTCCTAGGATATAATTTTTTAGGAAGGTATTATCTCTGAAGACACACAGGTTATATGTTCAGCCATTTGGGGGGGGGTGTGTGTGTGTATGGCTCTGTATAGTTAGCTCCATCTTTAAAACTCACAGAATAACCTGCAAAGGAAAAATGACCAAAGGCTCAGATGAAGCATTTCCCGGGATGAGTCCAGTCAGTGGCAAATCAGAAAGCTTCACAGTCTGATAATTAGTGGTGTATACTTTAAAGTTTAACTCACTATTTTACTCTATATTGTTCAAGGCTACTGCTTTGATTTAAACGGAATAATTGTTACTGTGGCTAGCATCTAGCAAACAGTACAGTTTTTGGAAAACTATTAAAAAATATCTTTCCCAAGCTACACTCAAGGATACCTTGAACTTTCTTTTTGTTTGTTTTTCCAGATAGGGTTTTTCTCTGTGTAATAGCCCTGGCTGTCCTCGAACTCACAGAGATCCGTCCTCCCCTATCCCCAGCCAGGATTAGCGGCGTGCACCACCACGCCCGGCTTACTCTGAGCTGCTTAGGATTCTTGATTCTCATTCTCTCCCCCTCTAATATGTGCACATATGCTCAAGGGTGCATTGTAATACAACAATTTGACAATATGCTTCAACACACATGGTAGCTGCAGAAAGACTCTGGGTCTCTTTCCAGCTAGTTCCTTATCTGCTTATGTGAGTCTGGGCTGGCCACATGAACTATAGCTATGTCGTGAAGGTCCACTGAGCCTATGTTTGGAAAACACAAAGCAAACCACAAATATAAAAGTGCTAACAATTCCAAGCATATTAAGAGACTGCATCAAGATATTCATGGTAACCTAGAGTAAATCATCAAAGTTTTCTCCAATTGTTGACTATAACCCCAGAAACAAGTCATCCACTGGGAGGTCAGCCTAACAGCTATGTCAGCATTTCAATTCCTTCCAAAGACCACCAGTCCCTAAACCAGTGGTTCTCAGCCTGTGGGTTGTGACCCCTTTGACAAACCTCTTTCTCCAAAATATATTTACATTACTATTCAAAACAGTAGCAAAATTGAAGTTATGAAAATAGTTTTATGTTCGGGGGTTCCATAACATGAGGAAGTGTATTAAAGGGTCACAGCATTAGGAAGGTTGGGAACCACAATTCCTAGTGTTTATGCCTTCTCTTCCTTCCTTCTCTGAACTTTCTGAGGCGGCCTGGCTTCAAGTCCTGAACCTCCTTCCATCTCCTAAGCACTGAGCTGCCAGTTGGCACCACCATGCTCATCTCCACTTTCAGTCATTTTTATTACCAAAAAAGTAACTTATTTAAATTCTGCAAGCATGATTATAATAAATGGTCAGAATTGTTACTGACCAAAAACCGATTACAACAAGCTTCCTTCACTGGGACCATCTTCATCGCATCTTCAACTCCAGGGAGTTAGGGATCTCCCTGGAGAGTAGCGAGTCATCCTTCATTGCCCAAGTTTCAGTATATGGAGGTATCTATATTTTTAATGCTTATATATAGATCTCTCTTTTTAAAAATGATGTATTCATTTTTATTCATATGTTTTGACTGCATGTATATCTGTGTGAAGGTGTCAGATCCCATGGAATAGGAGTTAGAAACAGTTGGGAGCTGCCATTGGGAGCTGGGAATTGAACGTGGGTCCTATGGAAGAGCAGCCAATGCTCTTGACCACTGAGCCACGGCTCTGGCCCCCAATATTTATAGATCTCTGATAAACAAAGCACCTGCTCCAGGTGATGTAGTCTGTCCCTGTGCTGATTAGTCCCCCAGAGGACAGATTCACTGACAGGCTGTGACTTTTAAGGACTGGGCGAGAGTGGGAGTGGCTCCTCCTTACTGGCCCAGTGAGGCGACTGACCCTCATCCCAGAGGAGCGGAGCGGCTTTGCCACAGAGACGCTGGGTGGGATGGCTCAGCAGGCAGAGACAGTTGTTAGTGGCCTGCGTTTGATCCCTGGATCCTACATTGTGGAAGGGGAGAATCAACACACAGAGGCTGGCACCACCTGTGTGCAGAGGACAGGCTCCAGACACAAGGGCCACCCTCAGGATTTCCAAACTGAAGATGATGCGGTTTTATGTTCAACTAGCCTTCACCCTTTCTCTTACAACTTACCTACCCACCATGAAAACAAATTTAAAACCCTCCCTCTGTGCAGTCTACAGTTTTTAACTTCTGGCATCATTCTCAACATCTGGCATACAAACTCAGTTCTTATATTTTGATTGTTTACTTTTGTTTCTTTAGGTCATTCATTATCTAGGACAGACCAAATCTTTTCCAAGTTTTTGAACAGTTTAAAGGAAATTAAGGTGAATGATGCCTTACAATGTAACAATGACTTGTTTATCATGAACAGGCAAACTGTCAACAATTACTCACACCTTAGCCAGTACTCTGGTAGGTTAGAAAGGAATCTAAGACCAAGACTGACCCAGGGCTGACGGGGATCAGTGGGCTTCCGTGGAGATGGACTGATGCCCACTCCGTTCCTACTGCACTCTTGTGAAGTGCTGCACCACTGAACGGGCTCACGGCTCACATCAGAATTCAACTATAAAGCAGGGGACAGCAGCAGGACTCTTACACACCAATCCCGCCCATCTTTCTTCTCCCAGCACCAGGAGCCCTGTCCTCTGCCTCACCCCCCCCCCCCAGGGCAGTCTTCTACAAAGCAGCAGAACTCTATGCAACTTTCAGCCACACCTAAAACTCACAGCTACAATCACAGAGCCATTAACAACCAGCTCAAATAGTTTGCACATGTAGGTCAACTCAAGAAGGCAACTGAGTATATGCCAGTTCACTTCTGCCCATTCAGTCTTCAGCTGATGTGGTGGTGCATGATTTCTGGGAGTTTGATGCTAGTCTGGACTATAGCATATGACCCTGTCTCATCAAACAACAAATAAAAAATTACAAGTTTCTATCTCCTGGACTTGTGGACTTGTCAACTTGTGAACGCCTGGACTAACTCCTCGTGGTCCTGGGGACAGGGAGCGAGGACTACCTATTCATCCTAAGATTCTGTGTTTGCTACCTTGGTTTGAGACTTCAGCGCAAAGTAACACATCACTTCTGTCTGGTTTAAAGAGACTTCCCAGAAGCTCCCCACTAAGTGACAAGGACAATAAGTTAAAGTACAGTTGAATATTACATATTTCTTAAATGGTGGCAGTGGTGATGATGGTGTCTGGAGGAAGTGTTCATCAAACACTCCACTAAGTGTACTCTGCCTTGTTCTGAGTCCAGATATCCCAAGTGCATCCTCAGGTACCAAAGCCTGCCAAGTGTCTTTACCTAACACACCTGACGTATACTCCTAAGATGTGGATTCTGCAGACGGAAAATGTCAGTACATTCTACTTAAAATCCTTTTTGATACATCACATCAGAGGCAGAGGCTGCAACTAACAACGAGTACTGTCTATGGCCTCCTGTCCTCTCCACATCCAGGGCTGTTCTCACTGACAGAACATCTCCAACCGGTGACTGTGCATGTGCACACTCTGGGCCCCCAGTTTCCCAGAGGAAACATTCTTTTCAGCATCAAGAGAGACCTTGTCCTTTTCCAGTACTTCTAGGTTCCCCCCAGTGTAAAACAGCTCCCTACGGTCTAGCCAGGCATTCCTCACCATGTGCTTCAGAAATAACGCTTCCTTTTGTGGTGAAAAGCATTCATTAAGGAAGCCTATTTGATGCATAGACTTAAACAAGGTTTATTTAACTTAATAAACTTTTAATAAATTATTTTGTGCTAATTTACATACAAAGGAAAGAAAATAAAACACACTCCACTATTAATTTTAAGGCTTTTTGCGTTGTAGGCACAAAGGTGACAACAGGTTAATAAACTGCCCATGTGTGTAAGTACAAACACACAGATGTTGGTCTTCTTGACCTACTATATTACAAAAACCAATGTGCAGTGGCACATATCTTAGAAAAAACTCATCTAAAAGAAAGATGGCAATCAAGGGGTGGAAGATCTAAGTCTATGGGAGTTTATGATCAAAGTACACTAGGTACATGAATGAAAATGCTATAATAGAATTCACTATATATTAGTTAATACATGCCAATAAAAGTGGGTTTTTTTGTTTGTTTGTTGTTGTTGTTGTTGTTGGCTATGCTGGAATCACTCTGTAGACCAGGCTGGCCTCTGCCTCCCGAGGGCTGGGTTTAAAGGAGTGTGCCACCATACCCAGCTCTGCCCAAGTTCTTTACCCAAAGAACACACCTGACCTAAGTAAGAGGCCCGAGCGCTCTGTGGGCCTCCATGGTAGAATGAGGGAAAGGTGGCCACTGGTCTTTGACGGTAGCCACATCAGACTGCTCAGGGTGAGGCAGCTCCTCCTTCACCAGCCCTTCCCCAAACACCAGAGACTAAGTCAGCTCTTCGACCTCTTCAAACTCTTGACTAAGACGAAGGAAGGTAAATCAGCTATGAGGAGCAACAGAAGGAAGAAAAGACAGCAGGCAACTGGCTGAAAAGAAAGGTTAAGAGAAAGAGTCTTAGGACATCCATAACTACGACAACCCTCCTACAAAGGAGTGTTGTTGTGAGTTATGCGATGGGCTCTGGGGTCAGGGAACTGAATCCAGGAGAGGAGAAACCCACACACAGCTTTCCCCATCAGTGAAAAGTAGCATCCAACTGGGCAAAACCAGCTTCTAGCACAGTAAAGCCTCTATACATCTTACAGTGGGCATCAACCTCAACATCTGTGCTCCATACCATTTATTGTAGGAAAATAAATGAAATTCTTTATTACAAAGTATTCAAGTTTTGCTCAGTCCACTATTTATGATTATTTACTATTACTTAAAATGATCTTTACATTTTAAAAGTTATACTTGCGTGTGTGTGTTTGTGTGTTTGTGTGTGTGTGTGTGTGTGTGTGTGTGTGTGTGTGTCTCTGGCACATGCTGGCTTATAACAAGCGTGGGGAGGTCTAAGTGCACTTTGTGGCAGTTAGATTTCCCTACCAGTATGTGGATCTTGAAAATGAAACTCTTATCAGACAAGTGGCCGGTGCCTTTAACTCACTGAGCCATGTCCCCAGCCCAAATCTTAAAAAAAAAAATTTTTAACATTCTTTTTTTTTTTTTTTTTTTTTTGAGACAGGGTCTCTGTGTAGCCTTGGCTGTCCTGGACTCCCTTTGTAGACCAGGCTGGTCTTGAACTCCCAGCGATCCGCCTGCCTCTGCCTCCTGAGTGCTGGGATTAAAGGCGTGCACCACCATGCCCGGCCCTTTTTTTTTTTAAAACTTATTCTTTGCCGTCTGCAAGGATGTATATATGCAATGTATCTTTATCATATTTACGCCCCCATCCCTCTCCCACCTTACAAATGCTACTGCCTTTGGGCAGTGAATGTAGTGAGAATTTTCACTGTCTAGTTTATCTGTGTACGTTATTTATTCTGCTGTTGTGACAGCAGTAATTCATGTGTAACTCTCATGGACAGAATACACTACGTTACAGAAGGAAACAACAAAAGTATGCCCCTTCCTCAATCATTTGTTCACAGAAACAGAGCTCCTACCAAGCAGAACAACCTAGAAACACACACACACATATGGATTTGTACATGCGTAAAAACAAGTATGAATATATGCACGCATCATCAAACAAAAAGCTATACTTTGCTAACTATATCCTAATATTTCCACTTTTTACACAAAATTTGTGTGGATACAGCTTCTTTCCTACGCGTGTCAGATAAGCTTAGATCCAGCTGACTGGCTGCACCACCTCTCCCAGCTTCAATCTCCCCATCTGCAATGAGATGCTCCAAGGATTAGAAAGTATTTGGTGCAGAATTTCAAACCACAGTATAGCCCCCAATTCCAGGTAAGACAAACGTCTGCTCACAGCATGTCATCTCCTTGCTCACATTAGAGAGAATCCAGTACAGGCACACAGTCCACACAGGACACACACAGGCCCTTGTTTGCTGTGCTTGAGGCTAGTATTAGCAATAGAGAAAAAAGCTGCAACAAACAGGAGCCCCGACCTCTCACAGAAACTCTGAAGCCCCTTCCACTCCTCCCAGGGCCACTCAGCACACGCCTCAGAGTTTACAAGGTGCTTCGTTAGGTAGACACAGGCCCAAGCTTAGGCCAGGGCATCAATGTTTTTTAATACCACTGCAAGAAAAGATTGGGGCACATAAAAACAAAACCAAATCCATGGACACTTTCTTGGAGGGTGCAGAAAAGACCTCTTTTTCTGGGTAGTGTATCAGGTGCCGAATGTGCTCAAGTGTCACTAGAAATCACAGGCTGGGATCCTTTCCCTGCATGAGGCCTGAAGAAAATGCTTCCAAGTCACACAGCCTTCCCACTTACTGCTGAGATACATGCCTTGCCCTCTGCAAGGCAAAAGGACTTGCAGGGGCTACCCTTATACAAAGGTATGAATCTGTGTTCAAACCTTTCTCATCAACAGAACTTTAATCAGCCCATCTGCTTCCTGTTTGATGCTACATATCTTAACTTTCACCTGTCTGGACTAAAGTGCAGCTCTGTAAACAGAAACATTTTTTCTTATAAATTATAATTAATAAAGAGTGATTCTGAACTATTTAATAATTTCCCCATAAATGTTGATGTTCTTTCTATTCTAAAAATGCAACAAAAACTCTCCCACCTATCTCTTGCATCTCCCTTACTTCTGAAGCGCCGCTCTACCACAATTTGAAAGGTTCTCGAGCTGTATGTTGAATATGGGACCAAGACATGTCCATGGACAAATTTCAAAACATAACGCTGACCTTTTTAAAAAAGAAAATTGAGTTATTGAATGAGATTTGTAATTAAATAACATCTTTCTGCGTTAAAAGAGGGTGGGCAGTTTTACACAGGACTTACGGGCCCCGTCTGTCAGCTGAGGCACGCACAGGCTCCAGAAAGCATTCCTAGAACCCGCTCTGAACTCAGTGGCTGCCTCCGCACTGGGACGAAGAGTATTTGGAGGAAGAACAGTGGTTATTTGTCAGAACTCAGAGCACAATGTGGGTGCTGGGTACATAAGCCTATGAGCCCTTCTGGGTGTTTGCAGTATTTCACAAAGCTGAAAGAGAGTGAAACTCCAGAATATTCCTAAGGAGTGACTAGAGCTGTCTGCTCTAAGAAACATGAGGTTGGCAGGACTTACCGGTATCAAAAAGTAAGAGGCAACTTACTCAGTGTTTAAGAAAGGATATCCTTAAAGTATAATCACAAGGCCATGGCTGGAAGCCAGGTGATTCTGGGACCAATCCTGGACTCATCATTGTTTTCAGAAAGAGAACTAGAAGTGGCACTAACGGAATGTCAACCTCACCTCTCAATTTCCTGGAATTTTCTTCCCCCGCTTTCCCTTTTAACATGCAGTATTTCCTTTGAACACATAGAGCTAATTGCACAATAGAGTTTGAAAAGATGTGCCTTATAGCAACCAGCAAAAGTTAGGGCCTTGCCTGTTTGGGAGAAAACTGTCAGCAGCCAGTCCTACTCCAGCCAGTCACCTCAGCCCACACTTCCACAAGTCAGAAAAAAGGGTGAGGAGTTAAATAAATAAATAAATAAATAAATAAATAAATAAATAAATAAATCAAACACTATTAACATCAAGACCAAAACATCTTTATGTTTCTGAAAACTCAGCCAACTCCAGGTTAAGGGCAGAATTCGTATGTGAGGGACCTTTAACGGTTAGTATTTAAACTTCAAACTCTATCATGTCTAGTCTGTCATTCAGAACTTAAAAACTGTCTTTCTGTTTGGTTCGTTGTAATTTTAACTGGTTCCACGTTTGAGACCAGTTTAGAAGACTACTGATTTACCTTCCTAAATCTTTCAATGTGTCTGTTAGCAGACTGTGAGCTCCCTTCCCATGTCTATCCTGGGATGAATCTTCCATATACGGAGATGCATTTACCTCTCCTGACTTCAGGGCTGTTGCCAAGACTTGAAGGTTTTGGAAAAATTTAGCTGCTCCTGGCTAAAACTCTAGATTACAATCCATAATGTAGTTTAAAAAAAAAAATCAACTTAAGAGTTGAGGTTAGCAATTTTTTACATGAATGAAAGCAGAGCAACCATCTTTCACATTAATGGGTAAGTATAATACTTCTGTAAGGCGCTGGCGTCATGTGTACACATGTATGCATCAGGCTGGGAAGAAGATAAAAAAGCCTGAAACTGAAGGAAACATGCTTCCCTCAGGACGTGCTTTCTCCTTCTAAAGGTCTTCACCACAAAGGTCCAATAAAGTGGTACCAGAACTTCATGCCTACAGTTTCTATAGAGACCTCAGTATACCCAGTAATCACCTGCTCTACACAGGCACTGTACAAAGCTCTGCCAAGGTGTTTGTTACCCTCCATGAAAGTTGTAACTCTCAAGGCCTGGGACAGTGATGGACACCAAGAGACAACAGTCGTGGAATACCACATTTGACAATTTTTGTAACTAAGAGTTGTAGCTACAGTTCAAACATGGTTTGTTCTTCACACTCATGCAGGAGGTTAGCCCCCGACACCTCATGTTAGTAGGTGTTTAGAGGGTGAGAGCAAAGACTATGGTGCTTAGAGCAGAGCATTTGGAAAGGACTAGACTAGATCATGGGTGTAAGCTGGAGAGATGGCTCGGCGGTTAAGAGCACTGTCTGCTTTTCAAGAGGTCATGAGTTCAATTTTCAGCAACCACATGGTGGCTCACAACCATCTATAATGTGATCTGATGTCCTCCTCTGGCTGCAGATGTACATGCAGGCACAGCACTGTATACATAATAATAAATAAATACATCTTTGAAAAAAAGAGAGAGAAAAGAAAACCCATGTTTGACTCTAGATGGGACAGAGACAAGGAGTGCCTGTCACCAACCCTTGTAACATGCTCTTTGGACTTTCTGCCTCCCAAACTGTGTGCTAAACCTATTTTCTTTATAAAGTGGCCTGCCTTGCCTATTTCACTATTTGTAAGGTGCCAAGTGGTTTTTGAGTGCATTTGTGTTTTCGGCAAAAAGAGCATGGTATGTTATACATTTACAAAGTACATCTTCAAGAAATACCATGTGAACCACTTTTTATCTGTACAAGCACTACCAATCCTCTCAGTAGGCACAGAGCTAACCGATGCGCACTCATTACAAGGAGTCTGGCTTCAGGCAAGCACAAGAACGTGTATTTAGACTATGCTTACAGCTGACACCCAACAATCCTCTACTGGAAACACTGCTGTGTGTTTTTAAACTGAAGATTATACCACTACCTAAGCTATCTTTTTTCTCTATTTTGCTCAGCATATTATAAAACTGAATCTAGGACTGAAATAGCAGATTGCCACAAGAGCAAATGACAATATTTGTACCAGAAATGTTGGCAACTAGCGGTACAGATGGGTTTTTGCACAACCATCTTCAAAGTGGGGCTCTAAGAATAACTCCACCCACTGCACCAATGTTAAGCTGATGAATCCAGTCAGAAGGGCTTATTATTCCACACTTTTATCCTACTACCTTCTTTGTCAGAAAGCATGTGTACCTGCCCAACCTCTGCCTGGAAGAGCTCCAAACAAAGAAGACACAAAATGGCAAGCAAAAATCCTAATTAGCCAAACGGGGTAGAAGAGTTTAATCTTCCACTTCCCAACACAAATGCTAAACAAACGAACAAAAAGCCCCAAATTTCATTTGTTTATCTTCAAAGGTGGATTATCCTAGATTGAAGAGCCAATTAAAAAGTACTGTTCTAGGGAGAAAAAGACCCCAGAATGGAGAGAAGCTGGTATTAGCCATTAAGATCCTAAGAATGCCCAGCGCAAAAATAGGCATACTGCTTTGAGTTCAAGGCCAGCCTGGTCTACAAAGAGAGTCCAGGATGGCCAAGGCTGGACAGAGAAACCCTGTCATGCAAAACCCCAAAAGATCCTAAGAATGGCGGAAGGCAGTCCTGTCTCAACAACACCATCAGCTTTCTATCTTGTAGTGTTTCTGCGTTGGCTCCTACTCTTGCCAACTGAGACGTAAAGCTCTTCCTCCACTCCTTTGCAATTTCTACCCAATGTTCTGGAAATGGAACACAAATTACAAATCTATCCAGTTAATGTGCTGTCTCCAGCAGTCACGGTACCCTTTCCTCATCTCTAAAACTGAATTTTGGTGAAAGAAGTGGGTGAGACTTCAGGTTGACTCCCCAGGGCAAGCCATCTGAATGAGAACCAAAAAGTAACAGAGATGGTTTTCACACTATAGAACACAGAGAACATATCAGCGAGACCCGGAAATATTACACACTGAACAAAGGTTTGGCCAAATGAAGTCCTCCAATGAAGTACGTACAGAAGCAACACGTGGGCCCATCCTGTCCACGTGACAGGCCATCCCTCAAACTGGCCCAACAAAACATTCTCAACTGTATGTTCAACAAGACTAAAGGTGGCTGTAAAGCAGACCTGTCTGCCTTTACTAGCAAGCCTCACTCTCTCAGCAGGATCTGAATACTGCTGAGAGAATGCCCCAAGTGGAACAACTCGGAACCCCATGCTTCTCCCTCTCTCTTGTCCATCAACTGGAAAGAAAACTGGCTAAACTCCTCCTCTATAACGACCAAACCAAAGCATCTAACAGAATCAAGACCAGGAATAAAACTATTGGAACACCTTTTTTTTTTTAAAATGAGGGTTTCTCAGTATAGTCCGGGCTGTCCTGGACTCACTTTGTAGACCACCAGGTTGGCCTCGATCCGCCTGCCTCTGCCTCCCAAGTGCTGGGATTAAAGGTGTGCGCCACCACACTCAGCTAAAGTTGGAACACATTTTTAAGCTAGCAAGTGACTATACCACTAAAGTGGGGGAATGTACTCTTTCCTTCCTTCCTTCCTTTCTTGTTCTTTTGAGACAGGGTTTCTCTGTATGGCCCTGGCTGTCCTGGGTTCGCTTGGTAGAAGAGGCTGGATTAGAATTCATAGAGATCCGCCTGCCTCTGCCTCCGAGAGTGCTGGGATTATGAGACTGCACCACTGTGCCCAGCTGGAAAATGCACTTCTGCTGTGATGAAGAAACAGCAAAGAAAAGACTCCTAAGGGCATAGTGCTGTGCCCACAGATCAGGGGATCCCTCAGCTTTCATCACAAGCTGCTTCCTGAGGCAGATGGCAATTAACAGAGACCACAAGTGAGCAATGAATGTGCAGAGACGGAGACTTGTTCAGCTTTGTTCTCTGAGACAGAGCTCTCCATGTAGCCCTGGCTGTCCTGGAGCTTGCTCTGTAGAACAACACGGCCTCGACCACAGAGATCTGCCTGCCTCTACCTCCTGAGAGCTAGGATTAAAGGTGGGTAGCATCTCGCCCAGCTGGTGCATGCAGTCGTAAATGGAATGTCTTCGTCAACCCCCCCCTCCCCCGCCCCCCACAAGATGCAGGAGCTACAGGGAAGAGGAGGTGGAAGTGATGGATGACTCCAAGGCAAGGCTGTGCTCCAGACATAAGAGGGCTGGTACACATATAAACTCAGAGAACATGGCTGCACGCCCAAGTTCAAGCCAAACAGAATCCCAGCTCTGAGTGTGGAAAGAAGACATGGGTGGTCCAGCCCACTCCACCCCAACCAAGAAGCCATTTATAACTTGTATTTGCTAGCAAAGTGAAAAATCAGTTTTCGCCAATCAAGTGTCACCGAGCACATCAATCATACTCTAGGACAGGCCTAATGTCCAGGAGCACCTGGCTAACGCACAATGAACCACATTTGTGTGTTGAGGGCTTTTTATTTATTTATTTATCTATTTATTTTGTCCTGTTGGTTTGTTAGGATTTCAGGGGTTTCTTTGTGTGTGTTAATCAGAACGAGCTTAACTAACTCTTCAGTGAAGTCAAATGGGCACATATGAAGAAGCTTCGTTGTGAAACAAAAGGTGGGTCACTAAGCCAGGAACAAACACTACCAAGGCACCACTGACAGCTACTGCCCATAACACAGGGGTACTTAATGAATGTCTAGAGAGAATGATGCATACACATTAACGAGTATTATTTGTCTATAAAAAAGGCAAAGTCCTTGCATTGAAACATGGACAGTCCTGAAGAACATTATATAAGTCAGGACAGATCCACAATCTTTGTTGTACATGCAACATAAAAACATTGGTCTCAACAGAAGCAGAAAGAGTAGTGTTACTGCAGATCAGGAGGGGCTTAGTCAAAGGGTATTAAATTACAGCAGGATGGGAGAAATGCAAAACATGAAAATAATATGCTGGGTATTTCAGTAAAAGTTTGAGTGTTTCCACAAAAAAGAATCAATAGTTAAGGGGCCAGATATTCTTTCCCTGATTTGAACATTACACAATGCAAACAAGTATATGAAAACACTACCTGGTACCACTTAAATGTGTACAATTTTTAAAAACTGTGTACAATTTTTATGTCATTTAAAAACTTAAGAATGCCAGCAAGAATGTGTATTAAAAGAAACCCCAAATACTTCTATCTATTTTCATGAACAACTCAATTCAACCTCAATGGGATGCTTGCCAATTTGAAAAAAGAGATTGGCACAAAATTTACATTTCTATCCCAAGTAAGACCTTCTTTTCCAATTAGGACATAGTAAACAAAAAAAGAAAAAAAAGAAAGAAAAAAACCACAGCCTATATTATTTTTAGAAGCAATTTAGCTAATTTTTTTATTTCCTTAAACTTAAAACTTGCTAAAAATAGACAGTATACATATTAAGTGTCACTAAAACCAGAAGTACCACGGAGTAAAGATCTATTTCACAGCTAAACTCAAAGATTTGTGTTGTAAAATATTTGGTCTTTGTTATTCTTTCAACATTCAATTTGTAAAGAAGAAACATGTTCTAGTTTGGGTAATTAACCAGTAACATAAGTCAAGTAAGGAATGCCGCTCTCTCCTAAGTAAATCACAACAGATTAACAAACCCTCAGAACAATCTCAAAGCTCCACTGCAGCCTTGTTTGGAGCTGAGAAACAGGAAACATGTGTGACGTCAGCAGCGGCAGCTGTCAGGAGCTCACTGCTCTGGGTGGGCATGAGCTGCACAGGAGGAGCTCAGAGACCTCTGGGGCCAGTCACTGGAGCATGACTAGACAGTGCCCGAACCAAAGTGTTTAAGGCCGCTCAGGAGCAAAGATGAGAGGAAGGAAAGGGTACAGAAGAGTTGCAAACGCCTGGCTCTTTTGTCAGACAGTACAATTAAGGAAAAGCTTTGCTCAAAGGCTATATATATATATCAGAATAACACCCCTTTGCCCCCCCCCCCATTAAGGTTCCTACCTTAGTCCTCCAATAACAACTCTGAAACAAGTCTTAAACACACTGTGGGAACAAGATGGCTCCGCAGGTAAGAGCACTGGCTGTCAAGGCTGACCCCAGGAGTTCAACCCCAGAGGCCAAGGTAGAAGGGCCGCTGACTCCTGATTCCCACAACTGTGTCATGTACATACATATACACTAAGTATTAAAGTGTAATAAAATCTTTTCTAAAATGTCATTCCTTTCCAAGAATGACTGCCAACAGCGACAGAGAACTCTACTCAGATGACCAATTAAGCCTATTCTTAATTTTTTTCTTTTTTCTCTTTTGTCTTTTGAGACAGGGTTTCTCTGTGTAGCCTTGGCTGTCCTAGACTCACTTTGTACACCAGGCTGGCCTCAAACTCACAGCAATCTGCCTGCTGGGATTAGAGGCGTGTGCCACCATGCCCGGCTAGCCTATTCTTACATTAACAGTTAAGTATCTAAACCAAATAAAAGCAGCAGGCGTATGAGAAGAACCTACGCTGTGGCCGAAACAGCAGCAGCACCTGGTGCTTCTCCATGAAGACTCCAGGCAGCCACTGTGTACCAAACCCCTGTCCCCCGCAAATGACCATTTCTCAAAACACACCTCCTCCCAGATTTAAGTGAGGGGTTCGAGGAGCTGTCACTTGCCTGTGCACAGGAAAGAGACTGCCTTAAGTTTGCCTTTTACTTGCCACCCCTGGAAAGAGGCAACGGGTGTTAAGACAGAAGCTAAGAACCCGCTGGCATTCCCTACCAGGGACCCACTGGAGCCTTTTCACTACTCGGTGTCCTGTTCAAGTGAGACACAGGACCCTTGCAATTCCACACACACCTGCATTAAGAAATTAGGGGAGGCCCTTTCTTAGTAACTCAACCCAAAGTGAGAAGAGAGGGATAAAGAGTGTGCTGTGTGTTCTGCAGAGCAGGCTCCAGCTGTCCACCAAGCGGTGGCCCTAGAGGAAAACATGGGAGCTTACAACCAGAATCCTCAAATGCCAAGGTTGAACCAACCAAGGATGGCACAAAGCCGGAACTTTAACCACAGACCCTAACACGATCTGCCAGCCTAGGTTTGCTGTGTGTGGAAGCCCAGTAGACACAGGGGTGGACACACACTAAGTGCTGTTCCACTTTAAACAATATCCCACAAGTAATGCCTTCTCTGTAGCGTCCCTCTATGTCATTAAGTAAACTGAAATGCTAGCACAGCAGGGTACTTCATCTAACGTTTTGGTGGTACACTCACACTCAGACTTTCAAAAGCATCCAAGTGCTAAGATCACATTATTTTTCAAGCTAAAGTCTACTTTATACACCGGCTTTGAAAAGTCCCTTGTATTCAATCACTCTACGTCCTGCCCCTGCCCTGAGGAGCACGGGGAACGCCTTCAGACGGGGCCTGACAGTGCGCTCTGCACATCGGCTGGGAAGGGCCAGGGGCACACCTGCTGCTGAGGGACAGCGGTGGGTGGGGGCAGTCTCCTGGCTGGCTGGATCCCACTTGAACACATGGTTCTGTGACCTCCTCCCAGAGCCAAGGAAGGGAGCTGAGCTCTGATCAACTAAAGGTAAAAGCTCCCCAGCAATAAAGAGGGAACTTGGCGGAGAGTAAGGACCTCAGCTGAGGCCTAGGACAGGCTTCCAGAACCTTCCTCCTCAGCTGGTAACCACACCTGGGAAGTGGAGCAGCAGAGTAGGAGCTGAAGAAATAAACATTTAGTGGCCCATAAACTGACACACTTAACGCAAAGGCCAGTCGCTTTGCATTTTATTTTTGGTTGCTATTCTGAATGCCCATTTCCCTATAGCAGGCCTGTCTGTCTCTCTGTGTGTGTGACACATATGTGGCTAAATAACTTAGTGCAAAAACCATGAAATGAGCTTTTCTTGTTTTTGAAGGAGCAGAAGAAATGTTCCTGCATTTGGAGACACAGCAGCTGAGCTCTCAGCGCCAGCATGCAGCTGTAGCACACACAGGCTTCATACTCAGGCCCGTGGTCATCCCTCCCTCCCATTCCCAGTGCACAGGCCAACAGGGAGCAGTATTCCTGACCTCAGAAACTGTGCTACTGCAGCCACTAAGTTCTCAAGTGCCTTGTCAGTCAGCAAGAGAGTCTATGTCATGTCCTCAGAGTGACCGACTCCAGCATCTCATTCAAGACAGAGTCAACCAGGTCCACACTCTGCCGCCCTCTCACCCTCAGGCTCAAGGCCTTTACTGTGACCTACAGAATGTTAGTATTTTGTCTTGATATGTTTATGAGGAAATACATGCATATGGCACAACACTCAAAGGAAGACCTGACTTTTGAAAGGCTTCTTTAAATATCACCTCAGTGCACCATCCCAGAAGTCAGCAAGCAGCTCTTCTTGTTCAACAAACACCTGAAGTGACACAAAACATTGCACTTTGTATGTCACTGCTGTGGAGACTACGAACCCCATCAGTCTGGAGCCTGGCATGTATGGGAGGGGCATTTGGTACATACTGCCTGGATAAATACAAAGAGGATACCGTGAGAAACATGCACATTGACAAGGTTAACGTGGGAACCACATGTGATATTCAATGCAAGGCATCCCTCATCCTAGATTGCAGCTTTTGATCTCCTAAAGAGCTCCAAGAGAGACACGACTTTTTTACAGAACAGTTAACATCTTGCCTTGAGTGCACTGCAGGATTAATTAGCTGAAATTGAAGGCCTTTTTATTCAGTGGCATGTAAAATTCCAATGCATATTTTTACCTTCAGTCAAAATTGACATAGGTATTTCTGTGATATTTTCATCCTCTTAATCACTTTAAAATTTAAGAAAAATCTATCAAGGAAACTTAACTTTCAAGTACATGAAAAGGGCTGGTTACAAGACGGTGCTGCGTGCTGCTGCTCCTCAACGCCCCGCTCCCAGTCCTCACACCTTCCCAGAAGCTGCTGGTAGTGCACACCCTCCCAACTGTGGTCCTTAAAACCATGGCAGACATTAGCACATCTTCTGTCCCAAGCCCAGTAAGTGAGTTGTGCAGAGAGAGTAAGTGGAGTCTCTAGACCTGTGGCACTGTGTTTTCTGCACGCACCAATGTCACCCACATACCATGCTCCTGACTGGACACACCGTAACACGCAGTCCTTATCCCCGGGGTTCTATCACGTTCATCTCCTCCAACAGCAACGTGGATTACTCAGTTCTAGACAACTAATTTTAGAACCTATATCCTGCCCTACAGTTAAAGTTGACACCCAGGACAGCTTTTTCTTCTCAATATATAACATGCTCTGTGAACTTGGCCTGGGGGATCTTTAAGGAGTTACTTTAAAATGGGGTAAACAAAGTGCCAGTGAGGACACAGGGCAAGCAGGAGCACTTGCCACAAGCTTGATAATCTAAGTCCATCCCTAGGATTCACAGTGAAAGGAGAAAATGAAACAGCAAAAGTTGTCCAATGACTTCTATACCTACACAGACACACACACACAGACACACACAGACACACAGACACACACACGTTTCCTTTTCCTGAATAGTGGATGATGGACTAGAAAGGCCTTTGGGTCCTGTCTCCTTCAGGACATTTTCTGAAGCTCTCAAATTTTGGCATGCCTCTTGGAGGAACTCCTGCCTTGAATAGAAACCCCTCACTCACTGGAGCATGGTCAGTCTCCCAGTGGTCAGCCCCTTAAAGGTAACTGAGTCCTCCCCACCGGCTTCCCACCAGAAACCATCAACTGTGAAAAGAGCTACACTTCAGCATCTTTGTCACAATTTTTAAGGAGCCTCTTCAATAGCTTCCTGTCTGCACTGTTTCTTTTGGAGGGGAGGGGTCACAGAAGCTTTCAATATCTCTCATTCTCAATTATAAATTTTCAATCAGATACTACTTTGAAAGTAGTTCCCATAAACTTAAACAGATGGTGGTGGCACACATCAGGACCTTCCACAGGGCCTCTGGTGGTTAACCCGACACCAGCATGGCCCCAGTGTCAGCAAGGACCACAAACATCATTATGGCCTCAGGCTAAGCCTTACACTATTAAACTCTACAATTATTCCATGGGTGAGCTAATGATTAGTTGTACAGAACTTAACACTATTATGCTATGGATTATGGGGACAAGGGAGAAGGTTCTCTGTGTCCAAGTATAGTGTAGTTCTGGGAGTCTAAGTTTGACTCCTGAAACCTGCCTCAAAACCCAGAACCAGATGTGGAGTTAGCATCTGTACCCTTAGCGCTCCTAATAAAGTATTAAATGCTGAGGCAGAAACAGAAGATAGTCTAGGGTAGGCAGCACTGAAACAAGGAAGCCCTGCTCCAAAACTAGTGGAAGCAAACAGTCACCTTCTATAAAGTTGCCCTCCAACCACTACACTCACTCACACCATTCTCTCTCCTTCCCTTCTCTCCTCTCTTCTTCCTCCCTCCCTCCCTCTCTCAAACACACACCACAATTCTCTCTCTCTTACACACACACTCTTTCTGTTCCACACAAACATTCACTCTGTTTAAGGTTCAGGCCTGTGAGATAGCGCTCGCTTGGGTGTGTGTGTGTGTGTGTGTGTGTGTGTGTGTGTGTGTGTGTGTGTGTGTGTGTGTGTGTGTGTGTGTGTGTGTGTGTGTGTGTGTGTGTGTGTGTGTGTGTGTGTGTGTGTGTGTGTGTGTGTGTGTTAGTTATCTAATTTAATAACCAACTAAGTGTTTCAAGTACAAGCTGCAAGATAGCCCAGACAGAACATTTGGCCTCTGAACCTGATAACCTGAGTTTGACCCCAAGACCCTTCTACAGAACAGAGAGAACGGCCTCTTGCCAGGTGTCCTCTATCCTCTACTGATGTGCTGTAGCATGCGAACATGAACATACAAACAGTGAGTAAAACACAGTAAGATGAACACCAATTATGCAAGCTGAGCATGGTCACCACAGCTTTGATCCCGGTAGCAGAGGCGGGTGGAGCTCTGTGACTTTGAGGCCAGCCTGGTCTCTTTAGGGAGTTCCAGACAGCCAGAGCTACACAGTAAGACCCAGTTTCAAAAAACAAACAAACAAAATCTATGGCTCAAGGTTGGGTGCTTGAGTTATCTATACAACACAGAACTGAAAACAGTTTGCTCCAACAATCTCAAGTTCCGGTTCACAATTTCTCCAAAATATTGCTATTTTCTACATAGATACTGTAAAACTATGGCACTGCAAGCTTCTTACTGTCACACTGTGCTTTGAAAGTATTTCAAACTCACCTGAACCTATTGGCTGGTTCTGCACATTACAAAGAATGAAGGCAAAACAGAGCTTCTTTCTCCTTGTTATTTGTCCCAAACACCAGTCACCTAAAGAATCCTCAGGGTTCCAGTGAAATCTACTAAAACACAGCAAATAGTCAGGCTTTCTATCGTCAGAGATAGTTTACCCTTGGGGAAAATGCACCCCCCTGTCACACCACTTTGTTAGAGCTGACATGAGAACAGCCACCTACAAGTGCATTAAGACTGAAACAGAAACAAGTCAGTCACCTCAGCCTCCCAACCATAGGAAACGAGGCACAAAATGGGGCATCTGCTTAATAGGCTTCTTAGTTTCTTCACCTGTGATAAAATATCCTGAGACAGAAGGAAGCTGAGGAGAATGGGCTATTTAGCTCACACTTTGAGGATGCAGTCCACCACCGGAAGAAGTCACAAGCAAGCGTTCAAGAACACCGTTTACAACCAGTCACGTTTTGTTAATGCTTTCATACCCAGCCTTTTCCTTGATAACAAACATCCATCTGAGCCAGGACTGTTATCACCATGGGTAAGGCCATTCCAGCCTTGGGCCTTTCCCCTCCCTCCTCTCTAAGTCTGGGATCTTCCCAGTGGGACTGTGATCAGAACATGAAAATGTCTGTTATCAGAACCCTCTGTGTAATTCCACTGCACACACATTTCAGATCTTCCTCGACTCCCGGGGCTTGCTTTTCTCAGTCTGAGGTGTACTCACACAAAAGATCAGAACCCATCACCATCTGGAGGACCTAACTATGGCTCCACAGGTCTGTCTGAGTGTGAATGGCAACCCTGGGTGACCTGGAAGCCACAGCCCTGCATCTTCCCTTACTGACGTCACTGAGCTCGTTCTTGACCTTTCTGGTCACCGAAGAGAAAGAAACAGGCTGAAGCACATCTATGGGGCCTTTTCCGGTCAGTGTGACCGCTCCTCTCTCCATGACCTGAACAGCTTCTCCAGCTTAGAGCCCTTTCAGAGGCTGTGGAAGTGTGCCACAAAATCTTCACCAACTAGCAGGCTGTACTTCAGTACCCAAGCACAAAGTTAAGCAGCCAGGAGCCAGTGGGCAGAGCCCTGCTCTTCCTGCTCAGCTGGTTAAGGCTGGCAGGCAATGTGAGGATCCACTCCCTAAATGCTCTGCTCTCCCAGTTTCAAAGAGTCAGGTCTAGGTTTCAATTTGTAGTGAGTTTTTCTGTTGCAAATGACAGGCTGGCAGAGGTTAAAGGCTGCCGATTACAGAGCCATCCTCTAGAGAATCAAGACTAAAGCGAAGAGGTGGTATGACGCGCTGCCGCTGGGAGGGCAGGGACGGAAGCTGCCCCACAGTGGGAGGCACACACTGCTCTAAAACTGGCTCAGAGCTTGGCGGTGGTGATTTTGTCAAGCTATGTGTCTGGGGTACAGTTCAAATGTGCAAGACCTTCCGGGACATTTCAGTTTTGGAGGAGTGTCACAAACGATACATAAGTATTTCTATATTTCTTTTCTTAAACATTCTGATTAAATTTATGGTCCTTTCCATTGATGTTATTTGGAAAAGGGAACAAGAGGCATAGCGGCTCATATATTTACTCTCGGTACACTGGAGGCTGAGGCAGGTGGATCTCTGGGAGTTCAAGGCTGGCTTGGTCTACATAGTTAAGTTCCAAATCAGCCAGGGTTTCATGGTTAAGAACCTGTCTCAAACTAACAAACCAAGATGGTCTTATCTGCTGGTACAGGGAAGGGTGGGGGGCTGTGTGTGGGGGGGTGTTGTTCAGTTGTTCCTGAGTGGACTGTTTACACAGTCATGGTTCATGCTGACATGACCCACCCAAACTTGTAGGGTGGTTTTACAAACTAAGTTCTTGCTTTGCTCTTTACGTGCCTCATTTCTAAATTTCACTCCTGACTCTTCAAGTCCGGCACAAGGATCAGCTGCACTGGCAGGGCCATAGAGGTGGTCTACATGTGTTCCAGGAGCCATTCAAAAGGCGTTTATTATTTAAACAGCAGTTAAGCTAATTTTAAGAGTTCTGCTAAAATGATTTTCCTATGTTAATTAAAAACCCTACCTAAAAAATTAATGCTGCTATGTGCGTTACGGTAACACGTACTGAGTGCCTTTTAAAAGTCCTGCATTAAGCTGCCCTATGCTTCTTCCAGCATCCCCCAGCTGGGCACTATGCTTCCTCCAGCATCCCCCAGCTGGGCACTATGCTTCCTCCAGCATCCCCCAGCTGGGCACTATGCTTCTTCCAGCATCCCCCAGCTGGGCACTATGCTTTGTGCACCTGTCCTCTCAGCAGCTGGAAGGTAAGCCAAGAGAGCACCTTGCCAGCCTAAGGTACAAAGAGACACCTAGCCCCAAAAAATAAACAAAATATTGTTGTTGTTTTTGAGACAGGGTTTCCCTATGTAGCCCTAGCTAGCCTTAAACTCAGCTCCGCCTTGACTCTGCCTCCCAAGGGCTGGGATTAAAGGCATGTGCCACTGTTGTCTGGCAACAAAATCCTTTATTAACTAAAAACTCTGAAAAATAAATCTTAAGTTTGCCTTCAGTACGTATTTTCTTCTGATTGTGTGCACGTGTGCCTTGCCGTGCACGTCACCACAGAGGGCAGCTTTGTGGAATGGGTTCTCTTCTACATTACACGGTTCTGAGGACCTAACTCACGTCACCAGGCCTGCTCAACAAGAACTCCTCCCTTCTGATGATCTCTCTGGTCCTTAAGTAATTTAAACATAAATCCAACGTTCTTTGGAGGACATATGCAAACAGGTGAAGAGGTAACCGCTTACTCTACTAAGGCACACTGCCGTCATTTCTACTGAAGATCAAACATCACCATAAACAAAATACACCATAGAGAGCAAATGAGAAATGAGAGCAAATACCCGCTAGAGAAAGCACACTAACAAGTGAGTAACACAATAAAAACAAACAAAACCTTGCTGTCTGGCGACACACTCACGGACGAAGTGTTTGCCTTTAACTCTGTCTCTAGCACTGCAAGTGTGCAAATCCTAACCGTATGCAAAGTCGGTCTAGGGAGGGAGTCAGTCAGCTGTGCATTTCCAACTGACAAGCACTATTTCTGTCTAACAAGAGATGGGGTACCTCACCCCCACAAGCTGGGCCCTGTGTTCAATACTGTACATATGTAACATTTAAGCCTCACCATAGCATTTTAGACGGTGAATGTAAAACCATTTTTATTGAGGCGTAATTTACACAACACTCAAGAATGTAAGTGTGTTGTGCATACACAGATGAATGTGAACATTTGTCCTCTGCATCTCCAACCCAGCGCATTCTCAAAACCCTATTATTTTATCCTTGCTCCTCAGTCAGGGGCCCCTCTTCCACACGGTCTAGTTTCTCATCAATACAACTCTGCGGCATGTGCCTTCTGGAGCTTGGCTTCCTTTTCTGAGCAGTTCTAAAAGACCAGTGTGAGTGCATGGGAGAAGGGAGCGAGGTTAAACACCCAGCAGGGCGGGGTCTGCACGGCAGCAGGCGGCAGTGGCTGGGAAGGATGCAGAAGGACAGAAGCTTGGGAAAATCTGACTTTCAGAGGGTTAAATGGTCTCAAACTCTAGACAAGGGCTTTAGATTTTATTTTGCAGGTAGCATTACTGTGTCATGAAGTTTGATGAGACAAGTGACAGAATGAGAGCAAAGCCTCGTGTGATGTAGCTGCTCACCTAGAACAGAGCACACTCAAAAGCAGCAGAAGACGACAGAAAGACCAGAGCAGTGGTACAGGTGTGAAACGGAATCATGGGGTGCACAGTAGAGAAGGAAGAGACAAACTGGCAGTTTCCCAGGCTCTTACATTGAAAGCCACTCAGAAGAAGAACAGGAAGAGGCCGAGGAGGAGGAAGAAGTGAATACTATTCAAAACCCAATGGAGGGAAAATTATGTGTAGGAGACATGTTTTAAGCAACAAGAAGCTAGCATTTGGTCTCCACTGAACTGGGAAATCAGAACAAAGCTCAGGAAGAGATGAGCAGACACAGACACTGGGGATTCAGACAAGACAGAACACACAGGCCTCCAAAGACCGCATGTGCATGTCGAGGTGACGGACTGGGCGTGGCCAATGCGTATGGTAAGAGTGTATGCAGGGCAGGGAATGCAGGAGGACAAGGAATAAGACAGACTAGCCTCAGTTTGAGCCAACAGCTCTGCACAAGAGGGGTTCAGTGTAAAGCCCCATTCTGTGCCTGCTGAGTCAAGAGTCTCCCGAGAAAGCACAGGGTCCTGGAATCCTGTTAAGTCTTCCAGCCTCTTTAGGGTATTACTTGGAAATTACTGTCTCAGTATGCTAAACTTAGTAAATTACTGTTTGGGAAGACTAAATAGTAACCCAGTACTCTCAAAGAGTTAATGGGGCTTCCAAACTCTAATTTAGTCCTAACCTAATTTGCATATCACCAGTGAGATTTAAAGCACTCCACTAAATTGGGCATCCAGATTTCTGGCCCAATTGCATTTGACGTTTTTTTTTTTTTTTCACTTAGATTTCTTCCTCACAAATAGTTTTTTTTAAATTAATTTATTTAATATACAGTGTTCTGCCTGCATGTAACATCTACAGGCCAGAATTAGGCACCAGATTTCATTGTCGATGGTTATGAGCCACCATGTGGTTGCTGGGAATTGAACTCAGGGCCTTTGGACGAGCAGGCAGCGCTCTTAACCTTTGAGCCACCTCTCACAAATCTTAAGATGGTTTTCAACCAATAAACAAGTGGTCCATCACCAACAAATCCTCCACACATCACAGGTGGAAGGAGCCAGGCTGGTGAGTCATGCTTGTGGTCCCAGCACTCAGGAGGCTAAGGGACAAGGACTTGGAGGTCCAGGCCAGCCTGGGCTACACAGCGAGAACTGTCTCAAGAATAAGTAAATAAATAAATGAGTCCAGATGGGGAAGTGTGACGACCGTTTGAGAAGTGTTTAGAAACAACTGAAGCATCTCTAGTGTAGAAACGAAAGAATCTCACAGGCACAGAGTGTCACTAATACCTGTTTTCCCTTCTTCGCACTCATCTTCCCTCTTTGTACTGCAGTCCTAGTACCCACAAGGAGGCTCCCAATTATCTAACTCCAAGTAAGGGGGTCTGACACCCTCTTCTGCCCTCTGTGGGCACCAAGCACACACACAGTACACATATATACATGGCTGTCAAAACACTTGTACACAAAATCTAACTTTAAAAACAAAAACGAGATTAATCTGCTCACATCAGTTGCCAAGGTATTTTACAAGGTATTGGTTGAACTTATTTGTGTTCATTAAAATCAAGCAGTTACTTTTAAACAATGATGTATAGAAAAAGTTCCTAAACCATTAGTTCAGTTTAAAATGTTGCTCTATTCTGCTTTAGATCTTGAATTGTGCATATAAATTTAAAGCCAAACTTGCTCAAGCCTTCGAGCAAATCTGAACAATCCATCTTTTTGAACTGCTTGTTACATTAAACACTGATATTATGAACAAACTTTTGAAAATTCCACTATCGGTAGCTAAATAGCTTTGATTAGGTTGGCATTTCAATATGCACGCCCAAGCTAACTGATATTTTGCTTTCCTATTTATGCTACTTACTATTATCACGTAAAAATCAGTAATCAAAGGCTTTTCGTATATGCAGGCGTAGGTGGGGGGTGGGGGGGAACCTGACTAACACTCGGGGTAAAATGGGGCTTGAGGGGGAAATGCACGGAGTGCTCCAGTCCTAGACAAGTGTGGTACACACACGTGTAGCCCCAGCACCTGGGAGGCTGAGGCAGGAATCAAGTGCAGCAGCTTGTGCTGCTCCAAAGCAAGCTGGAGGCTCGCCTGAGTGACACAGGATGAGAGAGCATACGAATACATGCCATACTGTACCAAAATTATGTATGCATAGCTTTCGGCACCGAGATCCACTTGGCAAAAACAAACGCAGCAAAATGCACATAAACTAGTTTCATCACATAGGTTCTAGTGGGAAAACTAAGAAGCATTTTGGAACTTTTTAAAAAATGGAGTCTCAACGTTCACATCAACTCTGGTGCCCCATATTTGACCACGTCCCCTGGATGGGGAGGCTTGGTGGCACTCAGAGGAAGGATAGCAGGCTACCAAGAAGAGACTTGATACCCTATGAGCATATACAGGGGGAGGAGGTTCCCCTCAGTCACAGTCATAAGGGAGGAAATGGGGAAATGGGAGGGAGGAATGGGAGGATACAAGGGATGGGATAACAATTGAGATGTAATATGAATAAATTAATAAAATATTTAAAAATAAAATAAAAACAAAAACGGAGTATCCACATTCACCAACCCACCTATATACCTCAATTCTACAGAGGTTACATGCTCTTTTCTTTAGGTCCTAAAGGCAAATCTGAGCACAGGACTGGGACATGAACAACTAAAGGACAGGGGATTTGAATGTGGTCTCTGGCTTGTAAATCAGTCATTAACAACCACCACCACCCCTGACACATACACACACACATACATGCGCGCGCACACACACACAAGAAGCCCACTGTGTTTCCTTAAGAGAGTTTTCAAAAAGAGTAAGTGTAAGTAATAAGAGCTTTAAAAGGAAGCCCATCAGCCGGGCATGGTGGCGCACGCCTTTAATCCCAGCACTCAGGAGGCAGAGGCAGGCGGATCTCTGTGAGTTTGAGGCCAGCCTGGTCTACAAAGCGAGTCCAGGACAGCCAAGGCTACACAGAGAAACCCTGTCTCGAAAAAACAAAACAACAAAATAATAATAATAAATAATAATGATGATGATGATGATGATGATGATGATGATGATAATAATAATAATAATAATAATAATAATAATAATAATAATAAAAGGAAGCCCACCAACGCTTCCTCTCCAGCATCACTCGGGAAGACAAGAATCATGTCCGAGGCAGAGCATAAGACATTAGATGTGGAAGGTGGAAGACACACATTTAAACTATTGTTCAAGCTCAAAGAGAATGGCATCTCATAAGCAACATAAAACGCTGTACCTAGCCAGACTGGGGACAGTCACCTGCAACAGCAAACAGAGCTTCTATGCTGCTCACGTTTGCCATGGAGGATCATCCACATGCCACTGTCCTAGCTAGCAGGCTGATTCACAAAGCCCCCAGCACAGCACGTTAGTCCCTGAAGACAGTGACAGAGACCCGACGGCAGTGTGTCTTCATCACCTGGCACCCTGCACATGTGCAGGGCAAAGAGCTCTACCACTGACACTGTTAGAAGGATGAAGCACCAGGCTCCCGCCAGAATCGGCTTTCTATGGGACAGACGTGACGACACATAGCAAACTTATCCAGCACTGCCTTGGGGACAGTTAAACTACATTAAGGTGATCTCAATCTGGCAGGAACACTTCATCAGTCCCTATCTGCAGCATTGGCAGTTGTCCCTCAAGGTCCTTTCAGCTGTTCACTATGACTGTTCCTTTATTTGTACTCTAGATTTCTTTTAGCATTTGCTTAGGATAAATCAACTTCATCATTACGCCATGAAGAGAAATGGACTCATCCTCAAATGAAAGGTCAGATAAGGCTTTCAGCAGTTAATGGTTTTTTAATTTGAAAAAAAAAAAATCTATTTTCTGTCTGTCTTGCCTGCCTGCACCACTTCCACTGCTGGTGTGCATGGAGATGGAAAGACAGGGTCAGGTTTCCTGGAACTGCACCTACAGATGGTTGCGAGCTACCATGTGGGTGCTGCATCAAATCTGGGTTATCTGGGAGAGCACTCAGTGCACTCTTAACTACTGAAATCTTCTCTCAGACTCTATAGTCAATAGTCCTATCAGTTAAAGTCAGGTGTGATGCCGTGTGTCTTTAATCCTAGCACTCAAGAAACAGAGGCAGGTGGATTTCTGAGTTTCAGGACAACCAGGATTACACAGAGAAACCTTGTCTCAAAAAACAAATGAAAACAACAACTGAAAGTAAACAAGTGTGCCTACGGAAGGAAGGTGGGACTGATGCCAGAAGGTAGCTGTGGCACTGTGAGCAAGCTCCTGCAGCTGACGCTGCTCCCCGAGAGGCGCTCCAAGGGGACTGAAAGGTTGAGTGAGCTGGTGCTGGGGACCGGACATCAGGTAGGGCAAACAGGGATGCCAAGAAGACAAAGGCAGCTTTGGGACATTTGCTTTCCCCTCATCTTTTCAAATGACATGTGTATGTGTGTGAGGTATTTGGTGCCCTCAGAGGTCAAAAGGGGGCGTCAGGTGCCCTGGGGCTGAAGTTGCCTTGTGGGTGATAGGAACTGAACCCAGGTCCTCTGCAAGATTAGTCAGTGCTCTTAACTGCTGAGTCACCTCCCTTGCCTCTGAACATTTTTTAACTGCAGCTTGTACTGAACGTGACAGAAACAATTGTTGCAATTTTTCTGTAAAAAACAAAACAAAAATCAAACCACTCACTACCTAAGAAACTATGCTAGCTTGTTTTTATGTCAACTTGATACACATTAAGGTCATCTGGAAAGATGGAATCTTAATTAAGAAAATGTCTCCACAATCCTGGCCTGTAAGCAAGCCTGCAGGGCATTTCTTATTTGATGGCACCTCCCACAGCCCACAATGAGCTGTGTGGGTGGTGCCATCCCTGGGCTGGTGGTCCTGGATGCTGTAAGAAAGCCGGCTGAGCAAGCCATAGGAACAAGTCAGTAAGCAAAGTTAAAGCTGAAGGGGCCGGACTGGGAACCTGGAAGGAAGGCTGCAGTGAGCTCAAGCCCATGTGTGTAAAGCACAGACTTCTCCTTAAGAGACCCAGGGGCTCAATTCCCAGCACCCACGTGGTGGCTCACAACTGCAACCCCAGTTCCAGGGAATCCAATGACCTTTCTTTTGATTTCTGGAGGCAACCAACACACATGCAGGACACATACATACATGTAAGCAAAACCCTCATACATATAAAAGTACATTTAAAAGCCTATAGTAACTCTCTGAGCTTAAGGACTAGCCAGGCATGGCACTGCACTGTAATCCCAGCCATGAGGCCTGGGCTGCAAATGATACCTGTCTCAACAGGACCTAAAATACAATTTGCACAGTTTCAGAAAAAGGACACACATTCTCAGGAAAAGTAACCATAATAAGTTAGGAAAAAGCCTTTTTAGTTAGGCAAAATTAGAACTTAAAAATTGTTGTTAAAATGCTGGAAGAGGTTAGGGTTGGAATTATAAAAATTCTTTTTTTGTTGTTTTTTTTTTTCTTGTTTTTTTTTTTCAAGACAGGGTTTCTCTGTGTAGCCTTAGCTCTCCTGGACTCACTTTGTAGACCAGGCTGGCGTCGAACTCACAGCGATCCACCTGCCTCTGCCTTCCGAGTGCTGGGATTAAAGGCATGGAATTATAAAAATTCAACAAAACAAGCAAAGAGATGGTGGCTCACTCCTGTTAACTCCAGCTCTCAGCGTAAGGGGTGAGGACTACTCTGAGCTCAGATCACTTGGCTACTTGGCATGCACAGAACCTTAAAAGCAAAATTTATGCACATGTATACACGGACATAACTATGGGCAGTGGAGAGAAGGCTCCCCAGGGCTTACTGCCTCTAGAGTGACAGAGCACAGAAAATCTGGTACTCTCCACTGGCTTCCATGTGAAAACGCACATGGGCACACCTTCACATATGCAGACACCACACATTCAGACACACACAGACACATAAAATAAAAAGTTGAAATGATTCTTAGTATTAGTTGACAACTCCCTAAAGGTGGTTAAAATCACCCTACCAATCTAGAAGACGTACCAAGAACACAATAGCGCATTAGCACATGTGCACAAAATAAAATCTGTTCTAACAGCGAGACTCACTAAAGCGTGTTCCATTTAGCCAAACTACAAGAACAATTTCCTAAATATTATTTACTAACCAAAATAAAGCAAATGGAAGAACTAAGATCTCAAACCATCCATGACTTTAGTGACCAAGCTGACAGTTTCTTCTACCCAGGTTCTATGATTCTTCAACCATGACACATTACCACCATGCCTGCCCTGCTGCCTGGGGCTGCCGATCCTGCGACAGGAGTACAGGCACCCGCATTTCAGAAGCAGTGGAACTGCGTGTTGTGAGAGCACTCCGTACTCACTTCATGGAAGGTAGGATAGATGCAGGGCCAAGGGCTGTGAGCGATGCTCAAGCCTGATGCGTCCGTCAGCTGTCTGCCCATAAGCACGGCGTGCAGCTCACAGCTTACCTACCACACTCCTGATACAGATGGAATTCAGAGAGCCCCGGGGTGACCTGCCTCCCCTCAGCCTCACCTCATCCTTCCTCTCTCCCTTCAGACTATGCTTGGGCCCCTCCAATTCTACTGTGACATTCTCATTTCCCAGAAGGCTCTCCGTAGACCCACCCATCCAGCTTCTTTCTCCTCACTTCTCCCCACTCCTCAAGACAACATCAGAGTCAAGATGAGGCCGGCTTATCTCTCTAGCATGTCTTCTTCCAGATGCTGGCACAAGGTGGGCTAACTTTATTTTCATGTCTGCTTCCCAGATAAAAATGTGTATCTTGATTGCCAGCAAACCTGCTGGTGATCCAACACAACAGAGGGCAAGGTTTCGATCCTTGGACTTCCGGACATTCTAACCCCTGAAGCAGACAGCTGTCCATCCTCACTGTTAGTCATCGACAACATCAAAAGCCCAATATTTTTCTTGGGGACCCACCAGGGAACTACTCCCCTAAGTCCCCGCTTGGATGTTTTGTCTTTCACATTGTTGTAACTGTCACAGGCAGAGACTATAGCAGACGATATAAATAAATGAACAGGAAAGCTATCAGAGCTTAGCGCCTATGGCCACTTCTCTAGCCCAATACAGCAGTCAGGAGATCCTCCTGTAAGGCTCACACCTTCCACCCTAGCACTGGGAAGCTAAGTCGAGAAGACTGCGGATTTATGTGACAAACCTGGGCCACATAGTAAGTTTGAGGCCTAACCAGACCAACATCGTGAGTCCTGTCTCAATTTCCCCTCCCCCAAATTCAATATTCTACACTATTTAAAGCAGTACTCAGAGGTAACAGATGTCCATACATTCAACGTTTTTATTCTGGTTAGCTGCCTTTCCACATTTGGCTACTAAAGTTGTTTCTGTTGACTTTGGTTTTAACCAAGCTTTTGCACAGCCCAAACAGGACAACAAAAAGTGGGACTAGAAAACACCAATATTTGAAACCCACCATTTACAGATAAAGAGTTCAAGGCAAGTCTTACTGGTGAAGAAACCAGGAGCTGGGCATACTAGCCACACCGTCACGCTACAGAACAAGAGAACCAAAGCAGAGGCAAGCCCTACAAACTGCCTGGCTCACCTCCCACCACACACAAGAGCGGTCATCTGCCTTGGTTTCCTTATTTGTTTTGAAGCAGGGTCTCTCTGTGGAGCCTTGGCTGTCCCGGAACTTGCTCGGTAGACCAGCCTGATACGGAAATGACAGAGATCTGCCTGCTTCTGTCTCTGTCTCACACATGCTGGGATTAAAGCTGGGCGTCACCACGCCTGGCTCTACCTCAATCTCTTAAGCCTCCCAAACCTTGTTCCTCACCTGAGTAACTATAGCATACACTATAGTTATGTGTAAGTCCACATCCATATGTAAACTGAACTGGGCAGAGACATAATCAAAGCAATGAGATGGCAGCACATAAATTCATAGCCAGATGCTCACTCACATCGGCCACTAACAGTCTTAGCAAGTGTGACTTACTGACCTGTGTGCTCTCACTGCCTCTGAGTGGGAGAAGTATATCTCCTTTCTGGATTTCAGGTCACTTTATAGTGGGATGGTAGAAAACCTGACACTAAGCAGGGCTTCAAACAGGATGATAGAGCCAAGGAGGTGGCCGAGGGTCAGAACACTTGCTGCTCCTCTTGAGGACCTGGGCTCAATCCCCAATGATCACATGGCAGCTCACATCATTTTTAATTCCAGTTCCAGAGGATCTGATACTCTCACCTGACCTCCACAGGCACATACACATGCATGCAGGCAAAACACTCATACAAATAAAAGAAAAATAAATAAATATTTAAAAAATATAATGAAAACAAGACTGTGAGGCCAAGCTCCTGCTCTTGTACACCTGACACCTCCTTGGAAACTAACCCAAAAGTCACTTACTTCTAGCCTCGACCTCAAAGGCAGACCACAAAGTGGGCTGTTCTAGGCAAACTTAGGCATAAGCAAGTTGTATGGCGCTAAGAATCTGTGGCTTTTGGTTATGCGGCGGCAGCGACAGCTGGCTGATATGACCTGTCTTCAAACCAAAAGGCTTCTGTTATCTTGTATTGTCCCTCAGGTTGTCAGTTCAATGCTAATACTACATCTCTTATTCTGTTTTATTTCATTGCATTAGAGCAGGTCTCCAAATTAAAGCCTTGTCTCCCAAGTAATTCCCTGGATCATAAACCAGGTATTATGTAAGAGGGCAGACAAAATTATCCTTTCAGAATCACCTCCCCAAATTCCTCCTCCTCCTCCCTGCGAAGCATTAAGATCTGTCACGATCAGTTGTTAAAAGATAATTCTCAGCTGATGTGATGGATCCTACTGAGAGGTAGAAGAGTCTTTCACTGTACATAGTAATGATTTTTTTTTTTAATTTTAAAGGCTTCTTTAAAACCCTCATGTGGAATAAATGTTCAAATATACTTTTGCTATTTTAAAGGACTACCATAGTAGTATAATACTGAACAATGACAGTTAACACAAATGCAAAAGTCTTTCAGTTTTGACACGTTCTTACTATAGTACATAGATCAATGTTATTCAAACCACTCATATTTAATTAACTCTCAGAATCATTTGTAAGTTTTGAAGCCTGGTAGACTTGAAATAAAATTACCTTTGGATGACAAACACATTATGCAATAAAGTCGTGGGCGTCACGCCTTAAGTGTCTGTCACAGAGCACCACAGGCAAGACATTTAAAGGGGCTATCATCTTCCTGGGAAAGGGAGGCTCAGGATGTGGGTATCCTAGGCTAGGCTGGCCTCGCAACACAGTATCCTCCCCGTATTCAGGTTTGTGCCACACCTGACTTGGATCTCCATTTTTAAAAGCATCATTTGTGGCTTGTGTGTGGGGGGTGGGGGGTGGGGGTGGTCTGAGCATGTGCACTCAGGGAGGCCAGATGGAAGCAGCCATTGAATCCCATGGAATCAGTTACAGGTGCAGAGAACCCTATAAGAGAAAAGGCCTGTGTGCTGCAGACCCAAGGCTGCAGGATCTCCAGACGCAGGGCAACAACAGATATCCAAGAACAGTCCTGGGGAGGAACCAATATTGATAGTGTAGCAGAAACCAGACCATGACCTTCCCAAGAAAAGATGTGTGGACAAAAGGTATACTGTGGGACACACTGTGACACACTATAGCTTCCATGAGATTTTTTTAAAAAATGTATTGTCTTATTTATGATTTGGCCAAGAAAACAGATTCTTCAATTCCCAGCAACCACATGGTGGCTCACAACCATCTGTAATGTGATCTGATACCTCTTCAGGCCTGCAGGTGTATGTGCAGGCAGAGCACTGTGTACATAATAGTAAATAAAAAAGAAGTGTCACTTCCTGGAAAAAAACCAACCAGAATCTTTGTGATTTTGACCCACATGACCACCTGGATGACTATCTTTACCACTTGCATATATTTACATGCAATATAATGTCTTAAAAAATCCATAGGAAAAAGCAGTTCTTTGAGGCCGTATACTACCTTTTAACCTCGATCCCACAGGCAGAACATGGAATTAACAACAGGAACAACAACAGTAAAGCCATCCAGGGAGATGCATGTATTAATGTCCAACCTGGTGACTCAAGTTTCTTCTTTAGAACTCATGGACTGGAAGGTGAGAACCAAGTCTTACAAGCTGTCCTCAAGACTTCCACATACGCTGTGGCACTCATTTACACACATACCTACACACATGTGCACACACACACACACACACACACACCACCAACACATGTGCACCCTCATATACATACCTCCCCACACATACATATGCACACTCAGGTACACACACATGTATATATAAACACACACACACACACACACACACACACACACACACACACACACACACACACACTGCAAACATAATAACAAATTTCTAAATTCAAAATACAAATGAGGAGTGCAGTTTGCTAACAGAACATGTACTTCACACACACTAGGCCCTGAATTCAGTCCCTAGCTCCTGCTACAGAATTTGAAGTAGTGTTTACCCATCACCTTTCCACCAATGAATCTGATTACATAACATTGGTAAGAAAATGCATCTGCCATGTGGCAGTTTTAGTATTTAAGCGCTCTGAAAGTGTTTTGTTTTGGTTTTTTTTTTGCAACCCCCTGAATTTTTTTATATTCTGTATTTTATAAGATTGAAGACATACCACATCCACCTCCCACACGCCTACTCTAAGGTGCCTGCCATTACTAACTGGACACCTAGAATTCTATTCATGGGAGAGAAGATGAAGAGTGACTGGGGAAGAAGAGAAGACAGAAGAGAGACCATATACTTATGTGTTACGTCTGTAACGGAAAAAAAAAATTTTTTTTTTGAGACAGGGTTTCTCTGTGTGTAGCCCTGCCTGTTCTCTGCTCACTTTGTAGACCAGGCTAGCCTCAAACTCACAGAGATCTGCCTGCCTCTGCCTCCCAAGTGCTGGGATTAAAGGTGTGCGCCATCATGCCCAACCCTGTAACTGAAAATTCTAAAAAGGTAATTATGATGAGGCACCAGCCTATTTGGCGCCTTCTAAATAATTGTGCAAAGGGTGTTTAGTGTGCAAGGCTTAGGGACACTACACCGGAAAGTCTGAACCACACAAGTTGTAAAACACTGTAACAAGCAGGTAACCCTGGGCCTAGCATCCAAGTTTCTGGCCTAACCTGTTCCTTGTGATTATGATTTTAAAACGTCCCCGTGTCAGCAAGTTCATGTGAGTCAGACCTGAAATAATAATGGCTCATTTTCCATCACGATGGAGGAAATACATCATTGTTCATTGTGGCTCACTTAAGTGAGGCTGTTTTCACAGGAAAATATGAAAATTACTGTTATTCTACCTCACGGTTTTTAGTTTTATTAACAAAGCTCTATAACTACAATCCATTTAAAAGAAAAACTATGTTTTCAATATGGGCTGTAGACAATAGCTCAATAACACCTAGAAGGGAATATACACAAACACCAGAAAACTAAGTTTATAACCAATAAACAGTCTGCGATGCCAAGATAACCAATCAAATGCATTCATTCATCAAGATAAAGTGCTGCTTATTTAAATAGTCATGCAGTTGATAAGCCCAGCTAAAAAGGCAGGCAGATCTTTCCACCATTCATTAAGGTTGCTGGGTTCTACTAACTTGCATGTTTTTCACGTAGCACAGAAGTTATAGGGACCAGAATCTTCGTTATTGCAACCTCTCAACGTAATGATAGAGAAAAGTTCTTTCTCAAAAGCAAATGTTTCCGGGGCTTGGTGGTCCGCACTGCAATGCCAGCAATAGGGAGGCTGAAGTGGGAGGTTCCTGAAAAAGCTCACTTACGTAACTACGTAGTTACGCGGAGTAACTACAACAATTGAGTAGTTATCTATTTTAAGGCAGGAGTATGGGCTCTAGAAGCCATTATGACATCTCAGAACAGAAAGCCACTTCTTACTCCAATCTTGTAGACAGAGTGCTACTACAGTCCTTACATGTTTAACTTAAGTCTAAGACAGCACTGGAGCCAATTTTGGATATCAACATATATTTTAATATGATTAATAAATTTCCATTTATAGGTAAAGTTCTCAGTGTACAATGTATATAAAGACAAATCTATAGCTTCTTTGACTTATTACAGTGAAGGACTGAGCCATGATTCTCTTCAGTGGGTACTGAGAGGAGAAGGCCTTCGAGGACTTGCCACCCCTGGCCTTCCCCTCTTCCTGTACACCTCTAGCATGGCGGGGCTAATAGAAAAGAACAGGAAACACGGCCAACAACAGATGTGCTGTGGTAGGGTGAGTGAGTTTATGAAGCAGAAACTGCACTTCCTAATGAGTCTTGTGTGTGCCACCAATGGTGAAAAATAACCCCCTGGACCGAGGGGCAGGTTTGCTTCATCCCGCAGATTGTTTAAACAAGTTTAACCAAGGGCATCGCCAGGTTCTTAAAGGTGCCAGAAAAGGCAGTGTCAGTGTTCTCAGTAGCCCTTTCCATTTGTTAATGGTCACACCACACAGGTCAAAGGTCTTCAATCTTCCCGATAAAAAACTAGGATTCCTGACAGAAATCTGGGGCCCTATAAGCAGCAGGCATCTAACAGAGAACAAAAATACTAAAGGAACAGGATGTGCAACTTGTAAGGGAAAACTGTACCAAGTTCTCCATGAAACCATCAGGGTGACCCCAGGAGTATTAATGAAGAAAACCAGAGATAAAGCCTTTCTTTCTCTCTGTCCCTCCGCTCTGTGTTTGTATGTCTATGCATTTGCACACAAACAAACATGCAAGCTCATGTAAGATTCCCTTGAAAATAGAAAAGTGGCAATACAGGTTCTGTGGCCAAGAAAGTTAAGCAACCCAAGCTCCAACATTTCTCACTTACAGCAACTTTTCCAAGAGCAAATGACCCACAAACTCTACCACGCTTGACCCATACTTCTTTCATCAAGACCAAGAATAAGCTTCATATCAGACACATTCTAAAAGGCTGTGAGCTGATCAGCAGATCTGAGTCTTGAATCAGAGCTGGAGAAAAAGTGGCCCAGTGCAGCAGGTACAGCCTGCCTCTCTGCCAGTGCTGCCAACACGCCAAGGACGCAAGCGAAGGAAAGAGGCCTCTTCCATGGAGAAGAGTATTCTGGAGGGCAGAATCTGTAAGGAGCAGTCAGAGACCTCAAGAAGGAAAACTCAAAGCACTCTGGCCTGTCAGCTCCCTGTTCTTTAGGTAGTAAGAACAGGGAAGACACGGTTATGTGTGGTTTACAGGAAGCCTCCTCCCTTTAGGATGGTTCTGCAGGGAGACCATCTCCCATCTAAACCAATTTCTATTGAAAGAAAAGGAAAGAAGGGGGGAAGGGATGGAAAGAGTTACCATATAGACTTTAATTGCATCAAAGTCTAGAACACCAGAGTTGCAGGTCCCACAGCAAGTCAGCTTCCACATGCAGTTCCAGTGTCCCTGTATGCGCGTCCTCTCAGACAGACAAAGAAGAGCATGGTGTGCGCATGGGTACTGTAGCCACATTACAGACATCGAGCCTAAACTTCCTGACGACTATGGGGCACTAGGATCTTGTTTAAGACAGGTACTCCAAAAGGAAACAGCTGGCCACCTGAGTGACCAGGTTCACGCAGAGCATCACATTGGCTGCTTTTCAGGTGCATGATCAGGACCCAGGGCAGCCTCCCTAAGATGTAAACCTGGACCCTGGAGTGGGTGCTGTTTTCCTAGGAGCCCATGAAATGCTTTAAGAGGCAGAAAAGAAAGTAAATCAACCCTTCTAAAGAGAGAAGGAAAACAGGAGGAGGGCTGCCACATTACGGCTTTTTAACTATTGCCATTATCTTTTCTCTACCATGCAACCTAAGGTCCCAAAGTATTTTCCAGCAAGCAATCTCAGTGGCCTGTTTCAGAGGGAAGAATACAATTCAATACAGAAAGGACCACTACAGAAGCCCTATGGACAACTTGGGGCCAGCAGTCCTCTGTAAGCCCACCCAGCCAAGATACTGGAGAAGCCAAGCAACCTCTTATATGATTGGCTCCCTTTCTTCACCTCTTCAAGTAGCTTGAATTAAAAAACAAAACAAAAACAAAAAAAGCTGGGCGTGGTGGCGCACACCTTTAATCCCAGCACTCGGGAGGCAGAGGCAGGTGGATCGCTGTGCGTTCAAGGACAGCCTGGTCTACAAAGTGAGTCCAGGACAGCCAAGGCTACACAGAGAAACCCTGTCTCAAAAAACCATTAAAAAACAAAAAAAAACAAAAAAACAAAAAACAAACAAACAAAAAAAAACAAGGAGCTTGAATTCTAAGGCTAAACCCATTTCCCCACCAGAGCATGTGCTGACCATGAGTCCAGTCCACTTTGAAGACAAGAACAATGCAGAGAAAAGGACCTCACATCATTTCAAAACATGACCCTGCTACAGCATGGTGGGACATATCTATCTATCTGTCTATCTACCTATCTCTCCCCCTGTTTTGCATATACATTTATATTATTACACACACACACACACACATATATAATAGATTACCTACAGCAAAAAGAACCATGAAGACAATCAGGAATTATATAGATGTTACATTCATAGTGTTTTGGTTATTTTTATTTGGCAACCTTGAAAGAAACATCTTTCCTATCTTGGTGTGTCTAAAATTCTGAATGTAAATCAGTATCTATCATATCTCATTTTTATCAACTTAAAAAATCTACATAAATCTAAAAACATCTTAAGGCAAGACATATCTTATAACAGTGTTACCTGCCCTGATAAAGTGACCCACACCACTCAACATCACTGGAATTACACACACCATGAAAATGGACGGCGTGAGTGCCCATTTCATTTTACAGACACAGTGAAAAAATAGGGAGCATCACATCTTCATGTGTCTTTATGTCAGGGGTTAGAAACACCTTAGTGCTCAGAGGCAGAGGCAGGCGGATCTTTGTGAGTTTGAGGCCATCCTGGTCTCCAGGGCAAGTTCCAAGACAGCCAGAGCTGATACACAGAGAAACCCTGTCTCAAAAAACAAAAAACACAACAAAAGAAACCCCTAGTACAGCTGTCAGTGAAAGCCCAGCTCTTAGCCTGCAAAGAAGAAAGCACAGCACTGTGGCTGCGTTCACGTCTGCTGGTCATCCTTCCAACAACCTCAGCCACTCAGAAAGCACCAGCCCCTGTCAACAAACTGAAAAGGGTCCAGGGTGAGCTCCGCAGCAGAGACCTCCAACCCTCTAGGCCTCCTCCACACCTGCTGCCCTCCAAGTGTGCAGGAAATGAGAGTCAGTGTATTTATACTTCATTGTTCAGCTTCCTTTCCGAAGTCCCCCCTCGGTAAGCTTGAGAACTGCTGAGAAGTAGCTGGGAGGCCTATCTGGGCAGTGTGACGGTGTCTTCAATACACCAGAAAACAGTGTATGTATGTATACGAAAAAAGCCAGTGCTCCCGTGACCATCACCCCAGGGAAGCAGCAGGAGCTCAACAGTGTGTGAAACTGACTTTCTGTGATAGTATCTGCCCAGGACACACTCCTAAGTAAAGGAATGAACAAAGCAGAATATGCTTGTCCTCCTGGAGACTGTGCTGTGGCAACCTCCTGCCCCCCTAGAAAAATAAAAATAAACGGATGACAACATGGAGCACAAATATTTTGGGGAAAGACTGCACTAAAAAGATGATATGCAGATGAGGTAGAAGAAAAGTCAGACACCCATGTTCCAAACAGAGACAGAAGACTCGTGAAGGCTCCGAGGCACAGAGAGGCGTGGCCTGATAGGCGACCGCAAGGATAGGCAGGGGAGGAAAGAGAGGTCAGGAAAGCCACTTCCATCAAGGCCCTGGAGACCGGATGAAGCCAGGTGTCCTTTGGGTCCAGCTGAGAGCAGATGGCAGGAAAGCAAGCAAGAGGTAGGAGGCAGTCCGGAGGCACGATGGTCACTGGTGGTGATTACAGAGGCACGGAGCAGGGCAGCCATGGATGGGATATGAACTCCAAGGAGTGTGTATGCACAGTCAGGTGCCGCACAGCACAACTGCAGTCAATGATGGAGCGCACACACCAAAGTGGCCCCACTAGGCTCACTGTATTGGCCTTGTGACATCATGGCAGTGTCAGTTGGTTCTCCAATGACGAAATCAACATACACTTCCCATAACCTATCCTACAGTCAGGCAATCTTTAACTTTAAGATAATGCATAGAATTATGTGCCAAATGTCATGTGCTTCGTTTTCCTCTGGAAAGATTAGCAAGCACGTTTAGCTATTTGAAATATTTGCTCATAGCTCCCCAAAATGAGTATGTTTAGTTCAGCCACTACTGCACACTCAAAACCAAACAAACACCCCAGAAGCACTACTGCTTGCAGGAATTACGAAGAAAAAACAGAGAAGTTAATGGGTTTGGAGGGTGTAACTCAGTGACAGACTGCTGCCAATCACATATAAGACTGGAGTTAAATTCCCAGAACCAAAAGAAGAAAAAAGCCAAGCAGTTAAGGAAATAATAAGCACCACAGACAGTATCTCTGTACATGTTCTGCGGAGGAAACGAATCTTCAAGATGAAACCATGCCAAGTCTAATGAAAAGATGGGGAAAGAAACTCAAAAGAGGCACAGAGAGCAAAGCGCACCAGAGCGGCCACTGCCAGGACACTCAGGAGAAGCTGAAGAGATGGTGTTCCAGGGCCATACTGGACAACTGTACCTGCAGCGCAGAGGGGACAACAAGACTGAAATACAGGAAAAGGAAGACGAAGATGTGCCTTAGCTCTGGCTGTGCGGCAGGAAGAAGGCACAACAGGACACTTGGAAGTAGATCCACGCAATTAAAAAAAAAAAATAGCACTACAAGGTGGCCCACACTGGGAGCCAAAGAGAAGGGGCCGTATGAAGGCAGGGCAGATAGCCAGGGCATGCCGTGTGCAGCCGTGGGCCAGGTGGATTAGTTGTAGTGCTCAGTTCTCACAGCAGACAGACACAGCCAGACTTTCAATGCTTTTATTTTGGCTCAAATGCATCTGCTTTACTCTATCCCTCTCAACATGCAAACACACACTCTATCCCATACCCACCCTGCTTTACAAGTAACTGCGCAGGTATTTTTAGATACTTTCAAACCAAACATACTCATTTATGGCACTTAGGAAAACAATTCATCCCTGATGACTAGGAAAGGTGAACAGTTAGTTCCTAAGGACGTTTCAAAGCTCAATCTTTTGTAATGAAGAACCGGACAAATGTTTGTAATAGCTAGAAAAGAAATCTAGACCCATATCACAGATGCATGACATGCAAGCCTCAAGATGCTAACACCGCTCTTCTCCTAACATCAATAGGAGAAAGAGAGTCAGTAACAAGGTGATGGAGAGGGCAGGAAAATGCAAAGTGAATGTGTGGGGGTTCAAGTCACCACGTTGAACAGTAAGAATGAAGCAGAAGGGTACACCCATGGGTGCCTGTGAGAACCAGTCTTGTCCACCAATAGATGGTGTGGGCTCCTGTGAGAAGCCATCTTGCGGGCTTCGTGTTTGAACCAGGAGGCTAGTTGACCATGAAGACCCCAGTGGGAGGCTCCTAAGATGGGCTCTCAGCGTAGGTGCCTTGTACTGATGGCGCACACACAGAGCCTTAGCAGCCGAACGAAGGGGTGCGCAGCAAAGGTCGGTGTTTTTTAAAGTTTCTTCTCAGCTTGATCCTTGGGCAGGGCATGGTTTGTTTACCAGCAGTGCATGTACAAGGATCTAGGTTTGATTAAGATTTAACAGAAACAGCAATGAAGATTATTTAGTGGGGGGGGGGGGTGAAGTAGAAACCCAGCTATTTCTCTTTTAACTAGAGGGTTTCCTGTGTAATTCACACCTAAGTTTCCTGTACAATAAGAATGTATAACAAATAAGATCTAATACACGCAGCGTCCTCCATAGAGCTCACAGCTAAGGTTATAAGGAACAATAAAGGCAGCTCTCACACTTCAGGCCTCTCTTCTTCACAGGCAAAACAGAAATCGCTATGTAACATGCATGCTAAAATGGCATCAACTGTTGCTGCAAGAGTAAAACACACAGGACGCACACTACGACACACACCACTCAAACGCCTTCACTCAGCCCCCCTCACTCTAGCTCCTCAGGGCTGCATCCTGTGCTGCAGAGCAGAGTTCAGTGGCTGATCAGGTAACACTGAACAGTGGTGAGCACAAGGAGAAGACTGCCACTGTCCTGAACAGCCAAGTTAGGAAACATGGGAAACTTTTAACTTGTACTTCCTTTTTTATTTAACTACTCCATCCACCTGGAGGATGCTCTGCTCATTATAGAAGAAGAGTCTCCAAATCAAGGGTGACTCAAAGTGGTACGCCTGCAGTACTCACCTTATTATGTTGCCTCTGGTATCACATCTCTGCAGACAAATAATTGGCTGAAACATCTTTTACCAACGATTACAACTAAATCAAAACAGACCTCCTAGGATTGGGGTATAAGCACCTTGGAGGAGTATAAGGCCTTGAGTCAGATTCCCATCACTAAAAAACAAATCAACCTAATTTTACCTTTACTCTTAAGTCTTCCTATACAAAGATTTTATTTAGAACTATAAAATACATTAGAGTAGGAAAAAGTTGGAATAGAAAAGGGTGCTGTGGTCTTTGACTGTATTAGCCAAGTACTGTTTTCAGGTCATCGGAAGCTACACCTCATATGCTGAAAACTGGTCATATCACATCTTCAGGACCAAGTCAGTAGCTCTCTGTTAACATACTTTAAGGGATATGGTTATTAATTCTGGGCATAGAACTAATCTGATATGCAAAAATTATTAGTAATTAGTATTAAATGGGTACCATGTAAAAACTCTTAATCCAAGACAAATCTATCCAAATAAAAGTAAAAGGTATCAATACTTTGCACTGCTTGTAATTTCCAATGCCAATATTACTTTACCTACCAATTCTAAGGAATGCTCAGTGACTGCCCACAGTTCGCACTGCATGTGACTCAGCAGAAAATTAAGACGTCTGGCAGAGCTTTTTTATAATGTTCAAGTTTCTATTGGTTTAAATACAGCCAAAAAGCCTAATTTCCATAAACAGGAAAGTGGTGCTATGATTTTGTGGCAATGTTACATAAGGCAACACTAATTTAAAATATTTTTTATTTCACACGAACGCTGGCGCCCCATATTTGATGGAGAGGCCTGGTGGCACTCAGAGGAAGGACAGCAGGCTACCAAGAAGAGACTTGATACCCTATGAGCATATACAGGGGGAGGAGGTCCCCCTCAGGAACAGTCATAGGAGAGGGGAATAAGGGGAAAATCGAAGGGAGGATACAAAGAATGGGATAATAATTGAGATGTAATGTAAATAAATTAATAAAATATATTTTAAAAAATAAAATAAATTATTTTTAAGGAGAAGTTAATGTCAAGTATGGTATGGCTTCTGACAGTGTAGAAACCCGCCATCCTATTGCTATTAAAGACCTGCCTAAGGCAGGGACACAGGCAAAGCAGTACAACAGCAGCCCACTTGGCAACAGCTCTTTGGTGGTTCCTGAAATGATTAAACCTGTATTAGCATATCCCGGAGAAGGCAACTGGAGTAGTCAATTTATACCACAAAGGTAGTTGCCAAAGCTGGGAGGAAGAACTACGGATTTAGTGTTTAATGGGTACAAATCTTAGGAAAATAAGATAAAGAATTCTGAAAATTGATGGTAACGATAGTTACCGAATGATGTGAAAAGCACTTAATGCAATTGAACAGTACTACTCAAAACGACTGAGACAGTGTGATAGTGTATTTTTTGTAGTCTTTACCACATTTTTTTTTTTAAAAAGAAAGCCAAGCCAAGCCTGTAATCCTTATACTTTAGAGCTGAGGCAGAAATGCCTCAGGTTCCAGGCCTGTCTGAGCTAAAGAACAAGGGACAACCCCCTCCCCCATTTCAATCCAAGCAAAACACAAAAGAAAGCTGGGCCTATAATCCCAGCACTCACGGCGGCGGCAGGCAGATCTCTGTGAGTTTGAGGCCAGCCTAGTCCACAAATCAATTCAGGACAACCAAGGGTACACAGAGAAACCCTGTTTCAAAAAAACAACAAAAAGAAACCCCATTATTTATAAACTACTACCATAGTAAATAAAGCACTTGCTACCAAAGTGATAGAGACTTAATTCTGAGGAGTCCGTTCTTAGTCTTAGTATTCAGAATCTAAGATTTAAGCTGTCAGTCCACATAACAAGTATGTCACAATACTAGAAACTGTGGCTCCGAAGCTGTGTAAATTTATGGCAAAATTTAAAGAAGTTTCCGGTTTCTAGTCAAGTTGTCCCAGACAGTCCCTTCACTTTAGAACTCTTCTAGTGATACCACACAGAAGTACTAACTTTGGTCGCATCATCTGCCACACAGGGCTCAGCAATTTAACTGGTTTCTGTCTACAAAATCATGTAACAGACAGGTAATAATGGCTTGCCACATAAGTAATAACAAACCTCACAAAGACATTAACAAATGAACTCTGCTGTACTCAATAAAGTAAATAAAAACCCAAGAAACTGAAGGGGGAAAAAAAAACAAATTATAAGCCATTTTAAATGTTTAAAGAAAGGTGGCTTTGGTCCCAATAATCCAACACACACACACACACACACACACACACACACACACACGATGTACCGGTGACCTGAACCAAACCTTTTCTCCCTGAAGTGTCAAGGTTTCTGTTGTTAAACAGGATCTCACGAAGTCGTCCTGACTGGCCTAGAACTCAGAGGTCTGCCCGCCTCTCTCTGCCTCCTAAGTGCTGGGATTGAAGGCCTGTGCCACAACATCCAGCAGAGTGGCAGTGTCCTGCTATTTCATGACAGCAACAAAAAAGGCCAACAAGGGCACTAACCAAACAAGTGTAGAAAAATACAGCTTCCCATTCTGACTCTTTGGTTCTTCCTACAAAAAAATGGCAATGTGAACTGAAGATAATTTTTTTCTGAAGGCTACTATACATCAGCAGTTTTCTAGAACCATGACAATGACAGCTTCAGGTAATAGGAGGAAATCAAATATTTCTAAATAACAGCCTTTAATAGAAGGCAACGTTAGAGATGTATTTGTGGTTGAATACTATACTCCGTCGGGAGGAAAAGAGATCGATACATTATATACACTGTTTAGTAAATCTTTCAGAAACACACAAGGATGGCTCAAGCTCCCAATTTCAGCACTCAGCTCAAAATGTGACTGTCAAACAGTCCCGAAACTGGGACAATTACTGTCTGCTGTGACAAGAATGAAATATCTTCACAGAGAGCCTGACACAGTATTTTTACATTAAAAAAAAAATCTGGATGATGTTATGGTCTAAGCAATTCTTTATCTAAACATTTCCTCTCTGATCACTGCCTCCAGTGGGCCAGCTGGTCACTTCTGAGGAAGGGCTGTGAGTACAGCCTGTGACAGGAATGACAAAGCCCTCACGGAGACTTCGATCCGCATAAGCAGCACTGCGGTTGGTGCTGCCCCTTTCCTGGGTATCCAAACGATGCAGGTCCCATACTCAAAGGAGCACAGGTCCATAGGAGAAGCAGCCGGGCCCAGACACTCTACAAACCTGGGGCAAGATCTTGGCTTACTGCAGAGCTGCCTTTCCTCACCTGTAAGCAAAGGTGGTGTAAGTTTGTTGGGAGGACGGAAGAGCATCTGACACACGAGCCCCAGCACCCTGGCTGGCCGCACCGCTGCAGGCAGCCAGTGACCCCAAACAGTGCTTCAGACACTGTCCTCTACTATATATGGATCAGCTCCCCCTCGTGAGCTCATACAAGCCTCCATCGTTTTCCGCTCACTCATGAGAAGGCTGAAGCATGGAGAACTGAGAGCTCGGCCAGCCAGACGACCTGCAGGTAACAGCCCTCACTATCAAGTCTTGGTTCAACCGCCACCAGCGGCTACAGTGGTAGCAGAGAACCAACCCTTCCCAGTCGTCCTCTAACTCCACACAGCACTTGCACTGCGCACAGGAATGGATGGACAGACATACTTGTAAAGGTTTAAGAGACAAAACTTCAATCACAAGCAGAGGGCATCTGGATTTGAAACTCAAAACACAAAGATAACGGCTCTTATTGGCCCCAGAGTGCAACTCTCCAACAGTCTCCTCACTGGGACTGCTCAACCTAAGCCTTCCTATCAAACATTAACCCACTCTAACTACCCACCTCGACACACATGCATAGTCAGTGTCTGTCTGTCTCTCTCAAACACACACACACACACACAAAACTACTTAGTGCTACACGATGTATACAGTATGACTTGCAAAAGCCCAAGCTGACTTCCTTAGCTTTATAGGGAGAACTTTGAGATGTATGGTTAAAATAACCAAAACTAAAATACCTACTTATGTGTGAAGTGAACATTATAAATGAGACTCGTTTCAGAAGCCCATACGTAAGGCCACATCTTTACTACCGATAGTCTACTAGCTACCTACCAATGATTTTGTCTGTCCACTTTACTTTGGATTTTGAGAAAATTCTTAAAAAGTCAGGCCCAATTGCAACGCTGTAATCTCAGTACTAAGAAAACCGAGGCAGGTGGATGCAGAATCCCAAGCCCAGAGAGAGGAGGTGTATGATGGTGAGGCTGTCTAAAACATCAAGTACAGGGTAAATCTCAAAATTTATTTTTTTCTATCAGCATAGTTCAGGAGCAGAAAGCTAGGACACTGCACACAGTTCCGGAGCAGAAAGCTCGGACACTGCACACAGTTCAGGAGCAGAAAGCTCGGACACTGCATAGCTCAGGAGCAGAAAGCTCGGACACTGCATAGCTGAGGAGCAGAGAGCTAGGACATTGCACAGTTCAGGAGCAGAGAGCTAGGACACTGCACACAGTTCAGGAGCAGAGAGCTAGGACACTGCACACAGTTCAGGAGCAGAGAGCTAGAACACTGCACACAGTTCAGGAGCAGAAAGCTCAGACACTGCACACAGTTCAGGAGCAGAAAGCTCAGACACTGCACACAGTTCAGGAGCAGAGAGCTAGGACACTGCACACAGTTCAGGAGCAGAAAGCTCGGACACTGCACACAGTTCAGGAGCAGAGAGCTAGGATACTGCATAGCTCAGGAGCAGAAAGCTCGGACACTGCACACAGTTCAGGAGCAGAAAGCTCGGACACTGCACACAGTTCAGGAGCAGAAAGCTCGGACACTGCACACAGTTCAGGAGCAGAAAGCTTGGACACTGCGCACAGCTCAGGAGCAGAAAGCTAGAACATTGCACAGTTCAGGAGCAGAGAGCTAGGACACTGCACACAGTTCAGAAGCAGAAAGCTCGGACACTGCATAGCTCAGGAGCAGAAAGCTCGGACACTGCACAGTTCAGGAACAGAAAGCTAGGACATTGCACAGTTCAGGAGCAGAGAGCTAGGACACTGCTAGACTCTTTTTTTTTTTTTTTAATTTATGTAAACAAGTGTTTTGCCCCAGGATCTGCCAAGCCCAGGAGGGCTGTTGCAACATGTCACTTAAGCTCTCCTGACCCTGGTTTCCTACCCATGCAGTGGAGACAGTACCAAGCGATTCAGAAGGCGGCAGTCCTCAAATGGTAAACAAAACCGACATCAGTGAAGTGATAGATGTATTCTGTCCGTATCCCTTAGAAGAGAAAGCCTTCCTAAAGTTAAGCTCACAACAAGGACAAATCCCTTTCTTCCATATGGAGCCATGTTTGTTGCTGTACCTGCATCCTACAGCACCAGGAAGAGCCCCGCCCATCAGTGAAGGGAAACACTGGGTTCTACCTTGAACCGTTTTAGAGCTCCTCTGTCCATCTCGTATAGAAACCATGAGTGACCTCAAGCCAGGACTTTATCATCATCACAAATGCCTGTGAATATTTTTCCTCAAAGCAAATAAAAGTCCACAATCCAAAGCTTGCTGTATCAAAGTACTTTTTCAGCATCTTTTAGGATCTAGCTAAGGACTTGGGGTATAGATCAGGTAATGCATGTATATATACATACATACATACATACATACATACATACACACACACACACACACACACACACACACACCACAGTATATACTCACCAAGCATCAGGCCCTGTACTCAATCCTTAGCAACAAGAAGGAATAAGGAAGGAAAGAAGGACAGATGCACAAAACCAAACAAACTCTACAGCGCTAGCTGGAGAAGCCAGTGACCTTCTATCATCAGGCCCACGCCTGGTGCCTAGGCCTGCAACACCAGCCTGGGCTGCAGAGGACTGTTAGGATGTGCACTGTTACAACTCTTAGTTAACTGATCATCCATCCCTTAATCTTATCTTATCTTAGAACTTCTCTTCTCAAGTCCTAGCTTTTTGTCTAAGATTTTCAAAGATAGTTTTTCATTGTGACAGAGCAACAAAGTGGCCACATCACTTCATATGACCATGGCAATGTGGCAACGTTTACACGGCTCGTCTTGCTCACTTACTTTGCTGCAGATTGAACCTAGGGGCCTTCCACAAGCTATACCCTATCCTCCCTCCTGCACTGTTGTCCCAATGGTGTCCAGGCTGGCCTCACACTCAGGTGAGGATCCCTCTGTCTTGGCCTAAAGAAGGCAGGACTACGTGCACATACATGACCTCCCTTTTCTATGCTTCCAGGAAGCCCCCAGGCTAACAAAAGTTTTTCTAAAACATAAAATCCAAGATGCAGGGCATGGTGGACAAGCACTTAATCTCAGCCTTCAGGAGGCAGAGATAGTGTTATCTGTAAATTCAAGAACAGCCTGGACTACACAGTTGAGTTCCAAACTGGCAGGTTTACATAGTGAGACCCTGTCTAAAAAACAAACCAACAAATAACAACAAAGCCCCACAAGGGCACTATAGTACCCTTAACCTTCTTGTTATAGAACTGAGAAGATGTGTCTGTGTAGTCTTGGGTTTTGTTGTTGTTGTTTGTTGTTGTTGTTGTTCTGATTTGTTATATTTGCAAGTGTTCCACAGAACCATGACACCAGTCGAGTCTCAGTTCCTTTGAATTAGAAGCCCAAGCATTGTGACTAGTGCTAAAATGCACAGTATGGATAATTGCACAGCCTCTGTCTTGAAGTATCTCAACTTGTCCTATACTATTTCTCAGTAGCATTATTAATCCCTCCTAACAGATGAGGATGCTGCTACAGCTGTGAGGTGACTGTCAAAATATGAATCATAAGGTTAGCAATCCAGAAACACAGATGAAGACTCCAAATATTTACCACAAAATTAAAGCTGTAAGTGAGGTTCTCGGGAGAATTATAAAATTCTGATAGTTCTGACATGACCCTGACACAGATTAACCTATGGTCCAAAGACCTTTGCCAAGCATGCTTTGGAGACACTAACACTGGCTAGCCAATTACCATTGCCCATAATTATAAGAAGGAAGGTGGGAGTCTGAAACACAGCCCCCAACAATCAAAGCTGGAAGCTGCCTCCAACAGAAAGAATAAAAGGTTACAGGAAGGGGAAATGGCTAGAGGTGGGGGGAAAAAAAGAAAAGAAAAGAAAAAGAAAAAAGCTGCCAGAAGGCAGCATGAGAGAACAAATCCAAATGAAACCGGAGGAAACTTCAAGACATAAGAAAGACAAGCATGGGTTGAACAGGGTGGCACATGCTTTTGATCCCAGCACTCCAGAGACAGAGGCAGGAGGATTCCAAGTATGTGCACGCATGCATGCACGCACGCATGCACGGTGGGTAAGAGGAAAGATAGGCGTTAAGTCCCGCATGATATACAGGCCACGCAGACATGAGGCTCAGGCTAAGACCCGAGTGGTTTACGGGGCAGAGAGCTCTAGGCACTGAGATCCCATCTACACGGCCAGCTGTGCTTGAGCCAAACCTCTGTCTTCTCATCACTCACCCCGAACAAAGGCGGCACTATCTCCCATGCCTTTCAAGCCCAGAAACAAACTCACTACACATTCTGCCTCTTTGCCAACATAAGAAATCTCCCTAGTCCATAGCCTTGTAATTTTATAGGCCAGGAATTAAAACTACACACTTCTGAATGTGAAGGCAGGCAACATTATCTATCTCAAATTGTTTGTTGTAGTTTACTTTTCTTAGTATTAAAAACTCTGGGGCCCTACTTTCTTTTCTTTTTTTCTTTCCTTTTTGTTTTGTTTTTTGACACAGGGTTTCTCTATGTAACGGTCTCTTTTTTTGTTGTTTGTTTTGTTTTTCGAGACAGGGTCTCTCTGTGTAGCCTTGGCTGTCCTGGACTCACTTTGTAGACCAGGCTGGCCTCGAACTCACAGTGATCCGCCTGCCTCTGCCTCCTGAGTGCTGGGATTATAGGCGTGTGCCACCATGCCTGGCTTGGGGTCCTACATTTTGACAATACTATTCAAGTGTTCTCAAAGGAACTTCCGGGACTTCGGACTGCTCAGGTGAGAGAAGCAAACTCAGGCTGGCTTCATGCACTTCATGGGGTGATCCAGCAAACTCAATGTAGCTTCCTAATCCAAAGCAAGATGCGTTAAAGAGGAGTGTGTGGGGGTGGTTGGAGGGAGGGCTTATGAAGAAACAAGTCAGGGTTGTGATACACACTTTTTCTATTTCTTGGACAATTTCACCAGGTATTCATGTATCTTGGTCACATTCACACTCCTCCATTACCTACGGAAACCCTGCTTCTCCCAACTGGCCCCTCTCCCTCCTCCATGTCCACAGTGTGAGCGCATTTACTGGCCCAGGGAGCTTACCAGCCACCACACCACTGAGGAAAATGTCTCCCATGGTGTTTGTTTTAGCTGCTTTTCGTGTTATTACAGTGTGTAGATAGTGTATTCTCAAAAATCTCCACACAACCAACAAAGCAAAGGATATACTGCATCAAATAATTAAAAATCTGTTCAAAATAAAATTTAAAAATGCACAGAAAATAAGTAAGGAGCTAGGGAGAGGGCCCAGTGGTTTACAGCACGTGCTGCTCAGAGGATCCGGGTTCAGTTCCCAAGTGCTACAATGGGCCTAATAGTAATCTTCAACTGCAACCCCAGGAAACTCAAAGTCTTCTGGCCTCTATGGCACTAGACACACATGGTGCACAGGCAAAGCAGGCATGCACATTAGAAAACAATAAAATATAGCAAAATACATTCTGTTCAGGCTGAGTATGGTGGCTCACATCTGTAATAAAACACTGAGGAGGTTTACACTGGACGGTCCCCCAGCGTCCAGAGTAGTTTGGGGTACATACTGATTTCAAGAACAGCTAATAAGATCCTGTCTATTTACAAAAGTAGACGTCCCAGCCATCACGGCCCTTGCTTGTCATTCTAGCAGCTTAAGAGGTGGAAGCTGGAACTCAAGGTCATCCTCAGCTGCACAACAAATTTGAGACTAAAATAATCTATACGAGGCCATGTCTTTAAAGAGAAAAATTGAAGACTGGCGTGGTGGTGCATGCCTTTAATCCCAGCATGTGGAGGGGCAGAGGCAGGGGGATGTTTGTGAATTCAAGGTTAGCATGGTCCGGAAAGCAAATCCAGGCCGAACAAGGCTACACAGAGAAATCCTATCTTGAAAGACAAACAAATAAACAAAAAAGAATGAAACAAGCAAGCAACTAGGAGGCAGAGGTGAGTTTAGGGACAGCCTGGTCTACAGAACAAGTTCTTGGACAGTCAGGACTACACAGAAAAACCCCATCTTGAAAAAAACAAAACAGACAGACTTGTCTGACCTGCATTTTCACCAGATTTGACCTGGAATTTCAGCCTTAGATGATAAGTAACAAAAATCAAGCCCACTGATGTACTGTATGGTGGATGTGAAAGAACTGTCCATGTCCTCTGTTCAAAGACTTTAAACAAAAGTTGGCTTTGTGATTTTTAAAAAAACAGTTCATTGGTTTAACAACTTGTCTCCACTTCTGGATATTTGAATTCTAAGATAATTTTAAAAGACTAATTATGTATGATGTTTCTGATTGATTTAGGAAGCAGATGTAATTCTGTGGGACAGCAGCTAAACAGCCTTCTCTCAGTTCTTCCACTGTTGTTCCAATACCAGGGTTGTACTCAGGTAATAGTCACAGCCAGGAGCGGTGGTACCTGCCTGGCCCTACCGGAGTAACTGAAATAAGGAAGCTCGCATGGCCCCAGCTGGTCTGGGCTATATACAACAAACAAGCAGCAGGCCTACCAGAACTGCAGAGACCCTGTCTCCCCTTAAGGCAACATCTGTGGGTCACTGAAAGAGGACATTACGGAAGCACTGCTTTGAGCAATGTTGTCCAAAAAAACAAAAAACAAAAACAAAACAAAACAAAAAAAACACCAAAAAGGTCACACTGCCCTGAGACTCTGGCAATAAATAAATAAATACATATGTTCTACAATAATCTGAAAACTTGTGTAGCAAGACAAATCTGAGATCTACAGAATTCGTTCTTTCACCAACCTCATCCCAAGAAAGTGCTACACACACACTCACTCACACAGAATAAAGTACAGGGACCTTTCACATTGATGTATGCAAATACCATAATGTGCCACCAAGGAGAAAATTAAATTCTAATATGCTGACTGAAAGAGACCTACATTATGGGGGAGGGGCTGTAAAATGGTACACAGGAGCTCTCTTTTTTTTTTTTTTCATTCACTGAATGTAAATGTTCTGATAGCCTCTGTATCTATTCAGAGAGTAACATCTTCCTTTAAATTTAGAGATTCAGGGTTGGAGAGATGGCTCAGTGGTTAAGAGCACTGACTGCTCTTCCGGAGGTCCTGAGTTTAATTCCCAGCAACCACATGGTGGCTCACAACCATCTATAATGTGATCTGATACATACTGTATACATAATAAGTAAATCTTTAAAAAAATAAAAATAAAAAAAATAAATTTAGAGATTCAATCTGCTGGCCATCCAGTACACAAACAAGCTCAGTAGACAGTTACAAGTTCTACCAGCTTCCCTCTCCTTGGCATCCGCACCCCCAATCCTGTAGAGAGGCACACGGGAGGTCAGTGTAACTCTTGCCTTAAAGTTATTGGGCTTTTGTGCTAAATGCCCAAGTAGGGAGGATTGACGCCTGACACTGCATTCTCCCTTCAGTGGCAGTCACTGAGTCTACACTACAAGCCTTGCCGCAAGAGCTAGGAAGCCATCATCTGGTAAAGGCAGCATAACTGAGCACGCACACCACTTGACATTCTCTACAGCCTTGGGACAGTAAAACTTACCAAATCAAAAGGCAAATTTTGACCATTATTAACTCGAGAATCTGCCAACACAGCATCTCTAGTTAAGTCATTTCCTTTGATCTTGACTCCAAGCAACCAAACTGTCTCAAGGATCTGACACTTTAAAAATGTTTATAGGGACTTGTTTTCAAGCTTTCAAGGACACATTACTTGTGAGTTTGGGAGTTAAGTGATTCTATAATTTCTCTGCCCAAATTAAACTTGAACTCTCAATGCATTGCTCCTCAGATACAGAAGGCAGGGTCTAACTCTTACCTTTGGCATCCTGCAAAGGCAAAGGTCCTCTGTGTGTGAACATTTCTTACTTAGGCAAGGGTTTTCCCTTGTCCGTTTGCATGGCTGGTTTCTAGGGTAAAGCACTAATGGGGAAAACACATTTTCTAGATTTAAAAATGGAAAACAGGGAGGGAGAGATGGCTCAACAGTTAAGAGAACCAGCTGTTCTTGCAGAGGACCTGAATTCAATTCCCAGCACACACATGGTAGTTTACAACCATCTTTAACTCCAATCCCAGGGGAATCTATGCCCTCTGCTGGCCTCTGAAGGCACTGCACACATGCAGGTAAAACACTCATACACATAAAAAAATTTAAAGGTGGGAGGGATAAAAATTGTTAAACGAAAAACATAAAAAGGGAAGCTAATACAGAGAGATGGCTCAGTGGTTAAGAGCACTGTCTGTTCTTCCAGAAGTCTTCAGTTCAATTCCTGGCAACCTCATGGTGGCTCACAACCATCTATAACAGGACTGATGCCCTCTTCTGGCCTGCAGGTGTACATGCATGCAGAGGACTCAGATACAATCAATCAATCAATCAATCAATAAATCTTTAAAAAATAAAGAGGAAAAACTCCATATTCCTAGGCCTCAGCTAATTCCTTGGAATACCAGGCCAGTGGAAAGATCATCTTTATCTTCCCACATAATTTCACCAATTTTCCCTCTCCCTCTCTCCTTCCTTTATCTTCCTTGCTTAGACCTGAAGTAGACTTCATGGATAATCAATACTCCTTGGTTTTTCTACAGCAGCTACAACAGAGGATCAGCTGTCAGGCTTACTTAATTACCCTTCAAAGTTTTAACTAGGAACCTCACAAAACCAACTTAGTACTTTAACAGCTTAATGACGGGAGAAACATAGCTGTACACAGAAAAAAATATTTTTTTCTCCAACTGAACACTTATAAAAGTTTCTGGTCTAATACCAGCAGAAATTCACAAAACCATGACCTATTTTCCAAATTTATGAGGAACAGCAATTGGGAAAACCCATGTTGTCAAGAACTCTCTTTATTCCAACTGAAGACAAAAGGAAGCAGGCGCCCCCTCGCTCCTCACCTTCTCCTAACCATAGTTTCACTTTAATTAGATGAAGTTGGGAGGCTCTTCATGGCTGTTAAGGTCCTGCTTATATCATTAGAATCAGTTCCTAACTCATGCCACACCGAATGACACACTGTAATTAAGACAAATGTCACATTAAGACAGTCTTGATTCCCAGAAGTGAAAGTCATTGAAACAGAATCACAGTGAGAAAAGGAGCACTCCAAGGGTCGCCAAGTCGGGCTTCCTGAACACAGCAACAACTCTCAGGGGTGTTCTGGTGTACACAGACCTGAGGTACCACTCTCTACAAAGGTAGATGTGGCTTTTGTTGCTGCTGCTGGGTTTTTTTGTTTTGTTTTGTGTGGTTTTTTGTTTGGTTTTTTTTTTTTTTTTTTTTTTTTTTTTTTTTTTTTTGAGATAGTGTTTCTCTGTGTAGCCTTGGCTGTCCTGGATTCTCACTGTAGACCAGGCTGGCCTCTAACTCAGAGATCCTCCTGCCTCAGCCTCCCTGAGTGTTAGGATTAAAGGTGTGTGCCACCACGCCCGCCTGGTAGATATGTTTTTATTCCAACAATTAAAGAAGTGCTGGGATGGAGGTAGAAAAGGTTCCCCTCCCCCTAGATCTACAAACTGACCTCCACCTCTACTCCCGGAGGCAACTAATACCCTATACTTTTCCCATTGCAAATGACACTCAAGAAGAGACACAAATTAAAGGTCAAAGATCCCTGACAGTATCTCTCTACTCACAGAGTGAAGGGGTGGAGGAGGGTAGGGAACAGGAGGAAACTCATAACTGCATTGGATCTAAAAACATCAATGTATCATTTCAAATATTTTAAATCAGCTGATTCCTCAGCTTGGTTTAATGAACCATCATGCAAGTGTGGTCTAAAAGCTATTTTCTCTATGTAAAAGGTAACATACACATAAAACCTCCCAGTAGTGGACTCTTAGGTTTATTTGTGTTTAAGTGTCTCCCATTCCCCAGCAGGGTAGCTTTCCTAGTACTGGTATAAACAGACTACTACAGCAGTGCCACTGCCTCAAATGGCTTAGAGTTGGTCTGCATGCATGCCTTTTGTTATGCCGCATGAAGTTTTTATGTTGCACCAGCTACTGGGGAGGCTGAAGGAGGGTCTTAAGTTCAATGCCAGCCTGGGCCACTAACTAAGACTCTGTTTCAAAAAACAAACAAAGAAGCAAACAAACAATAACACAGAGAGGAGTGAAAACACAGCTGGGTGGTAAAGTTCTTGCCCAGGATAAACAAACTATTTGGTTCATCACACACTAGTCAGACTTACTCTGGTGTTCTGAACATATTTAATCTAGTCAACTGGCATCGTTTTGGGTTAACTGGCATTGTTCTGAGGCTTGGCCTAACCACATCTAACAGCCTTAGTATCCAACTGAAATATCTCATTCTTGTACGCAGGCTAGTGGATAATAATGCACTATAATGGGAGAGGCATCAAAGACCTCTAACATACAGCTAATGCAAAACTACAGTTCACATTTAAAAAATTATAAGCATTTTATTAATTCATCCAGGACTATAAATTCTGCATAACTGCCATAAATGCATTTCCAGGTTGCAAACTTCAATTTAGAATTTCTTGTTTCCAGGAAGGCAGGCCTGGAAGCACACCTGTCAATCTCAGCCTTGGGAGGATGATATCAGAAGGTCAAGGGTTCAAGGCCATTCTTAGCTACAAAATGACTTTGAGGATCGCTTGGGCTGGATAAGATCTAAAAGAATAAAAAATAAAGTTAGAAATAGAGGGTCTAGAAAGAAGGGAAGAGTGTGGGGAGTAAAAAAGAATAAATAGCTCATATTTTAAGAGAACAAACATTGGTCAGGCACAGTTGGGATCATGTGTTTAACCCCAGCACTGGGGAAGCAGAGGCAGGTGGAGCTCTGTGAGTTTGAGGCCAGCCTGGTCTACAGAGTGAGTTCCAGGACAGGGAGGGGTACACAGAGAAACCCAGTCTTAAAGAAAAAACAAAAGCAAAAATCTCCCCACAAAACCAAACCAATCAAAACAATTTTTAAAAAAGCTTTAACATGTCTTTTCCAAAAGTTTGAATCCTATAGTAATGGGTCATAGTGAAGAACTGCCTAAGAGAACTCCCAAAGAATTTTTAAAATGATTTAACTATGTTCAAACAACTCAAAGAAGCCATGTATATACTCCAAGAGAAAAAGAGAGAGATGTGTGAGATAAGAAGTAAATTGACAATAGGAAAATACAGCTAGACCTGAAGAAAGCCACACTGAATTTAAGCTGAAAATGAAAAACAGTAAGCTAAATAAAAACCTTCAGTGGAAAGATTCAACAAAATGGACGGTGTGGAAAACAGAGATGGGGCTAGAAAACAAAGTACATCACTCAATAATAGTCACTAAGAAATGTTCAAAAAATGCTTTAAGATATGGAGAGAACAGGAAAAAGCTTTGGTATACCACAAAAACAGTCTCCATAAAATAATAGAAGAAAAATTCCCAACTCTAGAGAAAGAGACGCTTATTCAGGTACAAGAGACCAGTGAACAGGACCAGAAAAGAAACTCCCCAGGCGTAAGTGAAACTACAGGCACAGAATGGAGGAAGGGGAGTGAACCGCTGCAGGAGAGAAAGGTCAAGTCACATTTGAATGCTGGCCCATCAGGGCAACACCTGGTGATCAAGACAAGAGTCAGGGAACGGATGCTGCTTACTGGCTTGCTCAGTTTGCTGTCAACACAACCCAGGACCATGTGTCTGCCCAAGGGTGGCAGCACCCACCGTGGGCTGGACCCTCCACATCGACCACTGAACAAGAAAATGCCCCACCAAGTTGCTTATAAGCCAAATCTGGGAGACATTTTCTCAATTGAGGTTTCTTCTTCCCAGATGACCCTAGTTTGTATCATGTTGACAAAAATGTAACCAGCACAACACCTTTTCTTAACTCCCCTTTTTTCAGGGCACTTTCACAGCAACAGAAAAGTAGTAACCAACGTGAATACATATTCTCTGCAGTTTCCTTCAAAATCAGTCACATATTAGGACACAAAGTGCCTCTGAAACATAGGAAAACTGAAAATAACATCCTGTAGTCAGTCTACCAGACCACAATGGAATCCACAACAAAGGCAACTGCAGAAACTATACACTTGTGGGCCTAAACAGCACCTCTTAATGAACTGGGTCAGGAAGAAAACAAGGAGAAAATCTTACAACTCGTGGAACTGAATGAAAATGGAAGCACTTCCTTCCACACTCTACAATGCACAATGTCGGCAGCCCTAAGGGGAAAGTTTGCCATTTTAAATGACTACATTAAAAAAAAAAAAAAAAAAAAAAAGAGAGAGAGAGAGATCTCATGTTAATTACCTGACACACTTGAAAAACAACACAGGCTGAAATTAATGAAATAGAAACTAAGGATCAGTACAAAGAATCAATAAAATGAGCTGGATCTTTTAAAATGTTAAGAAGATTGACAAATCTTCAGCCCAACTAATCAAAATTCAAAATGAGCAAAATTAATATAATTACAGGTGAAAAGGGACACACTGTAAGAGATACTGAGGAAGTTCAGAGATTCCTAAGGACAAACTTAAAATTTACATTGCACTAAACTTACATTTAAAAAAATGGATGAATTTCTAGATGCTTAAACCAACGTTAATCCAAGACGAATAATTTAAACAGACTGGAAACAATGAGATAGAAACAGACTCCCACTGTCACAGAGTCCTAGGATTAACAGGAAAATGGCCACTCTACCCACAGCAATCCACTCATTCAACACAATCAGCATCAAAATTTCAAAACAAAAAAATAATAATCTCAAAGCTCATATAGAAACACAAAGGATCCAAGATAGCAAAAATAATCCTCAATAATAACAAATACTGAAGGTTTCACTATCACCAATTTCAAGTCCTAATACAGAGCTAAAGTAATAAACAGCGTGGGACTGACACAAAGACAGACACACTGGCCAGAACCGAGTGCTCCTAGTGCCAGATGATTTCAAACAAAAAGGTCAAAAATACACATTGAGACAGCATCTTCAACAAATGGTGCTGGCCAAACTGGACTCCTAAATATAGAGAATGAAACCAGATCCTCACCCCTTAGCCCACACAAAACTCAACTCCCAATGATCAAGGACCTCAAAATAAGACCAGATACCTCAAACGTACTAGAGAGGGAAGAAGAGTTAGGTTTCAATGTATAGGCCCAGGAAAGGACTGCAGGCACTAAGATCAACAATTAATACAGAGAATGGCATGAACTAAAAAAGATTCTGTGCAGCAAAGGACACCGTTATTCCACAAGAGGCAACCTAGGGAAAGGGAGTAAAACAATGTAACAGCTATTAAACTGACATAGGGTTACTATTTAGAATATACAAAGAACTGAAAAATAAACAAAACAACAAAAACCCAACCAAATAACACCCCCCCCCCAAATAAGCCTTAAACACAAAAACAAAACAAGAACAATTAAAAATTGGAGGATGGAACTAAATTAAGAGTTCTCAAAAGAGCACAGATGGCTGAAATTTAGTGTTAAAATGTGTGACATCTTTAGCCATCAGAGAATGCAAATTAAAACTACTTTGAGATTTTATCTTGCTCCAATCACAATGACCAAACTTTTTTTTTTAATTACAGATTTTAGCATGTATATTGAAAAGAGTGCAAACTGCAGCGTGTAGCTGTAATCCTGACACTTGGGAGGCAGAAGCAAGTGAAGTTTTTTATGAGTTGGAAGCCAACCTGCTCTATCTACACAGGCAGTTCCAGGCCAGCCTGGTCTACACAGGCAGTTCCAGGCCAGCCTGGTCTACACAGGCAGTTCCAGGCCAGCCTGGTCTACATAGTCAGTTCCAGGCCAGCCTGGGATATATAGTGAGACACTGTCTTAACAAAAAGAAAAAACGGAACATCCACTATGTGCTGTGTTTCCTCAAAAAGCTGGAAACAGCCCTACCGTGTCACCTAGCTAGCCTGTTTTAGGCTTATTCTAGGCAGTCTGTGCCACCCATGCCACTGCTACTATTCACAATGCATGCGATACAAAACAGCCTTCTTACCCAGCACTGATGAAATAACAATCAGCCATGAAGAGAAATGAAATGATGAAATTCACAGGTCAATGAATGGACCTGGAAACCGTCACGCTGAGTGAGGTAACAGACAGAAAGGCAAACACTGAATGTTCCCTTTCAGATGTGCCGGCTGGCGGGTAGCTGTGAATCTTTACATGTGTGTGTTTAAACAGGAAATTAGCAAGGGGCCGCAGAGGGGTTGGACTTCAAGAGAAGGGAATAGAATTTTGATGTATGAAGGCAGAAAAGGAAGTAACAGGATGAATAAATGTGGTGGGGGTGGGAGGAGCATGGGGACGGGTGACAACACTAAAGACACTTGGAAAAGCAGTATAGACACCTACTACTGTAGATGTTTCTTAAAATATACACATATACAAGGTGTTTAAATGATATCCTGTACCAGCGGAAGGTGGCACAATGCCTTTCCTAGGTGCCATAGGCTATCAATAAGAAACCAGTGCCAGGTACAGACTACTTCATTTCAAACCGTTGCTCATCAGGGTCCCATAAATGCCCCTCCCCCCAAAACAAGTGCATACCTATTGCCATTGCGTTTAATTACCATCCAAAACTTGACAGTAGGACTCTGTTGCTAAGGATACTACATAGCTCAGTCATAACTCAGAAATCAAGTTGGACACTTCATTCCTACTGGTTAGCCTTCATAGTGCTAGAAGTTTCTATGCATATTAGGAGAGAAAAGTCATGCACATTCATGCCTGGCTATAAATCCTGAAAGCTAAAACAATGACTAGCCTGGCAGAATCATGCCCACTGGTGCAGTAGCCGCAACAACAGTATAGGAGTAACCAACCACTTTCTCACTGGATTTAAAGCCTGCTTCTCAAAATGGAACTCAAGCATGCTACTGTTTACTGGGCCAAACCCCATAGCTGGCTAGGTCACAGTCTCTAAGGAAGAATCTAGAATTATTATCATCATGCAAAATGAACATACTAAACACGGTCCCCTAGGTTATCTTAATAGATCAGCTCATCTGGCAACACTCCTCACAGCAGCTTCTCTGCAGCAGATTGCAAAGCCCCGCAGCGAGTCAACATGCAGAGAATAAGACATTCTGGAAGGCTCAGCTCTCCATGCAGCATCCATCTGCAGCTCACCACCACCACCACACGCAAGACTCAGGAAGCTTCTTAGAAGACGGAGCAGAAAGATTTTAACAGCCACAGTTGTAGTCATCTACAGCAAAACGGCTATTTGCTGGGCACGACAGAGCCACTGTATGCATGAACTCATAGTGACTATGACCACAGGTCTAAGATCAACGCAAGATCAGCCACCCAAAACCCCAACATGGCTATGGGAGGGGCTCATAAAATTCCACTCTTAGCTGAGGAGCTATTGACAGCTGATGCTACTGGGGGAAGGAGAGTCCGTTTTCCTCAGAAATGAGGTCTTAAGAAGCTACCAATGCTCCAATAAATAGTCCTACAGCCATGCACATACTGAAAGCATTAAGTACACTCAATGCCTTTAAAACCACAGCACATGAAGCTAGGAGGGAAGAAGTGTTGGGGGAAATTGGGAAGAAATTGGAAGAGAGGGAACTGAAGGTGGATATCAAAACATATGCATGTATGAAAAATCCTTAAGCAATAAAAAGAAAAACACCAAACATGCAAGGCCCTTCCTGCTGAGAAAAAGTTCACAGGCGAATATGTTTTTCATATTTGGTGTCTATTTTCTGTTGTGGGGACTGGGGTGAGGGGTGGGGCTTGCTATGAGGCTTGTTTCAAATTCACAATCCTCTTGCTTTGGTGTCCCAAGTGACCCAAATTTCTAAAATGTCTTACATGTAACCAGACAGACAGACAGACACACACACACACACACACACACACACACACACACACACACACACACTTTGCTTCATAACTATACTATCCCTTTTCATTCTTTCTTCATCTTCTTGTCCCCTAGTAGTTATTATATTGCAGTTCTAAGGGCTTTGTCTAAATATAAAAATGGTTTTAGGTTTTAAGGTAGTTTCAGTGACAAGAAAGAGAAAAAGAACCAGACGCTAGGAATAGGGGCTGGAAAGGTAGCTTGGAGGTTAAGAGCACTTACTGCTCTTTTAGAGGGCCCAGGTCCAGTTCCAGGGGCTCCAACAGCTCTTGTGGGCTACATGGCTGCCTACACACAGGCGATACACTTACAATAAAATAGGATATTTTAAAAATAATAAGCCAGAAGTAAGAAACGCCCCATAGTCATCCAATCTGCCTCAGAAGGGCTCTCGTAAGTCAGCAGTGAGTGCACACAGCACAGCAGCCAGGCAGTCCTGCTGCTGCTCATCCGTACATTAAAGGACTACGTGCAGGCTAAGGGTAATTGAAACATACTAAGGTATTATTGATAAAAAAGAAACTTCACCCCAAATTATTAAGTAGGTACTTCATTAAAAAACAACAACGACAAACTAAAACCTTCTTTAATTAATCTTAAATGTTACAACCAAGTTTGTTGTTGTTGAAGCAGGGTCTCCTATGCCCCAGGGTGGATCCCCGGCCAAGAGCGCCCTTGGGCTAACCCTCCTGCCTCCTCCTCCCACCTGGTCCCATCACCAGCATGCACACTGGAATACAAGAAAGGACCACCCTGCCTGCTAGGCAAGCGGACTACCGACTACTATATCCCCAGCCCTAGAGCATTCTAAGTATTCTATCAAAACAATAAACAAGAGCCAACTCAAAGCCCGCAGCCAAAAAAAAAGGCTACTCACAACTTTAGAAAGTGTTCTGTGTGAGAAAACAGGTCATGGAGAGGAGTTTCATTATTGACAAATACTATGCTGTTTAAAAGATCCCGGGTTTTCCAAGGCTTTAGGTCTTACTCTGTCTTACTTATGACTGTTCTAGCCAACATCAAAATTACAGATAACCAGCTCAGTTAGTAAGTGCTTGTCCTCGCAGGTCTGGGAGCCTAGGTTCTGATTTCATGCACCAAAATAAAAGCCTGTAATGCAGTACTGGCAGGCGGAGCCCCTGCAGCTCATTTCAAGCCAGTCTGGCCAAGCTGGTGTCACAATAAGAGACCCAGAGGCAGAGGAAGACGTCCCACTAGACTCCCAACACAAACACATGCATACCAGTTAGCCAGTGTGTGCTTGCATACATAGTATCAATATTAAGATAGATGTGACTTACATACCAGGCCCACAAACAGGAAAGGTATATATGCTCAACGCTTAACTAAACATTTAAAAGGTTTGTTTTTTCTTTCATTTTCTTGTCTGGTCTTTTTTTTCCCCCCTTGACTCAAGATCTCATGTAAGCCAAAGTGGCCCAGGACACGTTCATTATGTAGAGGGGTTGACTTTCAACTTGGCATCCTCTTGCCTCCAATTCCTGAGTGCCACAATATCAGCGTGTATCACTATGCCCAGTTTAACACTTTTATTCTTCATACATTTGACCTGTGTACAGAGTATGTATCATTTCCCTGTCCATCTGGGTACTATAGACAAGTGCTGGAACATATGGCACGCACCGCCACACCCTGTTTAGACAGGGCTAGGGAGTGAGCCCTGCATGCTGGGAAGCCAGTCTACCACTGAACTACATGCCATCTTCTAAAAATAAATTTTGGACACTAACAGCTTTCCAGTTGTTACGTCCTTTGCAAAACACTTCCAAAATGCTCAGGCACGCCCCAGGAAGCGAATCACGAAACACATTTTAATTAATGATTGACCCAGTTTAATTAATACTTCTCAATAGCTGATCACAGGAAATATCCTATCTCAAAGTTGCCTCTCCTTAATACTAAAACAGTTAACCTCTGGCTGATTAGCAGTTTGGAATCAGATTTTAAGTGTAAGTCATACAGTTTCTTTTGTGAATTTTCAGATCTGAGAGTGAAACTTGGGTTTTAACGAGTATCAAAACTCGTTCTTTTGAAAACTTTAACCAGAAGAGGAGTTATGAGTTACAGCCGTTCAGGTTTCTTCTTAAAATACCCCTTTACTCAAACTGAAAATGCATTTGCTATGGTTTAACTTACATTGTCGGACTTCTTACAGTCAAGCATGTACTCCTTTGAAAAGACCGTCGTGACCTGTTCCCCCTCCAAAACTTACTAGCTGCTCAAGTCAAGTCACCTCTGAGAGTCTGTACTTAACAGGTTTCTTAGTTCCAATGAGAAAAAAAAAAATTAAATACAAAAACAATTACACTTACATTATTAAGAAATCCGAAGAGCCAGGGCACAATGGCACATGCCTGTAATCCCAGCACTCTGGGAGGGAGACATAGGTGGATGGCTGTGAGTTTGAGGCCAGCCTGGTCTACAAAGCTAGTCCAGACAGCCAGAGCTACACAGAGAAACCCTATCTCTAAAACCAAACCAAATCAAACAACAAAAAGAAATTAGAAGAATGAAATAAGGTAACTAAAAAAATGTGACATGAGAACCAATTTTTCTAAGAACTGATTTTTAAAATCAAATTACAGCTCTAGATGAGTATCCTCACAACGCCATGTGAAAGGCAAGACCAAAAGCACCCACAAACATCGCGGGTACCATCAAAGCAAGGCACTCCCCACAAACTCATGTTGGTTGCATCCCTCTCCAAGAACATAAAAGAACGGTGTGAGTACACACTGTGCTTTGGGTGCCCTAAGAGTTTTAGGGTCTTGTTTTGTTTTTAATAGCAAATGCTTTATGTAACAGATGAAATTCCACAGATGAGTAAAGCATTCAAGAACTTACAGTCAAGTGTTAGGTAAAACTGGATTTTAAAAACAATCACTATTTTGCGAACTAGACTATGAGAAATAGGTATTTTACTTTTTTGGAGCACTTGGAAATACTGCACACCTAAGGGTTAAGGTCTAATGGACATCTTTAAAACACACTGTGGCAAAAAATAAAGCAACCCCTGGCTCCTTCTCCAAGAACTTTCCTATGGTGTGAGTAAGTTGACCTTTAGGTACTTTAACCGCAGGGATGACAGAGTACGTGAAACCACCTTGCGGTAACAATCACGAAGCAAAGACTGATCTCTGCTCTGCTGTACAGCCAAGATCAGGAGGGAGAAAGCTATGAAAGGCAGTAAACTGGATAATCTTAACATCTGTGCTCCACTTGCGAGGCTGAGAAACTGTCAGCCAGGGGTGGCCACACCTCTAGAGGGACCCCTGGGTCCCTACAATTCTCTCCTCAAAAAGGCCCCAGGCCTTTATTCCACCCCCCTCCCCAGGGGTAGGGCTGTCTAAGTCCACACTGAGTCACCTTGGTCTCTCCTGCCACCTTCAGAAGGGTAAACAAGGGCCCTAAACACCTAATTTACAAATCTGCAATCCTCCTTCAATGCAGGAGGTCTCCGGCAATTCCCTATGTGAGTGTCCCACTTAAGACGTCCATCAAATACTCACTCAAAAGCTCCCAGCCTCGCTTTACGGTAAGAGAAACCACTCACCAACACTCATATAACCAATCTGCTCACAGGTAGCAGCTTCTGGTCTTTCTTAAAAGCATCCCTCCCCAGGCATGCCCAACTTTGGAAGCCCTTCCCCCGAGTGCACAGTGTGGCCTCCCAGGCTGGAGGCACTGGCCCTTTAAAGGCTCTAGCTTCCTGTACACGCGGTCCCTCCCTCTTCACTCGCTCCCGCCCCGGCCAAGGGTCACACTTGAACTTTAGGTTGCCCAGAGCCTAAAAGCTTTTGGCGGCCCACTTGCACGAATCGGAAATCCTAACCCAGTGAGTGGGAACGCTCCACGACCTACTCAGGCCACTTTGGATAAAGCGAAATTTGCTCCAGCCTGGGGAACCTTCGGCTACAGCGGGCCCGCACCAAACTCAGCCAGCTGCGCGTTTAGCCATTCCATCAACAGCAGGAGCCCCGCGTGTGCTTGCTTGTGTGTATGCTAGCGTGGGTGTCTCCAGTGCTCTGTCAGACCCCGGTTGGTGGGTCCGGGGAAACCTTGGCGTCCAAAGCCCAGGAGAGTGAGTGTGCGTGTGGGAAGTGATCAGCCGCCCGAGCCCTCGCAGGTCCGGGATGTCAAGTGGAGAGCCCTTCGAAGTGAACCCCCTCGCTCCAAAACTTTCACGCCTGCTCTGGCATTTCACTTAGTTGCCAAACAAGCCCTTTCCGGGTCCCTGTAGAACTCCCTCGCGTGCATCTGGTCCAAAGCTCCAGGTCTCAGGGAAGCCCCGCCACACCTGCCATTTCTCGCCGGCTCTCCCCGCGCGCGCCCTGCATTTCCGGGCCCCCGCGCACCCACACTAGCGACCCCTCCGCCTGCCCCAACACGTTCCCCAGGGCCGCCCCGAGGCCGTTCACCTTCCAGCCGGCCGAGCTGTTGCTGTCGCCCTTATCCTTGAAGTAGGGCACGCTCTTCACCATCCACTCGTAGATCTGCGACAGGGTGAGCCGCTTCTCTGCCGAGCTCTCGATGGCCTTGGTGATGAGGTCGGCGTACGACAGGTTGCCCCACGCGTTGCGGCGCGACGAACTGCTCTTGCGCGGCTGTCCCGCGAGTGGCCCCGCGGCGGCGGGGGGCACCGGTGGGGGCTGAGACAGTGGCCCGGTCGGGGGAGGTTGTGGCGGCGCCGGGTGCACGCAGCCCGCCTCGGGGGCCTGGAAGTCCCCGCACAAACCCCTGCTGGCGACAGCTGCGGCCGCCACGGCCACGCAGCCCGGTGCCCGCGCGAAGTCCTCACTCTCCTCCAGCAGGCTCAGGTTGCTCATGAAGTCGGTACTGACAGCGGACGCCGAGGCCAGGTTCGCCGCGGCGTCGGGGTTGGCGGCCGTGCCGCCCGACGGCGCCGGGCTGGAGGTGGTCGAGTTGGACTGGTTAAACTCCGGCCTGGGCAGCGGCCAGGTGCACGAGCGCTGCCGAGGCAGCGGCTCGAAGTCCGGGTCGGTCTCCACCACCTGGGGCGCTTCGGCCATGGTGACCCCGGCCCCTCCCCCACCAGCAGAGAGTACCAGGAGACGCGGCCACCGGGGACGCGGAGCGGGCGACCAGAGGAGAGTCGCTCCGAGATTGGGGGCCGCGGAGAGCGGACGCACGCCGGAGCGAAGCGCGGCGCAGCGGACGGGCGCGCCCAGAACTTAACTTCGCTGGGCCACCGGTGTCCAGGATCCTCCGAGTTCGTGGCTTGGACCGGGCACGGGCCAGGCCGCGGGGCCCGGCAGCTCGGGCGCCACGTTACCACTGACAGGGCCGCGGACGCTAAGGGCAGACGGGCGGACGCCGCGGGCCGCTCGATCTCTCTCTCCCCGCGGCCGCGCGACAGCGGCGCTGCTGCCTGTTGAATGTGGCGGCGGCGGGGACTGCAGCGACTCCGCAGCCTCCCGTCTTACGGGCTCTGCAGCGGCTCCCCGCCCGCGGCGGCGCGCGCGCTGGCCCGCCCCTGACGGACAGTCTGCGCGACCAATGGGCGCGCCACGTCTCCGCCTCGGCAACCAATGAGCGCGGGCCTGGGCGGGCGTTGCTTTCCCCTCGGGAGGCGGCAGTAGGTTGGTGGGGGGTAGTGGGGTGTTTTTCTTTCTCACACACTTTTTTTTTCCCTCCCCCGATCTCCGTTATTATTTTCTGTAATTCTCAAGTGTTCCTGAGTCTCTCGCGTCTCAGTGTTCGGATTGCTAGGAGGCAAACCAGCGTGGAGGCGGCGACCATACTTTTGTTTACTACAGAGTGCAATCGAGTACTCCTCGCGGAGCCCAGACCCAGACTCGGGGCGGGGGGTGGCGCGGGGCTGCTGCGCGCTCCCGGACGCGACGTGGGCGGCGGGGCGCCTCGTGGATTCCACTCATCCCGCTCCGCCCACGCGTCCTCCCGGAGCTCTCGGGAAGTCCGTGGGGTTTGTTTCGGAGGATTGTTTTCTTAAGCTGGCATCTGTCCGGGCCGCCCCAGGCGCGCTGACCCTACAGGGAAGACCATTGGCTTGGCGACTCCCAGTCCCCCTTCCCACCCTACCTGTGCACACCTGTAAGCCGAGTCCCCGGCCTCCAGTCATCTTGAATCCAAAAGAGGGGCGGCGCAGGGTGAAGACTAGACCGTTGCACAAGCACACAGATCCCGTAGCCTCTCAGATCTGGTCTTCTGTGGGAACCGCTTTCTTGCCACGGGAATCTCACTTTTCCCTGAGGACCGCAGTGGTGACCAAAGGGTCGGAGGAGAGCGTTTAGTGACAACCTTGTTACTTTATTAGCCCCAATTAAGTTTAGCTGGTTGCTTCTTTTAAATTTTTAATTTTTATTTTATTTTAGAATGGAGGCGATGAGGTGTTGAAGTCGCAAAAGGAGATAAGCCCCAACTGTTAGGGCCCAGCCCCCCCCCCCCCAGAGTCCTTTAAACTGCCTGCTTGTGCGCCCCTAGCCTACTCCCACCTGCTCTTCACTTCTCCCAGCGTGAGCTCCCGGATCTGGGTATCTAATATAGACTCAGCACAGCCATAGAAAGACAACGATCCTTTTTGCTTTACGGAGCAGAAACAAATGCTTCCCTGCCTGATTTTCTGATTTGCTTTCTCTTTTAAAAAGAAATATGGGTGGCATTTTCTTTTAATGACTAGGATGCCTTAGAATTCAAGATGCGTATTACGGTTTGTTTGTGTTTTTTTTTTTTAACAGCCCCTGTTTCCTTGTTGCTATTGTATTTCGCTCTTCTTTCTTACATGGAATTCTTCTATGTAAAAAGGAAACATCTGAAGAAAACCAGGCTTCTTTGGAAGGTTTGTTCCTTCCTCCTTAGTCTCTAGCATCTCTCTAATCCAGGCCCTATTCATAATCCTTTTATCGAACACAGCTTCCTACTGATTTGAAAGTAGATATGGGAGGAGGTCGTAAACCAGGGGTGCCGCGGGCAGAGGTTGGTCCCTTCAGCTTGACTACAAAATTTGCCTGGTGAGATCTTATTTGACAGCAGCTACGAGACTGGAGTTTAAACGGACCACAAAGAAAAACTCTTTCGTACTCCTCCCCTTTATAATCACACTCTGCCGAGGTGGGCCCGCATTCAGACAGCCGCACCCTGCAGATAGGCGGGGAGCTAGAGGATCGGTCTTGGCAGTGAAATCCAGCTGTGAATTTGGCCTTAACCTCATTTCTGTTCCGGTTTCTCAGATGAGAGCACTTGGTTAAGGGAGTTTTCCTAAAGCTTTCCAAATCTTCACATTCTCCAAGGTCACTGTCCCCAATTGTTTCTTCAAATGTTATCATAGCAGTTGGTCGTACAGCGCAGGCTTAGCGTGTGTGAGGCCCTGAGCTCAATACCAAAGACCGAAAAGGAAAGGAGCCAGAAAACCTGTACAATCGATGCCCCTAATATGAAGGTTTGGGGGGGGGGATGCATCTTAAAAGGCTGATATAGGTGATTGTTCATGGTTGTGTCAAAAAGTCAGGTTACTGAAGCACAGGGCATTGCTGAGCGCCTCACTTGTTTCCTGCCTTTGCCTGGTACAAACTGTTCTGTAAAGAACAACCTCGTGTAAATGTCATTTCACATCCTCACAAGTATGGAGAGTGTGCGAAAATAGGAGGCGCTGAGAGAGCAGGCATGCGCTTTGGGAATTTTAAAAGAAACAGCCAAACTGCCCTTGATGAAAGTTATTTCTGGAGGGTGAAAGCAGGAGGGAGGGAGGAATGGGAGGATACCAGTGATGGGATAACCACTGAGATGTAATCTGAATAAATTAATAAAAATCTTTTTTTAAAAAAAGGTTATTTCAGGTTAAACTTTGTTTTCTGATCACCCTCCAAAACGTTATAGTCAAAAGTCAATTTGGAAGCTATCTTTGACCTTCTTTAATTAATAGAAAATAAAAACATCACACTTAAGAAAGTAGCACTCCGGGCTGGCTCCAATGGTTAAGGAGGGATGGCTCAGTGGTTAAGAAGACTGCCTGCTCTTCCAGAGGTCCTGAGTTCAATTCCCAGCAACCACATGGTGGCTCACAGCCATCTATAATGTGATCTGATCATATTGTATACATAATAAATAACTCTTAAAAAAAAAAAAAAGAAAGTAGCACTGGAGCAAGAGCTTCAGCTTGTGGTTTCCCATCAGTGCACCTGCAGAAAAACACAAGCATCCTGGGATACCAGTGTATCCATAATTGCCTGGGCTCGTGTGCGGTTCCTTTCTGCTAACTGTGCAGTGTGGTAATTTTAATCAAATGAATCCCACCAAGATGAGCAACACCTTCACTGAAAAGATTAAGAGAACAGGGCTTGTGACTTAGGCAGATGGTAGTGTGTCTTGATGAGTGTGCACAGTGCCCTGGGATCCCATATAAACTAGTAAGATGACATACCGGGAAACAGAGCTCTTGAGATGTGGAGACACGAAGGTCAGGAGGTCAAAGTGAATTCCAAAGTAGACTGGGCCGGGCGTGGTGGCACACGCCTTTAATCCCAGCACTCGGGAGGCAGACGCAGGTGGATCGCTGTGAGTTCGAGGCCAGCCTGGACTACAAAGAGGGTCCAGGACAGCCAAGGCTACACAGAGAAACTCTGTCTCAAAAAACCAACCAAACAAACAAAGTAGTCTGGGCTACATGAGACCCTGCCCCCCCAAAAAGGAAGGAAGGATTGAGAAAGCCTAGTGAAAAAAAAGTTAGAAAGACACTACAATAAAAGGTGTTTTAGTTAAAAAAAAAAACAAACGTAAGCATGGCAGGTGTGGTGGCATAAGCCATTAAGCCCAGCCCACAGGGAGACAGAGGCAGGCAGATCTCTATGGGTTCCAGGGCAGCCTGTTCAACACAGTGAGTTGTTCCGTGCCAGCTAAGGCTGTATAGTGAGGCCTGTCTCAAAAGCAAAAAATAAAACAAACAAACAAACAAACAAAGCAATACAAACCCAAATGTTTTAGCTGGAACTAAAGGCCTGAAATCCCAGAAATTCATAAAACTGAAGCAGAAGATTCTCAAGTTTTCGGTTTCCTGGGCTACAGGAGGAGCTCAAATCCCATTGGAATAAGACTTACTAATAAAAAGAGGGCTGGGAATGCATCCCGGTGATAGCGAGTGCCATCTGAGGCCACACAGGTTTAACTCCTAGTGCTGGGAGGGAGAAAGTGGAAATAATAAGTTAATAAATCACAGTCATTGGGCTGTGATGCTAGCTCGGTGGTCTGTGGACTTGGCGGCTCGTGTATGAGACACTGGCTTTAATTCCTAGCACTGCAATTTAAAAAAAAAAAACTCTTTGGAACATTATCCCACAGTGCTGATGATAACAACACTGAACAGTTTGGAAAGTACTTCTGCCACCTGAGGATGCTGTGCTATCCCGTTAATGTGGAGCCCTTGTGCTCCAGACTAGAAACGGGGACACTGAGAAGCAAAGAGTGGTGGGATGCAAAATTCTCTTGTTCAGGCCAAAAGTTTGCTTTCCCTTCCATCACTGGTGATGTCACTTTTAGTACCTGGAGGTTTTGAGACTATCTGATGAAATAATAACCCGATATGTATAGTTGGTCTTCACGCTTTTCTTTTCTTTTTAATTTAAATAAGCCAGTTCTGAGCTCCAAAATGCATGCACATTAGAATTCAAAAATTTTTGTGACACTAGGGACCCATAGTATAGCCATAAAATTAATAGAGCCCACATGAAACTGCAAACTCCCATAGTGTCACAAATCTGAACCTTGCATTCATTTTGAAACACAATGTGTTTTCACTATTTTATTTCTGTTTCTTGTCATATTAAAGCTTTTTACCATGCCTTTCCCAAAAGCAGGACATGTGTATTAAATAAGAAAGCATTGCCATGCAGAACACAGATGGCAGTACATTTTTGGCAGAGAGGGAAGTTTAACAAGGCATTTTACTTGGAAAACTAACGTGTGTGAATGTTCAAGTTCCAAAGGTAAGAATCAGCTGCTGGTTTATAATATCAGTTCGTTTTCTTTCTTTCTTTCTTTCTTTCTTTCTTTCTTTCTTTCTTTCTTTCTTTCTTTCTTTCTTTCCTAACCTAATCATCCTATTTCCATAGCATTGTAGGCAGGCAAGGGGGTCAAATGTGACTGCAAGCAAATAAGTAACAGAGTCCAAGATAGTAATAAACAAATGACTGAAGAAACTACTAGCATTCTTTAACACTCGTGTGTGTGTGGTGTGCGTGCATGAGCGAGCCTTACAGGAAGTGTGTGGAGGTCAGAGGTTAGTATTCTTGATTGCATTCTCTTGGTCTAGTTTGTGGACCTCGAGGAGATCAAATTCAGTTCCTCGGCGTTGGAGGCAGGAACCTCACTCACTAGCGGCGTTGCTTCAGGCCCTACTAGCAGCATTTCCCAGTAACTAACCACGTTGCTTGTCATTTATTGATTAAAGATGTTGTGATAAGAAGAGGCAATGGCTGTGTTGTTAAGAGGGCACTGTGTTTTTCTATAATGTGTAGATTACTTGTAGAGACGATGTAAAAACAGGAGACGATAAATTATCAACTTTCCGGGGCTGGAGGACCGACACAGAGGTTGGGAGAGTTGAGTGCTCTGGCGCAGGACCACATGGTGCCTCACAGCTATATTTAAGTCTAGTTCCAGGGGATCGGACGCCCTCTTGTGGCCCTGCAGTTACTAGTCACGAATGTGCTACAGAGACATACATGCAGGCAAAACAGCCATATATACTTTTAAAAAAATGTTTTAGGAGAGAGGGAGAGATTATTAAATATCAGATTTGGCTGACTCAGAGGACCCATCCTTATGTAAAGTCCTCTGTGCCAGAAAATAAAGAGACAAATACGCATCTCTTTCAGGATACAGTGGTTCTGTTTCAAAGTACGTTCCACTTTTAAACACACACGGGGACGTTCTATATTCTAAGGCTTCGCGTTATCTACTTTTGGTTTTCGAGGCAGGGTCCTGGGTAGTCCAAGGTGGTCTATAACGCGGTCGCATTTGGCCGCGTAGCGTAGCCAAGGGTGACCTTGACTTCCAATCCTCCCACCTCCAACTCCTGAGACTGCAGGGATAATAGGATTCATGCTGCACTTAGCTTTTACCATTTTAAAAAAAGGAATTTCTAATTAGCAGATGACTGAAACGGTGCCTGGAAAGAAACTAGTTTGTCTAAAAAGATGCCATATGTACTTTTAAATAGTCTTGTGTTTCAACAACAAACTGAAAACAGGATATTTAAGTTATGTTGTGTGTTTGCGCACTATGGAGATTCTGACTTGGGGGAAAAAACCCTCTGTAATCGAAACGAAGCGCCATTGGATGCAGCCTCAGCTAGGGCTCCACTGCTACGGTGAAAACACCATGACCCAAAGCTTAAGATGGGGAGGAAAGGGCTTGTTGAGGTCATGCTTCCATATTGCTGCTCATCATCAAAGGAAGTCAGGACAGGAACCTGGAGGCAGGAGCAGATGCCAAGGCTGTGGAGGGATGCTGCTTACTGGCTTGCTTTTCCTAATTTGCTCAGCCTGCTTTCTTACAGAACCCAGGACCACCAGCCCAGGGGTGGCACCACCCACCAAGGGCTGGCCCTCCCCCACTGATCACTAATTGAGAAACCGGTCTTACACCTGGATCTCAGGGAGGCATTTCCTCAACCGAGGCTCCTTCCTCTCTGATGACTCTAGCTTGTGTCAAGTTGACACAAAACCAGCCAAGACAGATGTCTTCCTTTTTTTTTTTTTTCTGATTTGTGCATCATCTGAAACAAGAATAATTTATCATATGAAAATCTATCACACGAAAATCAGCCACATAATGTGGCTGAGGTTGTCACTAAAGGGAAAGGCCCTGGATTCAAATCTGTAGCACTTCTCCAAACCCTAAAAGAAATAATATATGTGTATATGTATGCGTGGTTTGTATCTAAATGTTCTAACTCTAGATCTTAAATCATAAACCACTATGTATGCCTGAAGCTTGTGGTGGAGCACACTGATGCCACGCTGAGCTAATGTACGTAAGACTCTTGCTAGGATACTAACTACATAAATCTAAAAAAATACATCTAATAAAATAAATACATCTAATAAATAAAAAGATACATCTAAAAATAATAAAAAATAAAATAAATACATCTAATAAATAAAAAGATACATCTAAAAATAATAAAAAATAAAATAAATATATCTAATAAATAAAAAGATACATCTAAAAAAATTAATGTATCGCAATAAAAACTATACTTTTTTTTTTTTTTCGAGACAGGGTCTCTCTGTGTTAGCCTTGGCTGTCCTGGATTCGCTTTGTAGACCAGGCTGGCCTCGAACTCACAGCGATCCGCCTGCCTTTGCCTCTCGAGTGCTGGGATTAAAGGCGCGCGCCACCACGCCCGGCAAAAACTATACTTTCAACCGTAACTACAGACCTTTACAACTATGGTCTGTGGTTTTAAGACCAGGTCTCACTGTGAAGGCTTGGCTGGCCTGGAACCCATAGAGGTCTCCCTGCCTCTGCCTCCCGGGAGTGCTGGGACTAAAGGTGTGCACCACTACACCTAGCTTAGAGGTCTCTTTGACTCGGTTATTCAAATCACCCAGTAAAGTAAGTGTTCTGAAACATAACGATACGCCACGGTGGGCTCATGCCAGGGTATGCCCCTGAGGAACTGGGCCACGAACTCATCTGGTATAAGGAGGTTTATTGGGGGGGAAGGGAGAGGAAGGCCTGGAGAAAGGGTAGAGGTAGCTAGCGAACCATGCAGGCAGGCAGACAGACCGGAAATAGAGTCGGGAGGGGGTTGAGTGCAGTGCAGAGAAGGACAGAAAGGGGAAGAGCAAGTGCCGGAAACAGAGGTCGGGGTGTCGGGGCAGTCCTTTTAGGGGCTGCATAACACCAGTCCCACCCGGCTGCTGCAGCAGGTGATGATGTAAGCCATTGCCGAGTCCCTGAAGGCAGGCCAGCTGAATCCCTGTACGCGAACAGTAAGGGCTCGTGTGTTTTATCTTTAGAGAAATGAAAACCCAGGGAGAGAGTTACTTACAGAGTTCTCTCAGAAGCTGGTCTAACTATAATCAGACGTGACTGGAAGCAACTGTTACCCAAGTTCAGGGCTCATATCTCTCGTGCTATACTCTCTGCATCTGGAATGCTGGGACTATAAATTAATCCAATGTCCATTCCATGGGTCAAAATGGTTTTTCTAGGAAACCTACACTTGGAAAAAAATGAGAGCGAAATGTGTCTCAAGACGGTAATACTAGCGCATGGGAGTCTAAGACAGAAGACCTGCCACTAGTTCGGGGCCAGCCTGGGTTATATCACTTCCAGGCCAGCCTGGGTTACAACGGCTCCAGGCCAGCCTGGGTTACGTCGGCTCCAGGCCAGCATGCAGTACAAAGTAAGCAGAGGTATGTTTGATAACATTCAGAACTTTCTTTTCTCTTTTGAATCACTGTTAGCAGTCTGCTCTGCTTACACATCAGTTCAAGAAGCTGGAGAGGTGGCTCAGTGGTTAGGAGAACCTGCTGCTCTTCCAGAGGACCTGGGTTCACTTCCCAGCACCCACAACTCCACAACTGCCTATGTATTGGAGAATGTCCAGCTTCTACTGTCTAGTGAGCGTAAATACTGGATGTATTTTTAAAGGAAAACTTAGGTTGGGAATGGGATGGGATTAGAAATATGTTTCTAGCTTTTATTGGGGACACACACACACACACACACACACACACACACACACACACACACACACACACACACACACACACCAAGGAAATGAAAACAAACAAACACACAAACAAAACCCTAAATCAAAACAAAACAAAAAAACGTGACAATTGGCTACTTAGAACCGCCACAGCTCCAGTTCCAGGGAAGCTTCTGCCCCCTTCTGGTCTTCGAGAGCACTGCATGCATTTGGTCCACACATACATGCCAGCACAAAACACATACACTAGAATAAAAATAAATAAATGTTTCGTTTTGTTTTTTAAAGAAAACTTGTTCCATTTACGTTAACAAAGAAGGCCATGCACAATATAACTAGCAAAAATAGTGATTTTGCACTTGTATACAGCAATGACATAGAGACTACCTAGCCATTAGCACTTGGTTATTCTGACAGCTTCGGTCGCCAGCTCTTCCAGGATGGCTGGCTTATCTGAAGTCCTTCCCTGGATTTCTATATCCTGAATCAAGCCGAGTTCTAGAGGCAGCAGAGAGTGATCATCACTGCAACAACAACAACAATAACAACAATAATAAAAGACTTCCTTCCCCCTTAGTTTCAGAGATTAAAATCCATGAACGTGTATCCCGCCGGGACTTGCTCCATTTAATCTGGCTCTGCTCACAGATTGCTGGACTCAAAGCCAGGCTCGCCATCTTAAGGCAACAGACAGGATTTAAAGCAGAGCAAAACAAACAAAATTCTGTGATTCCCCTCTGTTTCAAACGTGGTCACAAAGAAAACCAGAGCACGTCCCCCTCTACTGCCCAGTGAGCATAAATATCAGAGGTATTTTTAAAGGAAACCGTACCTTGGGAATGGAGTGGAATTAGAAATGTATGTTCATAGACTTCATTAAAAAAAAAACAACAAACCAACAAACAAGTAAAAAAAAAAACAACAACAAACCCTGCCTCAAACAGATGACCTTCTCAAGATCCCAGTTATTGAGGGGACCAGTAATGAGCCAGTTTTGTGTATGGTCCTGCATGTACTACACCAAATGTATGCTTATTCAAGACCACAAGGGGCCACCTCTCACTCCTCCTTTGGCTGCCCCCTCCACGTTCCAATGATGCTAGGGGTGGAGATGGCGAGGACCACTGCTTTGAGTACTGCATCCCCGGGACAAATGGTCCTAGCAGATGTTATCAGGCAGGAGCAAGCATCACACACCTTCACTTCTCTCTTGGTTATTAGTGTGTTCTGAAACGTTCTCCATAGACCCGGCCGGTCTTGAACTCAGCTATCTGCCTGCTTCTGCCTCCTGAGGGCTGGCGCTGACATGCCTGGCTAATGGTTTTGTTTTAGTTTTCCTGTTTGTTTTTGTGGCCAAGAGGCCCCTCTTCTTATAAATCATGGCGTGGACATGAAGGGTGGTAGCAAAAGTGTAGTGGGTGTTTGTATAAACGTTTACTTGGGTTTTTTTCTTTTCTTTTCTTTTTTTGTTTTACAATGTAGGGCTTGGGTGATAGCAACCAGGTATGTCTTTTGCCTTTTGGGCAGATGGTGTGCCCTATAGCAAGGCTTGTGCCCATATGGTGGCCCATTGGGTAGTCACTGTTACTTGCTCTCCTGACTCCATCAGTAACCAGTTTGTTTTCATCAAGAAACTCTGCCTCAGGCAAGGGAGTGTCCTGGAGGTCTGAGTGACTAGCCTGAGAAATGTCCCATCAGGTCCTCATAGTCACAGAATGGGACCTCAGGTTTGTCACCCAGGCACCAATGTCGCAGGGTTAAGGCTCTGACCCAAGGATCAGGTGACCAGGGAGACAGGTGACCAAGCAACAGGCTCTGCTACCAAGTGATGTAGACATTTGACATCTACCATCCACGACACGGGTACAGGGAGCCCCTAAAGTCAGGGTCTGGTGCAGGGTGAGTGAGCGTGTCAACTTCCCTTTCTAGTAGAGTGGCTCTGGCTCTGGCACACAAGCAAGGTGGCCCACTGGAGGCCACTAGGTCCAGACATTTGGACAGATATGCTAGAGGCCTCTTCCACCAGGGTCGCAGGGGCTGAGTCAAAACCCTCACAAAGCAGTTCTTACAGATGAGAATGTAGAATGGTTTAGTGACGTGGTAGGGCCAGAGCGGGGGCTCGGGGTGGACTCTGCCTCAGTTTCCGGGAAAGCTTGCTACCCGTATTTCTGTCCATCTTGAAGGCTGGTCTCCTGTGGTGGCAGAACAAAGGGGCTGGGCTAGTTCAGCAAACCCAGGATTCCAGGGCCTGCAGTATGCCCAACCCCAGGAATTCTTTCACACCTGATCCCTGGTTTGCGGAGGTTTGGCGAGTGAGATCCTGCAGATGGCTTCCCTTTGGGCAGAGTTGAGAGTTTCCCACCTTGAGTGAACCCAGAGACCTCTGTTTGACCGAGCTGTGCCTTCTCCTTGGAGACACAGTTTACAGGGAGCAGCTGGAGCAAGCCCTCTGTGTTTCTATTCTTTCTGTATTTTTTTTTTTAATTTTTAAAAATTTAATTTTAACTTATGTGTGTTGGTGTAAGGGTGTCAGATTTGGGAGTTACAGACAGTTGTGAGCTGCCATGTCAGTGCTGGGGATTGAACCTGGGTCCTCTGGAAGGGCAGGCAGTGCCCTTAACCACTGGGCCATCTCACCAGGCCCTCTGTGAGTTTCCAACAGAAGATCATCTACATATGGAGCAGAGCAGGGTGTGACACCCTGGATCCTGTTAAGTCTTTTTGTAATGTTTTCCCCAAAGAGTCTAGGGGAATTTTGAATGGTGCGGGAAGGGGGAGGGAGGGGGGGAGTCGTGCTAGTTAGCTGGCTAGTCTCACTGGACACTGATCAGTCTATTCAAAGGCAAGTAAGGCCGCCTCACTGGCCTCGGGGGAATAGAGAAGAACGCATCCTTATAATCCAAGACCGTATAGACCTGGCTAGCTCTCAGGAGGAGAATGAGCTGAGTGCACAGATTTGGAATCTGGGAAGGCGTGCTCCGAGCCAGTTGGCGTGGGGTGAGGCTGTTAGCTTCTCTAACAGCCTCTGGAGATGAGGAGCAATCTCTAGCCTAGTCCTTTTGGCTTCTGGGATATCGCCGAATCCTTATCGTCCCAGCTGTAGCCAAGAGACTTACCACAGCGGGGTGGGGTGGGGGTTGGGGGGGGGGTGGTGCACTGCCAAGCCTGTCGGAGTTGTCTCAGCCCATACCTTGGGAAGCTGTTACTGCAAGTCTTGGCGCGGGGTCGCTGGATCTGGATTGTCTCTGCTGTGCAGTCTGTGAGAGCTAGGAATACTTTTCAGACAGAGGGGCTCAGGTGAGCTGAGCTGGTAGCAGGTGCAGTGAAAATTTTAGTTGTCTGAGGAGTAAAGGTGGTGGTGGTGGTGGTGGTGCCTAATTTTCGATGAAGATTTTTTGCTCGGGAGGAGGAAAAGGACAAACTGGGACCACCACAAAGGAATGAGTCTCCTACTTGTGGCTCAGCTCAACTGTTCTTGTGCCTGTGGATGCCTGTACTGGCATTTTTTTTTTTATTACTAACTGGCCCCGCTTCTGTGTTTTGAGGATCCCTTCCTTTTAAGTGTCTCGGTTGTTATAAACCTTTGATATTCTGAGAGGTATTCATGTTCTGGAACCAGTGGATCAAAAGAGGTGTAACTCTTCCCCCAAGACAGGGTCTCTCTGTGTAGCCTTGGCTGTCCTGGACTCGCTTTGTAGACCAGGCTGGCCTCAAACTCACAGCGATCCACCTGCCTCTGCCTCCCGAGTGCTGGGATTAAAGGCGTGCGCCACCATGCCTGGTCACTTGCCTCTGCCTTCTAAGTGCTGGGATTAAAGTCATGTGCTACCACCACCCAGCCAAGAGGTGTAAATATTTAAGGCTCTTTCTTTCTTTTTTAATTTGGCTTTCGAGACAGGGTTTCTCTGTGTAGCCTTGACTGTCCTGGACTGATTTTGTAGACTAGGCTGGCCTGGAACTCACAGCGACCCGCCTGCCTCTGCCTCCTGAGTGCTGGGATTAAAGGTGTGCGCCACGATGCCCGGCTCTCTTGTCTTGTCTTGTCTTTTCTTTTTTCTTTTCTTTTCTTTTCTTCTTGTAATCGCTTTAGAAACGCTTCAGGAGACACTGCTTGGCCCCGAAGAGCCTCAGAAGTCATACACAAGTTAATGAGGTTTTGAGCTGTACCCTCAAATTCCAGCGAAAAGTGTCCAGGGCCTGGGAACTTGTATGCGTGCTGGGGTCCCAATCGGGGTGCTTGGGTGGGAAATATGCTTCAAGTGACAGTAACTTTCAGTCTCCTTACCAGTGGTTGAGGGACTTTGCTGCATGAAGCAGGCCTAGGTTAGAGGAGTGGACAGTCTACCTTGGAGCCCCGGGCCACCAACACAGATCAGGAACAGAGGGGGGTGGGTGGGGGCGGGAGCCGGGTGGGGGTGGGGGTGGGGAGGAAGCTAGCAACAGCGTTGCCGAGCGTGCCACCTACTGGCAGGATACGGGAAAACCAGCAGAATTTCGACCAGTCAAAGTCAGCTTCCTTTTGCCGGTGTGGGTGTGGGGTGGGGGACCATACAAAACAGAAACAACAGCCGCAAAATTAAAAAATGGAAATAAATAATGACCGGGGCCAAACTTTTCCGTCACACGTTTAATCATTTACATACTTGGCCGGCCATTTATTGAAGCAAAACCGTATCTCTCCTGAGATATAGAACCAACTTTGTGTGGGGAAGTTTCCCTTTGGAAATCGTCTTCCCAAACTAGGAAGATGGCTTTTAACACCCCTCTTATCCAGACGAAGGCTATCCAGAAAGAGTGTGTCCCTCTTAATTCGGGGGCTCCCACAGGGTTTGTCCCCTTTAACCAGAACCCGAAACCAGAACCAGAACTCATGCCGACTGAGCCCTTTATTAACAGACAGACGAAGAACAGGCTCGTCCCCCACCCTCGGATGCCTAAACTCCCGGTACAGCATTTTAAAAGACAAAACCAAAGTTGCATCAGTGTTCGAGGATGGGGCAGGCGCCGGGGGTGGGGGTGGGGACGGGGGGGGGGGCAAGGGAGTACATTAGCAATGGATTTGGAATGGCCTAGCAACATTAGCTTTATTCACAAGGTCCAGCAGCTTCCAGCTACTGCTTAGTATGCTTGGACCATGGTCAAGGTGATGGACAGTTCCAGAAGCGTCTTCAAGGCTGTTGGGGGAGAAGGCTTGAGAAGTGACCAGGTAGGCACAAAATAATGTCGGGACAGGATGGTCCCGTGTTAAGATTAGAAGGGTTCTCTGTGTGTAACATTACCTGTAACAAGGCACACTGCTACTGTTATTCCTATGCTGGTTATTCTCCACAGTTGTACTATTAAAACCAAGCATCAACTTGTGTTTAGATGTGTACACATAGTAACAGTCTATTAAAAGATCCCATAAAGGTTTGGTGGTGGTGCACACTTTTAATCCCAGCACTCGGGAGTTAGAGGCAGGCAGATCACTGTGAGTTTGAGGCCAGCCTGGTCTAAAAATTGAGTCAGGGATAGCCAGGGCTAAACAGGGCTACCTTGTCTCTGAAAACAAAAAACAAAACAAATAAACAAAAATCCCATAAATGCCACCTTATTTTCAAAGCATAATTAAAAAATATAACAAAGTGGAGGAGGGCCAGGGCTAAGAGGCTAAGAGGCTGTTCTTCCAAAGAGCCTGAGTTCAATTCCCAACAACCACATGGTGGCTCACAGCCATCTATAATGAGATCTGGTGCCGTCTTCTGGCATGCAGGCATAACATTGTAGAAACATTATCGGTCAAAAGCCAGGAAGACCAGAAGTGGGGAAAAGGAGTTTGTTTTTGCAAATGTTAGTTTACAAAAACAGTCAAATAATTAAGGTTTTGTTGGCGTTTGGCTGACAACAACCTTCTTAGTGTTCGGTAATAAACTCTTAAACTGATAATCAGGAAAAGGTGTGTTGAAAAAGTGACAGGAGGCGGAGAGATGGCTCAGTCAGTGCTCACACACAAGCGTGAGGCCCTGGGTTCGGATCTCCAGCTCCCTCGCTGGATGTGGCAGGATCGCAACTCCAGTGGGTTGGCAAAGACAGCTGCCTCCCTGGGGCCCTCTGGTACTGCTGACTGCCACTCTCACCACTCAGTGAGAGCTCCTGTCTTTAAAAAAAAAAAAAAAAAAAAAAAAAGGAGGTCGGGTGCTGGAAAGACACTCAGCTGGCAAAGCATTTGTAGCATCAGCACAAAAACCCAAGTTCAGTCCTCAGAACCCAGTCTACAAAGTTGTCCTCTGACTGTAATAATAACAAAAATTGAATTTACTCGTCGGGGTTTGGTCTGTTTGCCGCCCAGATGAGCAGACTCACATACCCCAAAATGCTTCTACCTTGCCTAAGAACTTACAGCTGTTTGACCAATAAAAAGCCAGCACACTAGGGCAGGGCAAATGGGATCGGCGTGGCTGAGGTTCCTTGGCTTTTGGCAGAGAGATTGGGAGAGATTCGAGGAGAGAGAGCAGAGAAGGAAGAGGAAGGAAGGTCTTGCCATGGGGTTAGGTGGAGGAGAAGCACGTGGCTGGCGTGGATGGAAAATTTAGCACAGACGAAGAACAATAGCAAATATTTGGGATTATGGATGGGAGGGAGCACAATAGAAATTATTAGAAGCAGATGGCATGGGATGGGGCAGGGTATGGGATACCCGCCCCACTATGGGACATAGTTTAGGGAACTAATATCTGGTAAGAAAATTCCACCATAGTAATAAATATAGGGCTAATAATAAACATTTATTAGGCCCTACTTCTAAATTAACAGCAACATTTATTTATTTATTTTAATTTTTGAGTCAGGGTTTCTCTACTAAGCCCTGGCTGTCCTGGAACTTACTGTGTAGAGCAGGCTGGCCTCAAACTTACTGTGGTCCACCTGCCTCGGCCTCCTGAGTTGCTGGGACTAACGGTGTGCGCCACTGTGCTTGGCAACAAGATGAATAGCAGCTGAGGAAGACAATGGTTTCAACCTCAACCTCGATCACCACATGTTAGGAGTGCTATTGCACACACACACACACACACACACACACACACACACACACACACACGTGTCATCATGCACGTGGCACAGAAAGCTCTCTTTGACCCTCAGGAGATCCTAGGCCTTTCTTGAGTTGGACCTCGCAGAAGGGACATGTGTGATCCTGAACTGCCTCATCTCCCTCTACTTAATGCTGCCATTTTCCATGTCAGTCAGCAAAGAGCAGCTAGTGGAATTGTTAAAAATCACAGAGCATTTAATTTAAAGTCCTAGGTGGGATGTGGTCTGCGCAGGCCCTCATGGTGTCATGACACCCCACTAGTATCTGTCAATGACAAAATTGCTTCCCTTGTCCTTCCCATCACATGGTATCTGTCAGAGTGTGAGGATGTAGCTCCCTAATTTGCTTGCTCCAATCCCCAGCCCTGCAGGAAAAGGGAAACAAAAGCCCCTTCTGTTCTTTGATTGATGGCAGCTTATCTAAGGTGTTTTGATTTTGTCTTCAGCTTTTGCTTTGCTTGCAAAGGGGGCCTGACTAAAGAATCCATTGAACCCTTTCAGATTCCTATGTTGAAGCCCCCACACCTCCACTACATATGCTGAGGCCCCCCACACCTCCGCTACCTATGTTGAGACTGCACACACCTCCACTACCTATGTTTGAAGCTTCCCCAGAAAAACACACCTCCACTACCTCAGTGACTGGAAATAATAAGGTCTTGAAAAAGGTGAGTAAATTAAAATGAGATCATTAGGGTGGTCCCAAGTGCAACCTGTTTCTCTCCACAAGAGGGAATGCAAACACAGATATGTGTTTGCAGAGAGAAGAGGCCAGAGGGTCCACCTGCAAGCTCAGATGAGGGACAGGGAGAAATCAAACCTCAGACAACTTGATTGCAGACCTGACCTCAAACACCGTGAGAAAATGAATTTTGTTTGTTTAAACCACCCAATCTGTGGCATGTTGTTATTGTAGCCTTTGCAAAACGAATACAATGACCAGATAATCAACTGCTTCTTGCAAGGTTTGGATACATTTCTCACATCCAGTTTAAGAACTAAAGGCTCCTAATCCCAAGGGGCAGCTAAGCAGATAAAGTGTTGGTTTGTCAAAGCTTCAAAGTCTTTGCCTAGGACATCGGTTCTTCAGTGTCCCGGTCCTTGTCATGAAGGATGTACTTACCCAGCGCTTACAAAGTACCAGAACCACTCTGAACACTTGCCTAGACACAATCACCGTTTCTTCTCAATCTCTTTATGCTTCACAAGAGCAGAGCTGTTTCACCGGAAAAGAAATGTCAGGGGCTTGAAGGTGTCTAAGTGGCCGAGCCCTTGTCTGGTATGTGCATGGCCACATTCAACCTCCAGAGTCACAAAATAAATTAAAAACACATAGAAAAAACTAAGGAGTTGTTTGGTTTGATTTTGAGACAGGGTCTCCTTTGTAACTCAGGCTGTCCTTAAGCTCGTTGCCTAAGCCTATTGATTATTGGTGAGTCACTACGCAAGGCAAGATACTTTAAAAGAAGGAAGGAAGGAAGGAAGGAAGGATGGGTGGATGATGGCTGGACTTGGGAGATAGCTCAGTGGATAAAGTGCTTGTTATGCAAGCATGATGCCCTGAGTTCAAATCCTCAGACCCATGTGAAAAACTAGACATGGCAGCACATGCCTGTCACCCCAGTAGGGCAGAGACAGAAGGTCCCAGGGATTGCTTACTGGTGAGCTCCAGGTTCACTGAGAGACAAAGAAAAAATTTTTTAAGAGAGGGAGAGGGAGAGGGAGAGGGAGGGAGAGGGAGAGAGAGAGAGAGAGAGAGAGAGAGAGAGAGAGAGAGAGAGAGAGAGAGAGAGAGAGATGGTTATTAAGGCGTGGACTGTATAAATGACTTCCTTTTACAAGGTCATGTGAAAACTCAGAGCTGTGGTCCAAACCCATGGCACCTTTGCTTACAGTTACCGAACTAGGCTATCTCTTTAATTATTAGACCTTATACTCACTGACTGCTTCTCACACCCCTGCCGGACACTTGGCAGTTCAGCAAGGTAGGAAAGTTACTAGATCTGCAGCCAAGAGGCTTAAATTCACTCTCAAACTCCCCCCCCCACCCCCCCACCCCCGCCAGGAAGTTCAGTGGATAACGCCATGGTAATAGGCACGTGCTGCAGGGATCATCCCAGAGAAGGGCATAAGCAAGGCTTGCTGGTAGGATTAGCGCCAGTTTAGCAAGCCTGTTCTCTGGTCCTTTTTAATCTTAAATGTCTTTAAGTGATAGAAGAGCTCTCTGCTGAGAGGTGATTCATGTGGCCTCTACCCACCAAGGGCCGGGCTTAAAGCAGCAGTACGTGAAGACGCAGCCCTCCCTATCGCGGCAGCCCGCCCCCTTCAGCCCTCCCTGCCCTGCGCCCAGTTCCAACTGGGTCTCTGCGGGGAAACCCTTCTGCCTACTGAGAAGCTGCAGTACGTGGAAAGCTAGGAGGAGACCAGAAAGGACACAAACAGGTCCAGCCCAAGGCAGAAAGTGCACTGCAGGTCCTCCAGATGCCAAACTCCGCTCCCTGCGCTCAGACCCAACAAACTGCAGCCTCCGACCTGCCGCGGCGACTGTTTGCTGTAAAACACCCCAATGCCAGACCAGGAGGATCAGATGGGTTTGGCTGCCATCTAGTGGCCTCCACAGCTGATTTGAGGCTTCTCCTACCTTTGGCCTGTAAACACGTGTTTGGGCTTTTGTTGTTGTTTGGTTGATTGGTTTTTGCTTTTTGTTTTTTTTTTCTTGATTGATTGGTTGTTTTGGTTTTGGTTTAAGTGTCTGTCTGTTTGTTTGTTTTGTTTTGTGGTCCTGAGGATGGTGACCAGACTTCCTGCACGCTAAACAGGCAAGTGCTTCACCACGGTGAGCTGCAGCAGCATCACCATTATGTGGTAGGTAGGGACCGAACCCAGAACCTCATACTTGCTAGCAAGCGCTCGGACACCTGCGTTCCGTTCCACAGTATTTTGTTTATGTATATGCATGTGTGCAGTGTTTGTGCATCCATCTGTGCGCTGTATTGCCGGTGCACATGCGTGTGGAAGCCAGAGCTATAAGATGTCTTCTATCCCTCTTCGTCTTACTTTTTGAGTGAGTCTCTTCACTGCTCATGAGTCGCACACACTGGCTACACTGCATGGCCAGTGAGCTCCTGGGATTTATCTGGCGCTTGGGTACCAAAGCTGGCCTCTCACACTTGGTTTTTACCTGGGCTCTGGGGAACCCCAATTCAGATCCTTATACTTATATGGCAAGCTCTTTACCTACTAAGCGATCAATCTAAACTCCAAAGGCTCTTTTTTTTTTTTTTTTATGGAACGGATGTGCACTGATTCATGAGGTTGGTCGGACATGCCAGTTAACAAGCAGGGCCTCCACACCCACTCTGCCCATACAGGATCACTCGTCACCATCTCCTCGGACCACACTGCAGCTGGACCACTGAGCGCTTCTTCCTCAAGCCCCAACCTCTCTGGAATTTATCGAGAGTTCTGATGTGTGGCCAATCATGTAGGACTTGTCCTTTGTTCGAACTTGGAAGATCATCAGCGATGTAAACGGCCATAGAGGTACAGTATAGACACTGTCCTGGAGTGTGCAGGAGTGTCCACGAGACACTCACTCACACTGACCGTCGCACTGACAGTTGCTCTCCCACTGGGGCTGGAGAGATGGATTAGTGGTTAAGAGCTCTTCCAGGGGTCCTGAGTTCAATTCCCAGCACCAACATGGTGGTTCACAACCATCTGTAATGGAATCTGAATCCCTCTTTTGGTGTACATGAAGACAGAGTACTCATATACATAAAATAAATAAATAAATCAATCTTTTTTTTTTTTAAAGGGAGGAGGGGTGCTGGAGAGATGATTCAGAGGTTATGAACACTGGCTGCTCTTCCAGAGGTCCTAAATTCAATTCCCAGCAACCACATGATGGCTCACAACCATCTACAATGTGATCTGGTGTCCTCTTGTGGTGTGCAGGCATACATGCAGGCAGAACATTGTATAATAAATAAATAAATAAATAAATAAATCCTATACAACAACAACAACAAAAAACCCAAAACAACAATAACAAAAACATAAAGATAGTAGACAAATGCATAAAGCCACGAGCTACATTCTCTGAGGAGAATACATGCAGTCTCTGAGGAGACTAGGAATGGAGGTAAAGAGGCAAAAGATGGGCAGGGGTTCTAAGAGATGGAATTACATGCAACAGAAAGTCTGAAATACAGCTTAGTGTTACATGCTTGCCTAGACCATACTAGGCCCTAAGTAAAAGCCACCCCCCCCCCCCCAACACACCGGCTTTGTCCCTAATAAATAAAGCAAGTTCCTCTTGAGATGGTGACAGCATCAATTTTGACAAGGCAACAATTTGTGTTTTATTATATTTGGGCAAAATGTATGGCTAAGCATGACAAAAAGGGACCCTGAATGGTCTGGAGTGCTCTGTCCAGCCTCACCAGCAAACCTGGAGGCTGCATTCTATAGGTAAGGAGAGCACGTCTGAAGAGAGAGGTCACAGGGCCCAGAAGGGGACACGAGGGAGCTCAGTGGCTTAACAGCTTTCAGCTCAGTCAGAGATGGGTGTGCCTGTTTTGCTACAACAAAGAAGAAGAGGAAACTAGGTATATGGCTTCATGTGGGCGACGGTGAGATGATGCAGCAGTTAAGAACACTCACCTACTTCTCTTCCCACAGCCCTGTCAGGTGGCTCACAACCACCTGTAACTCTCTTTCCAGGAGGGTCACAGGTTCACCAGCCATCCACCCCTGGGTGCCCCCTCCCCGCCCCCAGTTAAAAATAAGACAAACCTTTACAGAACTGTGCTAAGTGCAATCGGTTAACTTAGAACCTCGTGCCGGGTTTGAAGGATGAGGTCTGACCTCACAGATGCTCAGCACACCCATCCTCTCGGCACGGCTGCCCAGGACGTTAGCATGGCCTCAGCCCTCTTCTGCCTGCTCTTCAAGGCTTTTCTAAGCCGGCTTCAGCTTGACGGCATCTGCCACCCATCCTCTCTTTTACCCTGACTTCACCTTCCAACGCCATTGAGCGGGGTTTGAAGTCCACTTATGATGAGCTTTAATTTCTGTCACTCATTCCCACCCTTTGCTTTAACTCTCTGTAAGTGAGAAGTCTATCCTTAAGCAAGGCACACACGGGAAAGGCCCAAACTGTGGACGATGTCAGTGTGTTCTGCTAGATCTTAATTTCAGGTGTTCTAACTTCAATTTGGGATTTTGAAAAAAAAAATTCTTCAAATAGTCATTTACTTCTGATTCATTACCAAAAAACAACTTATGTATTTAGTGTGTCTATATGTGTTTTTGTTTGTGTGAGAGAGGGCATCTTATTGTATAGCCCTAGTGGACCTCACCATTATAAATACTTATTATAACCAAGGTCCTTAAAGTATAAATCACAGTAAGTAAGCATAGAAATAGGAACTAGGTTCAATTCTCCACCAAGGACACACACACACACACACACACACACACACACACACACACACACACATACACATGCACACACACACAAATATTAAAAGAAAAACATAAATGGGTACCACATATCAAATCTAAATCCCACTCAAAGCAGATAAAGAAGTTATGACGGGGCTGGACTCACTCCAGAGAGTCCGTCAACCTGCGCACAACTGTGACACAGAACTGAAGGGGAGCGTAGCCGTGGGGCAGCACGGCAAGAGCTGAAACCCAGCATTGGGAGACATACCCAGTAGCCTTTGCCCAGGATTGGCCCAGAGTGCACGAGCAGCCATCAGAGCAGCAAGGAAAGGACCAACTGAGCTGAGGTGATTGGGCCCAGCCAGCTGGAATCAGGCCCAGGTGGTTGTGACTCAGGCTGTAGACCCAAAAGACAGAATGTCATGAGCCTTTCCTGTGCGACACCTGCTCTCTCTTCACTCTTTATGCGGAGACACAGGCCTGACTATCATCTGTCTGTCTACCCAACTCTTCATCTACCTGTCACCTGTCTCTTTATTATCCATCCTTTCTCTGTCTGCTTGCCTATCATGTATCTATTGATTTGGTTTCTCCATCTATAGATCAGATTAGCCTCAAACTCACTATGCAGCTGAGGATTATTTTGAATTCCTAATTCCTTTGCTTTTATCTTCGGCCGTTCCTGGCTTAAATTTTTTTTTCTTTCTTTCTTGCTATGTAGCTTTGGCTGGGGTGGTGCAGGCACACGGTAGCTCACAACCAATCATAACTCTAGTTATGCTCTTCTGGCCTCCGCAGGCACCAGGCACACATGGGGTACACATACATACATGCAGGCAAAATACTCACATGTATATAATAAATAAATCTTTAAAAAATAAATATATTTTAAAAATAAAATATAAATATAACCCCCCCACAGAACATACCCCATATAGCAATTAGGACTTTGTGTACATTGCTGATGTGTATGTGAGTGTGTGTGCTTGTGCATGTGTGTGTGAGTGTGTGTGCATGTATGTATGCATGTGTGTATGCATGTGTGTGTGTGAGTGTGCATGTGTGTGTATGTGCATGTGTGTGTGCATGTGTGTGTGACAGTGTGTTTGAGTATGCGTGTGTGTGTGTGTGTGTGAGCTTGTCCTTGGAAAATAACATGAATGTGTATGCGTAAGAACCTGTAACAGGAGTCATATTTCATTAGCTTGGAGCTATTCTTTTTTTCCTAGTGTGTTGCTTCATAAAGTGCAATGAGTTATCAAAACTTGGTTTTTAAATAATTTCTAAAAAAAAAAAGGCAATGAGCCATGATTTTGTTTCTCAAAATTGGAATTTAGAGTGTAGGACTTGAACACAAGTTTATTATTCACATCGTTATAAAGTCCTTATAGCAAAAACAAATGAAGTTCCTGAAGTTGATGTTTAGAGAAACAGATATAAGCAATTTCCAATCTGCTATGTCAATAAACTCGAAGTAACTAGAGGACTCTTGAACAAAACGAGGGTTATTTCAACTGTATAGAAGTTCATTGAGATATATTGACCAATAAGCCAGGTGATGGTGGTGCATACCTTTAGTCACCTCTCAGGAGGCAGAGGCAGGCAGATCTCTGTAAGTTCCAGGACAGCCTGGTCTACAGAGATATATAGACTTTTGTTCTAGTTCATTCAAGATGATTTTTAAAGATTATGTGTATGAGTGCTTTGCTAGGATTATGTGCCTGTGTACCACTTGCTTGCCTGGTGCCTAAAGTGGCCAGAAGAGGGCATCAGATCCCCAGTAACTGAAATTATAGATGGTTGTAAGTCTCCATGTAGGTGCTGAGAATCAAACCGTAGTCCCCTTGGAAGAGCAGCAAGTGCTTTTAACCTTAGCTATTTCTGTAGCCCGTAGCTAACTTAATATTTATAACATGCTTATCTTTCTCTGTGTTTTAAGGAGAGCATGTGTGCCATTCCAGGCTAGCTGCCCCACTCCCCACTTCCACCCCCTACCCACTACCCCCACCTCCCGCCCCACTCCTACCCCTACCATTAGCCTCATGCACTCCATGAGACCCTGCCTCAGAGCAGAAGCAGAGATGCACAGGGTATCCCTTGTGTGCAGGAAATACCAAGAGAGAAACAATTTGCTGGGAGTGTCTGGGAACAGCAAGAAGTTCAGACATCATGAAATAAAGACGGCAGGAAGAATTTCAACTTGAACTGCCCGTTTCCAGACCAAAGCAAAAACCACAGTGACTCGAGTGAAAAATATCATATACTTCTTCAAGAGCAGACTAAAAGAAAGAAAGAAAGAAAAAGAAAAAGAAGCCAGGTGTGGTGGTGCATGCCTTTAATCCCAGCACTTGGGAGGCAGAGGCAGGTGGATCACTGTGAGTTCGAGTCCAGACTAGTTTAGAGTCCAGAACAGCCAAGGCTACACAGAGAGAGCCTGTCTCAGAAAATCAAAAAAGAAAAAGAAAGAAAGAAAGAAAGAAAGAAAAGAAGAAGGAGGAGGAGGAGAAAAGAAACCAGATCAGTGAGAGAGATCTTGGGAATTACAGGACACAGCTGCATCACCCAGCAAAACCTCTCAAAAGTCACAGCCAAGGCGAGATCTCAGCAGGTGGCAGGGATTGAACTTTCCTTCAGCATCTGTGTAAAGATTCCACTATGACTAACCCCTTTGATGTTCTTTACGATTTGTGAATTTTCATATTTAAAGGTTTGTGTTGTTATTCTGGCAACTACATTTTCTTTTTCTTGTTTTTTGAGACAGGGTTTCTCTATGTTATCTTGGCTGTCCTGGATTTGCTCTGTGGACCAGGCTGGCCTCAAACTCACAACGATCCACCTGCCTCTGCCTCCTGAGTGCTGGGATTAAAGGTGTGCACCACCACACCCAGCAGAACTACATTTTCTTATCTCAAATAATCACTGTTTGTTTCCTTGAGTGAAGATATTTCTGGACATGGAATTTGACTATGAGGAGACATGAGACAGAACATCCAAATCTATAAATTTTCCTATGAAAAAATTTTGCAAAGCAAAAGAAAAGAGACAGGAACTAAAACAGACACAGAAAGTAAGGAATTTATAAAATGTTATAGTAAAATTTGTAATTTATATATTTCAAATATTTTATAAAATAAGCACCAAACTACAAAGTGGAAAACGTACTTAGAACATCAACTGTCAAAACAGAATTAGCATTTCTAGTACAAAACTGATTTGTATGCACTAATAAAACTGAAATTAATTTTACAGGAGAATATGCTTAGTACATTTGTATGTAGTATGTATGTACGCACATATGTATGTATGTATGTATGTGTGTGTGTATGTATGTATGTATGTATGTACTTGAGGCAGGGTCTCTATATGTAGTCCTGGCTAGCCTAGAGCTTGCTATATAGATCAGGCTGGCCTCAAACTCAAAGAGGTCCTTCTGCCTCTGCCACCAAAGTGATAGGATCAAACGCCAGCCCCACCATGCTGACCATGAGAAAATATTTAAACACTTCACAAAAGACACAAAAGTGGCTTCTCAGTCCACTTGGGTGAGGAGTCACATCCAATGAGACATCCAATTTGAGCCACTCAAGTGCTGACTTCAATATCAAAGAGTCCATGTCAGAGACAGCCCCCATTCCCCTTCCTAGGGGACCCACATGAAGCCTGAGGTGAACTGCCCATCAACTACATCTTTGTAGGGGGCCTAGATCCTTGCAAGGACCTTGCTTGGTGCTTCAGTGTCAGCTGGCCCCTCTGGGCCCTGGTTAGTTGGATCTGTTGGTCTTGTGAAGCTTCTGTCACCTCCAGGTTCTCTCCCCTCCCCCACTTTTCTATAAGCTCCCTACACATCACCCAGTGTTTGGCTGTGAGTCCCAGCAGCTGTGATTGCTGCTGGGTGGGGCCTCTCAGAGGACAGCTCTGCTTGACTCCTATCTGCAAGCATAGCAGAGTGTTATTAATAGTGTCAGAGGATGGTTCTCTCCCATGGGGTGGGTCTTGGGTTGGGCCAGGCATTGGTTGGACAATTCCCTCAATCTCTGCCCTATCTGCTCTATCTTCATCCCTGCACATCTTGTGGGCAGGGTGAATTTTGAGTTGAAGTTTTTGTGGGTGGGTTGGTGTTCCCCTCCCTCTTCTAGGAGACGCGTCTAGTTAGAGGTTGTCCTCTTCGGTCTCTATGACCTCTGCTACTAGGAGTCTCAGGTAGAGTCACCCTCATGTCTTCCCAGGAGCCTACCCTTACTTAGGACTTCAGCTTGTCCCAGAGATGCCCATGCCCACGGTTTCTCTTAACTGTACAGGCCTTTGTCCTTCTGCCTCTGCTTTCCCCAGTTCTGATCCCCACCCTCATATCTCTGTGTTTCCTCTCCTACTTTGTTCCCTCTCTTCAGCCACTACCTCTGTCTATTCTATTTCCCCTTCTGAATGAAATTTAAGCATCCTCCCTTGGGTCCACCTTGTTACTTATCTTCTTTGGGTCTGTGGATTGTAGTATGTTTATCCTGTACTATAAGTGAGTACTTACAAGTGAGTACATACCATATGTGTCTGTCTGGGTCTGGGTTACTTCACTCAGGATGCCATTTGCCTGAAAATTTGATGATTTCTTTGTTTTTAATAGGTAAATAGTTTTCAGTTATGTAAATGTACTACAGTTTCTTTACCCATTCTTCCATTTAGGGACATTTAGATTGTTTCCGGATTCTGGCTATTATGAATAAAGCTGCTTTGAACATAGTTAAGCAAATGTCCATGTTGTATGAAGAAGCATGTTTCAGATATATGCCCAGGAGTGGTATAGATGGGACTTGAGATAGATCTAGTCCAAATTTTTTGAGAAAAAAACAGATTGATTTCCAAAGTTTGCACTCCCACCAGCAATAGAGAAGTGTTCCCCTGACTCCACATCCTCGCCAACATGTCTTGTCACTTGAGTTTTGATCTTAGCCACTGAGACAGGTATAAGATGGAATCACGAGAGTCATTTTGACTTGCATTTCCCTGATGACTAAGGACATTGAGCATTTCTTTCAGTGCTTCTAGGCCATTCAAGATTCCTCTGTTGAGAATTCTCTCTTTAGCTCTGTGTTCCGTTTTTTAATTGGATTAGTTTGTTTGTTGGTATTTAATGTTTTGAGTTCTTTATATATTTTGGATATTAGCCCTTTGTCAGAATGCTAAATGTTCTTGTGGATTACTTCACAATTATTTACTGTCTCCTATTATTTGCCTCTTCTGTGCAGCTCTTGCATACTCCTCAGATAACTGAATGTACTTATTGAGATGTGTTGCATCCTTGAAATTTGATTAGAATTCCACATTCCCATATGCACAGTCTTATTTAACTATCACAAACAGAATTGCTTCTGGGAGCCACACTGACCCCTGCAGTCCACTCTCCTCTTTCCTCAGGAATAAATGGAGTAACTCCAGTGACAGGAATGGCTCAGGAATGGCTCAGGAATGGCTGGATTTCTGTTTACAGGATTCCTGGGCTCCTAGATGGTTTAGATTATACAAGTTATTCTATTTTTACTTGCTTACATAGCAGCTCTCACAGGGGACCTCATAATCATTATGCTCAGGATTGGGAATAGTCTTCTATAAACCCCAATGTACTTCTTCTTAAGAAACTTGATAATTTGGCACTTTTACTATGCCTCTGTCACAGTTCCAACATCCATGGTCAATTCTTTTTTTCACAATATCTCCATCTCTTTCCTTAGATGTTCTCTTCAAGCCTTCTTTTTCATGGACTTGGCTTCTATTGGAACAGCCATCCTTACAGTGATGTCCTATCACCGCCATATGGCCATCTACCGGCCCTTGCGCCATGAAGTCATCATGAATCAAGGTCCTTGTGACTGGATAATGGTGGTGTCCTGGCTCAGTGGGATGATGTCTGGGTTTGTGCAATCAGCTGCAACATTCTCATTACCGTTCTGTGGGTCCAATGGACTCTATCATGTGTGTGCATGTGTGTGTGTGTGTGTGTGCATATGTGTGTGTGTGCGCGTGTGTGTGTGTCTGTGTGTCATATTCCACAGCTCTTATGGTTCTTAGACCTCCAGGTGATAATCAAGGAGATTAGAGCCATGGTTTTCTTTTTTCTTTTTTCTTTTGTCTTTTCTTTTCTTTCTTTTTCTTTTTGTTTTTTTGAGACAGAGTTTTTCTGTGTAGCCCTGGCTGTCCTGGACTCACTTTGTAATATGTATCCCAGGCTGGCCTCGAACTCCATATCCTCCTGCCTCTGCCTCCTTCAGCAAATCCTACCAGCCTGCACCACTAGAACCGGCTGGTTTTCATTTATAAGCACTGTAATAATCTTGTTGCAATCGCTCCCTCCTATGTGCACATTTTCTCTACCACCACATGGATTCCAACCAAAGACAGTAGATCAAAAACAATGTCAAATTCTCTCTCCTTTTCAGACATTTTCTGGCTGTGTTCTGCACAGTTGCACCTCCCGTGATTTATAGTCTGAGGAATAAGGATTAAGCCTTCCAAAGACAGTGTGTTAGAAGCACCCGATTAGAGAGTGCACTAACACATTCCTGTTCTAACTAGGCAGTGCTGCCAATTGTTGAGCCTTTTCTTGATTTTTTAAAAATAAAATTCATTGTAATCTAGCAATACTGGCTATATTTGGGCAAATTCAATGCAGTGTAGTAAAAGGAGTTTTAGAGGGTGCGAAACATTAGACAATGTTTTTGTATATTTTACATATTATTTTAATCAAATTTTCATAATTTGTAGTTCTCATTAGCTAGTATAAAACTATATTTACATTAATTATGAATTCATTCTGTATGTATACGGTAGAAAAAAAATATAATTTAAAGCAACCAAATATAAAACAAGACAAGGGAAGTATGTGCTCAAAATGGCTCTATAATTACAAAATATAATCATGTAGGCTGTAAATCAACACTTTTAAGGTCAAGTGTAATACTAAGATGAGATATACTATTATTTTATTTTTAAAATATTTATTCAGATTACATCTCAATTGTTATCCCCTCAGTGGTATCTTCCTGTCCCTCCCTCCCTCTTTTGCCCTATGCCCCTCCTCTAGGCCTCTGACAGAATGGGCCTCCTCTCCTATCCTGTGGCCACAGATCTCATCCAGATAGTTTGCTTCCCTTTCCTCTGAGTGCTGCCGGGCCTCCTCACCAACGGGAAGTGGTCAAATTGGAGGCACCAGAGTTCATGTCAGAAGCAGTCCCCACTCTACAACTGTGGAGAATGAGCTGTCCATTGGCTAGATCTGAACAGGGCATCTAGGTTTATTGCATGCATTGTCCTTGGTTGGTACAACAGTTTGTGCAGGCCCCCCTGGGTCCAGATCCCAGCCTTGATGGTCTTCTTGTGGGGCTCCTGGACCCTCTGGTCCTTTCCCCCATTCTTCCCTATAAATCTTACCTGGAGTCCAGCACCTAATCTCAGCATCTGTCTGGATCCCCTGCTGAATGGAGACTCTCAGAGGACATCCATGTTGGGTTAGTAGCCACTTATAAGTGAGTATACGCCATGCATGTCTTTTTGGGTCTGGGTTATCTCACTCAGGATAATCATTTCTAGTTCCATCCATTTGCCTACAAGTTTCAAGATTTCTTTGTTTTTCAATAGCTGAGTAGTATTCCATTGTGTAAACGTGCCAGTTTCTTTATCCATTCTTTAACTGAGGGGCATCTAGGTTGTTTCCAGATTCTGACTATTACAAATAAAGCTGCTATGAATATAGTTGAACAAATGCCCTTGTTGTATGGTGGAGCATCTTATAGGTATATGCCCAGGAGTGGTGTAGCTGGGTGTTGAGGTAGCACTATTTCCGATTTTCTGAGAAAGCACAAGATTGATTTCCAAAGTGCTTGTACAAAGTTGCACTCCCACCAGCAATGAAAGAGTATTCCTCTTTCTCTACATCCTCGAATTCACAGTGATCCGCCTGCCTCTGCCTTCAGTGTGCAGGGACTAAAGGTGTGCGCCACCATACCCCCTATGTCTCCCTTTTTATTTCTGAATTTTGTTGAGTTGGATAGTGTCTCTTTGCCTTTTAGTTAGTTTGGCTAAGGGTTTGTCTATTTTATTAATTTTCTCAAAGAGCCAGCTCTTGGTTTTATTAATTCTTTGAATTGTTCTCTTTGTTTCTAATTTATTGATTTCAGCCTTGAGTATGATTATTTCCAGCTATCTACTCCTCTTTGGTGTTTCTGCTTCTTTTTTTCCTAGGGCTTCCAGATGTGCCATTAAGTTGCTTGTATGAGATGTTTTCAATCTCTTTATGAAGGTACTTAGTGATATGAACTTTGCTCTTAGCACTGCTTCCAATGTGTCCCCTAAATTTGGATATATTGTACCTTCATTTTCATTGAATTTTAGGAAGTCCTTAATTTCTTTCTTTCTTTCTTTCTTTCTTCCCTGACCCAGTTGTCATTGGTTAGAGAATTGTTCAGTTTCCATGTGTGTGTAGGTTTTTTTGCTATTTCTGTTGTTGTTGAGGTCCAGCTTTAGTCCATGGTGGCCTGAAAGGTTCAAGGTATTATTTCAATCTTCTTGTATCACTTGAGTCTTGCTTTGTGACCTTCAATATGGTGAATTTTGAAGAAGGTTCTGTGAGGTGCTGAGAAGAAGGTATAATCTTTTGCGTTTGGGTGAAAAGTTCTGTAGATATCTGTTAGGTCCATTTGATTCATGACATTGGTTAGTGTCATTATTTCTCAGTTTAGTTTCTGTTTCACCCACTCCAACGTGGTCCCATGTCCTAATCCTTTCAAATAATGCCACTCCCTATGAGCCTCTGGGAGTCGTTTTCACTCAACCCACCACAGGCCTGGTAAAATAATAGTGAATGGATTCATCTTTAGCTGGGTCCTCCATATAAAACAATCAACACAGCAACCCCAGAGTTAAATTACACCATAACTCAAATGGGCTTGACAAATATTGATGGAACGCACATCTCTTTAGTAACCCGTGGAGCTATCAAGGGAACAGCTAACCAAGAAGCCCATTTCCTGTCAGGAACTCATAGAGATCCACCTGCCTCTGCCTCCCAAGTGCTGGGATTAAAGGTGTATGCCACCACGCCTGGCTCAGCTTCCATTTCTTTATGCTGCCTTTAGAAAGCAGCGGCTGTGCGCTCATCCTCTTGGCTGGCTGGCAGGCCAACTAGGCCCAAATCCAAACTGTTTTCACGAGGGTACGTAACCTAAGAATATTCCTTCAATTTTGAAATGTAAAGCGTAAACAAACCAAAGCTATTGGCTTTCATATAGCCTTGGCTGACATATTTTAACATGTTTACATGTTTATAGCACAAAGGTTTAGTATACAGACCTTTAGACAGTTTATCAACTCAGTGATTCTACCATCTCTCTAGGTTCTTTTCTTTCAGACTTTAGTCTCCTCCACAGGTCTGTCTTCCTGTACATCAGCATGACAGAAGAGGACCTCAGATCCTATTGTAGGTGGTTGTGAGCCACCATGTTGATGCTTCAAAAGCTCTGGAAGACCAACCAGTGCTCTTAAACACTGAGCCATCTCTCCAGCCCCACGAGTCTTACTTTCTGTTATACTTTTTTTGCACTGATATCAGTAGCTGACCTTAAGTGGTATGGGGGGGGGGGTGAACCCTTGACCTAAGAAGGTTTTAAAATTTAATCTTTTTAAAACTTTGCATCAGGGGGCTTTTATTGTTCCTGCTCAGATGAAAAAATTGGACCCTAAACTTGTTATTAAAAGTTGATACACGTGACTGTGGCTATTAAAAAAATATATATATTCACCATCCTCCTGGGAAAGATTAGGAGTTAGACATTTTTCTGACTAATTTATGGAATTGTGTGGATCTTTTCCTAAAGTGGATCTGTCATTTCCTTACCCTCAGTCTGCATCCCCAGTACAGTGCCCACTTGGTATATATGTTTTACAAAGTATTATCACTGTGGGGATACTGTATGACAAGACTTTTCCCTGGGGAGACACAACACACACATCTACACATCCCAGAGAGAGAGCCCAGGGTGAACCAAAGTATGGATACAACCAAAGACCAACCTGGTAACCATTGAGTTTTATTGGGGTAACTTACAGGAGCAGAAATGACTTAAAGACAGATGCGTCACCAGAACCCACCACCTCACAAAAGCTGGAGACCTGCAGCTCACTGCACAGCCTGCAGGCAGCTCAACAGGTTGGGGAGTATCCCTTTTCAAATCAGTCAGTTGGTCTAAGCCTCTTCCATCCAATCGGCTGATTTCTGCTTCACCTCAGAGACTTCTTTGCAGCCTCAATGGTCTGAGAGTGTGGCTCTCACCAATCTTTATTGCTTTTACTTAGGAAGGACTTGCCCAGTAAGTCTGGCCAGTTTCAGGGTCTTCCTAAAGCTATTTTGAGTTGTTTGCTTTTGGTTTAAGCAATACCTCTTCCAGGCTGTAATATTTCAATCTTGGAGGAAGGAGGCAACAGATCCACAGCCAGGACATAGAATGATAAATGTGGCAAGGGAACATGCCCTGTAGGAGCTTTCTATTCAACTGGTTTGGACAGATCTGTGTCAGCTAAGACCAGGGAGTGTGGGGCATTGACTGTCAGCCTCCACAAATTCCTATTTCAAACGAACATGTAGTATTAGCAACAGGGCTCTTTTGGGAGTAGGACAAGTGGTGGTTTGAGGTTGTCTTGTGAGAGTTGATCCAAAAGGGGTGTGTGCATGTTTGTGTGTCTGTGATTTGATATGTGTGTGTGTTTGTGTGTCTGTTATATGGTATGTGTGAATACACATGTATATGTGGTACATATTTATATGTGTACGTGTGTAAATAACATGTGTGTATGTGGTTATATGTATATGTGTGTAAATCCATGTGTATATGTGGTAAGGTTATTGAGGCAGTAGAAGTTCATGTGTTGCTTATTTTATCCTTGACAAAGTGGTTATTTAAATGTTTAAATTGTCCTGCAGCCAATCGCTGTAACCTTAGCTGAGGCAGCTTGAAGCTGGTGGATGTGGTGTGTTGGGCTGGAAGCTTTTGCCTCAAGAAGCCCTGCAGCCCCTTCCTCAGACATGCTCAACGCAGCAGCCCAAGAGACTCCTGGAGCTTCCACTCTAGGCCGCCGCGGTGGCGCACTCCTTTAATCCCAGCTCATGGGAGGCAGAGGCTGGTGGATTGCTGTGAGTTCGAGGCCAGCCTGGTCTACAAAGCTGTCTAGGACAGCCAAAGCTGCACAGAGAGACCCTGTCTCGAAAAACAAAACAAACAAACAATCAAAAAAGATCTTAGCTAGAGGCAAAGCAGAGTGCTAACTTACTGCTTTAAAGCTGGATCTTGCTCTGCAGCCCCTTCCTACCTCTTGCAGGGTGGAGAGCACTGGCTTTTGTAGTTCCTCGTGCCTTCCTTGTACTTGTCTTGTAGTTGAAATGGAAACAACAACAAAAGCAAACCAGCTAATGTGTCTGTGGGGCGGGACTTGAAAGACTGAGGGTCGTATCCTCAGTTTTGAGTGACAGGGCATCGGTAATCCTCAGACCACAGAGGGCAGAGATGACTCTCCCCACCGTGGAAGCCTGGGTTTGGGATTCAGCCCATTTTCATCAGTGGTCTCAAGCTCCAGTCACCTGTATGCTTGTTGTCGCCTAGGGTACCTGGGACTCAGTTCACACAGCACACACAGGTAAGTGGCCTGATGAGACCCCATGGGCTAGTGCTAGGAGTTACAGTCAGGGTTAGGACTAGAGGTTGTTGTGTGAGGTTTTTTTCCCCTGTGGAAATCTCACCCAGATAGAACATCATTGACAGACAATATAACAATTATACCAAATTCAAACTTGCCTGGACCTAGGACAGCCTTTACAGTACTGGGAACAGGGCTTGAAGACATCACACCATGCTGGCTGTTGTGAATATGCTTGGCCACCTTTATAGAGTTTCAGTCTGTGCCACCTCAGAAAGAAGCTTGGCCAAAGGGTGTAGGCTCAATCTTCTTAGCAAATATATTTTATTATGAACTTATTAAGTGAGCGTACGTCACTTATAACCTGACTAACCTAAACAGTAGGAAGAGAGGATTAAAGAATACAATACAAAACCGTAAGCATATCAGTTCCGAGGAATGATTCTCCTGGCATAATCAGCAGGCTTTCTTCTGCTGGAACCTGGAGTAACCAGAACCCAGAACCTCAGCCGGAGCCCGAAGCCCCAAAGCCTTCCCTCAAGTGGTTCTCTTTAGGAGCATCTTGAAGTGGGCAATGAACAGCCAAAACTATCCCAAGTCTCCAAAAGCTCCACCTCCAGTTCTGGGCTCATTTATATATCTCCTCCCAGAGTCTGTTCACGGGATCTTTTCAGCTGGCAACAATCAAGCTACCGCATGAGGTGGTTGGTCTTCTAGTGGATTAACCTCACCAGTTCTCTCACAAGACCGTTCCCCATCCCACACTTGGGATTATAACAAAAACAGGTTTATCTCTCCTTCAGAAGGGCTTTCTTGGGAGCATAACAAAAACAGGTTTATCTCTCCTTCAGAAGGGCTTTCAGCCCAACCATTAACTAGATAAACTGATTTTACTTTTGCTGAGGTGCGGCCAGTGATTTAGTCTATCTGTCGTAATGCTTTTTATATTTCTAATAATTGTTCTTCTACCACAGCATACTGTACTCCTGCCCCTGTCATGATCAAGAACAAAATCCCTCTGGAACTCTGTGTGTGTGTGTGTGTGTGTGTGTGTGTGTGTGTGTGTGTGTGTATGCGTGCATGGGTGCATGTGTGCCATCATTCCCAGCGATAGCCTCTCCAGCTTCTACTTGCTTCTTACATGACAGAGGCACTGGCACTGTGAAATGCACCACTGTATTAGCTTGTTCAAAATCTTTTTGAACCTTTGGATGCCAATCGAACATGGCACCGCTGTTTATCAAGTTATCCAGATGATGTGCAACTTGGGTGAGGCATGGTATGAAAGTCTGCCAGATCCCCAGGGGACCAAAGAGTACCTTTTAAGTTTATTTTTATTTTATCTTATTTTATTTATCTCTTATATTTATAGGCACAACTGTTATACAATTTTCTGAATACTTTTGTCAAGTATCATATGCCCTTTACCAGGCCATAATATTCTCAAGATTATTACAGCCGAGTCTAGCCCTTGCACCTTATGTGGATTCATCTCCCATCCTCCTTCCTTTTGGCATGCCTATCTGCCTTTGAGAAAATACTCCCAGGTTAGCATGATGTCATCTACACAAAGAAACCTTTCTATAGACTTTAGAAGCAAGGTCCTAGGTCACTATCCCATTACGGATTGTGGCACCATGAAGGGAACCTTGGATAACTCTGAAGGTCCACGGTTGACAGTTTCAAGTGAACGCAAATTAGTCCTGGGATCCAGTAGCTAAAGATGATATGGGGGGAGGGGGGGAAATTGCATCAACAAGGTCTAATATAGCAAGAAAAGACCCTACTGCTGTGTTAGTTGTTCAGGCAAAGAGCCATGTTGGGCGTGGATGGGGGTACTTTATTTTTATTTTTAAAGATTTATTTATTTATTATGTATACAGTGTTCTGTCTGAATGTATAGAGGGTACCAGATCTCATTACAGATGGCTGTGAGCCACCATGTGGTTGCTGGGAATTGAACTCAAGACCTTTGGAAGAGCAACCAGTGTTCCTAACCTCTGAGCCATCTCTCTAGCCCCCAGGATGGGGGTACTTTAGTTAGCTGTATAATCCAGCCATTCTACAGAAGTCATCTGACTTCTTCAGAGGCCATACTGGGCTTTTAAATGGCTTTGGACTGGGTGTTTAATTACTACCATTTCTGGTTCCTTGATGGTTTATATAAATGTGTCACGGTCCCTAGGCAGTCTATATGGTTTAATATTCCCCTCCTTGTTGGAGATAAACCTTGTAGGTTCCCATTCCTGTCACCCAAGCATGATTGTCTTCAGATCTGCACCGTCAGAGCAAACTCCCCAGTGGGAGTGTGCAAGGCATGCCTCGGCAACACAACCACTTCTAGAGCGTTCTCCCAGGGTGGAGAAATGTGCTCCCTCTAACCTTCGATGGGATAGTTGTCCACCTTTGGATAAACTTGATCTTTCGCCTGTGCTACTTTATCCACATGTGCATCTACTCTTGCTCCTGACCCTGGTGCTTTCCGGGGTTGTCATGAGTCAGTGTGCTCTCTGTCCCAGTATCTGTGACATCCCACATATTTTGCACATTAATAACATATCAATGAATCTGAAAATGAACACAAAGCCTCTGGCCATATGGAGCTCACTTGTAGGCAATCTTAGCCCATCTGGCCAGTGGCTTGGGCAGTCCCCAAAGCAGAACATCTCATTCTGCAGCAGACAGTGAGATGGAAATCACCTGACTCTCCCACCTTCATTCATTTAGGCTTTAGAACCTACCAGACTCGCAAACACAGCATCTGTCTAATACCTTTTCCCACTAGGAACTAAAGTTTTACACAATTATATATAGTTACATAATGTTTTCTAACTAATAATCTTCCCAAAGAGAGTAGATAATATATAGTTTAGTGGCACTATGCATATGTTTAATTTTTAGTAATGAATTTATGTTCTTCCCCCTCAATTAAAGGCTAGTAAAACCACGTGACTCATAACTTTTTCAAATGATTAAGTTATGAGATCTTTTAGCTTAGTGACTGGTTACCATCCGTACTATTTACAGGTTAGCTGCTGATATTATTGAAATACTATTAGGAAAGTAAGGCCCACCTAAGCTGCAAAGGACTCTAGAGCACACAAGAAATTAGCTTAACAAACCTAAGGTCACCGGCTTGACCAATCCTTTTTGCAAAGGGCCATATATTACATTAGATATCTTAGGTTTAACCTTATAAGTAACTATTTACCTTAAAAGAAAAATAGCTCTTGTTGATACTTTACATGTTAAAACTTAGCAGCCATTTGAGCCCATGGGTCCATAGAAGACCAGCTTTGACTGCACCCTAGTTTGCCAACCTGGTAAAATAATAAAGATGATAAGAGCCATTGCTTTTTTTTTTTTTTTTAAGATTTATTTATTTATTTATGTATATGAGTGCTCTATCTGCATGTACACCTGCATGCCAGAAGAGGGCATCAGATCACATTATAGAAGGTTGTGAGCCACCATGTGGTTGTCGGGAATTGAACTCAGGACCTCTCAAAGAGCAGACAGTGCTCTTAACCGCTGAGCCATCTCTCCAGCCTGAGCCATTGCTTTTTAAGAGCCATATAACTAAATGCCAGTTAACTGAAGTTGGTTGAAAATGTGCTGCCCCAAACTTTGGAGAGTAGGATGCAACCCGAGACATGCTTTAATCTCTGGAAGGGCTGACCCTGAAGGAATTTTAATTTTTTCCAAGTGGCTTCCTAACAATTTTTCAAATTTTAAATTAAAAACTTGTTTATTTTAAGTGTGTGTGTGTGTGTGTGTGTGTGTGTGTGTGTGTGTTTTGCTGAGTATGTGCATGTGAGGACAGATACTCACTGAGGCCAGGAGACAGCATCAACCCTTGTGAGCCACCTTGTAAGCTGCCTGGCATGGGTCCTGGGAATTGAGCTCAGGTCCTTTGGAAGAGCATTACATGCTCTTAACCACTGAACAGTCACTTCAGTCCTTAATTGAAGCTTTGAGTTATTTAATCCTTTGATACACAAGACAGTATATATTTTTTTTACATGTCCCACGTTTTTGTGGATGTATCTCTCATCATCATTTGTTTAAGTGTATTTGTATGGTGTTTTTGCTTTGTTTTTTTTCCCCAAAACAAGATCTCTCTGTGTAGCCTTGGCTGTCCTGGGCTTGCTTTGTAGACCAGGCTGGCTTCGAACTCACAGCAATCCACCTGCCTCTGCCTCCCCGGTGCTGGGATTAAAGGTGTGCACCACCATGCCAGGATGTACTTGTATGTTTTTTAGATGATTTTCTAAATCTGTAAAACACTCAAAAGTTAGTACTATGTCATCAATGTAATAAGATGCTTTCACAGAGTACAGGCATGGTAACAGCAAGACCCTGGACTTTCATCATATGACGACCAGTGTGGCTGTGAAGGTAACGTCCACTGCTGGCTCATCCAAATGAATGAAAACTGGTACCCATTAGATAAGGGGATGCTAAAAATGCATCATTAAGGACTAATATAGCACAGAAAGACCGGCTTTTGTGTAAATCATTCACAATCATTACCCTTTCCAAGTACTTGAGAGTTTACATAATTTTGTCCTAGCACACAGAAAGTCTATTCCCATGGTAGGCAACTTTACAGATCCCATTCTGACCTTCCTCACAGCTGGCTTCTTTGGATAAAACTCTTTAATGGTGGTATTCTCTGCCATTAAAGAAGTTTTTTTGGGTAAATTGATTGCCTACCCATAGGACAACCCGTCCCCACCCTGCACTGTTTACTTTCCACATCCACCCATGGTTGTTTTTTGCCCCAGTACTTGTTAGAGCTGCTGTGTATCTAGAAATGCTTGGCTCCTGTACCCACCAAAGCCCAGATATTTTCACAGATACAGAATAACAATGAATCTGCCATTTGACCTGAGGCCTCTCCTTGTCACATGTAACCTAAACTCACAAGTCATTTTATTCACCCTGTGCATACCCCAACCCTACCATGTCATGCTACACTCCCTCATCAACTGGATGTAAACATCTTTCTTAGGATAGTCACCTCTGTTTCTGCATGTATGCAGGTATGTATGTATGATTGCTGCAAATCCTGAGGACATTTTACAACACTGTGCCATAGGCTCAGGGTACCAATTCTCAGGTGGGGGGGGGGGAGTGATCTCAGACCTCCTGGAGACATTTGGTAATGCCTGGTGTGACATTTGTGGTTGTTGAAATGAGGAGAAACAGTGTCATTGGTACTTAACAAGTAGAGAGGCAAGGGATGCAGGTAAACGTCCCATGACGTACAGGGAGGCGACAAAGAATTACCTTGTCTTAGTGTCGGTGCTGAGAAATGCCAGGCTACAGGGGATTCACAAGGTAAAGGTGCCATTGCGTGTTCTAGCAGGATTTCCCATCTATCCTGTGCGTTGAAATCACCAGGGCTTATTTAGACGTGTGCTGCTGGCATGCTCCCAGAACTTCTGATTTGGAGTCTGGGCTAGGATGTGAGAGTCTGCATTCCTAACACATACCAAGGTGCGGCTGACACGTTGGTTCCAGCGCAATACTTTGTGAATCGTTGACCTAATTGACAGCAATCCCATCATTATCCTATCAGACTCTGAAGTTCCCAGAGTGGCCTTTGTGTGTGCTATCCCCCCCCCCACATTACTGGGGGGTCCCCCACAGACAACAGCTAGGAGATGCCGTTGACACGGAAATGTGATGAACTGATAGGCTCCACTTATTAAGTCACACTTGTGACTTGATTAGAAAATATTCTAGTTGGGAGTGTGTTCCAGATAACCACCGTTGCATAACAAATCACACCAGCATAGGTGGCTGGAAGTAGCAGCCATTGTATTATAGTTCCGTGCTTTTGTGGGTCAGCCGTTCTGGCTGAACTGGCTGATGTGCTTCATGAGGTACTGCTGGAAGCCACGCAGGCACTTACTGGCCGGTGGGTTGATTGCTCCAGGACACCGATACCTCACGGGAACTGTCTGAAGACTGAGTTCCACTAGTTCTGTCCACTGAAGTCTCCCCATGGCCTTTTCAGAATTGTCCTGGTGTCAGGGTTGATAGGCACCTGTGCAGGTTAGGGTTCAGGGAAAGCATCTGCTTGGCAAGAGGCTCTGTTGTGACCAGTTTCCTGGAGTCACCCCGCCTTTCCCACCTCTTTGAACTCAGTTCACAGGAACATTCAGATGCCAGGCTTGCTCTTTTTCCTGGCCTACTGATAGGTGCTTCTTCCAGGATGGAGGAAGTCCCAGCCACACACTCCCACTGCTATGGACTCTATCAAGCCTTTCCCACCACTACAGCCTATATCCTTTCAAAGGATGAATCAAAATTAATCCCCCCTCACTTAAATTGCTTCTCTTGGGTATTCTGTTTAGTGGCAAGAAAAGTAACTAATACATAGGAATTGATTGCACAGAGGATACACGGCCCACCAGGGGACAGTGAAAAATCCAGAGACTTGGAGGATGGGAAGGTTTGAGCACAAGGCAGTGGAACTTGGAGACACATTGCAGATGGAATCTGAAACCAACAGTGGCCCTGCCGAGCAGCCAATGGAGCAGAAGGAGATGTTCAGCTAAAAAGGGAGAGGAGGGGGTAGGGATTTCTCGTCCCTTCTTCCATCCTCCAGCTCCATACCATTGCCCCAGAAGAGCAACCTGTGGAGTGAGACCCCACCTTGACCCACAATACCATAAGGAGACAACATGAGAGGAAAACAGCCAAGATGGCCACCACCAGCATCCAAAGCTCCTCTCCCTCAGGCTTTTGCGGTCTCTCAAACAGCCTGCACATGTCCTCCAGCCCAAGGGCTCTGTCAGCTTCTCACAGCCATGAGGGCAATTCTGGCAAAGAATACCTTTCCTCACAAAGGCCTCAACTGCTCAGGGGTACAGTCTCAGTCACCTTACTGCTAAGGAAATCTGCCAGAACTTTCTCTTCCTATTTACTTAGAGTGTTGGTGTCCTGCAGCCACTGTCTCCCACAGGGTCCCATGGGCTCCCACTGCCTCTCAAGGCTCCCACTGCCTCTCAAGGCTCCCACAGCCTCCCACCGCCTGCCACTGCCTCCCACCGCCTCCCACGGGCTCCCATGGACTCCCACAGCCTCCCACGGACTCCCATGGGCTCCCACTGCCTCCTACGGCCTCCCACAGCCTCCCACGGACTCCCACAGCCTCCCACGGCCTCCCATGGGCTCCCACTGCCTCCTACGGCCTCCCACAGCCTCCCATGGGCTCCCACGGGCTCCTACGGGCTCCGGCTGGCTTTCCAGTGTTGTTAGCAGCTTGAGCTGGTCATCCATCAAGTTTTATAAGTTGCTCCCTAGCTGCAGCGCCTATGCAAGCCAGGCATCAAATGGCCCTGATTTTTACATATATTCTAGCCGTTTCTCTTTTCTAGCAGATGGTACTGTTTCGTTCTCAGTACTAGAAAGAAAGGAATTGGACACAAACGCTGTGCAGACCGTCAAAGAGAAGGGCGAGGCTCTCATGTTTAACTCCGAGCAGCTCCAGACACAGAACAGACAGATCTGCTGAGCCCTAATTAGTAGTTTTCCCCAGAACTTCCTGCCAGCTGCTCTTCTCCTTCCTTCCCAACGTCTACATTTTTCTCTTAGCACTTCGTGGAAAACTTACTCTTCGGGAAACAGCATGGCTCTGCTCGGTGTGTATCACAGATTTAAGCCCAGAAAGTTTTGATGGCTCTTTATTTTGCTCTAGACCTTCGCTATCAACAAATGTGAATCCACTAATAGGGTGAAACCAAACTCAAGACCCACCTTACTTTCATGGGCTGGATGTTTGTGGCCTTCTCAAAAGTCAGGCCGAACCGCTACGCTGTATAGGCAAGGCTTTTGGGAGTTGGTTACTTACGTCCTAAGGGTGGAGCTACAGAGAGCAACCAGTCTTTCTTTGCTGCCACCATGTCAGACAAGAAGACAGAAGTCTTCAGCCGAACCATACGGGCACCTTCATCACGGACTTCCAGACTCCCAAAGTTCAAAAATAAATTTCTGTCGCTTACAAACCACCTGGTTACAGTATTTTCACGATATGGCTTCCAAAGCTGACGAAGTCATACCGGAAAAGTAAGTCCACTCCCCATGATGGAAATAAAACCTTCCTCTATGCATAGCATACACTCTGCACAGACCGTTGCTGCGTTGCTGTGACTCCATCTAGCTCCCCGCCTGAGCCTTGAGAGAGCAACCTACAGCATCCAGACCCTACGACCTCCTCTTCTCTTTGTCCCTGTCAGGAAATGATCAGCTATTTTTCCTTCTGTAGGAACAGATAATATAGCCTGGGGTTCGTTGTCTGGGGTTTCCCTGGCAGGGGCGAGTCCTTCCGAGGCTAGCCGGGAGGTAGCTCTTGACAAAGCGGAAGTGGGAAAGGTGAAGGAGGCCTTCCATCTTTCTCAAAGGGGTACAGAAACCTCTAGAAAAGAGGCGTTCCTGTTTGTAGCTTCTAGAGATGGAAAAGAACAGTTTACAAAGTGTAAAATGGTCTTTCCTCATACGTTTACTATTCAACTGAGACTTTTAAAAGTGTGACTGATTGGTCGGCCAAAAGGGACCCGAAGAAGCATCCATTTCTCCTCCCACAAACTCTGTTCACTCAGACACCGATGCTCTCTCCAGGACCTTGCACCTATCCATCCTCCAGCCCACGCCCTCACCTCCAACAACAATTTTAACAACACGACACAAACTTGGCCCAGAACAGCCTTTCTCCAGAGAGCCCCATCCAGGCCGGAACACCAGTGTCTCTCATCCTGCTCCTTCAACCTTTTTTTTTTTTAAGGCAAAATCGCCTTAAACTGCCCAGATTAGCCCTGAAATTTTCATCCTCTTGCCTCATCCTCCCAGGTAACTGACGTCACAGACATGCGCACCAGCCCCAGCTGACGCCTGACGTCTTAAGCATGAACTACAAATTTGTATCCTTGAGAGTAGGTACAGGCAACAAGCTCTAATATCCAAACCAGCACCTGAACAGCAGAGGCAAAGCTAGACCACATGTGACCCTCCCCCATCTCGGTCCCATTTTCTGGACTCGGAATCAGACTTCCGTGACTGCGTGAACGAGGGTTTGGTATTCCATGGTTTCAAACACGTCAGGGCGAACAACTCCTGCTTGTATATATGGTTGTGCGGATGGAAGGCAGGCACTCTAGCTCTCTGCCACACCTCTAGTCCTCCTCCTTTTCTATAACTAATTTTTTAAAAGAGCCGCTTAAAAAACAAACAAACAAAACAAAACAAAAAAAAACTTGTTTATTATTGCCTGCACATACACCCGCAAACCAGAAGAGGGCATCAGATTACATTATAGATGGTTGGGAGCCACCATGTGGCTTCTAGGAATTGAACTCAGGACCTCTGGAAGAGCAGTCAGTAAGTAGTCAGTGCTCTTAACCTCTGAGCCATCTCTCCAGCCCTTATAACAAGTATTCTTAATACCACTTTTATGTTCAGGATAAAATCAATGTGCATAACTCAACTCACACATATCAAAAGGAAATCAGCACAATGCTTTGACATAAAAGATATAGTATTTATAATAAAGCAATGTGAATTTCAGTATGCAAAATATGAGATGTCGCAGCCCACTTATACTTCTCCATCGATGCACAGTGGCCAAGAACACAAAAGGACTCACATGAAACCACACAAGCAGCTTCTGGCATGGCCGCGGTGGCTTCCTAGGCTGCTGAAAATGCTCCTGATAACACAGTGGACAGCTATCATCCCCTGGATTTATGCGGTCATGCAAAATTCAGTGTACATTAGTCCAATGTAAGAAGCTCTCACATGAAATTTTAAAACTGAGCTGGTATGGAGGTCCCACTGGCACATGCTTTTTCAGCTACAGGTGTGCTCAGCATAACACAGAGCAGTCACCTGGGAAGATGGCTTAGTTCCACATCAGCACCAGGACTTGGGTCTGTAGCCCCATCACTCACCTGAACACTGGATATGCTGGTGTTGACTTATGAGCCCAGTGTTGGGGAGCCGAGACAGGTGGTTTCCAGTTGAGGAACACATCCTGTATTGACCTCTGGGGCCCACATGCACACACATGCACATGCACCCTCATGCCCATATGGGTTCACCATATCCGAGCCTTGCAGAATATAGGACAGGACTTTTGTCACTGGCTTCCACACACTAAATAGTATTAGTGAACTCAAATAGCCCAGCCGTGAGCTGAATGGGGGGGGGGCACATACCTGGGGTCCCAGGTACGAGGCAGGACATGAGTTGGAGATCAGCTTGAGCTCCATATCAGGTTAAACTCCAGGGTGCCTAGCAAGACTCCCTGAAAAAAAAGAAAAAGAAAAGGGAGAGAAAGAAATGGATGGGAAGAGAAAGGGAAAAGGAAAGCTATAACGAAAGAGGGCGGCGGGGGGAGGGGGGGGAGAAAGAGGGAAGACCCCAACCTTTCCAAATGTTTTCAAAGCCGTCAGTGTTTCCTGTCAACTCCCTTGAATGTTCCTTGAGTGTGTCACCAGTTAGCGTCTTCGAGTGCTTTCTGGGTGCTAAGAAAAGTTTTAAGAGCTTTATATGTACAAAGCTATAGCGCGTTGGTTTCTTTGCTCCAAATGAGGAAACTGAGGCACAGAGATGTTAAGGGCCTTCCCAGTCTCACAAAGCAAGGCTACAGGTGCCCTGAGAGGCAAGCTCGCACAGTCCTGTGTCCTCGTTAGCTCTCTCTCCTCTCCCTCTCCCACTCTTCTTCCTCTCTCCTGCTTCTCCTCTCTCTCTCTCTCTCTCTCTCTCTCTCTCTCTCTCTCTCTCTCTCCTCCCTCTTTCCCCTCTCCTTCCTTTTCCTCCTCTCCCTCCTCTCCTTCTCCCTCCCCTCCTTCTCCCTCATCTCCCTCTCCTTCCTCTCCTCAATTTGGAAGACTTTCAACCTGTTTCTAACAGTTTCTAGGCTCTGGTAATATGAAAATAACTTCCAGAGAAATCACGCAGATCACGTAATTTTACTGTGTCTGATTTTAAGCATGGAAACGTAGCAGTCTTCAGGAAACCCGTGAGAGCTCAGCTCTGGGCTTCCCTCCTTGACCCCTGAGTTTGTTTTCCATCCAGCGTTGCCAATCTCTTTCATCTTCTCTAGTGAGGTAACTAGGCCACAGCGGAGAGTCATAATTTACTGCCTTCTCCCTGCTTTTCCAATTATCCCGCCCGAGCCCCGATAATCTCCTCCTCGCCTCTCCTCACCTTTCACAGCTCTTCTGCTCGCTGAGTCAGACCACTGGGCACAGCGATGATAACCTGCCTTCGCTCCCCGTGTCATTCAAACAAAGCTCCGCCGCGCCAGATGGAGTGTTGGCGAAGCAATCTGCTCACCTCTCACCCAGGGTGACGAAGGAACGTGTCACAGGAGAGTTTCCAAGAGAAGATTTGGAATGCTGAGTTCCCCTGCTCACAGCTAAGCCCTCTTTAAATCCTGCCTTAGCAAACTCTACTTGGACCCCTGAGCAAGTGGATGCTGAGATTCTGATGGTCCCAAATTAAGATGTGGACAAGGTCTCATTTTCCACAAGGGCATATCATTGTCAAGTAAGTAGACGCAAGACAGGATTCCTCAAGCTCCACTTAATGTTCGGCTGTGGGTCTCTGCATCTGTCCCCGTCAGTTGCTGGGTGAAGCCTTTCTTCTGAAGATTATGCTAGTCTTCTGTCGACAAATATAGCAGAATATCATTAGCATTATCAGGGGTGGGCTTCTCTCATGGCATGGGTCTCAGGCTGGGCCAGTCATTGCTTGGCCATTCCCTCAATTTCTGCTCCATCCTATGCATCTTGTAGGCAGGACAAATTGTAGGTTTTGTGGCTGGGTTGGCATCACAATTCCTCCATTGGATATCTTGCCTGGTTACAGAAGATGGCTGGTTCAGGCTCTGTATCCGCCATTGCTAGGAGTCTTAGCTGGGGTTGCCCTCATAGATTCTTGGGGGTTCCCTTTGTCCTAGGTTTTTAGCTCATCCTAGAGCTGCCCCCTTTCAAGTCTCAGTTTTCTTTCCCAGTATTCTCTTCCTGCATCCTCCCAACACCCGATTCCTCCTTTTCCCTTCCCACCTCCAACCCCTGTCCAGTCCCATCCACTCACAATGTCTATTCTATTTCCCCTCCCAGGGAGGTTCTAGAACTTTCCTTGTTACTTAGCTTCTTTGGATCTGTAGATTGTAGCATGCTATCTTTATAAGTGAGCATATGCCTTATGTGTGTTTCTGGGTCTGGGCTACCCCCCTCAGGTTGATATTTTCTAGTTCCATTCATTTATATGCAAATTTCAGGGTATCATGGTTTTTTTTTATAACTGAGTAGTATATGTGTAAATGTACATTTTCTTTACACATTCTTTGGTTGAGGGACATCTAGGTTGTTTCCAGTTTCTGGGCATTACAAATAAAGTTGCTGTGTACATAGTTGAGCAACTGTCAGGAGTTGTATAGCTGGGTCTTGAGGTAGATTGATCCCCAATTTTCAGAGAAACTGCACAATTGATTACCAAAGTGGCTGTACAAGTTTGCACTCCTACCAGCAATGGAGAAGTGTTCCACGTACCCCACATCCTCACCAGCTGTTGCTTGAATTTTTTATCTTAGCCATTGTAACAGGTATAAGATGGGATCTCAGAGTTGTTTTGATTTGCATTTCCGTGATGACTAAGGATGCCGAACATTTCTTTAAGTGCTTCTCAGCCATTAGAGATTCCTCTATTGAGAATTCTGTGTTTAGATCGGCACTCTATTTTTAAATTGGATTATTTGGTTTGTTGATGTGTAGTTTTTTGAGTTCTTTATATATTTTGAATATCAGCCCTCTGTCAGATGTGGGATTGTGTAGATCTTTCCCATTCTATAGGCTGCCATTTTGTCCTTTTGACAGTGTCCTTTGCCTTACAGATGCTTTTTAGTTTCATGAGGCCCCATTTATTAATTTTTGGTCTTACTGCCTGAGCAGTGATCTATTCAGGAAGTTGTCCCCTGTGCCAATCTGTTCATGGCTCTTCCTCACTTCTTCTTCTGTCAGTTTCAGTGTACCTGGTTTATATTGAGGTATTTGATCCACTTGGCCTTGAGTTTTGTGCAGGGTGATAGATATGGATCTCTTGTCTACATGCAGACATCTAGTTAGACCAGCACCATACAGTGTTTGTGGCTATTGTGAAGGGTACTGTTTCCCTGATTTTTTTCTCAGCCTGTATTCAGCTGTAGGAGTTCCCTGACAGAATTTTGGGGTTGCTTTTATACACACACACACACACACACACACACACACATATATATATAATCAAAAAATAGCAATACTTTAACTTCTTTCTTTTGAATTTGTATCCCCTTGATCTCCTTTAGTTGTCTGATTGCTCTAGCTAAAACTTCAAGTGCTATTGTACAGATATGGAAAGCCTTGTTTTGTCCCTGAATTTAGCGGAATTGCTTTAAATTTCTTTCCATTTAAGTTGATGTGGGCTATTTGCTCGCAGTATATTGCCTTTATTGTGTTTAGGTATGTGCTTTGTATTCTTGATCTTTACAAGACTTTTTTTTAAAAACAAGACTTTTATCATGAAGTGGTGTTAGATTTTTGTCAAAGAGTTTTTCATCTAATGAGATAGTCATGTTTTTTTTCTTCCAACTTGTTTATGTGGTGGATTACACTGACAGATTTTCATATGTCGAACGACCCCTGCATCTCTCTTGAATGAAGCCTACTTGATCATGGTAGATGATAGTTTTTGTTTTTGTTGTTGTTGTTGTTGTTGTTGTTGTATTCTTGGATTTGGTTTGTGAATATTTTATTGAGTATTATTACACTAATGTTCATGAGGGAAATTGGTTTGAAATTTTCTTTCTTTGCTGAGCTTTTGTGTGGTTTAGGTTTCAGGGTGACTGTGACCTCATAAAATGAATTTGACAATATTCCTCTGTTTCTATTTCTTGGAATAATTTGAGGACTATTGGTATTAGCTCTTCTTTGAAATTCTGATAGAATTCTGCACTAAAACCATCTGGCTCTGGGTTATTTTTGGTTGGGAGATTTTTAATGATTGCTTCTATTTCCTTAGGGATTATAGGTCTTTTTAAATTGTTTATTTAACTTAACTTTGGTAAGTGGTATCTATTAAGAACCCCTCCTCTTTTAAAGATTTTTCCAGTTTTATGGAGTACAAATTTTTGAAGTAAGACCTAACAATTCTCTGGATTTCATCAGTGTCTATTATTATGTTTCCCTTTTCATTTCTGATTTTGTGGGTTTGAATATTCTTCTCTCTGCCTTTTAGCTACTTTGGTTAAGGGTTTGTCTATCTTGTTGGTTTTCTCCAAGAACCAGTTCTTGGTTTTGTTGATTCTTTGTATTTTTCCTTTTGTTTCTATTTTATTGATTTCAGCCTCAAGTCTGATTATTTCCTGCTGTCCACTCCTATTGGGTGTGTTTGCTCTTTTTGTTCTGGAGCTTTTAGGTGTGCTGTTAAGTAGCTAGTATGAGGTCATACTAATTTCTTTATGAAGGCACTTAGTGCTATGAACTTTTCTCTTGGTTAATGCTCTCATTGTGTCCCATAAGTTTGGATATGGTGTGTATTCATTTTTATTAAATTTTAGGAAGCCTTTAATTTCTTTCTTTATTTCTTCCCAGATCCAGTAGTCATTCAGTAGAGATTTCTTTAGTTTCCATGAATTTGTAGGGTTTTTTTTTGTTGTTGTTTCTGTTGTTGTTGAAGTCCAGTGTTAATTCATGGTGGTGTGATAAGGTATAGGGGCTTATTTAAATTTTCTTGTATCTCTTGAGATTTGCTTTCTGACTAAATATGTGGTGGATTTTGGAAAAAGTTCAGTGAGGTGCTGAGAAGGTATATTTGTTTGTGTTTAGGTGAAATATTCTGTAGATATTTGTTAGGTCCACTTGAGTCATACCATCTGTTAGTTCTATTATTTCTCTGTTTTGTTTCTGTCTGGGTGACCTGTCCATTGGTGAGAATGGGGTTTTGAAGTCTTCTACTACAAATGTGTGGGGCTTGATGTGTTATTTAAGCTTTAGTAATGTTTCTTTTATGAATGAGAGTGCCCTTGCATTTGGGGCATAGATGTTCAGAATTGAGATGTCATCTTGGTGGATTTTTCCTTTGATGAATATGAAGTGTTGTCCTTCCTCATCACTTTCGATCAATTTTAGTTGAAAGTCTATTTTATTAGATACTAGAATTGCTATACCAGCTTGCTAGAAATCTTTTTCCAGCCCTTTACTCTGAGGTAATGTCTATCTTTGTTGCTGAGGTGTGTTTCTTGTATGCAGAATGATAGATCGTGTTTTCTCATATATTTTCTTAGCTTTTGTCTTCTTATTGGGGAATTGAGTCCATTGACGTTGAGAGATAGGAATGACCAATTATTTAATTCCTGTTATTTTGATGGTGGTGGTGGTAGTGTGAGTATGTATGTGTGTGCATGTGCACGTGAGCACGTGCTTCCTTTCTTTGGTTTTGCCGGTGTGAAATTGTTTATTTACTGTGTTTTCTTGAGTGTAGTTAATCTCCTTAGGTTGGAGGTTTCCTTCCAGTATCTTTTGTAGGTCTGGATTTGTGGATAGATATTGTTTAATTTGGTTCTGTCATGGAATATCTTGTTTTCTCGTCTATGGTGATTGAGAGCTTTGCTGGGTATAGTAGTTTAGAAAGACATCTGTAGTCTTTTAAAGTCTGCAGCACATCTGTCCAGGCCCTTTTGGCTTCTAGACTCTCTGTTAAGAAATCTGGTGTAATTCTAATAGGTCTACCTTTATATACTACTTGGCCTTTTCCGTTGCAGCTTTTAATATTCTTTTGTTGTTCTGTATATTTACTGTTTTGATTATTATGTGGCAGAGGACTTTCTTTTCTAGCCCAATGTAATTGGTGTTTTACAAGTTTCTTGTATGTTTATAGGCATCTCTTTTTTTTTTTTTAGGTTAGGGACATTTTCTTCTTTGATTTTGTTGAAAATACTTTAGCTGGGAATCTTCTCCTTGTTCTATTCTTATTATTCTTAGGTTTGGTCTTTTCATAGTGTCCAGATTTCCAGAATGTTGTTGTTTCATTCTTGTTTTTTGAAACAGGGTTTCTCTGTTTGTATCTCTGCCTGTCCTGGAATCACTCTGTAGACCAGGCTGGCCTCGAACTCACAGAGATCCACCTGCTCCTGCTTCTCGAGTGCTGGGATTAAAGGCGTGTGCCACCACCGCCCAGCTTCTGGAATGTTTTGTGTCAGGAACGTTTTAGATTTAACATCTTCTGTGGTCGATGTAGACATTTCTTCTATCGTATCTTCTACACCTGAGATTCTTTCCTCCATCTCTGGTACTCTGTTGGTGATGATTGAGCCTATAGTTCTTTCTTGCTTAACTAGGTTTTCCATCTCCAGGATTCTCTGTTTCTGTTTTCTATATTGTTTCTGTTTCCATTTTCAGGTCTTAAGCAGCCTTATTCATTTTATTTACCTGTTTGTATTTTCCTGGATTTCTGTTTATTTTCTTCTTAAAGGCTTCTATCAGCTTCATAAGACTGGATTCAATATAATTTTCTTCTGCTTCAGCTGTATTGGCATATTCAGGGCTTGCTGCAGTGGGATAGCTGGGCTCTGGTGATGCCATATCCCCTGCCTGTTGCGGACTGTGTTCTTACACTGGCTTCTAGTCATCTGGGGTTGGGGTTATTATAGGTTTTGGTTCTGACTTCTGAATTTATCTTTGTTAGATAGGTTTTTTTCCTTTCTTTTTATGTTTTCTCCCTTGGTTTGCATTTCTCCTCTGATCTTCTGGCCTGAGTAGACTTGGGTTCTACTCCAATCCTGATACTAGAGTGTCCCTCCTGGGGTTTTTGTGGCCTGGAGACCTCTGGGGTTTTGGATACCAGCTTTGCATTCATTGTCATCTATCTCTCTTGTTTTATTCCTCTCGTCCCACCTGCTGGACCCTTTTGACAATACAACCCAGCCTTGTAGCTTTTTATGTCAGCAATGGTTCTGGTCTTTGCTTCATTTCAAGCTCTGGTCACATATTTTTCAGCTCACTCTGGCCATTTGAAGATGATTTGAGTGATACACACCCTCTTCCTCTCCCTCTAGGCCCCCTCTTCTTCAGGCCCAGTCCCTCTTGTACCCCAGACCCCTTGATTCCACTCCTGGCTGCAAATAGCTCACTGGTAGATTTGCTTATATCCTACTTTGTGACGTGTAATATATATCAGTTGATATCAGGCTGTGAGCGTTCTTTGAATACGATGTGTGCTTAATTCAGTTTTATACTCATCCTTTCATTTAGCAAATGCCTTACCCACTGGAACACTCACCAAGTGTTGATTCTGTAAACTAAGATGACATTTAGCCTTTAGCACTGGTGACAATGCAATCAAAAGGGTCTTTCTGATGAATGGGGAAGGTGTATAGTGTTATCTCAGGAACACTGAGAATTGGGGGAAGGAAGAGCAGTGCTTTCTCTAAATGCCTCACACAACACTGATCCTTCCAAGTATCTGAAAAGGCATAAGAAGCATTGCTTTGGGGAGCTGGAGGAGTGGTGGCTTGAGAGCATTTTCATTCTGTGCCATTCTATGTCATTCGGTGTCACTCTGCGTCATTCATTGTCATTCAACATCACTTCACATCACAATGCCTCATTCAGCATCATTCTACATCATTCAATCTCAGGAGCCAGAGCGCGGGCCATGATATGTTTGGACAAGAGGTCCGAGCATCTTCTCTGCTGGTGTGTTCATGAACACCATGAACATGAACATGCTCATGAACATGGTCTAACAGTGCTGGTTCATCATCGTCATCATTGTTGTTGTCATCATCATCATCATCATCATCATCATCATCATCATCATCGTCCTTCAATCTCCCACTACACTATGAGGTACTTAAGGATGTGAACCTATTACTTAGCTAATTCTCTTTTTGTTTGTTTGTGTAATGGGAAAACTCCTCAGTATGTATCCAGCTTGGCCTTGAAATCGAGGTGTTCCTTCCTTCTCAGCCTCCCATGCCTTTGGAATTACAGGCATGGACCACCATATTAGAGGCAACTGTTAGTTATAATGCCTGGTGTATTGTTGCTCAAAAAATAGAGATAGAACATCAAACTCAACTTGATATAGAGTATGTTAGAAACCACTCACGTAATGACACACCACTATTAGAAAATGGGGAAAGTATTAACCAGTTATTATGTTTAATTAAAAATGTTCTCTGACAGCATTCATAATGCCTTACATTGTTTTAGGTGTATGTATGTATATGTTGTGAGTGTGTCTGTGTGCGAATGTTTGTATTGTGTATGTGTGTATAGGGGTGTGCAGGGTCCTGAAGTGACATGCTGATGTGTTAGTCAACAGCTCTCTCCTTTATCAACTGAGGCAGGGTCCCTCACTGAGTATAGAGCTCATCCATTCCAGCTACTCCAGCTTCTCCAGCTACTTCAGCTTCTCTAGCTACTGTAGCTAGCCAGTTTGTCCCAAGGACCCCCTGTCTCTGCCTTCCCAGGGCTGAGAATGCAGGTGATCACTGTTTTGCCAGGTTGTCATGTGTGCTCTGCGGACCTGAGGGCTAGTCCTCATGCCTGCACGGCAGCTGCTTTATCCACTGAGCCATCTCCCTAGCCCTCTCAAACATATCAAAATTAGCTCTGAGTGGTTTTATCTTAGCAAGCTCCATAGACCACATGTATAGAACTGTCTGGGTTACAATACTTCTCACACGCATTGCAGATTCAGGTGCCCCGTCCCAGGGTAAGCAAATGCTGCTGTTTGCCCTGGATGTGAGAACCTGCATTTACAAGTACACCAGAAGTAGTGCTAAGGTAAACTGGCATTTTAGGACATCTACCTCAAATGAAAAATGGCAGCACTGTTGTAAGGAGAGTAAGGTCAGCTGTCCAAAAGCCCCTAGGGATTCTGTCTCTGATAAGCCATTTGTTGCCCTTGATGAGTTAAAGCCAGGAAGCATCAAGAAAGCCTCACAAGATTCGTTCCAGATGTGCAATAGCATGAAAACCACATCCCTTAAAGGTCAACACCACATACAGGACCAGAGCTCTGGGCCATCCAAAAAGTACCAGCGAAGGAAGACGTAGGAGCTGGGGTGGGACAAAGAAATTTTAAGTGAAGAAAGGTAAAGTTTCACAGGCTTGCCAAGAATGTGGGACACAGACAAGTGCTTGGAATCCAGAAGAATTTTGGACATCTTCCTACCAGGAAATTGGATGCTTTTGGTGTTGATATATTTGGAAAAGTAGTAATTTTACAATTTCTGGCAGTTTTAGGATTTTTTTAAAAGGGAAAGAATATGAGTCAGATAGAGACAGACCAGGTAGAAGACTACTATGATGAGCCACACACAAAGCAAAAAGAATTGAACTAGGACTTGACCATAGATTGAATAGAAATTAAAAAAAATATGAGGCATATTTCCAAGTAAAGACAGAAGAACTCGGGAAGCAGTTGTAGCTGAGGTTGCAAAAGAAAGAAATCAAAGACGGGCATCTCCTTTAATCTTGTAAGTATTGATCATAGAGCGAGCATACTCATTTGTAGACAGAGATATTCTCTCTCTCTCTCTCTCTCTCTCTCTCTCTCTCTCTCTCTCTCTCTCTCTCTCTCTCTCCCTCAGCCTTTCCATAGCAATTTTTTTTCACAGTGAGATATCTACTTCATGGTTCTGTCTGCATGCATCTCCAGGCATCTCCCTGTGGCACCCTGGAGTGAGCTTTTACCAAAGAGGTGTCTGATTCCTCTGTTGAGAACACATAGGATCTGGTTAAGGGAAGAAGAAGAAGAAAAAAGGCCAGTGTAACAGTGCTAGTATGTCAAATCTTGGCATCTTAGACCCTCAGTGGAAATACTCTGAAATGAGTGCTAAATGATAGCTAGCTAGATTATAGATGATAGATAGATGATAGATAATAGATGATGGATAGATAGATGATACATAGATGATAGATAGATAGATGATAGACAATAGATGATAGATAGATAGATAGATGATAGATAGATAGATAGATAGATAGATAGATAGATAGATAGATAGAAGATATTTCATGAATGGTAAATGGATGGATGGATGGATGGATGGGTAGTTGAGGGCTGAAAAGATGACTCTGCCAGTAAAATTGCTTGCTGCCTGATACAAGCCTGACAACCTGAGTTTGGTCCCCAGAAATCACATAAAAGTAGAGGGAGAGGACCAATTCCACAAAGTTTTATTTCGACCTTATACCCTTGCCATGGTATGCACAGCCACCCACATACAAGTAATGACAATAATAAATAATATGGGAATGATAGATGACCGTTATTTAGATACATGAAAAGTCATAACTATGCCTCAGATTGTTGATGGATTGATATGCAGGTTAATATGTAGATGATAGATAGATAGATAGATAGATGATAGATAGATAGATAGACATGATAGATGGGTAGATAATCATGGCTGGGACAAAATGGTCAGTACATGTGATAATATGTGACGTCTAAAATGGGGGAAAGAAGCTGGGGCGATGGCTCACTCAGGAGAGCTAGGACCTGAGTTCAGATTCCCAGCAGACCCATTAAGGCACCAGCACAGTGACTTAAACACTGTACACTCAGTCCTGCAGCAGGATGGAAACAGGATCATCCCAGGGACTTGCCAGCTAGTCAGTGCAGTCAGAGGGTGAACGCCAGGCTTATTAAGAGAACTTGCCTTAAAGAAGAATAAGGTGAAGTGATTGAGGAAGACAGCAGATACCAACGTCCTACACACACACACACACACACACACACACACACACACACACGCACACTCAAACACACATATACCACACACACACTCACACACACAAATACCCCATACACACACACTCCACACACAATCACACACACCATATACAAACACAAATGCCACACATACACACTCACACAATACACTCTAACTCACCACACACATACACTATCACACACCACACACACACACACACACACACACACACACACACACACGTGCAGTCACAGGGGCCACTCACAGAGTGTTTATCACACAGGCACTGAGCTAAGTTCTGTACCTATTCTGTTGCTTTCAGTCCTCACAGTGGATTTATGGGAAGGAGACTAGCGCAGAGAGGTTAAATACATGGGCCTGTATTTACACAGGCCAGCTTCCCTACTACTGAGAGAATTCTCAGATGACTCTCAAAATCTGAAAAAAGAAATGCCAAGGAGGGAGAGGAGGCCAGATGAGCTGACTCTCCCCCAAGCTAACAGCCTCTCCCACAAACATTTGCACTCACAAACAGCTGTCTCGAACAAAGCCTATGTGCGGCTAAGTGAAAATCCTTTCCTGGCCTTGCACGGGGACCTTGATGCAAGCAAAGCTTCAGATGCAGCCACCACCCCCATCAGAGCGAGAACATCTGTGTTGACAAAAGCACCACAATTTAACCTTGTTATTGGGCTAAGCACAATGGATGCAAGTGATGTAAAACAAGCAAAGGCTTGCGAGGTGCAAGATGGAAGGATAAACTCTCTTCCCTTAGTGGCCATTAGAACGGTGCCCGTCTGATGAAGCCACCTGTGGCTCCTAGGGTCTGGCCTGGAGGTGCTAACTTCCTGTCTGCGGGACTCTGCGATTGTAGATATTTAGAAAAAAAAATATCGTAACGGTGTGAAAGATGACACGATTGTTTTGTATTCCCACTGGGTGTTTCTCCTGCTGTGAGAATGTATAGGGTCAGAAGCCCACAGTGAAGTACCGCTGGCAAGTGATGGAACAGGAGCGAGTAGCGACTTGTCCAGATCCTCAGACACCACTGAGCAAGCCCCAGTGAGGAATGCTCACGGGGTGGGGGTGGGGGGTTGATTTTAGGTAGAAGACACACCCAGTTGCCTAAGGTGCCACAGCGGCCCAGATCCTCTTGATTTTCTGACACCGTGATTGCTCTAGGGGCAGGGTTAGAAGCAGTCCCCCCCAACTTCCATGTTGGGGGTGGTTGGGGCGTGATGTCAAGGCTTGAGTCATCTACTCCGCTACAAAGTCCAGAATCTGAGAGGGCAGTCAAAATGGTCTGAGAAGAACCCGCTGGGGCTCATCGCAGAATTCCGCACACAGGAAGTTAGTTAGGACCTCCAGCCTACACCATAGGAGCCACAGGTGGCTTTATCAAACAGGAATAGACAAGATCAGAGCAGGAGGGAACTGAAAATACAGTCTGAACTGGCTGTCCATGAAGGGTTGTCACCCACATGTGCTTCCGAAAGCCAATTCACAGGAAGGCATCCCTAGCTCAGGCTGCTGAGTCAGCCCCTCCCCAACCCCTCCCCTGCCCCTTCCCAGCACCCCTCCCCAGCCCCTGCAAGTTGGGAAGTAGGAAACACCGCCCGACCCCCCGCACTCCCCCCCCCCCCGGGCTCTGACCTATATGGAAGCACAGGAGTGTTGGTTCTGGGTGAATGTGCCAACTTCTGGGGACACTAAGGGTACCATCCTTCTCTGGCATCAGCCAAGGATGTGGGGATACAGGATGTAATGTAGAGAGCAGCTGCCTTACTTAGGCTTCACTTTCAGCAAGATGAGTACCATGTCCCTGGACCTGTACCTAGTCCATACAAATAGAAAGAGAGTCAGCAGGTCTAGTGCATCTGCGAGTAAGGTAAGGAATGTTATGGAGACAGGCCACAGATGTGGACTTGTAAGGTACTAGGGCAATCAGGTGCTGCATGCAAAGGTCCACCACCGGCCAGGAGATCGCAACGCCTCGATCTGACCAAGAGAGTTCTTTGGTTGCTGAATTCCATATTTAAATTTAGACAGCAAATGGAAAAAAAAAACAGTCTTTACAACTCTAAATACACTTTCTACTACAGAGAATGGTGACTGAAGCAAAAGTAAAAATAGCAGCTCACACCACGATTTGAGGAAATCTAAATCTGAAAATGATCATTTTTATTTGCATGCTACCAAATAAGGACATCGGGGAAGCAGTGAGTCACCAAGATTCTAGCGTTTACCAGGCTGTGACACGAGGAGGGAGCCTTCTTTAGTAGATGAGACTTGGAGGCTCTATAGAGCTAATTATAATTTTAAACACTCACCTCGACCCCCCCAGTGTGGAACCTTGTGCACCTATCTGAAAAAATGGGCCGGACTGCTTTTCAGAATTCTTAGGAGAGTGACATCCATGCTTCAGACTCTCAGACTCTCTCAAAGTCTCACAGTTGGGGAAAACCTCAACCTTTTCAAAGATTTTCCACCCTCCGCTATCTCAGCCGGATCCCACTTGGTTTTCACAGGATCCTTGAGGCAAAGAATGGAACTATCCTATAGAAGCATCGCTGAACTGTGGCTTGCTTTGCAGAGACAGGGTGAATCACCATCCAGGAGGGGGTGGAGGAAGGATGACACAAAGGAAAAAGGAGATTTAGAGATCTGAGCTCGCTGTTGCCATGCCACATGGTCCCTGGCGAAATCCCAGCCAAGGGTTTCAGGCGCTCACTGCCTGCCAGCCTGCTGTCTTCTTCTTTGGCTCCGAGCAGACAGCTTAAAGAGAGTTTGCGCGAATGTTCTGGCCTTTTGTTTGGGATTTTCCTCTGCTTGTTGACTAGTTAGTTGTCTGCAGAGTGTGGGGGGTGGGGGGGGTGGGTGGGCTGTGGAAATCTGTTTGCTTTAAATGGGCCGAACAGCCTGTAAAGCGCACAAGGCTGCTGCTGTTGCTGCTGACTTATTTTGGATGTGCAGGGACGTGTACTGAGTTGCTCATCTGGGACTTAAAACTTTTCTGTCTCCGTGTGACACAGGAGGACTTTAAAGGGGACTGCAGCTCTTTTGGGATGTTTCTGCAAGGTGGTACAAGAAAAATGTGTTTATTTCTCAGCATATAATCAGCTAGCTGCATCTCCCCCAAGATGATGATGATGATGATGATGATGATGATGATGATGATGATGATGATGATAATGATGACGATGATGACAATGATGATGACAGGGTCTTGCAAAGAAATCTGTATTACTGAACCTTCTTGAGGGCCATTCCCCCCTTCACCAGGAGACTGCCAAACATGGTTCCAAAGGTGGAAGATATTCCTTGTTCTTATACTACAGGAGTCAGTCTGGTCCTGCATCAAAAGGGGACTTCAAACCCCTGCATCACAAGAGAAATGGTTTCTGGGGAGGTGTGCAGAACTATAGCCAGTTTTACATATTATCATAACAAAAATATCAAATAAATATGGCAGGCACGGTGCTGCCTCCTTCGTTATATAAAGGAGAAATAAATGAAGGAGTCGCCACTGAGCTAGGGAAGCCCTTCTGTCCCACCCTCTCAGTCATCACCCATCTTCCTGTAAGGACCCTCAATGGCTGCCAGGAAGGAGCCTATGACTGTGGTCACATCAGGTCAGGGCGTGCTGGGTGTCAAAATAGCAAGAGGCAGGTCACATGGACCAGGGATGGGCAAAGTAGATCTGGTCCTGCCTTTATCTCTAATTACTCGTGTGACTTTGGATAAGCATTTCACCTCCTTCCTCCATCTCTAAAATGACAGGCTGGGACAAGGTTCTCCAGAGTCTCCAGCAGCTCCGGTGGGTGGGTGAGGGTCGGATTAGATCCTTTTATTAAGGACCTGTGCGAAGGCTGTGAAGAAAAAGCTCACGGTGCCAGCTACCAGCAAAAGAGCAGACTCTGGAGGAGCTGTGAAAATGATCCACGAGGAGTCCCTGCAGTGGGTTGGGGGGAAAAAAAACTATAGAAATGGGGAACTGTGTTGTAAAGTACAACCCGAGTGGAGCTCTATGAGGCCACACAAAACGGGGACACGTTAGAGCAGAGCAGCCAGGCGTTTGAAGGCAGCCTGTGTCCCCACCACATTCTGCAGTCTCTCCCCATGATAATGCAGCACCTTGTGCGCACAATTAAATGTCAGCCACGGAAAACATTTCCCTTGGCTTTGTTGTTCCAGCACCGGATTCTTTTGTCCTCCATATAATGGATATGCAGAAACAATGACAGAACAGAGATCCCCCCCCCAAAGCGACGACAAACACAGTGCTGCTTCCTCCCTTCCTCCCTCCCTCCCTCCTTCCTCCTTGTCCCCACCCTCTAAAATAAATCATTGTGCAGGGAGAAAAAAAAATCCCATTGTCTATTGTCCACGGAAGATCAAGATCTGCCTAGGAACAGCTCAGGAGGACGCCGCAGTGCGCCACGGTGGCCGGTAGGTGGCACACGAAGGCAGCGCTGGCGGGAGCGCGGCGGTGGCGAAGAAGTGGGTGTCGCCTCCCGCAGCCGCCGCCACCCCCGCCGCCTGCCGCCCCCCTCCTCGCGTGCTAATTGCTGGAACCTCCACTGGGACTTAGGTCCCGGAGAAAGAGAGAGGGAAGGAGGCGGGGAAGGGAAACGGGGATCTAGCTCCAAAACACACAAAGCCTCTGGGGCCTCTGGCGGCCCGGAGCAGGACGACCTCTCTCTGGTCTCTGTCTCCCGGCAAAGCTGCGGCATCCCCGACTCCCACCTGAGAAGAGCGGGGACCCCTGACCTCAGCCTCCCGTAAGGCTTTGGAGACCTGCCGTTGAGCAGCAGGAAGCTTGCAAGTGGACACCTTTGCTGGGCATCCCCGCGCACGTCCCCCAAGGAGGAGCCACTGCTGACCTGGTCCCCTCCTTGTCGAGGGCCTGTGCTGCAACTGAAGCCAAGATGAACGCTCCACGGCTTAACTGGCCTCCGCCCTCTACGGGAGAACCTAGTGTTTAGGAAGGTGTATTGGCAGGTGGGGGCTTTGTGACCTTGAATTTACTAATACCTCATCACCCCCTACACCTCCCCGGCTATCAGTCACAGGCTGTAATACTCTGCCGCCTGAGACTGTGAGGATTTCGTTAAAAAAAAAAAGTGGTGCTTAACTTAGGGGGCCAGATAGCGTTAACAACCTACTACCGGTTGGAGGACCTCTCCTCCAGTCTACAACCCTTAGGACAGACCTGACATCTCTGTCACCAAGTTGGAAGAGGAAGTGCTCCAACTGAATGTACAAGGATGTCTGAGCTCCCATCTGTGGCCTCTGCCGAAGCTGTGTGAGGCCTCCCTCCTCCTCCTGGAATTCATCCTCCTGTGATTTATACCCAGTCTCTGTTGGGGCCCTCTGAGACAGAAGCATGCATACCATAGGTCTTGGAGTCAGGCTCGCCAAGTTGGAGACCTGCGCCGCCCCCGCTATCCCGCCCATCCTCCCCCCCCCGTCCCCTCCCCCACCTCCGCCCCTGCCCTTAGTAGCTGGGAGGTCACATGAGTCTTTCACCTCCCTGAGCTTCTGTAGTGGCCATGGAGCCTCCTTCAGAGTCGTGGTGAAGAGCCGCAGAGATAAATCATATAAACTGCCCAGCATGCACTAAAGTCAAAAATTTAAATTTCACAGTTACAGTCGGACCACCAGAAAACAATGGAAGTTTGCTGAGAAAGCCACAGATCTACCAGAGGTGGACCCATCAATTGCTGACAGCAGCTTCTCTCGGCTGAGTCAGGAAGGTCATTTCTTTCCCTTCTAGGAGAAGAGCAGAAATCCAGCGAGGAGCCCAGCTATCGCCAGACACTTAAGTAGGCTTCTTAACTCTTTGGCAGATGCCGGATGCCCATTTTAAAGTAACACTCTAGCACAGGCGAGCCTGTAGGAGTGGGGCTAGATTTAAATCTGTATTCTAAGCCCTGGTCTGTGCCTGGCAATTGGTGACTTCTCTTTCCCTGTAAGCACAGTTCCCAAGCGGAGGTTGGGTAGCTGGTTAAGGCACCAAGCCCTGTCCCTGTTGGGGCATCTTGAGAGTATGTCTGTCATGCCGAACACCTGCCCAAGGCGGTTGGGAATTCAGGAGCCCCTGACCTTATTTTAAAAGGGCACTTAAGTGTCTCCACAGCATCCGATTTATAGAATTCTTGGGAGATTCAGGCATTAGGTGGACCATGCCCTCAGTCAGTTGCCACAGGCAGTGGCAGGCAAAGAGGTAGCTATTGTATCTTGTCTCCCAGATGAGCCAAAACTTGCCTCCCCGCCTACATACCCTTGTATGTTTCCTTCCCATATTAAGCAAGGAAGTTTCCTTCCCATGTAAAGCAGTGAGCATTGCACAATGACAAATGTGACTTCTAAGGCTCGTGCTGCACAGGAGACAGGGTGCCTGCTATCTTGCTCTTTCAGGTGTCACTCAGCTCTAGAGACAACCAGGTAGTGTGTCATGGGAATGCTCAAGCAGCAATATGGAGTGGGGCTGGACCTCTTGCCATCAGCCATCAGCAGCCATGAGCAACTTGCCAGCTATGTGTGTGTGAGCCATTTGGAAGTGGCTTCTCAAACGCTAGGCAAATCTTCGTATGTCCTGCCAACCTCTTAGCAGGACGAGAGGCCTTGGACCGTATTCATGCAGTTAGGCCATCCCTGAATTGCTGATGGAGATCCTGAAAATAACGAACCAGTAAATATATACATACAAATATGCTTAAGCACCCTTGACACAGCATAGAGAACTAACATAATATTTTAAAGGATCAATGATGTTTGCACTGCCACAATGGGGCTGTTGGCCAGGGTCCTGCCCCTCACCTGGTCAGTGCTTGATTTCCATGCACAGGTGGCATCTAAACCCTCCACCCACCCCGACCCCCGCATTTTGATCTACACTGAATGTCATATCTCTAAGGGGATTCAGAGGTATTCTCACCTCGTTGAACTAACTATAGTCTGACCATTAGTTTTCAAAGTGGCTGGAGGCGGGGCCTTCCCTCCCTGTCTACCCACACCTCCCCTCCTGACAGGCTGCCCTGTCACTTGGACCAGGTATAAATTGCCAGCAATGTCTGTGTCTTTGGTCTTACTGTGATGTACTGGATCCAGCCCAGGACAGAGATGGAGGTGGGGTCTAAGTCTTTGATCTTTGTGTCCACACCTGAAAAGCCGATCAGTAGGCGGTCTGAGTTGGGTTCCTTCGGTGTGACGGGCAGAACTGGCCTGTATGTACGTCAGCTGTGAATGCTGCACTGACTAGCTTGCTCTCTTCCAACCTGGTCATTTTTGGGAACCAGCCACCCATGGACAGATGCACGCCACTGAGTCCTCGCCCATAGAAGAGTGATGGCCATTCCTGCACACTGATAGAGCTCCCCTCAGCTGGTCCCACTTAAGAACTGTGTTTCATTCAAGCACAGAAAATGACAGTTACCTGGTGATGGTTTGGGGGCTAAGCAAATGCTACTTGAAGTTTTACACTTTCATAAAGCCACTACCAAAAAGCACAGTTCATTCCTATTTTAAGTCTACTCATGCAGGCACTTTCTGGGTATTTCTACATTTAGATGGAAGCTGGGACTCGCACGGACCCTGAGGCCCCCAGATTCAGTACTGGAGTCGGCTCATCTGCAAACCCTGCCTCTGAAAAAAGGAACGCCGATCCCCTTAAGTCCATGTCTTATTTTCAATATGACACGAAGTTGCAGCTTTTTTATTTTTTTTTTCAGAAAGTTTAATTTCTGTTGTATTTTTAGGCCCCCAGAGTATTTTATTTACGGTGAACAAGTGGTAAAGAGCACCACAGCTGTAGCAACTGCTTCCTAACTGTGAGCTCAGGCGGAACACCGGAGACCTAACATGCGGTGGCCAGAGTTCACGTCTTCCACCGATTTTAGTCAAGTTTGTTTATCTTGCTGTTAATGTGATGATAGGATAGTCTTTGAAGGACAGTATACATCTAGATAAAAACAGAAAGTGGAGCTAGCCACAAGCCACAAGGCCTTCTCTGGGGAGAATTCTTGAGGAAAAAGCAACTTGCACTTCACAGAGGAGTGTGGTACTGCCGCCTTCTCTCTATAGTGCCAGCATGTTCCTGAACAAAGGCCTCGGGGCATTATCAACTCCTCATCTATATTTTGGTGTGATTTCTATTTTCAGGACCTTGCCTCCTTCCCTCTTCATGCATCTGGTCATCAGCGTCCTCTGCTTTCGTCTGTTATTTTATTTTCTTTCTTTTTGGCTTTTCAAGACAGGGTTTCTCTGTGTAGCCTTGGCTGTCCTGGACTCGCTTTGTAGGCCAGGCTGGCCTCGAACTCACAGCCATCCACCTGCCTCTGCCTCCCAAGTGCTGGGATTAAAAGCTTGCGCCACCACGCCCGGCACACTTACATCTTATTTTAGTGGATGTGACCAGCCCCAACCTAGGGAGTTCACCACAGTCAGATAGCCAGGGTCATTTTTCCACCCACAGAACTAGAGGAAGACCTCAAAGGCCCACCCACTTGCAGACAGACAGACAAGCTGGTGGTGTAGGGAGTCACAAGGATGAGCACATGAGCTGGAAAGAAAGAAAACATGAATAACCAGTCTCTACCAGATCCTGGCTATAGAGTATGTAAAACAACAACAAAAACAACAAAGCCACCAAAAAACAAAACCCCATCCACACCCCAGGATTTCTGATGGCAAGGACACACTTCCAGCATGAGACCTAATAATAAAAAAGGAAGAGCTATATAGAGCTGAGGCCTTTACAGCTCAACAGCCAACATTGTGTGATAAAGAAAAAGAGCAACAGTGGTTTTTCCATACTTCACAGTGGATTGTATTTTCCTAAACATGTCTGCTACTTAAAAAAAAAAAAAAAAAAAAGAAAGAAAGAAAAGAAAACTGTATTTTAGTTGCATTGTTTGGTCGGTGGTTGGTGGTTGATTGTACCCCTGCTCTCCACTTTGGGATCCTGTCTCTAAATCTAGGCTGGCCCAGAACTCTCTGTGTAGCAGAGGGTAACCTTAAACCTCCAATCCTCCTGCCTTTATCTCCATAATGGTGGGATCATAGGTGTCAGCCACCACACTCAGTTTATGCAGGACTAGGAACCACCCCAGGGCTTCCTGTGTGTGAGGCACACATTCTGCTGCTACCTGAGCTGCATTTCCACTACTTTTTTTTTTGGTTGTATGTAGCCCAGGCTAGCCTCAAATTCACTCTGTCATTGAGGATGTAGTCTTAAACTCTTGGTCTTTTCTGCTTCCTGGGTCCTGCAGTCACTGGTGTGTGGCTCCACATCTGGCCCTGCAATTTAGAGTCTATATATTAATTTGACTTCATTCATTCATTCATTCATCCAGACATCAAAAACATTACTTAAGTGCCTGCATATTCTAATTACAAATATACACTAGTTATTAAAACAGTCCAAAGATAATAGAGATAGACTTGTACAATGCATAGTTTTGGGGAAAAACTAAATAGATTCAAAAGTAAAGAATAGTAGAGCGTGCACAGGCTGCTGACAAGGGATTATAATTAGCCTCTTTTTTGACTCTGTGTGTCTGTGTCTGTGTGTGTGTTCTATGTACATGTGCCCACATGTGTGTATGTGGTACGTAGGCAAGAGAACAAGCTCCAGTGTCACTCCTCAGCTGTGTTCCACCTTCTGTTTCTAGACAAGGTTGCTCACTTGGCCTGCCAATTGCCAATTGGGTTGGATTGGCTGAGCAAGTCTTGGGCATCCTCCTGTCTCAGCCTCTCCAGGATATGGGTCACACCACACACACACACACACACACACACACACACACACACACACACCCCTCACACCCAGCTCTGTTGCGTCCATCCTAGGCATCGCACTCAAATCCTTGTGTTTTTGAGGCAATTCCTTTAGCAGCTGAGCCATCTCTCTAACTCTAGAAATAGTCTGTTGATGGGGAAAAGATTTAAATCAGCCATGGAATCATTAAAAAGAAAAGCCTGTTTTAGACATTAGTCTTGTCAGAGGGTAGGGTGTGTGGCTGGTCCAGAGAAAACCCAAATCACACGATGGACAAAGACCCTGAGAGGACAAGACCATCATCTCCTTAGAGCAGAACATTCTGGATGCAGGCCTGGGTAGAGCAGAGATCACCACAAGCATTAAATTATGAGTGGGTAACCTAGCCTGGCCACCCAACCAGTTCCTAAATCCCCTTTATAATACCTTAAGTGTACCAGCCAGTCTGTTTGGGTTTCTCTCCAGGAGGGAATGAATACTTTTGAAGTATCCATACTAACTCACAAATGTCCAGAATTGGAATCCGGATCCCCACCACAGCTCTGCAGCTGAGGGCATTTCCAGGCTGAAATGCAAGAATGTTCTCAGACACAGCTAGTTGTGTTTAGTTTTATGTGGATGCCAAGGACACACAGTAAGCCTTCAAGCTCCTTATCCTTTCTGGAGGGAAAACAGAACTGAGAACGATAAGACAGGCCTCCCAAACTCTCTGCTGCTCTCCTATTATAGAGAAATTCAGGTCAGCACCCTGGTGACCCAGTGGTTGCCCAATAAGATGTGTATTGCTCTTGCAAGCCAGCCCGTGCATGGCCTGCACTGGTGAGCTGGGAGTGTCTTTCCTGTGGCATTCGTGGTGTGTCACATAGAGGAAGTGCTCCATATCTATCAACTTACAAAAGTCTTTGATAATGTGAATGGGGGCACACACATAGCTCTTTATCGACCCGACTGGAAGAAGCTTAGCAAGCTCTGAGAAGAACTTGCCGGTTATTTGCTGGCTTTGTCCACACCCACTGCACACACTTACACTCTGGGATGTGTGTTGTTCTGAGTGTATAAAGGAACCTACATGTGTGTGTGTGGGGGGGGTGGGAGCTCTCTGAGGGATACTTCCAACCTCATTACCTGCAGGGCATGCTCTTAAAATCATTTGTGAATTTTCCTATGGTGCCAATGGAGCTACACTACCTGAAGGGCTCAAGCGATTTGGACCCATCTGTCAGAGCTTTAACATTAGTAGTATGTAAGGTTAAAAAAAAAAAGTTGACCAAGATTAAATGCTAACCCATGCAATGAAAAGCCTACTGGTAGCCAAAGAATTTCACTGAAACACACACACACACACACACACACACACACACACACACACACACACACACACCCCTTCCATTTATTTTCACCTCTCAGAAATATCAAAGCAATGAAAATATAAGACAGAAAAAAAATTCTGACAGTCTTGAGGCCAGCAGGTGTACTATGGCATACGTGAGACACCTGGGTCTAGACCAAACTAAATAGAGTCCAATAAACCCATGCCACAACAAACATCTTCTTGGACCAGTTCTTGGGCCACTGACTAGCCCTACCTCACACTAAGTGTGAGATAGGTTCACAGATGTGCCCTGGAATACAGGCAGCCTTCCAGGGCACAAAAGATGTCCGCTGGACTGGGCCACGTGTCAAGAGAGAATGTCAACAGTATGCTCTTGAAGTTGTCTTGCTGTGAGCTGAGGTAGGGCTACTCCCAGGAGAAGCCAGAGGACCCTACCAAGGGCTGTTTTGGATCATGACTACCTGCTTCAGTGGCTTGGCAGTGACAACCACAGACCTTACTGGCCACCAGCAATGACGAATAGTGAACCCTTCTAAGCCTGGGATTTCAACTTCCAGCACAGTGAAAGGCCCGTCTGGAGAGAGCAATCTATCCTGTGAGCAAGGGTTGGAATTGCAAGCCACAGGTTCATTCTCGCCTAGTATATTCCACAGAAGCAAATGCTATTGGCTGGGGATGGCTCGGTTGGCAAAGTGCTTGCCCGGCAAACATGGGAATCTGAGTCCACCCACCAGAGCCTGTGTGAAAGAGTCCAAATGTGATGGTGTGCACTTGTGATCCCAATGCTAAGGAGATGCACAAGTAGATTCTGGGGCTGTGCGCGCGCGCTCGTGCGCGCGCGCGCACACACACACACACACACACACACACACACACACAAAGCAACTTCCAACTGTGCAGCAGTGTGCTGTAGTGGCTTGACACTCAGGTGATAGAGTTGGACTGCCTGGGATCAGATTTGTCATTGTTTTTCAACTTCCCTAATCTCATCTCTGTCCAGGTGAGGATCTGCGATCGTATAAGCTCCCTTTCAGCAGTATCTGTCATGTAATAGATGCTCAATAAATGCTTGTTAGATTGTTGACAGCTGTCATGGCTCCTTGCAGGAAAGTAGTAGTCCTATGTTTACTGCCTCGTTACCCGCTCCCTAGCCTGTGCACATATTTGCAACTCCCCTCTCACTTCCTTCCCTATAGCCCTTCTATACAGGTGCCACACCCTGCTCACTACTCGCTAGTTTCTCTAGGAGCATGTAAGGAGAACGCAAGCCCAGATTCTGGTGGATGGGTATACCATGGCACAATGCAAACAAAACACCTTTGATATGGGGTGGAATAATTTCACTTGCTGCTTTACCCATCATGCTCTGACAGGTAATATAACCCCATCTCTAAGGTTGACCCGGACACGATTTCCAAGATCCACCACCCATCATTCGTTCTCCATAGGCAGCTGACAAAGAAATATCCAAACTTACTTTTCAGGCACCTTTGAATTGCGTTTAGCTACGTTTAGTGTCTCTCAAGTTTATAGATGAATTGTGTAATAGCTGTCATACAAACTAATATGAGTCAGCACAAATAGGGAAAAAAAAAAAACCAAAGAGAAATTAGCCTTGAGACAGAGAAAGGGGACTTTAATGGAAAAGCACATGTGTGCTTGATAGCTAAGTGCTCCCAGCATTCCCCTACAGACAGATACGTGGCCTTGTACCAGTGTGGGTGTTAGTGCACTGTGTGGGAGTCCTCAGACTGACAACCACTGTGCAACAGAGATCCACAATGTGATTTATTGCCTCCAGCTGAGGACGAGGCCTACAGGAAATTCTACAGAACTGGCCTAATTGACCCTAGGTGGGAAGGCGGCAGCATAAGGAGTGTGGGCCTTTGTTCCATCTCTGTATCTCTGGCTAGAGCCAGCCAGGTGTCCCCCAATTAATCCTCACGGCTACGCCGCCACCACCACCACATGTGTGTGAACACTCAGTCCCTGCTAGTGGCGCTGGTTTGGAGGCTGTGGCAGGAGTGCTTTACCAGGGCTGAGATTCTTGGTCCTGCCTGAGCTCGCTGCTTCCTAACCTTCTCACGCATGAGGAGCCTCTGCTGCATGATCCCAGCCCACAAACTCCTTCATACCTCCCCCTCCATGGCAGGCAGACTTTCTCCTTTAAGTTGTCTCCGTCAGAACTTCTATGACAGAGACCAGAAAGTAGCAAAGGCCACAGTTTAATCATCATGCAATGAATTAGTTGGCCTCCACCTCTGCAAGCCTGGAGAGCCTGTGATGATGTGCAGAACCCCGGTGTTTCAACCTAGCTTTTCTCTACCGGGAACCTGTGATGTAACCAAGTAGCAATCCACGGCCTGCCCGCCAAACGCACTCACACCCATGAATCTCTTACAAATCTTGCTGATGCAAGAGGTCACACCTTACCTGTTATGATCTCACAGAGCACGTGGAGCCCAGGGCAGGGGGTCTGCGTAATGAAAAGCTAACAGTTCATCAGTTAGCCTTGGTGGTACCCAGAGGATTTTTGAGTGAGACAGAGCAAAGCTATTCCTTCAAGCTACCAGGGTTTTGTTGGTATGATGGTGATGTAAGCATGTTGTCTTAAGTGCGAGGGCACACTAGCTGCTTCTACGAATGGTGCAATATACACGGTTCTTCACTCGTGATTGGTGGGTTTATCACAGTGAATACCAACAGTGCCTCTCTGAGTAAGGAGCCAGTAGCGGAAGAAAACCACCCCGGGGATGATTGACTTTGCTCATCCATTAGTGTTCATCCTTCCTGCACTACTTTATAGTCCTTCTGTGCACCATCACTTCAAGATCCAAGTCTTCCTCTGCTTGGGTCACTTCATGGCAAACGGGCCACCAGCCCCCTGCCAGGTGTACCGTCTCTTCTCATTTGCATCTCTCTCCTCACCAACCCTTCCGGGACACTCGCATCCTCTCTCTATCCTGTACTGTTTTTTCCTGGACTCTGAAACCAGTAACAGAAAGCATGTGCCTGCAGTGGACATGTGAGAGCAACTTCCCGAAAAGAGAGGTAACCTTGCTGAGCCAGGGGGTCTGAAAGCTGAAAGCACCACAGAGAGGGATGTTGGGAGCCTGCAGTGCAGAGCATCAGCCTTGGTCACTCTCAGTCTTGTGTCTGCTGTCACCTCAGGCACCCAGTCACACTTTTCCTTGCAGCTTTTACTTCCTGGTGATGGGAGGGGGGGGGCCCTGGCCACCCAAGCCAAGAGGCTTTTTGCTTCTTTGTTGGGGGCCCTGACTGCTAAATTTATGGTCCTTTTATTGGCCTTGCAGGAGCTTTACATGAAAGAAGAAACGGAGGTTTCCGTTTGGAAAACAAGAAAGTGGAAGAATTTATCCAAAAAGTTTGTTTCAGAAGATCACAAAAGAGTTTAGAGCTGTGAAGAGGCCTCTTCGCTTCAGTCCCAGAATTCTTCACTTTAGGCTTGAAGGGGTTTTGTGGGACCATGAAGACTTCTCTTAGCAAGGAAAGGGGCTTAAGGAGAAGGGGTTAAGTAACATGCCCATCTTACCCATAACCCCCTCCTCTGCTCTCCTCTTTCCCTTCTTCCCTCCCCCCTCCCCCCACCTCCCTCCCTCCTCTCTCCCTCCCTCCTTCTCTCTCTACTCCCTCTTTTCTTCTGTTGATCAACTTCAAAAGGGACATTGCTGGTGGCCTCAGGAGACACTAGTAAATCTCTGGAGGAGACAAAGAAGACTGACAACCTGCTTTTGAGTTTCTTTTCCTGCGCCCATTCCCTCCTCCTCCTCCTCCTCCTCCTCCTCCTCCTCCTCCTGCTCCTCCTGCTCCTCCTCCTCCTGCTCCTCCTCCTCCTGCTCCTCCTCCTCCTCCTCTACCTCTTATAGCTCTATCTGCCCCGTCCTTTTGTTTGTTTTTTGCTGTGACAGAGTTTTATGTAGCCCAGGTTAGGCCTTGAACCTAACCTCTTGTCTCTACCTTCCTAGTGTTGGGATAACAGGCTTTATACAGCATCCTCTGTCCTCTGTGGCTATTCAGTGTATTGACCTTCCTGGGAGGTAAAGGGAGGGAGAAGAGAAAAGAGGAGATCATCAGTATCTTAAAACAAAACTGCCCCTAAAAAGCCAAAAAAAAAAAAAAAAAAAAAAGAAAAAAGAAAAAAAGGACAAAACCCAGAACTGTTTGTTAAAGAATAGTATGTGTGCTTGTGTGTTCATGTGTGTGTATGTGAGTGTGCCTGCTAATGCGTGTGTGTGTGTCTGTGTGTATATGAGTGTGTATGCGTGTGTGTCTGTGTTTATGTATGTGCCTGTGTGTATATGAGCGTGTATGCATGTATTTCTGTGTCTATGTATGTATGTGCCTGTGTGTGCATACGAGTGTGTATGTGTGTGTGTCTGTGTCTATGTATGTATATGCCTGTGCATGTGAGTATGTATATCTATGCCTTGTGTGTACCAGAATGGTCTATCTTTTTGGTGCCAGCTAAGTAAAAACATAAATGGCCTTCTTGTTGGGACACACACACAGAATGATGGTTTTCTTTTACAATTCCTTAAAACTCTTAAAGCCCAAGTGTGGGGACAAATGGCTCACTTTCCTATAGACACTGGGCCTCTGCTGCCTCACCCACTCTGCTGGACTCCTTGGGAGTCTTCTGCCACCATTCCCATTGTTAGTCTTTCTAATAAACACCCCTAATAAGTGCAGACTTTACACTGTGGCCCAGGACACTGCTGTCTTCAGGAATAAGTGATGCTTGCAGCAGCTGTCATCTGTCCTGGAGAAACCCAGCTGAGATCTCCAACAAATCCTGCCACAAAGTGCAATATAACAGACACATTTAGTGTACATTCTCCTGCTAAATGGAACCTGCATTCCTAAATGATCTCAAAATGCTTAATTATTAATAAATCCCCCAGGGATCAGTGACATTTGGGATGATTTTTATCATGCTGGAGATACTTAACAACACACCGTGTGCGGCGGAATCTAATCCAACTGCTTTCATTTGGAGGCATAGTAACCCCCAGTGCGGCTCACACACTGTGGAGTCTGAGGGCATACAGACTCTTAGAAGTTACTAAAAGACATGACTGTATTCAAGCCTGGAGTGCAGTGCAGGGAGTGTCCTCAGAGGGGAGTTGGTTGGGCCCCAAGCCAGGTGTTTGAATTCAGGTCAAGGCTTCAGTGGCAATGGAGGAAGTTAATGAGATGACCTCAGGACAAGGGTATGGGCGCCCGGCTCGGTGCTCAGGCCAGGACTCATCCATGAGTGACTTAAAGCAAACTGCTCAAGCTCTCTGAGAATTTCCTCATGTAGCAGGAAATCGAAATACACCTTCTAGAACTGTGTGAAACGCTGGCACGTACCTCCAATAAACACGAGACTTTCCAAAGGTCCTAAACCGTGGCTGCAGAGATGGATGCCTGGGTAAAGTACCTGCCACGCAAGCATGAGATCTCAGTTCAGATCCCCAGAGCCCACGGAAAGACCAGGTGCGGTGTTGTAGGTCTGTAAGCCCAGGGTTGGGGGTGGGGTGGGCAGAGCCCCAGAACTCACTGGTCACCTCCTAGTCTAGCTGACCCAAGAGCTGCGGGAGCAGTAAGCAGCCATGTCTCTGAACACAGCGTGGAGAACAATGGAGGAAGGACTACTTCGTGTGACTCTCTCAGCTCCACAAAGATTGTCATGCATATGTGCAGAACACACAGGCCTGCGAGACGCGCGCGCGCGCGCGCGCACACACACACACACACACACACACACACACAGTTTTTACGGGATGTATTCAAAGGTAAGAAAGGATTGAACAAGGTTAACTGGGCATCAACTATGTAACAGAGGTTAATTCCAGTCTTGTACAACCATGAAGTCAGTCAGTGTTTTGTAAACCCTAGGCTACGCCAGGAGATTGAGGGGTAAAGTCTTTGCCTCAGGTCACAAAGCTTGTGGCAGAGCCAGGCTACAAACCTAAAGGAATACACATCTGAGGAGACAATACACAAAGGGGGAAATGGGTCACAACCTACATTTTTAAACAGAAATGCTCCATCAAGTCAAGCAGGTGGTTGACTTACAGGTGATGACACATATTCTCGCAGCATACGGACATTACCATGTGATTTTAATTATTTCCCTGTCAGCCTATTTCTCTGCACCATGATATTAAGGAGGGAACATCTCTAATAGAGGCAAAAATAATTTTTAAAAAATTTTGTTTTGGGGTTTTTTTGAGGCAGCATTTCTCTGTGTAGCGTTGGCTGTCCTGGACTCACTTTGTAGACCAGGCTGGTCTCGAACTCACAGTGATCCACCTGCCTCTGCCTCCCAAGTGCTGAGATTAAAGGCATGTGCCACCACGCCCGGCCTAAATTTTTTTGAATAAAGTAAATGTTCAGGAAGCCCAGTTAGGAGGTTTTATATAAGGTCCATTTTTCCATGGGTTGGCAGGTGGTATCAAATGTGGCATGCCTGACTTCGTTGTCTGTAACATTTCACTGGGAGAGTGCCTTGGATGGACCTCCTGATTCCAACAGTAAAGTTTTCTCCTCCATTTCTCTTCAGTACCGTGTGTTCTGGCCCCGGAAAGAGGAGATCTCATTTGTACAGAAATGCTCCCCACACAGTGAAGCTCTGCTTGTCAGTGGTCCACCTAACGATGGCCTCACCGACGGCCTTGGATTTGGAGCCAGGCACTGGGAGCCAGCCCACCACCTGCTCTCCGAGGGATATCACTTTGCCTCAGTTTCCCCATCTGTCAGTGGAAAGACACATAGATCCCTTATCTCAGGAGTTGGGCACATCTTTGTAAGGCCTTGGAAGATGCTGCTCCTGCTTCTTTGTGTAGAAAAATGCAAGCTCCTCTGAAGGCTTAAACCTTAGGGACCATGTGGTTTTGGTTTGGTTTGGTTTGGTTTGGTGCTCATGTTACTAGCGATGGAACCTCAGGCCTGGCATATGCTAGTCAGGAGCTCTACCACTGAGCTGTACTTCCAACCTTGTTTTGTTTTGTCTTTGTCCTTCGAGATAGGATCTGTCATATCCAAGTTGACCTTGAACTTGGTTTGTAGCTGAGTTTGGCCTTGAACTGATCCCCTAGCTTCCCCGTCTCCATCCTGGGATTACGGGTGAGTGTCAGCGTACAGGATGATGTGGGGCTTTATGCACTGCAGGCAAGCACTCTGTCATGCATAGTCCAGAGCATGTGCTCTTCAAAAGAATAAAAATACCTGAAAAAAAGTTACTTCATTCACTGCTTACTCACAACCTATTTACTTATATAGTCTTTCATCAGATAGGGTTCGGCTGGGTGGAACCAACAGTTCATATCGGTGTAAATGAACAAATGCGTAGAACACACTCAAACACGTGCTGCTACTAGTAGTGTGTTTGCTTTTCTACTTAGAAACATCCCACTTTTGACGATTTTGTATGTTTCCTTTTACTCCATTACACACACACACACACACACACACACACACACACACACACACACACACACAGACATGATAGAATTGCATCATTGTGACCTGAATCCTCACTTTATAAATGAGTAGTTGGGGAACTGCCAGCTTCGTTGGGGAAACCGTCAAAGTCTCCCATTTCAGCATCTGGCCCAAGCCCTCCCTGCCTCATCTTTTATAGCCACAAAGACTATCGCTTCTTCTCTTTCAGTCTTTAGCTATCTTATACCCGCCCCCCCCCCCACCCCCAACTCATACTGACAGGCTCTGGATATTTCTCTACATTCCCTCTCTAGGCCGCAGAGAGGCGCAATGCCACGCTCTCACCCATGACGTTCTCAATCGAGGCTTAGGGTGAGAGCACAGTCATGTCTGTACTGTTGGCTTCTAAGTCCGTTCTTCATTGCAAGCCCAGAGAAAGAGCCTAGTAAGCATCACAGGCCCGCGTCACTGGGCACTCCAGGCCGCTGGAGGTCCGGGAGCCTGCCACAGGGCACCAGTAGCAGGCAGGCTGGCTGCCCTTCCGCCAATGTACGCCTCTTGAAGTGCAACCAGGCATAAGACTTGGAAACTGGCCTTATTTTTCCCTTGGAAGGATATTAAATTGCAAAGGTGATCAGAGGCTTATGAAGAAACACTGAAAAGCAGCAGCCTACGAGGCACTAACTTCATATGTTCAACCCAATGCTTCTCTCTCTCCTCTGTTTACCTACCTGGCCGACCAACCCTTACTGCTCTTTATGACTCATTCCTGCCCAGCACCACGCAGCAAGCCGTATTTTGCTGAGAGTTTTCAACCTTGGGGAACAAAGACTGCCGTGGGGAACCTAGTACAACAGAAGGCTACCACGCTGCTGTCGCTAGCTGTGATGAGCCTGCCAAAGCTCAGACGCAAGGGGGGCACCCTCCTAACGAGGTGCCTCTCTGTCTACGTCATCACTACTACCACCCTCAAACTGCCCCCACCCCCACCCCGCCCCAGGAACCTTTTCAGCAAGAGACTCCCAGCTGCCTCTGAGCACGACAGAGTGCCACCCTCCTCCCCGGCCCACAATGCTCTCTGTTATAGGACCAATGGAGGGTACAAGTGGGCAGGAGCAGTGCAGGAAGCCTGGCATACCTGTTCTACCTCTCTGGCAAGATCCTCTCTAGTTTTGAGGTGGTAGGTGAGTAACGAGAGTTAGGCTCTCTTCCCAGCACAGGAATGTCTCTCCTCTTCCTGGATTGCACCATGCACCTCCACGAAGGCTAACCTCTGCCTAGAAACAGATCACTGTAGCCCGCCCTTCCCCCCCAGAAGCCCAGAAGGGCCCCAATCTGGCCCAAAGCCAGGCTTGGAAGAAGCAGCACAGGGCAGAGAGGCAGTGGGTGGGGCTGGCCGCTTCGTGTCACATATTCAAAGCCTAATTTTGTATGGGAGTCATCCTTGTAGCCAAGCCTGAAAGGTCACCGAAACCCCAAAATGAACCCGCAGCTCGGAGGTGGGGCACGGGGCAAGTCCTCACGCTAGCCCGCAGTTGCTGCTGTCCTTGGGGGATATTCAGCTGGCAGTGTTTAGCTTTCTCACTTTTCTGTTGAAGTAATGCTGATTGTCTTTTAGCCTCCGTTTTAGCTCTAGCCAGTGAATGTTTCTGACCCGGATTTGTGCGCACATAATCACAGAATGCCTCCGCGGAGATACCGGAAGCCAGGGACCATGCCCCTCAACCCCACCCCCATGTGACCGCTAAGACATGGAACAATCCTGCTCTGGTGGCATAGGCATAGGCCAGCTGGGCAAAGCAGGCTGCAGGTGACCATGCAGGCACCTTCCACTGAGCAATACAGTCAGCTCGTGGTGGCTCAGTGCCTACAACACAAGTATCAGATGTGAGTTTGGGGCTTCAACACTCATGGAAAAGCCAGATGTGACAGCATGCAAGGACTATTGAGGGGACAGACAGTGGCTCCTTGAAGCGCCTTGGTCACCCAGTTTAGGTCAGGTCTCAAAAAATAATGTAGAGGCAACCAGGAACCTCTATTCCTCCTCCCCAAATGTGTATACATCAATACAAACGCAGCCACAGAGAGACACAAGAAACACACACACACACACATACACACACACATACACACACACACACACACACACAGAGAGAGAGAGAGAGAGAGAGAGAGAGAGAGAGAGAGAGAGAGAGAGAGAGAGAGAGAGTTTGTTCTCTGATGTAGGGAAGTCCCCATATGACATGAAAGCCCCAGGCACCAGGAGGAGGGAAGGGCCTGTCCCCCATCCTAGAAGGGTGTGGGCACTTCCTCAGGAGCCCCAGCGGTTGCCAAGAGCAGGCTGCTGCCTCCCTGGCACTCGGGGCATCAGGACGCTTGTTTGCAGAGCTGGCCGCCAGCAGCCTGGAGCAGCTGGTTGTAATTATGTACTGCAGCTTCGGAGGAAGTTCCTGGCTGGGAGAGCGTGTGCTGGGCCTGGCTGCACATTGGCTGCCTGGCTTCAGGGAACAATGGAGCTGGAAACCGGTGGCAGCAGAGTCCGTGGGAGGAGCAGGATGGGGGTGAACAGGGCAGGCGGAAAGGAAGGGCGAGAGATGCTTCCAACTGTACATGGGAGAACCTGTGTACTGACTCCCAGGATCCCTACCCTTTTCCCACCTGCAATGCACACCGCTCTGTGAAGACTTTTTTTTTTTTTTAAAGCTGTACCTGGTGAAAGCCACATTTAGAGAAGTGTGCCTGGCTGGCATATTGAATAGCACTCCTCAGCCGGCTCGTCTAAATTGACTGAGTCTTTGTAGCAGCTGGCCACGGGGAAACAAAAACAATAGCCTGGGTGATGAAAAAGGCCAATTTCTCTTGATGAGGAAGTATGACAACAGCTAAACCTCTCAGTGCCTTGTTGAGTGCTGGACCCAGATGCCTACACCCAGCAGGGGAAAACCAACATTACAGAAGTGAGTTGTGGATTCATTAACAAGTTCTCTTCTTCTTGGTTGGAGAAAAACGTATTAATGTCTGATTCTGTATACTTTTCAAGATTTGTTCAGTGTGTACTCATGAGAACACTGCAGGAAAACGAGCCAGAGAAGGGGACGGGTCTTCCCTGCTGTTTGAACTGGAGGCTGTCTGTCTCCCACACTGGCTAGGCCAATACACCTGTAGGCAGTTGCCACCACTTGGCCTTACTATGCGCACAGCTGTGGTATCTTTCATGTTCTTTGGCCTTCCCAACAGAGTAGGGAGAATTTCATGGGGTTTTTTTTTTCCAGCCCAGGGAACAACACAAAGGCTCAAAGTCAGACAAGTGGACAAGCCTGCCGTTCCTGTGGCCTCTTGGTGACCCCTCTTCACTCGTACAACTCCTGATTTATGTCACATTAAAGGGGCGGGTTTGGTACCTGTTATTGGGCACCCTCGATGTATAAAACTGACAGGCACGCACAATGTCATGTTATTGGCTTGGCCTGGTAAATGAGGAAGCAATTTCATTACCTTTCCCCCTTGTCCACTGCTGAGCACAAAATTGCTTGAAATGCTATCAATCAGGAGGCGTGGATGCAGAGAAGTACCCAGCCTATATGTGGGCATGACAGCTTTGCTCCCTAATGATTAATGAAAATAAATGGTGACACTATTCTCTTTAGGACAGACCACAGACATGGCCTTATAGCCTGGGTAGAGGAATTGTTTAGAATTATAACTACTCAGAAGGATTTTTGCATGAGAACTCAATGAAGTGCTATTATTTTTTTATTCCCTTTTCTTCTCTTTCCTTCAATCTAGGTCCTAGATTTTCTAAACACACATAGACATACACACACACTTACACGCACACACACACACACACACACACTTGAGGGGAACAGTTAAGTTTGAGAATTATTCTATTCTATATAATAGCCACCAGCCACTTTGTTGTTGTTGTTGGTTTTTTTTGTTTGTTTGTTTTTTGTTTTGGCAATTTAAGTAAAATTAAAAGAAATCAGAGCTCATTTATTTCTCCAGTCAGGCTGGCTATGTGTCAGTCACTCACTAGCCACTTGTGGTTGGGAGCTACCGTGCAGAATTACAGAAGGTCTTCATCGCTAGAGAGTTCCTCTCAGGATGTCTGCTTGCTTCCGTATCTCCAGATGCCTGTCCACTGAGAACCCTCTACATAGAATTTTTACAAGGTGAATCTTTTTTTTCCTAAGATTTCAACTTCTATGAAATCGAGTAGCTCCTTCTCATTCCTAGGGCAACTGCCCCAACTACTTTGCTGGTAGAACCTTCTAGAATGGTTAGCAAAACAACACTGCATAGCAGCCCTGGAAGACAATCAGATGGACTAGTCTCAGGCTATGGACTTTAACTGAGTCCCTTAGATGATTTTCCTACACAGTTCTTTAAAAAGGCTTTTCACATTTACTTGAGGGAGCTTGTGTGTGTGTGTGTGTGTGTGTGTGTGTGTGTGTGTGTGTGTGTGTGTGCGAGAGAGAGAGAGAGAGAAAGAGAGAGAGAGAGAGATTTTTTATTTTTATTTTATTAATTTATTCAGATTACAACTCAATTGTTATCCCATCACTTGTATCCTCCCATTCCTCCCTCCATTCCGCTTTCACCCTATTCCCCTCCCCTAGGTCTAAGACCTAGGGGGGGACCTCCTCCCCCACTATATGGTCATAGGCTATCAAGTCTCATCTTGGTAGCCTGGCAGAGAGGGAGAGAGAGAGAGAGAGAGAGAGAGAGAGAGAGAGAGAGAGAGAGAGAGAGAGAGAGAGAGTTTTAAGGGACAATTTAACAATTTGTGGGAGAGTCCGTTCTTTCCTTCCACCATGTATATGGAATCTACTCATGGTATCAGGCTGGCAGGCTTGGTGGCAAGCACTCTCACCCACTGAGCCATCTTGCTGGTCCTAGGACAATTCGTAGTAACAGCAAAACCCCAAGGAGGCTAGGTGTGGTGTGTTAAGAAAGACACCGGGGCATCTCCATAAAACTTTGCACAATAGAGTATAACTGGTTCTTTAGAATTATATGATATGCCTCGTTACAAAAGCCAGCGAGGGACTTGGAAGTTAGGCAGATGCGCAGAGCAACGCAACACTTCGATGCAGCTCAGGTATCTGCCTGCAAAGCTTCCAGGATTAGAGATTAGAAAAACTGTCTGCAGCCAATTGCACAAGTTCTTTGTGAGCCTGTCAGTGGGGGGTAGAAGTTGGGTCACACAAAATCAACACTAAAACCTGCTTCAAAACGAACCACAGCCAAATTCATCATAATAGAAGGTTCCTAACACTTTTGCTCAGGGGAGGGAACTATATCAAGACATGTTTATACATTTTTCAACCTCAAATAGAACCTTGTTGACATACACTTTTTCTGCTTTAAAATTTGTCACCTCTGAGTTCTCCTGTAAATCTTCCAACTCTACTTTGTTCTCATCTTTTCTATGAGTAAGGTATGTGTGTGTATGTGAATATATAGAGATTAATAGTTAAAAGCATGAACCCAAACTTTATCCAGAGCCTCTCACTATTTAGTTTAAGATGAAAGTATTTAAAATGCAGCCCCTACATTAACCATACCGTTACTCTGAATTTGATTCTGCTCTGCGTAGCATGGGTTTCCTTGAGGAAGATTGCTTTCCTGGACGCAGATAAACAGAGTGTCGCCAAAGTTGCTTTCTTGGACAGCACTACTTTATCACAAAGCAGCCATGAGGTATAACAGCCAGAGACCTAGTTGTCCATGAGAGTAAACAGAGACCTATGTTGGTGAGGGAGAAGTTTCCAGGGTAGGAGTTAGGAGACCTTCTGGGTCAGTGACTTAGCCAGTGCTCTCCTGCTGCTGTGAAGAGACACCATGAGCAACTCTGTATTACAACGGGAGGCATTGACTTGGTGTTGCCTTACGTTTAGAGGCTTAGTCCATTATCATCATGGTTGGAAGCTGGCAGCGTGCAGGCAGATGTGGTGCTGGTGAAGGAGAGTTTTACATCTGGATCCACAAGCAGCAGGAAGACGATGACACTGTGACTGGCTTGAACTGCTGAAACCCGCAGTGACACACTTCCTCCAACAAGGCCACACCTCCTAATCCTTCCAAATAGTGACAACTCTCCCTGGTGACAGCTCTGCCCTTCCCTTTCTGACCCCTACAGGGTCTGAGGGGAAGGAGGCCTGCTGGATGCTCCACAGGAATCACTTCAGAAATCAACCTGACACGATCTTCGTGTCAGTTTCTAGTCATGTAATGATAAACGCGAGGCAAGCTGCTTATGAAGAGAAAGGAGCTTATTTAACTCGGTCTTGGAGGGTGTAGGGAAAGACCCTGACAGGGCTCCGGTCCTCTTAGCTGCACACAGGGGCAGGGGTGGGTGTGGGAGGGAAAACCCACGTTTCAGGCAGCAGCATGGGCTACTATTACAGTCTCACGACAAGTACGCAGGACCCACGGGAACACCCCAGTCCTTCTCCAGGTGCAGTCTCCAGTCCTGAGAACGTCTCACTAATATTCCCTCTTAAAGCTCCCTACTCATCCACAACACCCTGGGGACCGAACCCGCAACACCGGAACCTTTGGAAGCATACCCAAGATCCAAACCGTGGCAACGCTAACCCGGAAGAAGCCACCAGCTTGAAATTCAAAGTAACCCAGTCTCCTTTGAGCCTCTTCTTCATGCCTTGGGCACTCCCTCCCTCTTTTCTTTCTTTTTCTACTGTCACGTGTGTGGTGTGCATGTGTCACTGTGTGTGTGTGTTGGCATTTGTGTGAGGGCACGCGTGGATGAATAGAAGTGTGCTCTTGTGGGTGAGGAGGCTGACAGTTGATGTTAGGAATCACTCTTGTTAGTTTTTCTCCCTTAGTCACTGAAGCAGGGCCTGTCAATCAAACCCAGAGTTTGTGAGTATGCTTAGTCCCATTGGCCAGCTTGCTCTAGAGGCTGGAATTATAGGTGGGGCTGCCATGGTCACCAACTTTAAGGGTTCTGTGGTTCTGAATTCTGGGCCTCAGGCCTGCACTGGAAGAGTTTTAATCAATGAGCCATTTCCCCAATCTAAGACCTATTAAAAAATAGATTCTGTTAATTTGGGGGGGGGGAATAAGGGAGGAAGGGAGGGATGGAGGGAGGGAGAGGACACAATTCACAGATATTTCTTCTGTCCTTCCACCATTTGAGTTCCAGGGATCAAATTGAGGACGCCGGGCTTGGTGGCAAGTGCCTTTACCCACTGAGCCATCTCCTCACCCCAAGACCCGTCTCTGAAGTGACATCCAGTTTAAGTGACATCTGCCTCTACCAACATGGATACAGATTTCCTGCCAATAGACCCTCAATGGCAGCTGGAGGCCACGGATTCTTTGCCTGTGGTTGTCTGTCTGCCATTGAGCTAAAGATGCCTTTCTTCCAGCAAGGAGTAGGGACTCTTAGCTGAGTAACGGCCATCTGAAAATGAAGCTCTGTCATCGCAGAACTGGCTGTTTTCTGCTCCTTTAAGTCTTCATAAATCATATGTAGCAGTGTTGGCATGAGTCACACGGCTGGGCAGCGAAGCTCCTGCTAATCCACACAGCTGCATGGGCCCAAAATACCTCAGTGAATATGGTGTGTTTGTCCTGCTTATTTGGGTGCATAAATGGGGAATCAGCAAAATGTAGGGGTTCCCCAGTCTCTGAGTCTCATAGTCCTTGGCTTGCTACTGTCCCCCCTCCTTGCCCAGTGTCAACCCACATCCTAACCTCTCATCTTTGTTCAGAACTGAGGCTGGAGACAGCTCACTCTGTGGAGTGCTTACCTCACAAGCCCAGGAACTGCGTCTGGCTTCCTAGTGCCCCCAAGAAAAGCTAGTGTGGCACACTTGGGATCCCAGCTCCAGAGGAACAGATGAATGGATCTCCGGAGATTACTGGCTGGCCAGCCTAGCCTGACTGATGGGCTCCGGGTTCTAGAAGAGACTATATCCAAACAATGATATGGTGAAGGGGAAGATAGCCAATGCCAACCTGGAGCTTCAACATGTACACCTTTGTACACACACACACACACACACACACACACACACACACACACACACACACAGAGAGAGAGAGAGAGAGACAGACAGAGACAGAGACAGAGACAGAGACAGAGACAGAGACACAGAGAGAGACAAAAAGACAGAGAGAGACAGAGAGAGACACAGAGACACAGACAGGGAGACAGAGAGAGAGAGAGAGACAGAGACAGAGAGACCGAGATAGGGAGGGAATATGGATGAATGGACAGACAGACAACAGAAAGCTCTAGCCAAGGTCACTCTGATGTGGCCATTGCTTCTTTAATGAGCTGTGCTCTGTTCTTTGAGTTTTGGCCTGTGTGGACCACTCACCAGCTAAGCACACTGTCTGTTAGTACTCATGGAACAACACAGGGCATCTCCTGCTGTTAAACAACCTCCAAGTAGTTGGTTCAATATGGAGTGCAGTGATGTCACACACGCATGGCTCTGTTCCTGACCTTGTCCTTGTTCCTTGTAAGGACCTCCTGGTACAGGGTAGGGGAGACAGAAACACCGTCTCCTCTCTCCAGACTGTGTGCTTTTATAGATGTCTCTAGCTGGCCCAGCTTTCTTCTCAAGGGAGGCTTCTTCTGGGGCCCCAGGAGTGAGCAAATCAGGGTGTAAGGTGGCTGCCCTAGTCCAGCCTGCCCAACAGCGGTGTTCTTCCTGACGTTTTCCATACTTTCCTGTGGATCCCCGCTTAGCTCTATCTCCACTCCGTCTCGGTTCCTTCTTTCCGTGAGACCTGCCATTCTTGCTTTCCCAGCATTCTCCTTGCTGTTATTTTGGTTGATGTCTAGTATTTCATACGGTACCCACTTCTCTGTCCCCCTTGGATGCCCTCTTTATGGTGTTCATGTTATTGCTTCTTTGAGTAATGAAGTTTCTGACACTGAAGTGTGCTGTTGGCGTGCATCTGCCTCATTAACGGACATATTACTGTATATGTGGGTCACTTATTTTCTGTTGGATAGTGTATCCCATTTACCTTCTGATTAGGGTATTATTTAATATGTATTTAGGGCTTTGGTATTAAGAGATGTATTCCTTTAATTAAATACATATTTTGAGTCCTGACATCTGACATGGTTTGCTTATATATAAAGTGTTTATATAATTTGCCTATCTAAGCTCAGTGAAGTATAAAATACACTAATGAGAGGTAGTAAATCATTCCACAAATATAAGCCTGCATTTGGTGTGCTGGCCTAGGAGCCGCCTCAGACTCTTTCTTCTACAGCCCCAAGCTCTGCTGCTCCTGGCTTTGCTTGCTTCGATACAAAGGCAAGGTTCATGCCTGTAAGGGCTCTTTAGGGCTGTTCCCCACGCACACACGTGGTCCCTTTAGGGCTTTAGAGCTAAGGGGTAACAGATAAGATGCTTTTAGTGAGCTTATTATCTCTTTGAGCTATTGTGTGTAAGTATGTATATGTGTTTGTGTGTATGCACATGTAGAGGGCCAAGGTCGACATCAGGTGTCTTTCTCAACTGTTTCTCCACTTTTTTTTGTTGTTGTTGTTTTTTGTTTTTTGTTTTCTAGACAGGGTTTCTCTGTGCAGCCTTGGCTGTCCTGGACTCACTTTGTAGACCAGGCTGACCTTGAATTCACAATTCAGCTGCCTCTGCCTCCCGAGTGCTAGGATTAAAGGTGTGTGCCACCACACCCAGCTCCACTCTGCTTTTTAAGACAGGCTCCCGATTAGCTGCTGGATGAGCCCGCAGATCCTTTGCTCTGCATCTCACAGCATTTGGATTACTGCTTGGCTATCAGGTTTGTCTCTCTACATGAGTGCTGGGGATTGACCTCATGTCTTTGTGTTGATGGAGCAGTCGCTTTACAGACTGAGCCATCTTTCCAGCACCCCTGGCTACTTCCTTTTTGATCCCTCCTGATGTTTAGATAACACTTTCATGTTAGAGGGAACTGGGTTTGAATCTATTAATGTGTAACTCTGACAAGTTGTTCACCCTTTATAAACCTCTTGTTCCTCACTTTTTTTGTTGTTTGGTTTTTTTAAGGATTTATTTATTGTTATGTATACAGTGCTCTATCTGCACGCACACCTACATGTCAGAAGAGAGCATCAGATCACATTATAGATGGTTGTGAGCCATCATGTGGTTGCTAGGACTTGAACTCATGATTTCTGGAAGAGCAGACAGTGCTCTACACCTCTGAGCCATCTCTCCAGCCCTGTTTTTGTTTTGTTTTGTTTTTTTCAAGACAGGATTTCTCTTTTTAGCCTTTGCTGTTTTGGACTCCCTTTGTAGACCAGGCTGGCCTTGAACTCACAGAGATCCACCTGCCTCTGCCTCCCAGAGTGCTGGGATTACAGGTGTGTTCCACCACACCTGTCTTCTTGTTTCTCATGTTAAGAAGTGGCTAGTGATCCATCTTCCTACAGCTGGTTAGGAGATAAAGGTGCTTACACTAATTCATAGACTCCCACACTCTTCGGGATCAGGTAACACAGTTTAGAAAACATCTGAGTAGTTTAATTCTGTCCCTATGGCTGTAGTTAATCTATAATTACAAATACAGATACTATAATTAATTAAGCAAAATCATCGATTAGGAGGTGCATCCACAATATTACCTTGATCTCACATGTGGCTGGCAAACAGAGCAAGCTCCCCCTTGCTGCTTACAGCAAATAGTCACATGGAATCTGTTGTGTGGAAAAGTGGACAACGGGAGTCCCACTTAAGCTCCTGACTAGAGCAAAGATCATGAGCCACACCCCTACCTGTCACCATCTCAGTACCAGATTGGAAGGTCAGGGGGCACTGCCCAGTGCCCACACACATGACAGTCAATGTTCTGTGCATGGTGTGTGAGAAAGTGCTCTATTCAGTCCATGACCCCCAGGGGCTTGAGGACCATCTCCTTTGATGGGTTGACTGACTGAAGCACTAATCCCTTCTGGACACTACAGAGACAATATGCTACTTGCTATCTGAGTGTGTCTGCCTGAGCTGTGCCTCACCCCTAACTAGAAAGTTTGAGGTGATATTAATTTCAAGTCCATGAGCAGCAGGAGACCAGCCATTGAACCAGTCACTATGATGCAGTGAGCATCACTTAGACTTCAGTCAGAAGTCTATGTATCCCAGAACAGGATCAAAGAGCAGAGGCATTGCTACCTACACCCCATGGAAAGAGCACTAGAGATCCACCAAAATGTAAAGGTTGGCTCTTGAGCATCCAGGGGCAGTAGGTGTAGACAACATGCTACTCAGAACAGAAAACACTGTAGGAATCTGAACAGTGAATCCAGGTTGCCAACCTAATGCGCTTGTGAGGTCCATTCAGGCAGCAGGAGACATCTCAACTGTGTTATCAGAACAAATATAATGCAAGGATTTCATACTTAGGCCGAAAACAGTCAGGGTAAGAGTGGGAGTTAAGCCAGACACAGTGGTGCACACTTGAGATCCGAGCACTCAGGGAGACAGAGGCTGACTCAGTGAGTTCAAGGCCAACGTGGTCTACAAAGGGAGTCCAGGGCAGCCAAGGCTGCACAGAGAAACTCTGTCTTAAAAACAACAATAACAAAAGTGGTAGTTAATTTGGTGTGTCAGTTGACCAAATGCCCAGATAACTAATAGCACATTATCACTGGAGGATCAGTGAAAGTGTTTCCAGACAAGATTAGCAGTCACATCATAAAACCCAGGGGACATTATCTAATCATCTAAAAGGTACATGGAACAGAAGGTAAAGGAATAAGGAGTGACTCTCTGTGCTGGAGCTGGGACCCCGCAACCCTGCCCGCCCCATCCCCCCACCCTCCTACTCCCCCATGCCCCTACCCCCCACCTCCCTACCTCCACCCCCACCCCCAGACATTGCTGGTTTTTGTTTGGGGAGCTTCAGACTTGGACTGAGTAACATTGCAAACTCTCCTGACCTCCAGCTGGCAGGGAGCTGTTCACGGAGCAGCTCGGCCTCCATAATTACAGGAGTAAACCCCTCACTGGAAAAAAGTTCTCCATAATTCTATACACACACAGATAAGGTATAAATGATATAGTCACCATTTATACATATAGATTATGTACATATAGCCATAGATTACATGGGTCAATGATACAGAGGATATACGAGTTTGATAATCTGAGTCCAATCCCCAGAACCTATATGGCAGAAGGAGAGAACTGATTCTGACAACCTGTCCTCTGGCCATGCCATGTGCACATCCAATCACACACATGCGTGTGCGCACACACACACACACATACACACACACACACACACACTCGCACACACGTGTGCATACACACGCGTACACACACACACACAAGGTGAAACAAAACCAAAAGCCCCAGGCAAAACAAAACAAAACAAAAGAACAAAACACAGTTTACATAGCATGAGTTCACAGTCGGAAAGAAGAAACTGTTGTTAGTGCTTGCCTTGGGGAAAGAGGGATAGAAGCTGAACGTGTCGAAATCTAGAAGCTGGGAGACAACCTGCATCCTGCAGCAGTAGCACAGAGCTCCTGGGGACACATGCCACCAGCTGCAGTTAGTGACAGAGCGGGACAGTTCGAGGCTGGTCCCCATGGGTATTAGACAAACCACATGCTGGGTTGTCTTGCTGCTGTGGAAAAGTACTGCGTCTGTCTCCCAGGAGCTAGCCTTCCACACCCATGCCACCACACCTGGCTTGTACAACGGTGCCAGGGACCAAACTAAGATCTACATATTTCTGCAGCAGCAAGCACTTTACCAATTAAAACATCACCCCAATTGTGGTGGGGTGTTTTGTCTGTAGACAAGGTTTTGGCTAAGGTTGACGGCTAACTCTCTGTGCAGCTGAAGATGACCTTTACCCTTTGACCCTCCCGAGTCCACTCTGCTTCCAGTGCTGAAATGACAGGGTAGACCCCCCACCCCCCCCACACTGCAATGTTGGGCATTGAACCCAGGGCCTCACACATGCTAGTCTATCACTGTAGCAACTACAATCCTGGAAAAGTTACACTCTGTAAGCAATAAATGTGAGAACGCATCAACTACATTCTGTGCATGTTAGTGTGGTAGTTATTAAGCAGTACAGCCCTTTGTACCAGCACCCTGTGAAGGCTCCATTTTTCAAACAAGAATAAAAGCAGAACGACACTATTAAGTCATGAATCCATTTTGGGCTTCTTGTTAGCAATAGGCCGTCATCAGAACTAATTTCATGTCTATTAATAAACGAGCAATAAATAACAATAAACTTTTAGGGGGGAAATATGGATCTAGAAATCAGCCATAAATGACTTGGGGCATGCTGGAAATTATGAAGGCACTCTAATTTATTTAAACTAAGTGCTTTATAGTTTTTAAATTTTGCTCACATCTGTCTTGTCATTTAATCCTCATAGCGACTGAGTGGTGGAGGCTAGGCTAATCATTCAGATACACACACACACACACACACACACACACACACACACACACACACACACACCCCTGAGAGAGAGAAAGAGAGACAGAGACAGAGAGACAGAGAGAGAGAGAGATGGAGAGATGGGGGCGGGCAGTGGGGGGGAGAAAGAGGAAGGGAAGGAGGGAGGGAGGGAGGGATGAAAGGAGAGAGAGCCACAAAGAGTTTGGTAGTTTCTCCAAGCTGCTAATGATAGAGCCAGGTCAGGAGCCAGATTTTTTGAATCCCGTAGTGTGGGGAACTAGTGCATCAATGTCACTGCCATAAGCATTGCCATGTCAAGGACCCACCCTCAGGGTCCTCCCCTGGTCTGAGTATGGATGTTAACCTTAAGCTAACTCCAGTAAGTGCATAGAGTACTGACCACGACTTCCTCACCCTGCATGACTACTTGATCATGCCCTCTTGACACTGCCCCCCTACAGAGACCCCCTACTGAGATTAGCCAACCCAAGACCTTCTTCTCATCACTCATGGCTAATGTGCTGAGCATCAGGCTTGCTGCTGTGTCTCCCTATCTGAGGGCACACCCCACCTGACCCCAGCTTTGCATTACTGTATCTTTTTACTGTTCTTTCTTTCTTTTTCTTTTTTCTTTCAATGATGTGTTTTAAAAACAATTATTTGAGCCAGGTGTGGTGGCTTACACTTGTATTCCCAGCACTCAGGGAGGCAGAGGCAGGCGGATCTCTGTGAGTTCGAGGCCAGCCTGGTCTACAGAGTGAGTCCAGGACAGCCAAGGCTACACAGAGAGACTCTGTCTCGGAAAACCAAAAACAATTATTTGAGATTATAACAGAATGACATTATTTCCCCTTCTCCTTTTCTCCCTTCAAAGTCTCCCATAAACTCCCCCACCTTGCTCTCTTTTAAATTCAAGGCCTCTTTTTCATCAATTGTTGTTACATATATTTCGTGTGAAATCTGCTCAGTCTCTATAACGTTACATGCATGTAGGTTTTCATGGCTGATCAGTTGGGATTGGTGTGCTCCTCCCTGGTCCTCCTGCTCCCAGCATCCTTGAGTTGTCTACAGGTCTTTGTCTAAGGTTGAGTCTTCTTGGGATTTCCCCCTGCCACGTTAGCATGGCTATCGGTGCTGTCCTTGTCTGGGTCGAGTTTAGGCAGCCATGTTTTCACCCCTTATCAAGAAAACTTCTCTTTGCGAGAGATGGGGACCACTACAGAGAACCAAAACCAATCAGAATGTAGAGTTGTGGAGCCCAGTTGCAGTGGGCACATAGCATGTGCCTGCATCCAAGGCTAAGAAATGTCTGTGGAAGAGAGGCACACATGGTAGCAGCCAATGGAAGAGGGATGGCTGTAAGGCTGTGTGTTCTAGAAATGCCTGTCTTTCTTGACGTCCAGTTCCTGAGACTCTGCCTCTTGGAGACCCTGAAACCCTATAGCATCCCAGTGTTACTTCTGAACATACTCCAGTATTTCTGAAAATATTCCACATGTTGTTGAAAGCTATCTTTGTCAGCAGTTACACATGAGACTGACTATTGGAAAGCAAGCCAAAGCACACAATAACAAACATAATGTCTAATGTCTATTGTCAATATTTCCTAAGCTCCTTTCTTTATGTAACCCCTAGAAATGCCTATGGGAATATGTATTTCTTACAACTCCATGTTCGGAATGAATAAAGAGAGCCCTGGGTGACTTTCAAAGCTTCTTGGCTGAGCTTGGTGTGGAGGTAAACACCATGACCCTAGCACGGAGGCAGGAAGATCACCAGGAACTTTACATAAGCCTTGGGCTACATAATGAGTCTGAGGAAAGCCTGGAAAACTCAGTGAGAAGTGAGCGAGTGGCACACGCCTTTAATCCCAGCACTCGGGAGGCAGAGGCAGGCAGATCACTTTGAATTTGAAGCCAGCCTGGTCTACAAAGTGAATCCAGGACAGTCAAGGCTACACAGAGAAATCCTGTCTTGAAAAACAAAAACAAAAAGAAAATAGAAAAAAGAGAGAAAAAGAAAAAAGAAAATGCAGTGGAACTGTCTCAAAAAATCCCAACCCAACAAAACAAAACTTAGATTAAGTGAAACAAAGGCCACTTGGCTGGTGAACAGCAGAACCAGAGTTTGTGAGGGGTTGTTGGATCCAAACCTCACTCTCTTCTCTGCTCTCAGATGCAGGCTCAGCGATGGGCAGAACCGGCTCTAGCTGCCGATCCACCATCCTATCCCTGCTCAAATTTAGATTTCTAAATAAGGAGGATGAAGCCACAGCCTAAGTAAAGAGGTGATAGCTTAAGCCCAGCAACTACATTCCACCTAGAAAATGATGGCACACCCCTTAGCTCTCACTTGCTGTGCCGTCCTGGCTCAAACCTTTCTGCCCAGTGTCCTTGCCTCACAGGCCATGACAGAATCAGGCAAGGCCTCCTCCATGGCCACTGACCTCTGATTTACCTCCATTGGAGCAGGCCAGCAGAAGGGTAGCCATTGACCAGGAAAGCCGACTTTTCCCCTGACGTTAATATTTTTAAGTGTAAGATGTTGTGTAAATCCCTGTTATTACCTAATTAGCTATAGTGGATAATCATCATACTGTAAGTCTGAAGACAGAAAGCAAAAGTCTTCATGCAGATTTTACTGGGCAGATTTCCCAGCAAATAGTTCCATTATTTCTGTGGCCTTTGAGTGAGCTTCAAAGCACACCTAAGGCATTAATCCATATTATGGACCTGGAACTTTCTTTATTCTGCTTAAGGCTTCACTTGTTTTCAAATTATAAAACTTAAAAGTGCCCCAAACCACAACACTTCTTTGTTTTGGCACTTATAACCAAGAAAGCTGGGGTTTTTTTTCCCTCTCAGGATTTTTATAAAATTCTTGTCTTAAGCTGATGCTTGTTAACTGGAGAGTTTTTTTTTCTGACTGACTTTTAATTTCCTGAGCGGTGAGGCTTATGATACTGAGAAGGGACTAAAAAAAAAAAAGTCTGAATCTGCTATAATGAGGTGGATGGGTGAACGAGTAGACGGCCACTCTCTGAAGATTATATTGTCAACAGGCTTTGAGTCTTAAACCTCCCAATTATGTATAGATGTGGTTATCTGAAGACGCAAACGTATTCCTTCAGTACTGGTGCTCGGCACTGTCTAAATGTGTTTTATGTACTATTCTTTTTAATACTAATGTCTATTGAAGACATCTGTGGTAAGTCTGTAATGCTCGTCTCATGGGCGGACAGCATAAGTGAGTGCTTTAAGAATTCTGTTTTCAGTTTAACATTACGAGCTGCTAAGGAGAAGGTTTATGGGTCTAACTTTATTAGTTGGAATTTAACTCAAATTGAAATTGGGTCCAAGAATTTACTTATCCATAACATTATGAAGGACTTAAAAAAAAAGTTAGAAAGTTTAACTAAACAAGACTATTAGTCTAATTTAAAGTATTACTTGAAGTTCTCAGGGTCATGCAAAACACATCCTAATCACCAGATCTGATGCCTGTGTTCACCTGTCTCGCACTGTGCAGCTTTGTAAAAGCCAGAGGTTTATTACAGCAAGTCAATACGTCAACTGTGACACAAGGAGGCATATATCTTTGCTGAATTTTTTAATTATAAGCACATTTAAAAGTCACTGAGCCTTTGTTAGGATTGGAGGTAACCCCTAAGCCATGCTGGGACAGGAGCTCCAGCCAGGGCTGGCCTTGAAGGAAACCACCACACTCGCCCCACTGCCAAGTGAAAATGAACCTCTTGAGCCGCTGTCCAGGCTTAGCATCCCTGTGAAAACAGTAGCAAACCATTCTAATTCTGATGCGTGCGGTTGGATGGGCCCTTCCCTCTCCACGTGCTCAGCCTTGATGCTTCTCTGGGCATTTCTGTCAGTGACACGGGGACACTCATTCATCGCTGTCAGGGACTTGGGCTGTCTTGTCATCTACATAAGGGACAGCTCCATGGTGAGTTGTCCGGGTGAATTACGTTCTTCCTTCATGTACTTTGTGGCTGAACAGTGACAACGTCAATAGCACTCTCCTGCAGCGTGCTCGGAAAAGGAATCTACTGGGTTTCCTCTCACCGAGGACGTCACAGTCATTCAAACGGACACCGCCTTTCCAACCTCAGTTCGTTACAACCGGGAAGAAGTGGCTGCAAAGCCAGATCACACAGATGGAAACTCACTAAAGCTTCCCTTTGCTTAGAACTGGGACTAACTGGACACCAAACTCTCGGAAGAGCATCCATGAAACCCAAAATGCAGCTGGCAAGTTTATTTGGTAATCTCATATTCCTAACCCCCTGGCACTGGCCCATGAGCTTTGCCATAAGTTCATTCAGTCAGTCAACACTTACTGCTTCTCACCCAGCACACATTAGGCTAGGTACTATCGAGTAAGCAGTGAGCCAAACGGATATAGCCATTGCTCCGCCACGGCGTAGACCCTTCTGGGAAGACAGAACCGGTGTATTCACATGTGTGACGAATATTAGGACGCTGTGAAGGCTTGTCACAGGAAGATCTAGCCAGGTCATAGAGTTTGTAGAAGAATTGGCGCTTAAGGGCTGGAGACATGACTCAACAGTTAAGAGCACTTATTCTCTTGCAGAGACCCTGGGCTCTTTCCTGGAACTCACGTAAGGTAGCTTACAAAGTGCCTGAAACTCCAGCTCTGAGAAATCCAGTGTCCTCCGGCCTCTGAGAGCACCTCTATGCGCGCATAGGCACCCACACACACACACACACACACACACACACACACACACACAGAGAGGCACACAAATGAAAAACTAAATTTTGAGTCTATAGGCATGAAGGGGTTTTGTTTTTGTTTTTGAGGGCAGAGGAAATGGTATCACGGGAAAGATGCTTACTGTGCAAGCCGGACAGTCTAGCAATCTAGGTCCTGTTTCTGGAGCCTATGTAGAGGTGGAAGGAGAAAACAGACTTTTACAAAGTTGTCCCCTGACACCCTCTACCACTTTTACACAACAATGATGATGATGGTGATAAAGATAATAAATGAAAAAATTTAAAGTTTGAGACAGGGTCTGAATCTACAGCCTAAGTCGCTCTGCTTCCTCCTCCCGAAGGCTGGGATTAGAGGTGCAAGTCACCACATCCAACTTAAGTTCTTTTTCCTATAGGATAAGGACTGCATACAAACACAGAGATTGTGTGTGTAAATAATGATAGGTAGATTTTTAAGTAACTATGTTATCACTCAGACATTCTTCAACTCTTTAAATGAAAGGGTTTTGTTTTTGTTTTTAAAAAAGGACCAGTCATTTTGAGAATTAAGACATTTTTGAGAATTAAAAAAATGAGAAGTTAAAATACTGTGATTTTACAACAATCATAGCATGGCCCCTCTCTCTCTACTTCTTAGAATTTTTACACCTAAGTGCATGGTCCTAGTCAGTGTGTGGAACATATACGTTTCCCTAAATGTTATAGAAAATTAACTGCACCCGAAGCGTATCTTTGAAACTCTCCCTTTTGCATGAAATACAAAGGTGCCGCATCCACTGCGCGTCACTGCAGTGGAACAGGCTCTCATCCTACACGCACACTTGGGTTTGTTGAACGGAGGAAAAGATTAGAGGTTTTGAGAATCTTGTGTCAAGCCTCAAGTTCCTTCCCGTTCCTAACACATCTCCGATCAGCTTTGCCCTGCAGATACACAGTAGCAAAGGGGCTGAAAATAACACCGGCAATGGCATTTGCAAAAGAACCTTTCCCTGCTAGCTTCGCTGTGGGAGAGGTCGCTCCCTAAATTTCCAGCTTGACAAATGAGGGGGTTGAGTGTCAGCTGGATTAGACTTGGTGGTGGTGGTGGGGTGCTGTGTGTGGTAAAGGGGCCCAAACTCCATGGCTTTCCCTCTCCCCTGCCCGGCTAGATTCTATACAACAAGAAAAGAGACGAACAAAAAGGGACAAGAGACTTGAAGGGTTTGGAGATGTTGGGACCAGTTTATTCTGAACACTGTTTCTTCTCGTTCTAACCTTGGTGTGAGTACGCAGACAGACGCGCAAATTAATCTTTGCTTTTGGCCTTCTACTTTTTAGAAATGACATTTCTAAACTTCTACACTGGCCACCTGAAGTCTACGTCCGTGAGACTCTTCATGGTGAGATGGATTTGCCCAAGCGCCTTCCATTTTTAAGTTTTCCAGGTTCTTCGTCATCTTTATTTCTCAACCCCAGTAGCCTTCTCAGTTAGGCCTAGCTCTGTGAAGCTGCGCCTGGCTCCAGGAGGTGGTGACACTTGAGGTTTGCAGAGGCTCAAAGACGTTGTCACTCTAGACCCAGGCTTCTTGGTCACAGCCAGCTCTGTCTACACCAGGGCAGAGCTGCAGTCCAAACACTGCCTGAGGTTGTCACGGAGACCTTTAATCTCAATGAGACACGGTGCCCACCCTAAGATGTCCTCAGAGCAAATACAATTTCCAGAGTGTTCTCCTGTGCTGAAGGTAAATTCACAGCTGTTTTGTCGTCCTAGGGCGGTAACACGGAAACTAGAGTTTGGCTTTTAAGGACTTCGGACGCTTGGAAATGGCACAAAGCATGAAGCCACCTGGGGCCCACCTTGCAATCCAACTTCAAACCAGTGTCTTTTTTTTTTTTTTAATCTTCACAGATTTCTGTTTTGAAAAGGGTTTTTTCCTTCCTCGGTTTTTAAAGACAGAGTTTCTCTTTGTAACAGCCCTGGCTGTCCTGGACTCACTTTGTAGACCAGGCTGGCCTCCAACTCACAGAGATCCTCCTACCTCTGCCTCCCGCGTGCTGGGATTAAAGGTACGCACCACCATATCCACTTTTGAAATGTTTGAAATCTCCACAATAAGTTATTTCTTCTTTTAAAAACATATTTATTTTGTGGGAGGACAGCATGGGTACCTTCTCTTGCATATGTAGGGGCACACATGTGTGTGCAGGGGCACATGTGTGGGCAGGTATATATTCATGAGTGTGCATAAAGGCTAGCCGTCAACCCTGGGTGCTGGTGCTCAGGAGTCGTCCTCCCTTGTTTTTTGAGTTAGGGTTTTTCACAGGGTCTTGGGACTCACTAACCTAGCTAGGCTGGCTGCCTGGGAGCCTTGGGGATCCTGTGGTCTCTGCCTCCGCAGCGCTGGGCCTACCACACTCAGGTTTTCGCACGGTTGCACGGTTGTGCCTGATCTCAGTCTCACATTATGTAGACTTCGTGGTCTTAGCTTAGCTGACGCATTACAATCCCTCGTGGACATAATTGATGCTCATAAGGAATTTGCAGCTTGGCCTTCCTCCCCGCCCCCAGGGCCACACAGTTCTGCATATGTTAAGAATTTGAGTTGGTTTCTTGGATTACTCTGTAGAGACCCAGGGAAGGTCTGACCTGGACTGATTTATAACTTAACTGAGACGAATTTGGATAAAGTGAGCTGTAAGGCTACGGAGGCAACACCAGACACTTTTGCTACTGAGCCAGCCAGGGCAACAGCAGCTTCTGGTCACAAATCTCTGATAGCTGCTGCGCTCGCTCCCTCTCTTCACTGCCAAACACAAAGGACAGGAAATGTTCTATGCTAAGGGGGCATTTGCTTGTTGAGGATTAACAAAGGCCTTCAATGTCCTTTCCAATGTCACAGGTCTTCTCAGTCACCCGTAATATCCTTTATGAGGACGATGTGACACGTGTGCGTGCAAACACATCTGTACAGTAAGAGTAAGGTCGTGAGGGGCTCATGAAACACAGCAGAAGCTGTTTATCTGCGCGATTTGGACAGTGTTCCCAGAGCTGTTGCCTTTTTCTCCTCTGAGCCACTTTTGGACAGGTCTGTAAAGATAGCTGCGGCTGTTGCATCCACCAGGAAAGGAACTGCTGGGGTGGTGTCAAGGCGACGCGACACTCTTGCTTTCTGGAGAACTTCCTATGTGAGCTAAAACACACCTTCTACCTTAATTAAAGGCTTGTGGGCAGTGGGGTTGGGGAGCCAAATGTAAAGCTTTGTGTGTTTGGTAAATCTGACCTCACTGTGGTATTAAATTCACCTTGTTTAAAAATGCTCCTGGGCCAGGCAGTGGTGGTGCATTCTTAGTCCCAGCAGAGGCAGAGGCAGGTGGATCTCTGAAAGTTCGAGACCAGCCTGATCTACAAGAGTGAGTTCCAGGACAGCCAGGACTACACAGGAAAACCCTGTTTCAAAAAACACGAAATTAAATAAAGAAATATTAAAAACCAATAAAAATACAACAAGTACAATGTATTTATCTTTTGGCATTGGTTGGTAGGAAACCCAGTGCTAAGTTTTTCTCCCTCTGTGCTTTACTCTTTCTATACTGTTTGTTTGTTTGTTTGTTTGTTTGCTTGCTTGTTGGCACAGGGTCTCACAGTGTAGCCCTGGCTGGTCTGGAGCTGGCTATGCAGGCCAAGCTGGCCTCAGACTCACAGCGGTCGGCCTGTGTCTGCCTCCCAGATGCTGGGATTAAAGGTTTGAGCCACCAGGCCTGGCCCTCTCTATCTTTTGATTCTTCTTATTTCCCTGGTTTGTGAGAATGTAAATACTGCTTCAAAGTAGATAGATAGATAGATAGATAGATAGATAGATAGACAGATAGAGCCATACAGACAGCTATCACCAGAAGAAACCATCCTTGGGTGTATGTGTGTTTGTGTGTGCCTGCGTGTGGGTGCATATGCCTGTGTGTGTGGGCACACATGCCTGTGTATTTGTGTGTATGTGTGTATGTGGGTGCACATGCCTATGTGTGTACGTGTGCACATGTGTGGGTGCATATGCCCGTGTGTATGTGAGTGCACATGCCTGTGTGTGCTCACAGAAACCATGGGAGGACATTAGGTGAGCTGCTTTTTTTTTTTTAACCTGCCTGTAACATTTATTTCTAATAATTAACTAAAACTGTTCCCCCCACCTTCTATTCCCAGCTCCTTTTCTCTCATCAAGTCTTAGTGTTTCCCGGTAGAGCTTTCTTTCTGGCTTCTATTCCACATCACATCTTCTTCATCATCTTAAATGTAGCCATCCTTTCTCTAGATTGCTGAGTTACCTTTTATTACAGTTTGAAAATTTCCTGGAGGTTTCCCCCCGCCCGCCCCCCTACACACAACAGATTGTTGCTTGCGTGTTTTATCATATGTGTGTGAGTTAATCTGCCATGAGCACTGTTGTTTGACTACTGTTGTTTTTCTCTGGTGGAATTCCATATATCCTTGTCAGTTGAGGGATGTATATTTAGGATAAATGATTATTTTTATAACGTGCATCTATACTATATTTCACCAAAAAATCTATACAATAACAATAGTATTTACAGTTATTTTTCACATCCTCCTATCAATGGAAATGGAGGGAGCCTGCCTTCACATAGCTGAGCAGTGGCCAATAAACACATACAGCATGCCAAGATAGGAAATACAAACTTACGATTAAAAAAACCTTCCTGCTCAGATGTAATACGCATCGCTTGCCTTTATGTAACTGTCACAACTGTTCTGTTGCTCAGCTTAGATGCAAAAGGAAACATGGATAAGCAGCTCTTTACTCTGAGAGGCGCGAGGTTTGACAGTCACGTGAAGCAACCTCTGTGGGGCGGAGCAACATCTGTCAGGGGCGGAGCCACCTCTGCCGGGAGCGGAGCCAACTCTGCAGTGTTGGGCTCAGCCCTAATAGACTGAACCTTCTCCATCTTCCTCTTACCTTTTCTGGCCAAGACTGAGCCTCTGAACTGCTGAACTGCTTCTCCCTCTGGCTCTGACAGCCCGCTCAGCTTCTCGAAAGACAATGTGGAGAGCTGTTAGAAAGACCTGTGTGACAACCCAAATGTCAGTGAAGTCAGATTTTCATTGGTCTTGAAGCAGAGGCAGGGACAAGCTGGGTGTTGCCCACACAGGTCTAAGAATGTTAACTCTAAAGGCTGTAGCTCGGTGAAGGAGCACTTGTTTAAGCACGGGTGTGCAGGATCCTGAGTCTGACCCTTAGCAGAGACAGAGACAGGAGAGGAGGAGGGTGGGGAAGGAAGTAGAGGAAGGGAGAGGGGATGGGAAGACAAAGGAAAGGTGTTGTAGTTTCATTTCTGTTGCTGTGATAAAATATCCTTATAAAAACAAGTTAGAAAGAAAGAGGTTAATTTTATTATACAATTCCCAGGTTATAGTCCACGATGGCTGGGGAAGTCGGGAACTTCAAACAGCTGGTGATGTAACATCTACAATCAAGGCAGAGAGAAACACATGAGCGCATGTGCACACCCACTTGTCTAATGGCCTGTACCTAGCTTGATTTCTCCACTCACCTACAGTCCAGGACTCCATGCCTAGGGAATTGCGCCACCCACAGTGGTCTGAGTCTTAGCTTTACTCAGTCCTCCGCAGATATGCCCACAAGTCAACCCAATGTAAGCAATCCATTATTGACCCTTCCTCCCCGGGTGGGTAAAGCTAACCACCACAGAAAAAAAGGGAAGGAGAGGGGGAGGGGAGTAAGAGTAAGAAGGGAAAGCATTGGCTGTGTGAAGGAAGGACACCCTGTCTCGTTGGCCACTGTCCCCTCAATCCCTAAAGAGTCCCTATCACCAGTTCATGAATATTTGCTGGATAAACAAAGGTCTGACCAAATACACGATCCTCTGTCTCCTCTCACCTCACCCATCGCTTTCTGCCCCTTTCATGTGTCCCTCCTAAGGCCCTGGAGCTTACTAGTCAGCTATCTGTTCCGTCTACCATCATGACAAGACATCTGGTCACCCCCCAATCCTTCTGTGGATCTCCTGGTCTTGCTCCCGCGCCCTTCTTTTGCCTTCTGCTCTCTGGAACAGAGCTTTGTTTGTTGTGATCACCGGCATCCAGAGCTTCCTCTCTTCCAGGGATGCTTCCATTTTTCCTTAGTAATATTTAGTAAGTTAAAAGGTGAGCAAGGTGTCCACTGGCAACCGGCCTCTGCTTCAGGTGTCTCTAGGAGTCTTCAGTGAAGGAAAGCAATGCTGGATTCTTCCTACTGCTATATCATAGGAGAGGACAGGACAGGCGGAGCCACGAAACTTGGAATAATATTAATGCTTCCAGGCCCCCAAAGGCTGCTCTTCTCTTGGATAGAAACCTTTGACTTCCCTCCTCCATTTACCCCTTAGCGTTTTATTATTTTTTCCTTAACTAACGCAGATAGGATTTTTTTTTCTTAATTTCCTTTTTGGATAGCTAATTATTTATCTCTAGAAGCGTACCTAATTTCACACACTGATTTGGTATCCTACAACTTCGTTAACTTCAGTTCTAACAGGTTCATTGTTGCTAAGGCTTCTGGGAGGGGTCATGCTTGCTCATGTCATCTGGGGAGAAGTCAGTTTACTGCTTCCTTTCTGGTTTGGAAGATTTTTGCTTCTTCTTTGACCTCTGGTCTTAGAGCCCCAAGGTCTCACTCTTCTCACTATGTGGAGCCTGCCCTCACAGCAACTTCCCTCTTTTCTGTGGCACTAAGCTCAGGTAGCCGCTCTTTGCCTGATGGACTAACAAGTCCAGAATAATCTAAGTAGATCGCACAGATACAACTCAAACTACTTTGAGCCCAGGAGAGAAATCCATAGACAGGACTCCATGGGACCTCCCGAGAGTCATGAACGAGGTCCCAGGAGAAACTAGACTTAGAAGTGTGCACCTGCTCCATCTGCCGGCTCTTGTGTGCTTGGCACACCTGGGACATTTTCCTCATGTTGCAAACTGGTATGCTCTGTTTGTTGGCCCACAAGGCAGGGAACATTCTGGGGACTGTGACAATTCCAGCTCCACCCACCTACCCAGAGTGTAGCTGGCTAGCCCAGTTGTCTAGGAGTGTTTAGTTCAAGTGATCAGAGAAAGAGAAGGGACTCTGGGGACTAGCTTCATCTAGTATGTCACCCTTAGATCGGTTAAATCCGGCTCAGGGGACAGAGTCAGCATATTAGATACTATACGCAATTTATTCATTCACTTACACATTCATTCATGTAAATATTTTGAGCATCCAGGTCATAGGAAAAGCATTGTGGCAGACAGGTGATTATGACCAGGACAGATATTTTTCCCTATCAAACTTGTATTCTAAGTACACAGATAACAAAGGAGGAACACATCAAGTTCACAAATTATGGCCTGGATAATGCCATGTGGTGGCCTTGACGATGTACTGCTCAAGTCAGCAGCAGGGTGCCTAGTTGACTGGTGGCCCCAGTTGCTGTTCCTCAACATTTACTACGTTCCTGTTGGAGTCCGCCCATCCCCAGGGTGCAGCCACACCCAGTGGTGACCCTGCTGAGTCATGCCCCGGCAGACACCCTCCCTGGAGGGCAGGCAGAACTTGTGACTTGCTTCTAGCCAATAGAATACAGGCAAAGTGAAGGGATGGTGCAGATATAATTAGCTTCCCAAACCAGTTGACGCTGAGTTAATCAAAGGGGAGATTATCCTGCCTAGGCCTGACTTCATCATTAACTGAAAAAATATTTTAGAGAAGAGCCCAGCTGCTCCCTGAGGTCAGAGAGTTTCTCCCCAGTTGGCCTTGAAGAAGGCAGCTGCCAGGCTGGAAGTGGGGTCTGGGAGAAGTTCATGTGGAGGGGACTGAGGGACCCCTGGGGACTGAGAGCAACCCCCGCTCCCCGAAAGACAACTAAAAGTGTAGGGACCTCAGTCTTATTGCCTCAAGGAACTGAATTCATCAACAGTCACATGGGTCTAGAAGAAGAGTCCAAGCTCAGGAAAGGAATGTAGCTGGCTAGCATCTAAATTACAGCCTTCTGAGAGGATCCAGCTAAGCTGTGCCCTGACTCCTGGACCACAAACACTGAGATCATAAATGGGTGTGATGTGAAGGCCAAGAGTGTGACAACTTACCATGCAGCCATAGAACATTCACGTGTCTACGGGGAGCCAGCATTTGCCCTAAGAAGTATCCTTCTCAGGAGTCACAAGTGTTCCCATGATGCTGGCTAGCCAAACCCGGGTAGTGCTGTCTTGAAAGAGGAAGGAAGAGACATTGAGCGTCTATGGAGTGTAAAAGTCAGCTGAAAACTAACTACGGGCAGACGCTAGGAGAGATCCCAGGATTAGATGGTGAAGAAGATTGACCAATCAAGTCAAGCAGAGGACAGGATGAACAAGACTTTCTTCTCTTATGAGACTTTTCCTCTTGTTCAGTGCTCAAGCAAGGGCCTCAGGGAGCAGGATCAGTCTTAGGAGCCTAGAGAAAGTGCTAGGTCATGTTGAGCAAAGGGCAAATTCTTACATTTTTCCATGGTGAGTGTTGAAGAAAGAGGCTGAGGGTCCTGGGTGTAACGAAGTGACGGAACATTACATAGTCTGGAAATACTACCAGGGAATCGTGTCAGGTGTGAGGCATTCAAAGGATCCCTCACTGTTCCTCAAGGTCAGTCCAGCCTTGTTCATGCAACCTTTCAGTAATGAAGGCTGTGCCACGCCCAGGTATTGTGCAGTTTATCAGGGGGAGAAAGCTGGCTACTTGGTGACACTAAGACTCCCACTCCACACCCCCCACCCCCCACATCCAGGAATAGCCAGCGAGCTGTCTGCCATCACCAGCAGAGTCTCTTCTCTAGCCTGATCTCAGTATCACAGAGAGTCTCAGGCGGCGCAGGCTGATGGCTTATTCAGACACTGTATCCAACCACATAATATCTGGTCAGAGGTCCATTTCCAGCGCAAGAGGGAGAGTATGGGTTCGTGACCATGGGGTACGCTGACCTTATCACACACTACACCGTGGAGCCTCGCTGAGCACCACAACAGCTTTCTAATTTCACAGCACAGGAGCCAGCTCAGACACAACACTGAAAAGGGTCAGAAGACACTATCTTAATGCATGTGTCCTCATGCGCGTGGCTCAAGCAGTCTTTCCACCCCCTCTCCCATGATGTTCCTTTTAGAAAGAAGACATAAATTGTAGGAAGGAAGGAGGTGGGAGATAAAGGAAGACCTGTGGGGGGCAGGGGTAAGTATGAACAGAATACATTACATAAAATTCTCAGAGAATCAATTAAAATATTATATTAAAAATTTAAAAATCAGGGCACATTTTTAATCTCGACACTTAGTAGACAGAGAAAAGCATGTCTCTGTGAGTAGCCTGGTCTACATAGTGAGTTCTAGGGATCCTGCCTTAAAATAAAAAGTTTAAAAATCAGATGTTGATGCATTAATTCAAGGTACATCTCACTGTAGTGCTGTCACACAAGAAGGAGTATAAGGCAGAAACCAGGTTAACAGTCACTGTCTGACTGAGTGACCAGCGAGGGAATGAACTCCGGAAAGGTGATCTTCAGGGTCCGATGTCCTAGTTCCCCTCTGTTTTGCCAGAGGACTTACCAAGATGTGACTGTTGCCAGACCATGTAGTGTCCTGGTGTCCAGGTATCCCTGAGAACCACCCCAGGAACCACCGTGACAGCAGTGGTAACTGACCCTGGCAATTGTAGAGGGCATGAGCTTGCGTCTCCATGGTGGGTGCAGAGAGCATGTGTGTGGACGACTCTGTGGTCCACTTGGTTGTGCCCCAGCTCTCCCTTGCTCATAGTAACCGAGAAGGGATGGTCGTTGATTCCTTAGATTGCTTGCAGATGGCTGCTATGGTAGCATCTGAGGAGGAGACTGTAAACAGGGTGTCGAGAGGGCTAGAGTGGGTGTCCACTGAGGCCTGGAGCCTGGCTACCTAGCTGGGACTGGAGCGCACAGCACTAACATCCCCTTCTGCGTTCCTGCTCATAAAACAAAGCCTGAAGAAGCTTCTCACCCAAGTTGGCATGAAAAACAAACCAACATGGCCTGTCTTCTAGCCTCTGCAAACAACACACATGCATGCATGCACACACACATACACACACACACACACACACACACACACACACACACTCATAAACACACTGTTCACTCAGACAGATACTAAATTTAAAAATTAAAGATTGCTATAAACTCAGGGTATGTTGGAGGCCATGGAGACTACAACAGGGTGATAGAGAGAGGGTGAATTAGTTATTTTGCTTGCTGGCAGGAAGGGTTTGCCCTGGCTTAAAGTCCAAGGGGACACAGTTCACCATGGCAGCCAAGTTATGGTGTCAGGGGTGTTAGGCAGCTAGTTGTATTTTACCTGCATTCCGTGAATAGACAAATAGTGTGGTGTCTCCCATCTTTAGGGTAGATTTCTCCACCTCAATACAATCTATATAATCACACGCCCAGAGGTTGGTCCTCTGGGTAATTCGACACCCTGTCAAGTTGACAGTCAACAGTTAACCCCGAGAAGGGGCTGTTTTCTGCAGAGTCACTGGAAGAGGCATTGGGGGACTTGGTTCTAGGCTGAGAGGAGTCATCGGTGAGTTGGGGCTGTGCAACGAGGGAAGGCAGGAGCCGTGCAGAGGGCTGGCCATCCAGGCAAGGGGAAGGCCGAAAGGCAGGAATGCTGTACAGGGCAAGGAAAGGTAAAGAGAAAAATATGGAGAGGTCAGGAGAGGTCAGCTCCTGCAGAATTTCATGCAAAGTCTAGATAGGACAAGATGCTAGTTGCCATGAACACGGCCAATGCAAGGGTTACAATTCTATGCGTCAAGTCCTTCCCACTCCTGTCTACTCTTTTTTTTTTAAAAACTTGTTCACCTTTGTTGAAATGTCTATAAAAAACAAACATCAAGCCCGTTTTCCCCCTTATTTATATCAGGCCCACCGAGGGAAAGCTTGTTTAGAGGGATGACAAAATGTAGGGTTCTGGACTGCAGCTTTTTTTTTTTTAAGATTTATTTATTTATTGGGTATACAGTGCACATGAGATCACATTATAGATGGCTGTGAGCCACCATGTGCTTGCTAGGAATTGAATTCAGGACCTCTGGAAGAACAATCAGTGCTCTTAAGCGCTGAGTCATCTCTCCAGCCCCTTGGACGACAGCTTTTGAGAGCCAGAAAAAGCCATGTTTTCCTGTCTGCCCAGAAGAGAACAGGAGTCAAAAGCATAATGGGACCAGGCGTGGTGGCGCACGCCTTTAATCCCAGCACTCGGGAGGCAGAAGCAGGCGGATCGCTGTGAGTTCGAGACCAGCCTGGTCTACAAAGCGGGTCCAGGACAGCCAAGGTAACCGAGAGAAACCCTGTCTCGGGGGTGGAGAGTGGGGGGAGGGGGAGGAGCATAGTGGGCACAACCAGACTGTGCTCAGGATAAACACACTTGGATGTCTACCCTATAGTCACGCATATAAAGGCCGGGGTGGGCTGGGGATTAGCTCAGGCGTGGAGTGTTTGCCTCATGTGTGCGAGGCTTTGCCCAATGTGTTGGGTGAGCATAGGGTTCTTCCTCCGCCATAAAACCTACCCAGGAAGTTAAGACTTAATCCTAGAATTATCCTGAACAAGCACCCTGAAACAGATGACCTCCGTCCTCCCCACCTTCCCCGTGTCACTCCTCTGTTGCTGTGACGGTAGAACACCACGGCCAAAGGCAACCCGACGAAGAGAGTGTCTCTCTGCCTGTGCTTCCAGAGGAACGCGAGCACATGGCGGTGGAGTGGAGACATGACACTAAGCAGCAGTCATGGTGACGGTGATAAGGACAGGAAGCAGAGAGCTCCTGAGCCGCAGGCACAGAGAGAAAAGAACTGGAAGCGGCCCTGAGGCCACTCTCAAAACCTGCCCCGGTGACACACTTCCTGCAGCAAAGCCACGCTCCTTAAACCTCCCTGAAAAGCAGCATCAGCCAGGAGACCAGCCTTCCTCTGTCTCCAGTAGCCCCTGTTCCAGGGCTGCTTAGACATCAGCCTCGTAGACTTCGGGGTTCAGCCTTTATCACAGAAGACCTTGGCGTGTGAAGATGTTAAAGAAGCAGTTTTTCTTTCTTTTCTTTTCCTTCCCAGTTTCAAAAATTTGTATGACCTTTCTTGACATTTTCTTGAGGCCCGAGTACAAATCACGTGAGTTGCTTCCCCGTAATGGTCCATGACAGTTAATCCTGTCATTCCTCTAGAGAACCCTGACACTTCATAGGTACATGTACTCAGCAGACACCTTGGTGAGATCCACGTGGAAAGGAGCTGTGCTGTGACATCACACATGTGGTGACAAGCATGTCCAGCGCCCTCCCACCCCATCATACACAGGCACACAGAATAATATCCTAACATATTTCGAGAAGACCTTTGCCTCTGCGTGAGGTGTAGCTGTGCTAAATCAAACAGGCAAGCATAGCAATTGGTGATCCCGCTGGGTTTTTATTGCTGAGGCTACAGGGTCTGTGCCTCTCTCTGACTGGTAAGTCTGGCCTCACATTCTTAGGCAGTTGGGCTAATTCAAAAGCACAGCCATAAGCGAAGGGCAGCTTTTAAGCTGGCTGGCTGGTGCGTACTCTCCATATCTTTTGACAGTTTGATAAAAAAGACAGTGCATTTCACTGACATTTCCCAAAAGTCTTTTTTCACTTAGCTAAAACTATTTTCTAATTTCTCTTATTATTTCTTTGTTAGCTAATTGCTTAGTTTTCAAATACCATAGCATTTTAAAAAAAAGATACCCTTTTAAAGTTTTGACTTATGATTGAATCCCACTGTGGTCAGAAAACACTTTCTGTATTTTCTGTCTACTTAGTCTGCACATTCTTAAGGGTTTTTTGCAATAAAATTATTATGTGTGTTTGTTTACCCTTTTGACTCTCTAGGATTTTGTTTTATACATTTTGATTTGTTATTAGATACCTTCAGGCTTAAAATTGTTCTTTCCTTTGAATATGGGAAAGAACTCTTATTTATATGAAATATGTTTCACTAGCACAAGTAAAATTCTTAGGCCAGAAATCAGCTTTGCCTAATGTTAATATAGCAACTCTAGTTTCTTTTTGATTGGTCCTCTCATTCTTTTAATCCTAAACAGCTTTTCTCTTTTAATGTAAAATGAAGACAAAAGCACCATAATATGACTGCTGGGGATCAAATCAAGTCTTTCTGTCTGTCAGAAAAACTCTTTGAACATGTGAGTTATATCCTCCAACCTCATGTCTTGATTTTTTAAAATTCAATTTGAGAACCTTTGCCTTTAATTGATATTACTTAAACCATTTATATTTAATGTGATTGCAAGTGAAACTGATATAAGCTGCCATGCTATAGTTTTCTGTTTTATTTGTTTTTTTTTTATTTTCCTTTACAGATTTATTATAGTCTGTTTTTACTTTATCGCCTTTGTTGATGTAGTTGCTAGACATCTTTGTGTTGTCTTGTTTGTTTCATGTAGTATCAACTTTTATTTTCCCTCTCTGGGCCTTAGTGTGTGTGTGTGTGTGTGTGTATGTGTGTGTGTGTGCGTGCACGTGGGGGGGAGGGGGAGGAGAGAGAAAGAGAGAGAGAGAGAGAGAGAGAGAGAGAGAGAGAGAGAGAGAGAGAGAGGCAGAGGCAGAGACAGAGACACACAGAGAGAGACAGAGACAGACAGAGACAGAGACTTGCTATGTGGTCTATGCTGGCCTTGAACTCTGATCCTTCTATCTGAACCTCTGAACTGTTTGTATTACAATTATGTGCCAACATAACAAGCTTGGAGATAATTTTAAAATGAAAAATGAAGACTTTTTTGTTTACTAATATACTTAACATTTATGTATTGTCTGTGTTTTGAATATAAATGCAGATTTCTATTTGCTGTCATTTTCTTTCTGTCTGAACATTTATTGTAGTACAGGTCTGTTGGTTGATTAATTTTCAGCTATTTTTTATTTTAAAAGTCTTTATGTTGCTTTTCTTTAAAAAATATTTTTATGTATAACATTCTAAGTTAACCTTTTAAAAAATAGTACTTATAGTATCTCTCTGGCATAAAATTTCCCCAAATGATCCTTACTCTATTTTTCTGTTTATAATATGTTTTACTTGTCTCTCTGTGTTTATAATAATTCCTATTTTGTCTCCCTCTTTGTTATTTCTATTTTCACCTTCATAGCTCATAACTGTTCTGTATATTATTGACTTTTAAGAAAAAATGAGTCGCCAAGTTTCTTTCCTCCCCTTACTGTTGTTTCAGTGAGCTGCTTGCATATGAATTTGTAGTTTCTCTCAAACTTGCATGTAGTTTTCCCCCCTCTCCTTCCCCTGACTCTCCAGGTACACTCAGAGTGGATGATTGAAAATTTCCTCACAGCTCAAAAACCATGCCCATTGTACTGCAGCCACAGCTCCCATCTTGTCAATCGCTGGGTCTTCATTTCCAGTAGAGTCCACCGCCGTGCCCTGGCCATCAGTAGCTGCTCTGCTCTGCTCTGGGGACAAGTCTGTATGTGGAAACCTAAAGATCAGTGCGATGGCGCTACGAGGTAGGGCTGGGGAAGTGATCCCTGTCAGACTGTTAAATTTCAGGGTTGCTACCCTTCACACCAAGCCCGAGAAAGAGCCCTTTGCAGCACCGAAGGCACAGCAAGATGGCCCTATCTGTGAGAAGGAGTCTCAGAGAGCAGCCTTCTGCGGTGGCTAATTGTATCTAACCCGATCATTAGGAACATAGTTGTTACAGGAGCTGTTTTGATGTCTGTGTACTGGTTCCACCAGCTCTTTCTCTGGGCTAACTTTGACTTTCCTGGGGTTTTTGTTTCTGATATACCATTATTTCCTCTTCTTTGTGCGTCTGCCAAGTTTAATTGGGCGGTAGTTACTGTGAGATTTATGCACACATTATAGATGGTTGTGAGCCAACATGTGGTTGCTGGGAATTGAACTTGGGACCTCTGGAAGGGCAGCCAGTGCTCTTAACCACTGAGCCATCTCTCCAGCCCCTCTTATTTATTTTTTTAAATAGGGTCTCTCTACACACTCCAGGCTGTCCTGAACTCACTCACTCTGTAGACCAGGCTGGCCTCCAACTCACAGAGATCCACTGCCTCTGCCGCCCAGTTACTGAGATTAAAGTCATGCCCCACCACACCTGGCTCGTGTCACACTTTTCTGTTTGCTTGACGTCAGTGGAGTCTTTATGGTTGAGTGTGCTCCCCAAATGAAGCACCATCTCACTGCTCACCGTGTAAGGAAGGGGTTTCTACTCTTACCTGCTCACAACAAGAAACCGTCCCCAGGCCCATACGGCCCCCACAAATCGTGGCTTGTGCTGTCTCTCAGTGGCGCTTTCCCTAATCTGGGTGATGTCCTCATAGAGAGGAACCAGTCCGGTTTGAGCCCATGAGTCACTGGCGTGCTGGAAGGAGTGCTGGAATTCACATCTGTGCAGCTTTCTTCACGCGGCTATTCTCCCTGGAGAACACCAGTTGCCTCCTGGGACTGTCTTCAACACCCAGGTCCATTTCCTTGCCGTGAGGAGATGACTGGTCTCTGCTCGCTGCCCTGTGGTACCACACTTGGTGACTGTGAGCTCATACGGTGTGTTTCTCCTCTCTCGGTGACTGCTTCTCCCTGATGCTGATTGCCCAGTGCCTGCAAACAGTTTTCTATTTTCTTTGTAGTGTTTTTAAGTTATTTAAGGTTGGAAGCCAAATGTGATCCTTCTTAATGCATTTTAGGGGAACAGAAACACCTTCTATATCCTCCAGGCAAAAGCTTCTGCCACCATCGGGATTGCTTTGACTGTTTTTGTAGTCTAATTGTAAACCAAGTTTACAGTCTATTACAGTTATGAGTTTTTACATTTTTTTTGAGACAGGGTTTCTCTGGGTAGCCTTGGTTGTCCTAGAACTCTCTCTCTATAGACCAGCTTGGTCTCAAACTCACAGAGATCCACCTGTCTCCGCCTCCTGAGTGCTGGGATTAAAGGCATGTCCCACCACGCTCGGCTCAAATATTTCATTTTAAGATTAAGTTCTTATAAGTAACATCTTTGTAACTTTACATTTGTATGACATACAGTTGTATGACTCACCACTTAGGTTTATTCTGCTAAATTCCTGCATATGAATTTTAGCCAAAGGTCTTTTTGAATTTTGCTCCTGCCATTCATTCTCTTTATTTTGTTTGTTTGTTTGTTTGTTTGTTTTGTTTTGAGGCAAGGTCTCATGCACTCCAGGTCTCCCCTAAACTCACTTCTCACCCTCCTATCCGTTTCCCAAGTACTGTGGTCACGTGTGTGTGCGCGCGCGCGCGTGTGTGTATGTGTGTGTGCACACGCGCGCCTAGCCAGACCATTCTGTTGTTCACCTCACTCTACTGTCATTTCATTTATTAAGTGAATATTCATCTAATTTGATACCTGGTGCAAGTCTAGATAACATGAGGTACCAAAGCATTGCTCGTTCTCAAGAAGCAAACCTTTCAGCATGAGGGAAAAACACAGCAAGCAGGTGCATACACGATGCTTTCAGCCAAATCATCTTGCTTGCTGAGGGCTGCTAAAACAAAATGCCCTGGCCAGGGTGGCTTGTAAGCAGCAGTAGAAGCTTCTTCTCACAGGTCTGGAGGCTAGGAACTCCAAAATGGAGGTGCTGGAAGATAGATGGTGAGACAGGAGGAGCCTGCTTCCTGGTCTGTAGATGGCTCTCCATTTGCTGTGTCCTTGAGTAGCTGGGACGGAAGGGACAGGAGCGTCCTGTAGGCTCTTTGATAGTCACTAATTCTAACTGTACAGTTTAGTCCTCCCTGCCTAAGGACATCGCGGGGATCATCACCCTGTGTACTTTTAGAGGACACAGACATCCAATGCATAGCAGACAGTGGTCCATACATGAAAAAGAAACAACATCACAGTGACAGAGAACAGCGGAGGTAAAGAAGCACCTGCCTTACCTTCAGTTTCCATGGGAAGTTCTTTGTAAGGGATTTCAGGTGTGAAGCCTTCTGCTTTAAGCAGAGAGGATACTTGTTATCTCAGCCTCCCTCAGGCAGGAGCGGGCACTGGATCTCATCGAAGTCAACGGGAACAAATTTGCATGGATTTTTTTGTATTGTTTTGTTTGCTGTTTGTTTGTTTTTCAAGACAGGGTTTCTCTGTGTAGCCTTGGCTGTCCTGGACTCACTTTGCAGACCAGGCTGGCCTCGAAATTACAGAGATCCACCTGCCTCTGCCTCCCCACTACCAGGTCCAGCTGCTTGGGATTTATATAGCACAAGAAAAGCACGGGTGGATTGAGAGACTGTGAACGGGCACGGGATACGACTCATCTGGTTATGTTACTTCAAGTGCGTAAAGCCTTTTCTTTTCTACATTTGGTTGCAAACCTGTTACAGGGACATTAAAGATGCTTAGGAGGGTATCACAGGCATCTTCACTCTGTTCAGTGTATTGCTGTTAATATAATGACCTTACTCTGCCCACACGCATGTCTGTTTTCACATTACTGCCCTTTGTACATACATGTTTATATATTTTTCCCTTTTTCTTTTATTAATTCATTCATATCACACCTCAATTGTTATCCCATCCCTTGTATCCTCCCATTCCTCTCTCCCTCCCACGTATTCCCCTCCCCTATGACTGTGACTGAGGAGGACCTCCTCCCCCTGTATATGCTCATAGGGTATCAAGTCTCTTCTTGGTAGCCTGCTATCCTTCCTCTGAGTGCCACCAGGCCTCCCCATGCAGGGGATGTGGTCAAATATGAGGCACTAAAGTTCGTGTGAAAGTCAGTCCCCACTTTCCACTGAACTGTGGAGAATGTCCTGTCCATTGGCTAGATCTGGGTAGGGGTTCGAAGTTTACTGCATGTACAGTCCTTGGCTGGTTCCATAGTTTGAGCAAAACCCTTGGGCCCAGATCTGCCCATCATAATGTTCTTCTTGTAGGTTTCTAGGACCCTCTGGATCCTTCTATTTCCCATTCTCCCATGCTTCTCTCACCTAGAGTCCCAATAGGATGTCCTCCCCTCTATCACACCTTCCTGATAAGTATTTTCATGGGACATGCCCCTTGGGCTAGTGTCCAAATATGAGTGAGTATATACCATTTGAGTCTTTCTACTTCTGGGTTAACTCATTCATTATGACCATTTCAGAAATTCCTTGTTTTTAATAGCTGAGTAGTATTCCATAGTGTAAACATAAAATCTGAGACTCTAAATCAGTTAGAAGAAAAAGTGGGGAAGAGCCTGGAACACATTGGCACAGGAGACAATTTCCTGAACAGAACACCAACAGCCCAGGCCTTAAGGTCAACAATTAATAAATGGGACCTCATGAGGCTGAGAAGCTTCTGTAAGGCAGGTGACACTGTCAAGAGAACAAAGCAACAGCCTTCAGACTGGGAAAAGATCTTCACCAACCTTACATCTGACAAAGGTCTAATATCCAAACTATATAAAGAACTCAGGAAATTAAACACCACCAAACCAAATAACCCAATTGAGAAATGGAGCTCAGAACTAAACAGAGAATTCTCAACAGAGGAATACCGAATGCCTGAGAAACACTTAAAGAAATGCTCAATGTCTTTAATCATCAGAGAAATGCAAATCAAAACGACTCTGAGATTCCATCTTACACCCATCAGAATGGCTAAGTGACACCACATGCCGGCGAGGATGTGGAGAAAGAGGAACACTCCTTCATTGCTGGTGGGAATGCAAACTAGTACAATCACTTTGGAAATCTATCTGGCGCTATCTCAGAAAACTGGGAATAGGGTTTCCTCAAGACCAAGCTATTCCACTGCTTGGAATATACCCAGAAGAAGCTCCAGCACACAACAAGGACATATGTTCAACCATGTTGATAGTGGCTTTATTCATAATAGCCAGAACATAGAAACAGCCTAAGCATCCCTCAGTAGAAGATTGGATAAACATACATGTTTATATTTTATACCTTTTACTACTTATATTATTCCTCACATCTTGTTCAATGTGGGACAGTCCTGTATTGGAAATTTGCCTTTATAAAGTCTCTTAAGGATGAACAGGTTGGAGTGAGCTTCCGCAGTCACAGGGTGTGGCATTTGACTTGAAATGCTTCACATTATGATGGACCTCTCAGAAAGACTTGTGTTGAACCATAATGCCACTAACGTCCAAGAGAATATCGGATTCACTACAGCTAAGCAGGTCTGTTGCCTTTGCAGGAGCTGGATAGCCAAGGTTCATTTTTTTTTCTTTTCAGTAACCGTTGCTGTCTGTGTACACTGGATCCGTGGGAAACAGTGGGCGGGGCAGCAGACGGGCTGGAAGGAAAGGTGGAGAGGCCCTCCTTCTCCTGCCCAGCCTCAGTCTTCCACTGCTGTGATCCTTTAGCCTGGCATCTCATAGGTATGCAAATCACCACAAGCTGGCACATCTTTCTCTGTGGCTCACACTAATGATTACCTCCACATCAGTTCCACAGGGGTCACCCCTCCCCATGGCCTTTCATGCAGCCTCTGCCTTGTTGGACTGGTAGTAGTTCCCTTCTCCTACCAGCTTCATGACTTTGAGCACTTGGTCCCGTGCTCATAGCACAATTTTTGGTGGTGAGGGTCTAGCTGGAAGAAGTTAGTCACTGGAGCAGAGTCCTTGCAGGTATATTGTCCTGTGTTGCTTCCGGTACTTGCTGTTTCCTAGTGTGCAAAGATGCGAGATGCTGCAGCTTCACGCTCTGGCGGCTATGGATGCTGATGCCTCATGCTGTCTACCTTTATCACCATCATGGACTGTGCCTTCTGATACTATTGTTCACAGTAACCCTAGCCTTCCTCAGATCTCTTGTATGTGGTATCTTGTCTCAGCTATGAGAAAAATAACTAACGCAGAGAAACTGTACTGAGAAGTGTGGTCATTTCTGTGCTATTCCCAGCAAGGTGGTTCAGAGGCCTTTGGAACTTGTGTGCAGGAAGCCTGGGTAAGAATCTGGAGAGGCAGACAGAAAAAGCAGTAGAGTTCTGTAAGTAAAGCTTAATGGATCATTCCCATAGGACTTAGTAAGGCCAGACTGCCAATAGAGGTGTGGACAGTAAAGACAGCTCCTGGGGTTTCAGGTTAGAACAAGTCTTTGAGAACTAGGTCAGAAGTCACTCGTGTTATCTCCAGGCGAAGAATCCAGCTACATTTTGTACATGAGTGAAGTTAAATTAAAAACAAACAAACAAAAAACAAAAAAACAAACAACAGTGCAGTAACTTTTTGGGAGGGGAAATTTCAAAACAGCATAACATTGTGGATGTGGCCTGGTTACTACTGGCTGCCTTAAACCAAGTTTATAGTGAGAACACAGAGCAAAACAAAACCAACCCCACAAAACAACGAAACAGAGCAGAAAGGCAATTAAGACACAGTTTTGCAGGAAGAGGGTCTTCATATATTGGAACTTTTAGACTAGATGTACGTGGACAATGTGGCTGTAAGTGTCAAGGAGAATGGCACCATGCAGATGTGACAACAAACTTGGTACCACAACAACAACAGAGGTGCATTGAGGGTTGGCTAGCAGCAGAACTTAATGCCTGCCACTCGCTTTGTGCTGGGGTTGCAGCCATGAAAAGTGCAAGCCTTATGGAGTCACTGACATTCCAAGATGAGCAGTCAGACCAGGTAGTGTGAAGTGGAGCTGGACTTCCTGCGTGGAGCTCCCAAGAAAACTACGCATGAAGCTGTGAAGGTAAAGCCTAGGTTACCATAGCGACTCCTGGATTGTTGAAAATGACAGGAAGAACTGGCCCGAGAGAGAGCCTGTGTGCTGCAGGCAGCTGGCTGAACCTCAGGTGATGACACAGATGCTGCCCAAGGAGGTGCATGTACCCTTAATATTCGCCCCTCTGGGTTTTGGTTTGTGTAGGTTCAATCTTTCCTTGGTGTGACCCTGTGTCTCCTTTTTATAATGGAAATATTTGTTTGGTGCCCTTATATACTGGAAATATGTAAACTTTTTAAAATGAGAAATCACAGGAGTTAGTCTTGAGTCTCAGAAAAACTTTGGGCTTCCAGTGATTTTTCTTTTCCATTATTTATTTTATTCGAACAGAGGGTCTTGCCCACAAGTATGTGCACTACATGCATACCTGGTGCCTACAGAGGTCAGAAGAGGGTATCAGGTCCCTTGGAACTGGAGTTACAGATGATTGTGAGCCACCATGTGGGTGCTGGGAACTGAACCAGGCCCTCCGCAAGAACACCAAGTGCTCTTAACTGCTGAGCCATCTCTCCATGCCCTGGACTTTAAATTTTTGAACAGTGTTAAAATTATAGGAATTCTTGATGCTTAACTAAATGCAGTTTGTATTATGGGACGGCCATAAGTCTATGGGGGCCAGAAATGAATGTTATTAGTTTTAAGCTCACCCGTCAGGCTCCTGTGTTTAAACCCTGGGAGATTCTAGACTGTTTAGAAGATGTGGCCTAACTAGACCTTAGTAGGTCAGTAAGTAGTCACCCCAGTAAATCACGTGGGAGTATATTATCCCTGATTGCTTCTGGGGTGTGTTCCTCTTCAAGAGCCATCAAGTTCACACAAGGAGCTGCTACTGTGTGTGCCTTCCATCATGGAGCTGCCCTGCCATAGCATCCCTGCCATGACAGACAGAGACCCCCTGCTACCACGGATCAAAATAAGCCTGTCCTCCTCAAGCGTTTCTGCCAAGTATTTTATCACAGTGATGAGACAAGCGACTAATACAGGGCACATCCTCGTAATTAGCTTTCTTAAAACAGTCATTCATTAACTCATTCATTCGTTCGACAATTACTCGAATTACCCTCAGTGTCAGCCAAAATCCCCAGCAAATCGAAGGTACCAGGTACCAAATTGGAAGATATTAACAAAGAGATTATTGTATGGATGGGCAGAAGGTAGGGGGATGTAGCAGCCAGAGGCTAACAACAGGCAGCAGTTATTAATACCTAATAGGTGAAGAGGGAGTGATTTCAGAGACCCCCTCCCTGCAAGAAGGCAACGTGAAACAGGGGGCTGCCCTCTAGGAGTGTCGGAGAGAAAAAAACACAGGCAGTGCACGGCAGACCCAGCCAGTGGAAATCAAGACGCCTAGTTCTGGAGTTGGTTCTCTTCCTGGACTCATCATCCCCCATTGGGTGGCTCCAAGCACAGACTATCAGACAACAGATGCTCTCAGCAGATGGGGCATCAAAGGTCAGAGGCAGCCTCAGTGCCCAGGTGGGTAAGACTCCTGGGTAGGAATAATGGCCCAGGTGTCCTGAGCGCTCAAGGAAGTGGCATATACAAAAAAAAAAAAAAAAGGAAACCACTATGGGATTCTCAGTAGTCTCAAGGCAAAGAATGCTGACTAGGCTGTCAATATTGGCAGGTGATAGGGTGGTGTGTGTATGTGTGTGTGTGTGTGTGTGTGTGTGTGTGTGTGTGTGTGTGCGTGCTCACACGAGACCTCTTCACTCTCCCTATAAGAAGATGTTGGGATTGATGTTGGGATTGAGGCTGTTCCCCTGGGTGCCAGAAGTCTACTTTTGCTCTCCAGTACGGAGGGGCATGGGGAGTGGATTGAGTTTCCACTCATTCTTTATTGGCTCAAACTCCCTGACGCGCTTCAGTACTGGACGCTGCCTGACACTTCGTACCTAAGAAATGTCCAGTCCTAGATCTGCAAGGGATAAAGATGCAGACAGAGGCTCTAACCCTCAGTAAGTTTCCAGTCTGGGGAAGAGAAATCAGCTTGCAGTTAGAAGGCAAACGGGCGGAATGAGAGAGTAGACAGATCCAGGGAGAGGCCCTCTTCCCTTCAAGAAACGCTCTGCCAAGGAGCCTTCTGTCTGCAGAGGGGACCTCAGTCAGAGGTCCTTGGAACCCTCCAGACCCTAGTGCTCCATGGGATGGACCTGTGCATACTCCCCATCTGAGGACCACTGTGTCTACTTCCTGTTCCTTGTGTCTCTTCTCTGCCATTCGAAGCCAGTTGTTTTGGTTTTGGTTTTGTTGTTGCTGTACACATTATGGGTGTTATTCTGTCATCATTGATTAAACTATTTTTCAAGCTCCTTTTTAAGAAAAACTTTTAAATGATTGTGATGCTATTCTGCACTGTACAGATATTTTAAAGCTTTGCTTATTCAATTCTGTCATTTGTCAGTATTTTATAGTTAAGCTGTGTTCCTTTTTTTAAACCACTTGGAACATTGTCATTTCTCCTGTTTTATCCTGCTTTGTGATGAACTTCCAAACAATTTTGAATGATTTAATACTCACACTACTTGAGAATAACTTGATGTGTTACCTAACAAGGGATATATAAATTAATCCTTACCCAAATTTTAAAATATTTCCTATACCACCCAAATTACAGATAAAGCTATGAGGAAAAACAGAGTCAAGTCTACCACTCAAACTACTAGAATCTTTCTTCCTGAGCCTGTATCAACCCAGTCACTATTTTTGCTGATGCTCCTCCACATTATCATTTGGTTGTATGTTCCATAGTTTCAGTCTCATCGGGTCCATATACAGTAGTCTTCATGAGAGTAAGAGCTAGTCACGTGTGTGAGCACACACATACACAGTAAAGAAAAATTTCAATGGAGGAGGAAAGGGAAAGGGGAAGAGGATGGGAGGGAGGGAGAGAGAGAGACAGAGAGAGAGAGAGAGAGAGAGAGAGAGAGAGAGAGAGAGAGAGAGAGAGAGACTCTGGGGAAATCACTCAGTTAGTACAGTACTTGCCTTTCAGCACGAGGACTTTTCTTTTTTGAAGGCAATAGTTAGTCATCCCATCCCTGGAGAGTTAGAGAGAGATGGATTCCTGGGGTTTGCTGGCAGACTCTCATTGGCAAGCTCCAGACCAATGAGAAGCACTGTCTCAAAAACAGGGTGCACACACCATCTGCAGAATGACACACGAGATTGTCTCCGACCTCCATCTGCATGCACACACAAGTGCACCTGAAAACCACACGCACCCCCTGACATGACCACACATGCACACACATATACAGAACAAGACAGGGGTGGTGAGGAAACAAAGGAGAAACTATACACTCTTTTATTATACATCTTCCTCTAAGTCCAAAAGAATAATGCAAAAGACTCGAAAACGCTACTTAAGCCACCCGATTTACATCATTTCATTGATCACTAGTCTAGTAACCTTATCAAAGGAGGCAATTACGTTCAGGCTCAGTGCTCGTCCCTGGCGGACACCCGTGATGGCTGCTCTCCTGTCTAAGTGCGTGCTCTCCAAGCAATCCGCTGAGTCATCTCTTCCAGAGCCTTGTCCAAATTCCCAGGAAACCTCCTCTTTCCAGAATCTATTCCCAAATCACCCTTATTCCATTTTGAAAACCGAGGAGAGGAGCCATGTCTTCTTGACTCCGACCTCCACATCTTTTCCGCTAATGATTCATGATGAATGACTGATTAGTTAACTGATTAATAGCCGCTGAAAATTTCTAGACAGCTCAAGTGTGATTACCAGACAGACATGAGACAGTGGGTCATGAACACCAACTAACATTGGTTCTGTGCAATGTTCCAGCCCCCAGGTATGACTCACAAATTAGAAGAGAAATAAAAACAATAAAGTCATCCTGAAAGGGGGTCTGACCGCAGAGGTAACGGCACCTGGTTAAGGAGGCAATGTGTACATTTAAGCAAGACAGTGGCCAGGCTGCCAAACCTTTGCAGAGTCACAGGCTCAGTGTTGATCTGTTTTGCCGAAAGGCCCTTTTATTTCATTTCCTTGCCATCATGAAGGGGAAAAAAAAACAGCGTTGTGTGTCACAATTTCTTCTGAGCTCTGATTGCACTACAAATATGGGGTCCAAGTTGAATGACAAGTCTTTAGATCTGCAGGAAGAATTTTTTAAAATAAGGGGAACTGCTTTAGTATCTGCCTGTAGGTATTTAATTTAATTCTTTAAAGTTGTTGTCCACAGACTATGCTTAGCATCATCGGTCACAACAGAACCCAGGGCGGAAGTGACGGAAGGTCAGGCCACAGTGGTCCTCCCATTGAAGGAAGCATCAGTACTAAATTGGAAAGGGTTGATATGTGTTGGGAGAATCTGAGAAGCAGCACCCAGCCTAGGGAAAGGAAGTCTTGCAGTGTGAAGGAAGGTTATATTCTGTCAGGACATGTTCTAACCCAAGACTAGCAGATCCTCTATGGCCTAAATGCTCGCCCGCGAAGGCGAAGAGCGGGACTCTGAGTGTGAGCCTCCCACCGCCCTCAGGTGAGCAGCTGGTGGTGATCTGGTGAAGGCCACTTGCTTCACCCCACACTTCTCCGCAGAGCTCTTACGCCAGCCTTGGCGCTCATCACTGGGCTCATCAATGCCAGAAGCAAACCACAGCCCCCACAGCTCCTCCCTCCGCTGGCCTCTCATCCGGACAGTTTTATAATGCTGCCTGTTTTCTATCTCTTACCTCTCTCCTAAAAAAACGTCTTGGGGGTGACTTCTGAGACAGTTAGTCATCATCAAGTCAGCCCACCGCAACTTGGCCAACATTTCCTGTAATGGCCAATGGATGTGCTACATTTTTGTGGGTCACGTGATCCCTGTGGCGACTAATCACCCAACACAAAAGTAGCTGCCTAAATTAATGCACGTGCCCACACTGGTTCTGAGGTTTGCCTGGCCCACAAACCTTGACGTCTGACTGTGCAGTAAGCTCCTGGGCAGGACGCCCCATAGGAGACAGAAGGTGAAGAGGTGAAGGGCCAGTCTTTGGATACTCCTAGTTTTAGGTACCTCTGTTGGGACAGACATGACTGTCACCACAGCCTTTCTCTGCAGGAAGATTTCTGATGGGCTGTGCCTCAACCCTGAGTGGCTCACGGAAGAGAGACCACTATACACACAAGGCTCCCTTAAGCTTCCTTCAGCCTCTCCTGAGTGCCCGTTCTCCCTGTCCAGAGCAGAACCCACATCATGCCTCTAGCCAGACTTTAGGAGATGCGCAGTGGAGGGAGAGATGGAGGTGACAGACTGGTGCAGGCATGAGCAAGAAAAGGGACAAAGGAATAAACGTGGAGAAGAAGAAAAATGACTAGGGTTTGGGGAAGTGTCTCACTTGGTAAAGCACTAGCCTTACAAGTGTTAGAACTTGGGTTTAGACCTGGAGATTCCTCCTGAAATGTTTAGTCCAGTGGCCTGAGCCTGTAAGTTCAGCAAAGGCCAATGACGGATCCCAAGAAATTGGATGCCTGACCCACGGGACAAAACTCCAGACCAGTGAGGAAACCATGTCCCAAACAAAATACAGAAGGCACCTGAGGATGGACCGATAGGTTATCCTCTGACCCCCATGTGTGAGTGGTCCATGCATACAACTGCAACAACCCCTAACAGATGTGCAATAAATGATTAATTAATTAACATGCTTGTGAGCCTCCCAAACACTTTACAAAAACAGATGGCCCCTACACTCGTTTACCAACACCTGCTTATGCTTTCAAACTCCTTGGAGATGACCGATCTTTTTTTTAAAATATATTTTATTAATTTATTCATACTACATCTCAATTGTTATCCCATCCCTTGTATCCTCCCATTCCTCCCTCCCTCCTACCGGTCACCTGACTTTTCTCTGACCAATGACAACAGACATGTCTAGTCCCTGACTCCCTCGTTGCAGGACAATTCTGTGCGCATGCGTGGGCTAGCTTTCCATGGGATGAGCTATTTACTCCTAAGGTGGACTAGGTGCCCTGTGGACCCTGCGCGGATGGATGCTCAGAGCCCACACTTGCTCTCTTCTTCCAGAAGGAACTTGGTTTGAAATATTGCTCATCAGACTCTACCACCCCTAGGTCCAGGCACGACGTAACTTCCTAAAGATTTCACGGATTTCACTTTCCTCACTATTCCTGTTATTCCTATTATTTTCATGATTTCAATAACAAGGTATTTTCCACAATTCCATGCCTGGCTGTTCTTTCATCTACTTTCCCCCCTCTAATGCTCATCTGTATAGTCTCCTTGCCTTTAACCCATCTGTTACGAATTATTTCGGTACCCTCTAAATCTCACTCGAGGCATCCTCTTCCCTCTGTAACATATTATCTCTGCAGTCCTTTCCATTTGGCATCTCAGCACAAGGCTTGAAGCTGAGTCCTACAGTCATACCGCCTCTCCCCTCTTCTGGTCCCTTGGGGTGTCACTGTAATCACTGTTATCATCCTAGGGCATCAGACTTGGACCCTCAGCCCCTTTCTGGCGCTAGCTTGGCTATGTCAGGGCTTTATACAGATTTTAGCTGTGCCTGCTGCTCCAAGTTCTTTGTTGTTGTTGTTTGTTGGTTTGTTTTCTTTCTTTCTTTTTTTTTGTTTGTGTTTTGTGGGGTTTTTTGTTTGTTTGTTTGTTTGTTTTAGACAAAATTTCTCTGCGTATCCCTGGCTGTCCTGGAACTTGCTCTGTAGACCAGGGATCTGCTTGCCTCTGCCTCCCAAGTGCTGAGATTAAAAGAGTGTGCCTCTGCTGTCCAGCTTTTTATCTTTTTTTTCCAAGTTCTTTGTTGACTAGACGATTCTTTTTTTTTTTTTTTTTAGTTAAATGATTTATTTATTCATTTACTTTATGTGTTTTGCCTGCATGTATGTCTATGAGGGGGTGTCAGAAACCTTGGAACTGGAGTTAGAGACAGTTGTGAACTGCCACCATGTGGGTGGTGAGAACTGAACCCAGGTCCTCTGGAAGAGCAGCTGGTGCTCTTAACCACTGAACCACCCCTCTCTCTCCAGCCCAACTAGACAATCTTAATGCATCCATATGTGAAAAATTAACTCCTCCTGACTCTAGCATACTCTTCCCCTCACAACAAAACATAAGAGGTGCCCGTCGTCACTGTTGGCAGTGTCTCTCCCCCAGTACCATTTAAACACACTCCATTTCTTGCTTCACTGCACCCCAGCTTCTCCAACGATCATTGGAAGCTCCACATCTCTAGCTCCAGTGTGCAGCCCTGGTCCTTATGCACCTGGCCTCATGTGGCTTTCTATCTACACGTATCATGACTGTCTTCAGGGTGTGGGGCTCTGGTCTTCTGATGTCAAATGTGTGACATAGAGACAAGCCAGTCTACAGAGATACAGACATTGTCTGGGGTGATGCTGACTGAAGACAGAGGGGAGCAAGGGCTGTTCAGTGAGTGGCCTCGTGTGCATGAGAATTACTTGCCAGGGACTGCGCTGTGCTTTTTAGATGTGCTGGAATTTTGGTTTCTCCAACTCAAAGGGCTACATCTCTCGTGATGTATAGGCATACGGAGCAGCACCAGTCTTGGCCTGAGTCTCACACAGCCAGCCTCGCCTCTGTATGATGGAGAAGGCCTCTGTCAGTCTGCAGAGGCTGAACAGAGCTTCCAGGATCACATCGCCGATTAGCAATGCCTTTTGTCTTGTGAATTTTCATTGTATATATTCGCTGTATGTGGTACTTGGTTAATTAAGAACATTTTTATACAACTATACCCTGGATATTGAACATGTTCTCCATCTTTCCCCCTATTTCTCAGTCTTCCTCCTCCCACGAGTCACCTTGCTCCTCCACACAGAGCTGCTTCTATCTTCATGTCACATGTACATGCATGACTTATGTATCTATGTAACATTTAGGAACCACGGGTGATAAAACGCACGCTCTGTGTCTTTCTGAGACTGGCTTAGTTTGCCTAACGGGATAATCTCCAGTTGCATCCATTTTCCTGCAGATGTCACGACTGCCTTCTTCTTAATGGCTGAAAGCCTTCTATGTGTGTCTTTGTCAGTTGCGCTCCCTCCCTCCCTCTCTCTCTCTCTCTCTCTCTCTCTCTCTCTCTCTCCCCTCTGTGGCCAGACACCTAGGTAGGTTTCCTAACTGTTGGGAATAGAGCAGCAAGCTGGAAGCATTAGCATCTCTGTGGTATGCTAATTAGCAATGCCTTTGAGGACAGAGCTCCTTGGAATCCTTCCTCCCCACCGTTCTTGTCACTCACTCTTCTCCTGGGGTCCACCTTCTGCCATGATGCTTCTGATCCCCCTTTCAAGGGATCCTTTGATTCTCCCTAGGCTTTAAACGGTCAGCATTTTTTCCAACACTCCTACGACTGGTAGGTGCTCTGACAGGCCTGTGTTGTCAGTGTGCACATTCCATGTTGACACACAACATCTATTCCCCAAGGAACCCTATTGCCCAGAGCAGTTTAGGATCTTTGGTTCCATAACCCTGCTTAACATGGCTCCATCTGACAGTGGCTTTCATCTCCCCCCTCCCCCACCAATTGGAAAATAAATAAACTTGGCAGAATTTCTGACTGCATTCTAGGACCAAACACTTAAAGACACTCTTGATGGCGCCGCACTTGAAAATGCCCTCTTGTCGTAGCATTCTAGGCATATATAGTCACAGCCCCTACTCTACAGTTCAGGACCTCCTCTGACCCCCAAGCCTCCCAGTGCCGAATGGCAGTCTCCTACTGCCTACTCATATTGATCTGTCATTGGGTTGTTCATGAGGACAAGAGTGAAGAATGACAACAGAAATGGGCCCTTCCCATTGGCCAAGGGACAAACGAGAACTTTCTCAGGATGGCCATAGGCAAAGACACTCCTCCCTTTTGTAAAAGCATTTTACTCCAAAGAGATTGGCATAGTAAAATTGGCTGTTTGTGTTTATCATGCTCTTCTGTGTGAGTCTAGGGGCAAGACACACCCCGCAACACTTTCACCTCAGCTTCCTACCACCGCCCACATTGTTATTTATGTGGTTATTATTGTTATTATTATTTCCTGCTTTAGTGTGAACATTCAACATGAGCGTTTTCCCCCAGACCAGTGAGTTATTCCCAGACCCAGGTGAGCGGGTAGGAGAACTGCCATAACTCCCTCACAACCTACATCAGATCCCCGGAATCTACATAAAAAGCTGGCGCGGTGGGGTAAACTTTTAATCCCAGCACTCAGGAGGCAGAGGCAGGTGGATATCTGAGCTGGAGGCCAGCCTGGTCTACAAAGTGATAGTTGCAGGACAGCCAAGGCTACACAGAGAAATCCTGTCTCCAAAACCAGGAGTCACAGCTTGTATCTGTAACCCAAGTCCTGCACTACAGGACATGGGAGACAGAGTCAAGAGAATCACTTGTGTGTTGCAGTGGCAGTGGCAGATATAACAAGAGAGACCCTGCCTCAAAAATAAGGCAGGAGAGGACAGACTCCAGAGAAGCTGTTCCCTGACCTGCATACGCACCTTGAGGTGTGAGTGCATCTCCACCCCCACAAGCAGAAATGAAAATTTCAATGACTCTCTTTGTGGACTTGAAGCTCACAATGCTGTATTGTATGCTGCAGACACTATGTTCTACAAGTAGGATTTGCAAAGAGACCCCTTAATGAGTCAAACTGGTTCCAAAAACAGTGTAAAACTTGCTGGAGGCCATTAACATACCTAAGGGATGACTGTCAACTTGAAGTGTGTGTGTGTGTGGGGGGGGAGGTTGTTCATGGCACTGTGAGGGTAACTCTTAGCTGCTCTGAGCTCTTCCTGTGTGTTATCACAACTCTTTAAAACACAGGCAAGAAACGCACATGAGCACAGAGAGGCGATACCTGCCCAAGAGCACACAGCTACCAGACTGGAATCAGGGACACTCTTAGGAGAGACAATGCCCCAGCATTAGCACTTGGTAGTGGTACAAGGAGACTTGGGGACAGTGTTTTCCTCTAACCAACCCTCCAGAAAGGCCATTACTTCCATTGAGTTATTCCCTAGAGCTCTCTCAAGAGAGGAACCATTTTGCTCTTAAAGCAGAGTCGGCCCAAGGTAGCCCAGGCTGACCTGCAACTTATGATCTTTCTGCCATCACTTCCTGGGTTTTGTCTGGCTAGAGGGGTAGTTCTCAGACCCTTCCTTCTTCCTGGAGCACCCCGTTTGAGTCCACATTAGCCCTGTAATCTGGTCCCTTGTGGAGTGCAGCCTAGGGGATTTTTGCATTTCTACACGTAAACTGGGCTTCAGCTCAGCATCTTCGGGTTTGTTTACTGCGAGTCTCACAGAACTGTTGCACATGTTCCCCGTGTACCACAGGTCAGATGCAGGACCGGAGAGAAGAGGCCCCAGGTATGGAGTACCACCCCGAGGAGATCTGGGCACTGATTCCTCTTGCCATCTGCAGACATCTTGGCATCACAAGCTTTGCCTTTGAAGTTCCCACTGTCTTCTTATCTTACCTTCACAGTGGCTGCTTCTTGATGGAAAGCACTAGGTTCAGGATATTTCCATTTTCCTCAGTGTGTCTGCCTTTGCCCTGCCTGGGTTCCTGGAACACGCCAGCATCTCTGGGCTGGCATCCCTTTGCCCCTAGTCCACACGTGGGATGTGTCTAGAACAGTAGAAGGAAAAGTCATACTGCAGATAAAGTTTCCTGTCAGTTCACCTGCTCCCATGGTGACCCTTGACTGACGGTTCTCGGGAATATGTGTGTGAATACACCGCGCTCCTCTCCCTTAGACGGGAGCGCCCTTCAGCTCTGTGTCTCATCCTTCCACTTCCGGGTTGAGCGCCATCGCCCATACCGATGTCTAGCTTACGGCATACCCTGCCGGCTTCCTTCCCTTTTCGGTCTAGATCTCCGTTTCTCTCAGCCATCAGTCACATGCATTCTGCCCCGTCTCTAAGTCTCTGTCATTGTCTCTTAAGTCTGCTGGGATGAGAAGCCAAAATTGGGCTGAGGAGAAGGCAGGTAGCAATTACACATGGAGCTGTCTGGCATCGAGCTAGGAGCCTCGCAGATAAGAGCTTTAATCCTCCTCGCCACAGTTATGCTGTGTGGGATGCTCTTGTACAGGAGGCATCTGAACTGCACACAATCTGTGTGTTGCTCATGGCTTCACAGCTGCTCAGTAGTAGGCAAGCTGAATGCTGTACGCGGGCCCCAATCCGGTAGCTTCACGGCCTCCCTGTTTCACCCGCCCACCGTGGCCTAGACTTTTGCTTTGCTCAAGAACGGATGTGTGGAATAAATCTGTAGATATCTCTGAGATACCCTCGGTGACTTGCTGGCCTGCTCCCTGTTCTACCGATGGACCAGCAAGGAGAAACCGTGTCTCAACAGAAGCAAGTGTTTGCAAAACACCTTTTCCTCCCCTGCTGTCTCTTGCTCATAGAGAGCTGGGTGATGGCAAGGCTGAAGCGGGAGTGGGCGTGACTCGCTCACAGGCTGCCAGGCAGGCTGCGAGCTCAGAGAGGCTTCGCAGCACCGCACACAGAGAGCAGGAGGGACGAACCCTGCAGAGGTGACACGCTCGGGGGCCACAAGCAGATGCCCGTCTTTACCCTCCCAAAAACTGTTTCTGTGCCATGGTGTAGACAGCTGTAATCCCCCATGGATAAAGAGGACACGCAGAGGTCTGTTTCTTCTAGCATTTGACAAGTAATCAAATATTGTTACTTTGTGTATGTGTTCATGTGTGTAGGTATGAATGTGTGTGTGTGTGTGTGTGTGTGTGTGTGTGTGTGTAGGGGTCAGAGATCAACACTAGCTGTCTTTCTCAATCATCTTCTTGAGCTAGCTCACTACCAGGAAACTCCAGGGGTCACTTTGTCTCTGCCTCCCTAAGGTTGGGTTACAAACACATGCTGCTGTGACCTGCTTTTCTTTGTGGGTGCTGGCAATCTGAACTTAGGTCCACATGCATGCATAGCAAGCACTTTATCGACTGGCCTACCATCCTCCTAGATCTCACCACTGTTTTAGCCTCAGGGGAAAGAGATAGTTGTCTTGTTTTACAAACATTGGGGGTGGAGTGGAAGGGTAGTCAGACCCTATCGGGCACACCTAGAATATAAACCTAATAGTTTTTGGGGTTGTTTGGTTTTGGCACTAGGAATAGAAGCCAGGGCCTCTCGCATGCTAAGCAATCCTTCTGTCACTGTACTGTCTCCAGCCCAGTAACAAGCTCTGACTCTCAAAGCCTTCAGGGTCCGGTTAGAGCAGAGCAGCTCAGTCTTTCAGCTGCAGAGAAACTTCTTCTGCAGCTACTGTGGTGATGCCTCCCCGTTGCTGTCTGGATACCACTTCTTATCCTCTCTGGAACCCTTGTCTGTGGGGCTGTTTTTTGTTTGTTTGTTTGTTTTGTTTTTATCAGACCCTGGTTGGGATACATGGTTGTCCCACATCCTGAGGACAATATGTCAGCTCTGTTACTGTCTCGGTGACAATTGAGTGAATCGTCTTCCACAAATGACAGAGTAAGTACTTGGTTTCTAGAGACAACCATGACCCTCTGAAACGCCCCCCGCCCCCGCCCCGCCATTCACCCCGTGATAAGCTGTCCTGTCTGTGCTCAGGACTCGTCCCTGGCTATTGATTGAAGCCCGGGAACATGCTAAGTGTGCACCTGCTGTCAGATGCTCTGGCGCTGCCTCCGCGGCCTCCTGTAAATTTCCCTTTGCAGGCTGGGCTCTGCATTCGTGTGGCTTAGTATTAAAATAGATGCTTCCTCCTTAGACAGATCTCTGTCAGGTGGATCAATCTGAGAACTCCTGTGGCATTTTCATAGTTGGCGCTTCTCCCCACATGATCCCTGTGCTCTCCAGCCCTTCTCAATCATAACTCGCTGATGAGCTCCTTAAGCAGGCCACCACCATGTAACTAGTAATTAGTGTCCTGTCAGCTGGGAGCATAGGCATTTGTTCCCAGCTGCTGACACCAGCAAGCCCGTCATCCACTTAAAGGGCTAACACCTTAGCATCGTGAGGCGTTTCATCTGAAATACCCGATTATGAAGAAAATCCTTCTTAAAAAAATAATAAAATCATGTTTGGGTGGAAGTCCATTGAACAAGTTAAAATGGGCATAAAAACACGTCTGTAAGAACCCATCCGCATAGATGAGTTTCAAAGCCGGCACAGACATCTACCATAAATCCCCACGCAAACCTTCACTTTCTGATTAGAGGACAGAGTTGTTTGGTTGTAGGGAACATCTGTTTCAAAGACAGAAGTCAGAAAAAAAGGGTGGCGCTCTGAGCCTGGCTTTCTTTATTCATGCTTAAAAAATGAAGCCAAGTATGTCTATAGAGATGGCTTAGTCCACGAAGTACCTGCCGTGTGAGCCCCAGAGCCCGGGTTCGAGTCCCCTGCAACTGTGAAGAAAGAAAGAAGAAAAGAAAACAAACCGGATATGATGGTGGATACTTGAAATCCCAGCGCTGAGAAGTGGAGGCAGGTGGATCCTAGCAATTGCTGACTGGCCACTGCAGTCTAGTTGATGAGCTAAAGGTCAGTGAAAGGCTCTGTCTCAAAAGAAAAGAAAATACAATATAAAATTACGGGTGGCACCTGTCCTCTGGCCTCCACATGTAGGCACATACCTGTGTATGCACACACCCAAACATATGCATGCATCCACCTATACATGTGAACTTACACACACACACACACACACACACACACACACACACACACACACACACACTGAAACTTATACATACACAACGAAGCACAGTAGCTATTGGATACATATTCTGAAGCTAAATTCATATAATTTGAACTGTAGCTATGTAGTGTTTTGAAGGGGCTATTTATTAATACGACTACAATTCAGCAAAGGAAAACAGATCACTTTCAAGAAGCCGGCTATGAAGAAAGCCACCTACTTCCTTGTAGAAGCCGTTTGATCCCGAATGAGCATAGAAACAATAGTTATCTTTAAGAAATGTACTCCACCTTTCGTTTAACTTCTGTTCCCTCAAAAACACTACCAGAGTCATGTGTATTTTTAGGTTTTGTTCTGGGGTTCTGCCCCGAATTGAAGATTGCTACACCTACAGTGCCTCCTGCCTCAGAGTGAGTTAGCAACAACAAATTCACACTTGCAGGGAAACTGATCAAGCTCTGGGAAGATCAGCTGCCACCAAGCACAACAGCTAAGTCTTAATAAAGGCATCCTGAGCAGGTCACATTTTTCTCCCCGCACAATTTTGAGACAGTGTTTGTTCACCAAGTAGAAACAGCAAATATGCATGTTGGAAATTTGAAAAACAAATATGTCAGAAAGCATTTTATGCATCGTTTAAAATTATATTTAAACAGTTCCCTGGTTGTAAATTAAAGAAAGGAGAAATTATGTGGCTAAGCTTTCATAAATGTCAGATACCAAATTCATAGAAATTAATAAATACAAATCAAGGACAATTTATCTTTTTTTCATTAAATAAAACAGTAATTCACAGAGTGCAAATGAGAGCCACAGACACACATTATTAAAGAGAAGGGTGATCCTCCGTTCCAGGAATATTTGTAGCACATTAGATATGTTGCCTCAAATGGACAGGAATAAATTAGAAATAGCATGTATATTTTATGACATATTGATGATGGTTTTTCTCCCTTTTTTAATCCATCCCTCTTCTCTCTAAGTTTAACCCTTTGTGTGGGGGAGGGGAATGCTACCACTTTATGTCACAAACCAGTTCTGGAGGCATGGAGGCCGAGAAGCTGAAGAGGTAAGATTTGTATACTTAGAGAAGACTGAGGGATGAAGTGCTGGCCCTTCTCATACTCTTCCTGTTTGCTGACCTGTGCAGCCATCTAACCCTGCTTATATTTTTGAGGAGTCTGGACAAAGGGGCAATTTATAGTAGTGGCTTGTAATTATCTGGACCAGCCTGTAATCCCGGGTCCATCTGGGGCCAAGTAGACTGGAAAAGGGACAAGAAGAAGATAGAAATGTTAATATTAAAATGTTTATATTAAAAAGTAGCCCTTTCAGATCTGTGGTGAGCAGTTAAGAAGGTCTTCCATAGGCTCATATATTTGAATGCTAATTCACCAGGGAGTGAAACTTTTGAAAGGATTAGAAGGATCAGGAGGTAGGGCCTTATTGGAAGAGGTGTGGCCTTATTGGAGGAGGTGTGGCCTTATTGGAGAAGTGTGGCCTTATTGGAGGAGGTGTGTCACTGGGAGTGGGCTTTGAGGTTTTGAAAGCCCATGCCAGGCCCAGTGTTTCTTCTTCCCTCTGTCAGTGGATCAGGGTATAGCACTCTCAACTTCTCCAGCACCATGTCAGCCTGCATGCTGCCGTGATCCCCCACCAATGATCATAAGGGACTAATCCTCTGATGCTTTAGGCAAGCCTCACTTAAATAGTTCTATTTTGTTGTTGTTGTTTTGCTTTTGTTTTTTATGAGTACCCTTGGTCGTGGTGTCTCTTCAAAGCATAGAATAGTGACTAAGACAAGATAAAAATATATATATATACATACATACACACATATACATATATATATACAATTTAGAAAATTTGGAAATGGATTAAAGGTAAAACAAACAAACAAACAAACAAACAAAAAACAGATATCTTTGTCTCTTCTGTACTGCTGAGATAAAGTGCCCTGATGAAGGCAACTTTCAGGAGAGTTTGTTTTGACTCAAGGCACAGTGCAGCCTAGAGGGAAGCCAGGGCAGCAGGTACTTGAAGCAGCTGCCCACATCTGCAGTCAGGGAAAAAGCAGTGAGTGCATCTGACGCCTCTCGGCTCCCTTTCTCCATTCTGTGCACTCTACTCCTCCAAGGCCAAGGAATGGATCCAACTGCAATAAAATGAGCATCCTACGTCACTTAGGGTATTCACAGTCATTCTCCAAAGGCACGCCCAGAGAGCTGCCTCCTCAGCGAGCTAGCTGTCAAGTGGATAGTTAACAGTATTTCTTACATCCGAGAATCCTCCAACATGCAACTACTCAAAAACAACCAATTTTTGTCTTTTTTGTCTGCATGTTTGTTACAAAATGCTTGCCTTATAAAATATTATAGAAGTATCCTTCACCGCCTTTTCTGGGCTTCTCTTCTGCTTTTCCCTTTGGTGTTGTTTCTCAGGGCTCCACTGGTTAAGCCAGCCCCTTCTGTGGAACATCTGGGTTGTTTTCGATGCGTTGATAATGAGGTAACCGCTGTCCTCTCTGCTCTGCTTCTCACTCACCACACTCTCATCCAGAGCATTCTCCGTGGCAGGCAGGGTCTGAAGAGCCAGGTGGCTTAGCACTTGTCACCAAGCTTATGTTCCATCTCTGGAATCCCCTTGCTGGAAGGGGAGAGCAGACCTCTACCAGTTGTCCTCTGATCTCCACACATGCACTGTGCCATGTGTGTACCCACACGCTGAGATGCACACACATAAAAATAACTATTAAAAGTAGAAGGGGGTGAACGGTGGCAAAAATAACAAAATTCATTATGCTTATAAGTTAACAAAAGAAACACAGTAAAAACACACATGTAATGCACACACACACGTGCACACACGCACATGCACACTTGCAGGTATCGATAACGTGATGTAAAGAACGACAGCAGCTCTTGCTTCACGTGCAGTGTACTGAAGGATGTCTGACAAAGGGACATGTGGAGGAGCTGAGCAAGCAGGCTTGGCTGTGTGCTGCAGGCCTGTGGTGAAAGCCAGCCTGCAGGGCCAGGAAGTGTGGCACGGGCACTCTAGCACCTGTGGAAGCAAAGGGACGAACAAGAGGGGATACAGGGAGCAATGGGCCTGAAAAACAGGCCCAGAATGCAGAGGAAGAGGGGAGGGGAAGGGAGGGAAGTGTGGGAGGAAGGAGGGGAGGGGAAGGGAGGGAAGTGTGGGAGGAAGGAGGGGAGGGGAAGGGAGGGAAGTGTGGGAGGAAGGAGGGGAGGGGAAGGGAGGGAAGTGTGGGAGGAAGGAGGGGAGGGGAAGGGAGGGAAGTGTGGGAGGAAGGAGGGGAAGGGAGGGAAGTGTGGGAGGAAGGAGGGGAAGGGAGGGAAGTGTGGGAGGAAGGAGGGGAGGGGAAGGGAGGGAAGTGTGGGAGGAAGGAGGGGAGAAGGGAGGGAAGTGTGGGAGGAAGGAGGGGAGGGGAAGGGAGGGAAGTGTGGGAGGAAGGAGGGGAGGGGAAGGGAGGGAAGTGTGGGAGGAAGGAGGGGAGGGGAAGGGAGGGAAGTGTGGGAGGAAGGAGGGGAGGGGAAGGGAGGGAAGTGTGGGAGGAAGGAGGGGAGGGGAAGGGAGGGAAGTGTGGGAGGAAGGAGGGGAGGGGAAGGGAGGGAAGTGTGGGAGGAAGGAGGGGAGGGGAAGGGAGGGAAGTGTGGGAGGAAGGAGGGGAGAAGGGAGGGAAGTGTGGGAGGAAGGAGGGGAGGGGAAGGGAGGGAAGTGTGGGAGGAAGGAGGGGAGGGGAAGGGAGGGAAGTGTGGGAGGAAGGAGGGGAGGGGAAGGGAGGGAAGTGTGGGAGGAAGGAGGGGAGGGGAAGGGAGGGAAGTGTGGGAGGAAGGAGGGGAAGGGAGGGAAGTGTGGGAGGAAGGAGGGGAAGGGAGGGAAGTGTGGGAGGAAGGAGGGGAGGGGAAGGGAGGGAAGTGTGGGAGGAAGGAGGGGAGAAGGGAGGGAAGTGTGGGAGGAAGGAGGGGAGGGGAAGGGAGGGAAGTGTGGGAGGAAGGAGGGGAGGGGAAGGGAGGGAAGTGTGGGAGGAAGGAGGGGAGGGGAAGGGAGGGAAGTGTGGGAGGAAGGAGGGGAGGGGAAGGGAGGGAAGTGTGGGAGGAAGGAGGGGAGGGGAAGGGAGGGAAGTGTGGGAGGAAGGAGGGGAGGGGAAGGGAGGGAAGTGTGGGAGGAAGGAGGGGAGAAGGGAGGGAAGTGTGGGAGGAAGGAGGGGAGGGGAAGGGAGGGAAGTGTGGGAGGAAGGAGGGGAGGGGAAGGGAGGGAAGTGTGGGAGGAAGGAGGGGAGAAGGGAGGGAAGTGTGGGAAGAAGGAGGGGAGGGGAAGGGAGGGAAGTGTGGGAGGAAGGAGGGGAGGGGAAGTGTGGGAGGAAGGAGGAAGGGCCCTGTGTCAGCTGCCAAGACACTAAAGTAAAAATGGTCCTCTAGTTTGAAGTGGTGACACTTGCAGCCTGGCTTCCTTAGAGTGAGAACAATCCATTAGGTAACAAAGCAGAAGCAGTGGCTTCAGAAATAAAATAAAGGAAACTCCCTTCTGTTCATAATTTATATGGTTTTTTGAAAAAAAACATTTATTTTTGAAAAAAATAAGGAAGGTTAGTAGGCGAGGGCGCATGCCACCCAGACTGACCTGCACTCAATGCCTGGGACCTTCGTGGTTTCAGAAAGGAGAGAACCAAGGCCTGCAAGTTGTCTTCAGAACTCCGCATGCACACTGTGGTGCCTGTGTACCCGCACAGTCACACATGCACATCCCATACAAACCCACACGGAGAAATTTAAAAAGAAAACGTAAATGAAGCCTAAGTAGTTCTTTTTATTCCAGTGTCATCACATTTTTGCATTGAGAATGCTCTTTCTCTTTCACTCTGATGGTATTAGATTGTGTTTATAGGTTTTGTGAGGAATGTCCTAGCGTTAAAGGAGAGCTCCATTTAACTGTGAGTGGTGTGTCCAGGGACATAGGGACAGGTGGCATGTGGCAGCAGGACCCACATGTTCTTGCCTTCCTTAGGACGGCACCACTGTATTCATTAATAAGACGTGGTAGTATGCAACGGCTTTTTCTTCCATTTGCTTGTTCTGGTGTTTGAGACAAGGTCTTGCTGCCCTCCTGAGCACCCCTGCCTCTCTGCTTTTATTTTTTAAATTATACTAGCTTCATAAAATGAATTTGGCAACTTTTCTGCTTTTTTAGTCACTAAAAATAACATATTAAACGGTAAGATTAAAGTGCCCATGACACTGTCTGGGCCTTTGGTCTTTTGGGTGGAAAGCTGGGCAGGGATCTACAGTGCGTGAAGGCAACATTTCACTTGGAGAGTCTTTTGCCTTACTGATTGGTTACAGGTGTAGTTTTGTTTTGTGCTCACCACCACTACCACCTCTGCCCTGCCCCTGTGTATAGTGCTTGTAGGTGCACATGTGTGTAGGGGCCAGAGGCTGACCTTGGTTGTCTTTCCTCAGACAGTCCAGCATGTTTTTTTGAGAGATGGTTTGAGAGCTCATGAAGTAAGGGAAGCTGGCTGCATCCACCTGTCTCTGCCTCCCCAGTGCTGGGGGTGGGTACAGACACACATCACCATGCCTGACTTCTTTGACAGCGGCTCTAAGCATCAAACTCAGTGGTCACGCTGGCCAGCAAGCACTCCCGACTGGCCCCTCTCCCCAGCTCCATTAGTGATGCCTTCTTCTTCCCCATTTGCTCTCAGATCATTTCTCTGTCTTCCTCCTGAAAGTGGATTTCCCAGATTTGTTCTCTCTCCAAAGAGCTATCTAGGACCAATAGTTGGCGGCACCAAGAGACAGGTGGACGTCAAAGAGGGAGACACATCTATGCTGCCTGTTTCCCCCACCTCCAACTCTACTAGTGGCTGTATCTTCTGAGGTTCAACCCCTACTAAACAGGATCGCCTGTATGCCAGCTCTCCTTCATTTCTACCATAAATCCAACTCATACAAGTGACCCCAGTTTTGGCGCACGCCTTTAATCCTAGCACTCGGGAGGCAGAGGCAGGCGGATCCCTGTGAGTTCGAGGCCACCCTGGTCTCCCAAGGTTACACAGAGAAATCCTATATCAAAAAACAAAACAACAACAACAACAAACCACGTGACCTCAGTTCTTACACTGCAATGGTGACTGTCTTCTAGTGTCCTCCTGTCCTGGGGAGGTGGAGACAACAACTTTCCACGGACTAATTTCGTACGGCTTCACCACCTCTTCTTTCCCTCTGAAGCCCTCCACTGCCATGACTGCTGCCCAAGAAACGTTGTTTATCAGACTGGCCCTGGCTTATTCTGGGAGGCCGTGCTCGTCTACAAACATATCAGCTACATTTGGGGGTTCTAGTTAATTGCTGACATACAAAAAAGAAAATGCCGGACAGAATGCTCAGTTAGGAGGTTTAGAATCTGCACTCTATCAATAATTACATTCTCTCTTTCTATTGCATATATTCAATATATTCTCTCTCTCTCTCTCTCTCTCTCTCTCTCTCTCTCTCTCTCTCTCTCTGTGTGTGTGTGTGTGTGTGTGTGTGTGTATCATTGTCTCTCTCTCTCTGTGTATGTGTGTGTATGTGTGTGTGCATGTGTATGTGTGGGTGGGTGTGGGGGGTGGGTGTATGTGTGTGTGTTTTTTTTGTGTGTGTATGTGTGTATGTGTGTATGTGTGTGTGTGTGTGTGTGTGTGTATCACTGTCTCTCTGTGTCTCTGTCTCTCTCATCAATCTTAAAAACTGTGACATGGCGCTGGAGGGTTGGCTCAGCACTTGTTGCTCTTGTAGAGGACCCAGTTTCAGTTCTAATCACTCACATGACTGCTTACAGATGTCGGCAGCTCCATCCCAGAGGGTCTGAAGCCCTCCTGTGGTGCACACCCATGATGCACATACATGCATGCAGCCAAAACAAACAAAACAAACCTATACATTTAAAATAATAAAATAAAATTAATCTACTCTCTTTTAAATGTGAGCTGACTTACATTAAAGTATATGACAATGTCATGACATGAAAAAAATGACAATGACATGAAAAAGACAGTAACATTGGTTGCTGATGAGGAGAAAGCTGGATGCTTAGGCCAAATCTCTCCCCCACCCCTTCTCTTACACACACACACACACACACACACACACACACACACACACACAGACAGAGACAGAGATTATAATTGCATACAAAATCATACATTTGGAATTCTGATCCATGTGACTTGATGCTAAGAATTAGATGTTAAATAGTTTAAGAGAACGGTTTCTGGGGTGATGGCTGAGGGGCCAGGCGTCTGCTCTTCAGTTCCCACCACATATGTCTAGCAGCTCCCAGGTGTCTTCAGCATCTCCATGGTATCTTACACCTCTGGCCTCCACAGGTGTGCACACTACACACAAACATGCACCCTCCCTCATGTGTGCATAGCCACACACACACCTGCACCCACACTCCACTGCATGTATTCATACACAGAGGTGCATTTATACTCATGTGCACACACACACACACAGACATGCATCCACACTCAAGTACACATACCCACACACAGACATGCATCCACACTCATGTGCACACACACACACACAGACATGCATCCACACTCATGTGCACACACACAGACATGCATCCACACTCATGTGCACACACACACACACACAGACATGCATCCACACTCATGTGCACACACACACACACAGACATGCATACTCACTCAAGTGCACACACACACACAGACATGCATCCACACTCATGTGCACACACACACACACACATGCATCCACACTCATGTGCACACACACACAGACATGCATCCACACTCATGTGCACACACACACCCACACACAGACATGCACACCTACAGATAATTTAAAATAGTAAAAGAACAGCCTTCTTTCGTGTCTCTGCTGACTAACTCCTCATTTTATTGTCTTTATTATTTCTCCCTTTTTAATCTAAGTTTACTGTGTTCTTCTAGATCAATTATTTCATCTTTTATTTAGTCAATAAACTCAAGGCTATTTATCTTTAAATATTGTGTTAGCATAGCTAAGTATGGCAGTGCTCTCTGCAATCCTAACACACAAAAAGCTGGAGGCAGAAGGATCCAAGTGTACAGACTGCTTGGGCTATGTAGTAAGATGCTGTCTGAAAAATTTTTAAATAAAATAAGTAAGTTATTCATATTTTGATTTTTGAAAAGTGTAATTCTTACAGTGTCTGTTTTTAAAAATCTTTTATTATTTACAACGTATTACCTGATTTATTCACTGGATTAGTTGAGTGTATCTTTGATTTTCTAAGCAGTCACTTTGAATTCTCTTTTGACCATTACTTTCTTTCTTTTTGGCTTGGGTTTTGAGACAGGATTTTACTCTGTAACCTGCTGGGTCTGGAGCAAGCTGTGTAGATTGGGCTGGCCTTTAACCCACAGAGAGCTGCCTGCCTCTGCCTCCCAAGTGCTGACATAGAAAAAGTGCCACCACTGCCCACACAACTTGATCATTTGTTTCTTGTTTAAATGGATCATGACATGAGCTGTGGTTGTGGCAAGCTGACTCTTAAAAACTTATAAGGTAGCTTGAGATGGTTTATCTTACACCTATTAAATTAAAATAAAAATGAATCATACTTTTGACTTCCCAGCACTTCCATTTCCTGTTGACTTTCTTGTTGGAGTATTAGCTTGTAAACATAAGTGTGGTAAAGTCTGCCCCGTGTTTTGCCAACCCTGCTTTTTATTTGGCAGTCATTGTTTTATTACTATCAAGAAGATGGTGTTAGTTGCATAGGAATTGGAGCTTGCTATCTAGTCTTCACAGATCGATAATTACATAATTTGGTGCCTCACTTTGTTTTTCTTTCAGCATGGATTCCATCGGAAATGGGTCTTACTGTGTAGGTCTGGCTGGCCCAGAATTAACTACACAGCCCAGGATGGCTTTAAATGGTGGCAATCCTCCTGCCTCACTTAGCCTCTGGAGTTCTGGGATCTTAGGTGTATACCACCATGCCCGGCTCACATGCTCTATTTATTCAAATATTGGTCTCTACCACCTCTCTATGTATTTGCCTAGTGTATCTTATTTTATTCCTTGTTTTTAATATCCGTAGTCTTTTCATAGCCATAGGTCTTGAAAGAAACATAGAACTGGACTTCTTAAAGACTGTATGTACTAGAAACGCAGCTCAGTGGCAAAGCATGCACTCAGCAGGCAGGGGTCGAGTCCCAAACAACAAACATATTTTCATCTATGTTTCAAGGGATAAAATGCAGGGATAGGCAAAAGCAACCTAGAGGAGGAAACGGTTTATGTGACTACAGTTCCAGCTTACAGCCCATCACCGAAGGGAAGTCAAGGCAGGAACTCAAGTGATTCAGTCACATCACTTCCACAGTCACGAGCAGCGGGAAATAGCTGCACGGTGCTGGCGCGCACCTTTAATCCCAGCACTCAGGAGGAAGAGCCAAGTGGATCTCTGACTTGAAGGCCAGCCTGGTCTACAGAGTGTGGTCCAGGAAAGCCAGGGCTACCCAGAGAAACCCTGTGGTGGGGGTGGGGTGGGGGAGTAGGGGAGGGGGGAGGAGGGAGGGGGAGGAGGGAAAGGGGAAGGGGGAGGGGAGAGGGAGGAGGAGAGACAGGGATGTGAATACATTCAGGCTGCCTTGTTTGCCTTCTCTCTGCTTCTATTCATACAGTTCAGGCTCCAGCCCATGATATGATGCCATCCACACTCAGGGTAGACTGTCCACCTTAGCTAACAGTCAAGGCAGCCCCCACAGACACGCCTGCTGGCCAGCCTGATCTACATAAGTCCCCCCCCCCTCCAGACGCTCTCCCCAGGTGACTCTAGGCTGTGTCAAGTTGACAGCACAAAGTAAACACCATCCTCAATACAGCATGATGAGCAGAACACAGAAGCTATTTTAAAATTTAAGTGACATGATCGTGTCCCTAAAAACTCAAAAGCTACACAAACAAGAATTAAAAAACAAACACACAAACAACAACAACAACAACAAAACAAAGAGGCCCTGGCATGTGTGAGTGAATTGGGCACATCCATAGGACATAAGACCCACATGCAGAAATTGTTGGCCTTTCTACACACTCAGTGAATCGGTGGGAATGGAAACCTTCAAATGCAATTCCACTCAGTGTAGTTCTCCTAAACTCACACATTTAAGCATACATTTAACAAAATAGTACAGTATCAGTATCAGTAAGATGCCAAAAAACAAACCAAACCAACAACCAAATATGACCTGAGTAAGCAGAGCACACAGTGTTGGTGTTGGTGGGCCAGAAGGTGCAACATAATACAGATTTCCACTGCTCTAAGTTGGAATACAGGCTCCTACTACTCCTTTTCTAACTGGACTAATGTCACTCAAGGTCATGCTAAAACTGACATGAAAAAGGCAAAAGAAGGTAAGTAACAAGCTGGAAGAAGAACGTGGAGGTGGCAGTCCACTTGATTTCAAGACATACAGCGACAAGACCCGAATCAGTGGGAGTGCACATGGAGGCATAAACAGCTGGATGTGTGTGAATATATCGAAGCAGTGTTCACAAGGCGAGCCGGGGAAGGAGAGGGCTTTCCACAAGTGAATGAATAAAGTGGGCATATAGGCAAAAACCAAAGCAAGATAAAAAGAAAACGAACAAAAAAAAAAAAAAAAAAAAAGAAGGGGGTTGGAAAGAAGTGAAGAGAAGAAAGGGGGAGGGGAAGGGAAGGAGGGAGAGAAACTGGGGGGGGAGGGGAGGAGGGAGATGGGGGAGGAGGAAGGGAGAGGGAAGGAGGGAGGGAAATGGCGGGAAGGAAGGAGGGAGGGAAATGGGGCAGGGAAGGAGGGAGAGGGAAGGAGGGAGGGAAATGGCGGGAAGGAAGGAGGGAGGGAGAGATCAAATAAAATGAAACTTTGACCTAAATTTCACACTTTGTACAAAAGTTAATCCAGAATGTATCATGGACTTAAATGTAAAACTGTTTATAAAGCCATGAATTGTAAATGTGAAGACACACAGGAAAAACACCAAAAGCTAGGGTTGAGAAGAAAACTCAAATTTGACACCAAAAGCATAATCCATAAATGTAAAACATATCAACTGTAACTCCTTCATGTTAAAAATTTTTATTCTGGATAGGACTGTCTTAAGAATGAGAACATAAACAATAAATTGGAAGAGAATGTTTGCAAACACACATCGTACAATGACTTGTATCTGAAATACATACAGAATCCCCTAAGTTTAAAGACACAAGAAGCTTCAATGAATAAAAAAAAACATGCAAATAAGATACACTCGTGTGCACACACTACACACACACTCACACGGGCCCATACACAGGTACATTTACACACATGTGTATGCACACACATACAAATACACACATATACACACACAGGCACATTCATACACACAGGCACACTCACACACACTCACTCATGATTAGCCATTAAGGAAACCAAACCAAACCACAGTGAGACAGCATTGTATCTCAGAGTAATGAACAGTTCAAGAAACTGACCATACCACATAATAGCAAGAAGGTAGGGGAAACGAAATCATTTGTCCATCCCTACCAGGGATGCTAAATGCTACAGCCACCCTGGAAAACTGTTTGGCAGCTAATTTTAAAATTAAACATAGACTTTCCATATGAATAGGCAGTTGTGCCTCTGAGTGTTGGTCAGATGAATAAAAGTTATAACCTTGAAGAAATGTGTATGTGAATGTTCACTGAGGCTTTACTCATGCTTAACCCAGGCCCTGATGAAAGCTGTTCAACTGTCCTTCCATGAACAAATGGATTTTAAAAACATGGTAGATCATACCCAGGAAAGAGAAGAGAAGAGAAAAGCGAAGAAGAAGAAGAAGAAGAAGAAGAAGAAGAAGAAGAAGAAGAAGAAGAAGAAGAAGAAGAAGAAGAAAGAGAGAGAGAGAGAATAAGAATGAAATATTAATAAGTGGAACAAGAGAAAAATGATGCATGCTGTCTAAATCCATTTATATAACATTCTTGAAATAACAAAATTATAGAGATAGAGAAAAGGTTAGAAGCACAGAGACTTGCGGCAAAGAGGTGAGCAAGGCTTTAACACTGTAAAGGAGGTTGCCTTAGGGGTATCTCCCATACCTCACCCTGCTCACCACCCTGCAGAGAGAGCGCTGGAAGCTGCCTGAAGGTCTCAATTTGCAGGTGGTTCCTATAGGAATCTTTCATGCCTTGCCATCAAGTCAGCAACACCAGGGAAATCCTTTGAGAATGCTGTTAGAGAGGGCCAGCAAGATGGCTCTGAGGTAAATGTTCTTACCACCACTTCCGCCAACCTGAGCTGGGTTCCAGCAACCTACACTTCGGAAGAAGAGAAGTGACTCCTGAAATTGACTTCTGAACTTTCGTGAATATATGTGTGCACACGCACGCGCGCACGCGCACACACACACAAACACAAATAATAAGTAAATAAATGTAAAATGAGAGAGAGAGAGAGGGAGAGGGAGAGGGAGAGAGAGAGAGAGAGGGAGAGAGAGAACTAAAAAAGCAACCTTTTCACAGAAACTTTAAAAAAAAAAAGCTTCAAATCCATAACCAGGAACCCATGATATTGATCATTAGAGACAATTACTGTTTGGCTCCACATTTATTGCATGGACAATAAAATTATTTCCCTTGTTAATATAGTAGTCTGCGCGCTACATTTTAAAGCTCACTCAGGGCTGGGGAAGACATCTCAGCTGGTAAGAGTTCCTGCTACAATAAGCCTGCCTGGGCAGGGTAGGTCACCAGAAGCCACATTTTAACCTGCTGCAGAGGCACCTTCTGGAATCCCAGCATTCCTTCAGGGAAATGGGAGGTGGAAACAGAAGAATGAGACACTCTGCTCAGAGGCAGAAAACGGAGAGACCCTACCTCAGCACCAAAGTGGAAGGAAAACACAAACAAAAAACCATTTCAGAGAAGCTGTCCTCCGACCCCCACATGCACACCCCCCACTCCCACCCCAACACACACACACACACACACACACACACACACACACAAATGTGCAATAAGTAATTTTTTAAACTCTCCCAACTCTTAAGAATTATGTAACCTCTTACCCCTTTCTGGGCTAGAGGACTAGTTAGAATACTGGTTGGAAAATTATCCTGAAAGCAACCTGTCTTAAATCTTAGAAGGAGGAAGTTTTAAGATTGCTAAATATTAATACTCTCTAGAATCTAATTAGGAAAAGACTCAGTGTTAAACTAATAGCTCTCTGATTACAGGAGTTAGAGAAGTCTTTCTACACTGTTACTCATTATAAATGCTCACCAGGGCTTCAATTTCCCTAACCTTCACAATTCGCTGGACTCCAAGTCTCAATTTCAGTATTTTTTTTTTGCGCTCTCTCTCTCTCTCTCTCTCTCTCTCTCTCTCTCTCTCTCTCTCTCTGTGTGTGTGTGTGTGTGTGTGTGTCTGTGTCTGTGTGTGTCTGTGTGTGTCTATCTGTCTGTCTGTTTGTGTGTACCCATGACACAGCATACTTACAGAGATCAGGACATTTTGAGTTTTCAGGAGTTGGTTCTCGCCCTCCAGTATATGGGTCCTGGGATGAAACTTACCTTGCCAGGCTTGGCTGCAAGCGTCTTTACAAGCTGAGCCATCTTGCTGGCTCTTTACTTCATACTTTCATTATAGTTATTGATTTTGGAGACTCTCGCTCTACAGTATTTTATCCCTCTTTAGCATTTCTTCCCTTTTCCATAAGCATCCCTCTGCTTTCTAGCTGCCTGCCAAATTGCAAATGTTCTGGTCGGTCTTCAATTTCCCTCTTCCGATTCGGAAGCTATACATCTCACATCCTTACTGTGTTGCACTCACGTTTTAAACATGTACAATTGTGACTTTCCATTTTCCATTTAATGAACCATCAATGAGTTATTCTTTATTTAGACAGGTTCTTGCTATGTCACGGGCTGGCTTTGAACTGTTCATCCCCTGCTTCAGCCCCAGCGCGCCCAGATCTGCTTTCCACAGAAACTTTCAAGTTACCGTTTACTGCCATCTCCCTCAGCACACCAAGAGGTGTAATTTAGCTGCTTATAGGCTAAATCATTATCTTTCTCTTCTGAAGTTCAATTATTAGTCTCTATGGCTAACTAAATGATATCCACGTTTTCTTTTTTCTTTTCTTTCAATTTCTTGAGACAGGGCTTCTCTGTGTAGCCTTGGCTGTCCTGGACTCACTCTGCAGATCAGGCTGGCCTCAAACTCACAGCGATCCCCCTGCCTCTCTGCCTCTGCCTCCTGAGTGCTGGGATTAAAGGCATGCGCCACCACCCCAGGCTCTGTTGTTTTCTTTTATCCATGACCTCCCAGCCTGTCTGATTCAAATCCTGGTTCTCACTAGCTCTGAGAACCTAATCTTTCTATGCCTCAGTTTCCATGCAGTAAAGTGGGATGCAAACAGTGCCGGCCTCGTTGTACCGTTGCCTTAGCTAAGTAGACACTATATTCTCAAGTTACTTGGTTACTGGATGGGGGCGGGGCGGGGCCGGGGGGGGGGCGGGGAGAGGGGCGCTGGGGGCGGCGCGAGGAGGGGGTTAGTGCTCCTGGTCTTCCATTTGTGTTTCTTCCCAGTGAGAGTTCAGTTCTTAGGACAACGCAGGTAGATTGGAGACTATTCTATAGCAGTCTGAGTTGTTAATGCTGATAGTAGTTGGATTGCCGCCATCAACTGTAAGGGACCTGCCTTGTCTCTCTAGGAGCTTTGGGGACGCCTTTTGCCATTGGTGCTTCCCAACAACGTGGACCGATGTCTACTATTTGGGATTTGATGTGAACTTTTAGTTTGGGGACCTATGTCTTCAATTCTTGAAAATTCTTGCCCGTTTTCTCCTTAAGTGTTGCTCTTTCATATTTACTTTCATCGCTTCCCCCTTGGAACCTTCTATAGATTTACTCCGCGCCTCTAGTATCCAGGACTCAAAATTTATTTCCCATAGTTTTTGTCTCCCTGTGCTCTTCTGTGTGAACTGCTGAGCATTAATTTCCACCCCTGTTTTTGGCTAATACTTTATTCCAAATAATGTAATTTTTGTTTCCGAAAAGGTTTATTCAGTCCTTTTTTTTACATGGACTTTATCTGAAAAATATGCACTTATTGCTGTTAATTTCTAAAAATAATTGTTCAGTCATTAAAAAAAAAACAAAAAACAAAACAACCCTGCATTCATAGGAATGAGCAAAGTTCAAGCTTTTAACTACATTTTGGAAAAAGTAATATTCTGCTTTTGTTTGTTTTTTCACATTTATTTATTGTATGTGTATCTGTACGTAAGTGTGAGCATGCTGCCCTGGCAAGCACGTAGAAGCCGCAGAGCAACTACTGGGGGTCAGTTGTCTGTCCCCATTATGTGGGTCCCTCCCAAGGCTCAAAATTGGTTCACTAGGCTCAGCAGCAAGCGCCTTTACCCACTGGGCCAACTCTCTGGCCCTACGATAGTTATTTTAATAATTCCATTTAATTTCATCGTGTAAAAGCTACTCCGCCCAGTAATAAGGATCCTTGACAGATGTGTCTTTGCTAGGGCTTTCTGGTCCATCAGCCTAGCGCATCCTCATTGCGGGCACACGCTAAGAAAACCACAATGAAAGGGCACAGGCAACGCAGGTCTGTTCTGTTTTGTTTGTTTGCTTGTTTTTCAAGACAGGGTCTCTCTGTGTAGCCTTGGATGTCCTGGACTCGATTTGTAGACCAGGCTGGCCTCGAATTCACAGCAACCTGCCTGCCTCTGCCTCCCGAGTGCTGGGATTAAAGGTGTCCGCCACCACTCCCGGCAGTGCCTTGGTTTTTAACTAAAGCACTTCGTTATTTCTGCTCCTCCAGGAGCTTGGGCTCATGTGTCCTTTAACTCAAAGGAGTCTAAGGTCCTCAAAAAGTCCCATGTCACATGATGACTGAGGAGCAGAGTCACCTCTAAAGCGCTAGAGGGCAGATCTCAAGGTGGATATTGATCTCAACTCCATTCGGCGAGGCAGGCTCGAGGCAGCCAATGAGGGGTGACGAGGGCCACGGGATTGCTTCTTATGAACCATACACTAGGATCCCCTTTTTTGTCAGGTGTTACATTAGTCATAGCAGCGACTTTCCTAACTTCTATGGCAAATGCCTGACAAAAGCAATCTTTCTGCTGGATCACAGTATGGACAGGTACAGCTAATCTTAGCAGGCGCATGAGGTAGCTGATCACGTGACACATGCAGTCAGGAAGCAGACAGGTGACTGCTGGCACTCAGCTCACTCTGTACTCTTTATTGTGTCTGGGACCCGTACTCACGGCATGGTACCATCTTTCAAGCTGGGTCTTCCCTCCACAGATAAACCTCTCTGGAAGCATTGTCATAGACAACCCCAGATGTGTGTTTCCTTGGTGATTGTGAAGTCAGTCCAGTTGACAATAGAGATTAACATCCTGGTTCCTAATACTGTTCATTCCAGGAAGTAGCTTATACTGTGGTATTTTCTTATATTCTCGTGTATGTTTGTGTGTGTGTGTCTATCTGTCTGTCTCTGTCTGTCTGTCTCTCTCTGCCTCTGTCTCTCTTTGTCTTTCTGTTCTCTCTGTGTGTGTGTCTTTGTCTGTCTGTCTGTGTCTCTCTCTCTCTCTGTGTCTCTATCTCTGTCTCTCTGTCTCTCTCTGTTTCTGTCTCTGTGTGTGTATGTCTCTCTCTCTCTCTCTCCCTCCCTCCATCCCTCTCTCCCCCCCTCTCTCTCTCTCTCTCTCTCTCTCTCTCTCTCTCTCCTGTCTCTGTCTATCTATCTCTCTGACTCTGGCACAATGCCCACAGTAGTAGTTTCCCCACATTGACTACCTCCCTATGGTCCCTATTTCCTCCACTTTATTATCTACACCAAGTGAGGGAACCTTTTTTTGTTGTTATTAACTTTACTAATGAGAAATAGTTTTATTTCGGAGCTGAAATAATACATATGGGCATAGACATAGATAGTTACATGGCAATGAACCAGCAAACTCAGGCTCATATACCCATCATCAGCCTGGGCCAGCACAGCTGCCTCCTAGCTTCTGCCTGTAATATTAGTAAAAAGTCCACAAATAAGCGGATATTTGGTCCATGTAGAACCCCCCAAGATAGCACTACACTGTGTAATGAGTCTATCACTAGTGCAAAAAATTTTAACTTCTGACATGTTATAAACGAATCCAGCAACCCCACAGACCATTATGCGTGCTTAAGAACTTGCTTCGAAGGGCCTGAAAGACACAGGAAGACAGCCAAAGGAGCTCTCTGTAAGTGGGCAGCTTTCCCGGAGAGCCCACAAGGAGAAAGAAGCAACAGATTAGTCAATCGGAGTTCTTTTAATAGTTCTATTACGCTGTCTAATTGTGAGTGGAAAGTCCTATGACTTCATCAGAGGACTGAGCACTCAGGTTGGAACCGTTGACTCAACTTGCCTTCTTTCAAAAACACCCAAACATGAGCACGCTCTGCAAGCTCTGGACAGCTAGGTGAAACTCCACTTACAAAGCTGATCTTACCTACAAAACCATAGACAACAAAAAGCACAAATATTCTCACACGTTCAACTTTACCGACCACAAGTACTTCCTTTGTGAGGCTTGGATAGCGACCTAGCCAAAATGATGCAGTCAAAGATGACAGAGCTGGGATTCGAACCCCGAATCTCTCTGACATTTAGCTCCATGTCGCTGCCACACAGGAGCTCCAGTTCCTGATAGGTAAGAACGGAAGCCAAGGAAAGAACATTATGGGACTATCACTGGCGTGTCTGCACAGATGTGTAAAGAACATTTTTGGGACATAAAAGTGAGTAAGGTAAAAAGAATTGCCTTCATCTTCCATCGGGAAGATGACGGGATTGCTCAGCTGCGGTCACATTTATGGTGTTTACACTGGTATGCGAGCATCCCCAAGTCATTGCCGCTAACTCCTTGGCCTCATCTAAATTGATTTGGTGGCATCAAAACGGGAGCTGCGAAAAGAGCTGGGAGCCTCTACACTCTCTTTGCTCTCTGCATCCAGATGTGAGTGGGTGCATTTCTCCATGGTGGGAGCTATTTTTAAAAATCTCTGAAAAAGTAAATTTGGGGAATGAACCTTGTACAGTTCAGTGTTTTTCTTCTTTTACTTTTGGCATGTGTGTACACATATGCGTGCATGTATGTGGAGGTCCAAGGTTGACACCTGGGGTGGGTCACTCTCCACCCAGTTTATGTACAAAGGCAGGGCGTCCCGCTGAAGCCCACTGAAGCCTGAGTTCCCATTTTGGCTAATCTGGCTAGTAAAATGCAGGCATTATGGGCAGCTTTTATATGGGTGTGAGGGACCTAAGCTCTGGTCCTCTTTTGCCACTGAGCCATGTCCCCAGAACCTCCCCTCTTCACGATTTCTTACGGACTTCTCAGGAATTCTTCCTAACCGAAGATCCAGCAGTTACGTGACCTTATGGAGTCAGCCTGGGCAGGCAGCCGGCTTGCTGTCCTTGCCTCAATTACCTTATTCTACATAGTTATGGGAACAAATGAGCTAATTTATGTAATATATGTAGCACAGTGCCCAGTAAGTAGTCTAAGATTAATACAAATGAACAAATATTCCACCCAAGGTGTCTAAGGTCCTTCAGTATATGGAAAGAAACTCAATCCAGACATGAGCTGGGAGTTGTCACTGAGCAGCTCATCCCAGCTGCCTCCTCTGTAGGGGGTCAGACAAACTAGGTGACCATTAACTTTCATGGCCTCTCATTGCAGAAGTGGGCTTTTGCCAACTGGACACAAACCTAGACCTATCTGGGTAGGGGGAACTTCATTGAGAAATTATCTCCTTCAGATGGGCTGTAGGCAAGCCTAGGGAAGAATTTTCTTGACTGATGGTTAATGTGGGGGGACTTGACCCACTGTGGATGGGGCCACCCCTGGAGCAGGTGATCCCGGGTTGTATAAGAAAGCAGGCTGAGCAAGCCATGGAAAGCAAGGCAGTAAGCAGCACCCCTCCATGGCCCCTGTTTCCAGGTTCCTGCCTTAAGTTCCTGCCCCCATCTTTCCTTCATGATGGACTGGAAGGCGAAATAGACTCTTTCCTCCCCAAGTTGCTTTTTTGTTGTGGTGTTTATTCTGGCTGAGGATACCTAACTAGGACAGGAGATAAATGAGATGACAGGGGCTTATGATTAGCAATAAAATGCGAGTCCAAGAATGGTAATTAGATGTTCAGAGATGGTGTGTGCAGAGAGTGAGGCATGGGCCCTGAAGACATCTGGGACTAGAGCGTCTCCATACTTGTTCCCAGGTCTGTCATGAGGAGAGGCCAGGAAGGAAAGTAGAGGGAGAGTGGTAGGAAATGGGACCAGGGAGGTGGGGTGGCACCCCCATTAAAATGAGATAAGAACTATGTATAGAGTCTGAGCAGAGGACAGCGGTGATCTCTCCCATTGGAGAAGGCTTACTGAAGCCAGTGTGGGACAATTGGTTATAAAGGGGCAGAGAGAGAAAGTTGCTGTACTGGGAGGCAGCTGCAGTAGTCCAGGAGAAGGACAAAGTAGCTTTAGTCTATGTTGCAACAACATACAGGATAAATAGTGGCCAGGTCCCCCACCCTGTGTGTGTGTGTGTGTGTGTGTGTGTGTGTGTGTGTGTGTGTGTGTGTGTGTCTGTGTCTGTGTGTGTGTCTGTGTCTGTGTACAAACACATGTATGTACTTAGGAACAGTAGCTAAGTGGTTAAGAGGCTGTAAGTCCTCAGATCCTCAGAATGGATTGATAAAAATGGAACCTATTTTATTTCATTTCAGATGCCTGTTTGGGTTCTAAGAAGAGAAAGAAAGGAAGTGGATTTGAATGAGTGGGAGGTGGAGGGTCCAGGGGGAGTTGGGGGAAGGGAACCTCTGATCAGATATATTGAATGAAAAAAAAAAAACCTCTATTTTCAATTAAAATAACAAAAGGGAACCCAGAACCAGAATGCTGAGATCCAAAGTCATGGTATTCTGTTCAACACAGTAGTGGCTGGTACTGATTGGCAGCCTCACCTCACCGCAGCTAGAATCACCCAGAAGACACACCTCTGTGTGTGTCTGTGGGAGAGTTACTGGGCTAGGTAAACTGAGGCAGAAAGACCCCCCTCTAACTGTGGGAAGCACCGGCCCATAGACTAGGCTTCCAGACTGGAGAGAGTAACCTGAGCACCCTCTTCACTGGTGTCTGTCACAGACAGGGCTTCCTCGGCAAGGCTCAATAGCAGCCTATGCTACACACAGCTTATTTATCTATCCACGGACATGTGCCTTGACAGTTGTGAATAAGAGATCATTGGGATGCAAATGTCCCTTTAATCATCCTGTTCAAGGTTTCTTTAGATATTTACTAGTAATGGGGTATTAAAAGTTATTTTTTTATAAAACTGTGCTTGTTTCTCTTAGTTTCTCTCTTAACCTGCCTATCACACAAATGATTTATATTTGTTTATAAAGCTTTATAGCACAACCTTGAGAATTTTAAGTCTCTATGTTATCCTGACCCCCATCTTTGCCAAAATCCCCAAATTACTTGCTTTTTAGTTCTTTCTTTGCTCCAGATGACTCTTCATCTCTCCTGCACCTCTGCCTGCGGCTGAATGCCCTGCCTCCTCTTCTAACTTCTCCTCCCCTGGCTGGCAGGAAGTCCCGCCCTGTTCTCTCCCTTGCTCAGTGACTGGCTGTAAGCTGCTTTAATTGGCATACAAGGGGACAATTGGGGAGCAGAGGTTATATAACATTGAGACAGGAGATTCGCAGAACAAGGCTTGCAGCCAGAAATAGGGGATACAGAAAACAGCATTTGAGTTACACAATAACCTTATGCCAACATCTCCCCTTTTAGTCTAATAAAATGCTCTTTCTCTTATAATAACAAACTATATGTAATATAACAATTATGAAAATTGTTAGGTAAGACTTACATTTGTATATTTAACATCCTTGGGTAAAGTATTTTAACCATCTCAGTTTCTCTCATCCTAAAGTATTTAAATTTAACTATGAGACTATAGCCATCTAGTCTTCAACCCCAACAGAGACTTAAAAAGGAATAAATATTATCTGCAGGCAAGCAGCTTCCAACAGTATGGAAGTTGGAGTATCATCTCCAGCCTTCTGTCTCATAATATTTGACAGACTTTTCTGCGAAGCAGTAGCTATAATGGACTTGCCTACCCTGTCCTGGCAAAGCTGGGCAGTTGGCTCTCCTCTATCCAGTTTGTCCAGTTTTGGACAGTATTCTGTCTGTAATTGATGCAAGGACATTTTCTCACCCAGTGGCTAGGTTGCTACATAGGAAGCCTTTTGTGCTCTTTGACGTGGAATGGAGATACTGCCAGAAGCAGACCTATCTCATTGTCAAAAAGTTAATAAAATCTTTAAATGCCATATTCTGTAGATCTCTGAAGACCATATATCTATCTTATCTGAATTGCTTGCCTCTAGCTCTTTTTTAAAAATCTGTCAACTAGGAAGTATATTTTTGTAATTTACTAAACTGGTATATAACATGACTCTGAGCTTGATTGTCTGACTGCTAATATGCATTTCCTAATTATCCTGAACAGTTGGCAATAGCAGCTTTCAAAAGGACTACAATTTAACATTGCGGTTTTAAGAATTATATAGGTACAATATTTTAGCATACTGTAACAAAATACAATCTTAAATCTGTATCAACACATAAAGATTTATACCAATGTAAGGTTTTTGGCTTATTAATGTTCTTTCATCTAAAAGTAGATTCAATAATCTACTCTTTTACTTATTATTCCTATAACCAACCCCTTTAAAAAATAACAACCATTTATCCAGATGGGTGTGGTGGCACACCACTTTATCCTAGCACTTGGGAGGCAGAGGCAGGCGGATCACTGTCAGTTTGAGGCCAGCCTGGTCTACAAAGCAATTCTAGGACATCCAAGACTACACAGAGAAGCCCTGTCTCAAAAAACCAAAAATAAAAACATTTACCACCCAGCGAATGACCAAAAACCATCCACCCCCTCTTGGGAATTGGGCATAGTTTTCTTACATTGCTTCCTGCTGATTTGGGACATAGTTTTTCTTCTTGGGGGCGCCCAGAAAATTAGGACACTGTCCAGTCTTAAGAAAGCTGGCTTTATCTTTTGTTGTCCAGTCCCTGCATGCTGAGAAAGTTCAGAGCTTTACTGAAGTCCTGACTGGAGATATTTTTAAGTCTCAGTCCGTCTCAGAGCTGTTCCCATGGGGAGGGATCAGCAATTATGTTCCCTGTCCTGTTCCGGAGTTTGAAGTCATATAAGCATAGACTGACTTAATTTAGCAGTCTCTCTTTTATCTAGGTCTGTTCCATTTTGAACTCTCACAAGGAAGATATGTAATATTACCATTACCAATGAACATACAATCATTATCATATTGAAATCAAAACAAGAGAGTATGGTTCCAAATATCTTCTTCTGGGCTCTAGGGCACCTGTGGTATTAGGCCAAGCTGCTACCTGTCCCCCCACGAGAGGGCCTCATGTCTAAAGGGATAAGCTGGGTGCCCAGAGCAATTGAAAAGGCATTACCTTTTAAAATCAACTTTAAACTCCTTTAACCATACCCTAGGCATCTCATACCTGGATCTTTATATTTGTTACAGCTCTTTTCATCCCACTCCTTTCTCAACACAGGATGAACATGTACTTTTCTGCCTGTATAGTCTCCTGTGTCTCTTTGTATCAGGCATGACCACCACCTGTTCCCCTGATAGAGTCCCACATTTAAAGGAATATGATGGCTTCACAGAGCATCATGACACCTCAATAGATTTTGGTGGTGGGAGTCATGCAGCTTGCGTGTTCATCTCCCAGCCTAACTTTGGGTCCTCATATTGGTTAACAGAATATCCATTTTAGGCCAAAATGCTTACTGACAACAGCTTTTCTTTGGGAGCTCCATTTTCTAAGGAGACTGGCAGGCCTTTCAGGGCAGTGTGATACCATCTTCTTACATAAACCTAAGATTGTAGTGTATCCATCCTCTAGATCAGTAAGGACATTATTGTCTAATATTAAGAGAACACTTACATAGAAACTTTATAGACATTTTTGTCATTTTGAATCCTAGATGGTCTTTGTAAGTAGCTCATCTTATCAGCAGAGTGACCCACCCTGATTTACTGTGTAGACCAGGCTGGTCTAGAATTTACAGAGATCCATCTGTCTCTGCCTCCTTTGTATTGGGACTAAGGGAGTGTGCCAAAACTGCATTGCTCAAATATTTTGTCTCAATTTCAAATAATTGTCACTCAAAACTTTCAAAGAAAGATCAAGTAAAGAAACAAGAAAACTCTAAATTTGGGGCTAGTAACATCTCATACTGTGACATCGAAGCCTTGTCCACCGTTCATTGGAATTTAATTGTTGCTACAACGTATAGGCAGGGCCTTTGCGGAAATAGCGGACAGACATCTTGTAGCTCCAGCTGTTGCAACTTTCCAATTCTCTATCCAGAAGAGTTCTGCTTGGTCTTCTTGATTTCTCTCTTCTTGTGTATAGCCAAGATCTTCAGGATATCTCTTCCTGTCAAATCTGATTACTAGCAGTTTGGATGGAATACAGTAGTTTTGTTTTTTTTTCTCCTGTAGAAACCTATGCTTAACCTCTTCCCCAAGGCAACACATTTCTTTTCTTCCATTTTGAATTTAAGATGTTTATATGCTCATCTAATTCAGAAGTCTCTTTAAAAATCCAATGTCTCTTAACAGGTATGCTACTTGTCTTATTTAAAAAATTTTAAATCAATAAATCATTATTTAATCTATATCTGAGGAGATATTATAGTCCCCTTCTGTTTTAGAACCACATTTAAAAAATAATTGTTAGATCTTTTCATAATTGTTTGACCTATAGAGTTATAAGTTCTAGCCGGGCATGGTGGCGCACGCCTTTAATCCCAGCACTCGGGAGGCAGAGGCAGGCGGATCGCTGTGAGTTCGAGGCCAGCCTGGTCTAAAAAGCAAGTCCAGGACAGCCAAGGCCACACAGAGAGACCCTGTCTCAAAAAACCAAAAAAAAAAAAAAAAAAAAAATAAGTTCTATATGGAACAGGTTCTATGTTGTCATGTCTAAAAATTTGCTATATTCCAATAGATATACACCCTGAAGCACCATTAGCCTCAATTTGCAAAGACATCTCCAAGACAGTCACTATCTCTTAACAAATATATAACCTTAAATCATGCTTTCCAGAATTTAAGCCAAAGGCCCAATGGAATTCTGAATATGAACCTATGGCATGGTGCATATATTTCAGTTCCCCAAACTCTGCAAAATGGAGCACACAAGCCATTGTATGACCTTGTTCCAATGCAACACCAAACAAAATCTCTATTACTACTTTAACATATATACCTTCATCCAGTAACTGAGTCTTGAGAATTCATGTACAATATCCAGTCTGACCATGTTGGCCTATAGGTCTAGCCTCTCTGCCCAGCATCTCAGTGGGAGGCCATTTAGCAATTTCTTTAAGCCTTTACGGATTTGCCTCATCTAGAACTATTTCTTTTGTAGTTCCAGATTAGATTTCTCTGAAGTTTCCCTATTTTGATTAAAAAATTCCTCCAACCTGTTTTTTTGTTTTTTGTTTTTGTTTGGTTTGGTTTGGTTTTCCAGACAGGGTTTCTCTGTGTAGCCTTAGCTGTCCTGGACTCACTTTGTAGACCTGGCTGGCCTCGAACTCACAGTGATCCACTTGTCTCTGCCTTCTGAGTGCTGGGATTAAAGGCGTGCGCCACCACGCCCAGCTTCCAACCTTTGTTCTATGGCCTTTAATTTAGCATCTATTTTTACAGTCTTTTCTTTCTCTGAGTCTGTCTTATTCTGATCTCTCACAAAACTGAAATCATCACTGAAAATAAAGTATCTGTACACTCAGAGACACAAACTCAAATGGAATCCGGAAGCGCTGTGCCGCTGTGTCTTCCTGCATTTTTGACATAGAAAGCAATGTTTACTCTCAAAACGTCTCCCTAAAGACTTTACTTTCTTAGACCCAACTTCCCTTCTAGACCTTACCAGTTCAGATTCTTGGTGCTTCTCAGCTCGTCTTTGACTCTTGCTTCCAGGAATAAGCTTTTTTCCGCCTTCTTCACTGTTTCCTGATCCCTTCCCTACTCTGGGAAGTTATCAGCTCCTCTGCCCTGCAGGTTTCACGCCTGTAAGAGTTCCTTCTCAAAGGGATTTAGCTTCCTGCCTTGGCTAGGAAAAGCCTGGCTTTGAGAAGCTTGCTTGTGTTAAAGAGCTACTTTTTTTGGTTTTTTTGGTTTTTCAAGACAAGGTCTCTCTGTGTAACCTTTGCTGGCCTGGACTTTGAAAAGCTGGCTGGCCTCGAACTCACAACAATCCAACTGCCTCTGCCTCTGTACTGCTACAATTAAAGGTGTGTGCCGCCACCACATCCAGCTGAGCCATTTCCTTTTTTTTTTTTTTTTTTTTTTTTTAACCCAGTGTTTCCTAAAAGAGCTGCCTCTGTGGGGTTAATATGTATCAGTTTTTGTTTTTCTGTATCTGGCTAGAGGCCTTGCTGCTCTGCAGAGGTGGGGGTGGGATAGGGGTGGGGTTCTGTCTAATCAGGAAGCTGTGAGCTCCTGCCTTATATAAATTGTGGTTCCTCTCTTTTTGAACAGAACTAAGAAACTCTTGTGTAGCTCTGTTTTCTACATAAGTTTCTGCTAGATTACTGTAAATTCTGCCCCAAGATTGTATGCCATTTGTTAAAGACTTTTTTTTAATAAATTGTGTTTGTTTCTCTCTTAACCCTCCTTTCACACAAATAACTGACTCTTTGATATTTGTTTATAAAGCTTTACAACACAATCTTGAGAACTTTAACTCTGTCCTTTTTGTTGTTGTTTGTTTTTGTTTTCCTGGACTCGCTTTGTAGACCAGGCTGGCCTCAAACTCACAGCAATCCACCTGCCTCTGCCTCCTGAGTGCTGGGATTAAAGATGTGTGCCACCACATAACCCTCCATGTTATCCTGACTCCATCTTTGTCAAAGTCCCCAAGTTACTTGCTTTTTAGTTCTTTCTTTGCTCCAGATGAATCTGTGGATGAATCCCCTGGTTGACTCCTCCTCCTCCTCCCCTACTTGGCAAGAAGTCCAGCCCTATTCTCTCCCTTGCTCAGTGATCGGCTGTAAGCTGCCTTATTGGCATACCAGAGGACAATTGGAGAGAAGAGTTTATATAACATTGAGACAGGAGATTCTCATAAGAAGGCTTGCAGCCAGATATGGGGGCTACAGAAAGCAGCATTTGCATTACACAATAACCTTACGCCAACAATGGGGTTGCTGCATTGTGGTATAGTACTGGTTTCTGTCTTTTTGTGGGTTAGGTTTTGTTGTTTTTGTTTTATCTTGTTGGTGCAGCCATGCTACTTTATTTTATTTCTATTCTTCCCCGCCCACACACATCTTTTTTTTTTTTCCTGTGCTGGGTGTTGAATCTAGAGTCATCGGTGTGGTAGGCAGTTGCTTTACCACTGAGCCACCCATCCCGCTTCCTCTTTAGTTTAGTTTTTTGGAGACGGGGTCTCACAAAGTAGCCATGAGTGGTCTGGAATTTTCTATGTAGACCAGGCTGGCCTTGAACTGACAGAAATCCTTCTGCCTCTGCCTCCTGAGTGCTGGGATTAAAGATCTGCGCCTCTACATGCCTTCCTATTTTATTTTGACTGAGGATCTCATTAAGTTCTTTCAGCTGGCTTTGAATTTGCAGCTCACCTTGCTGTCTTTCACTGTCTTTCGTGACTCATCTGACCTACTTCCCGCCCCCAAAGTGCTTAAGGTCAACTTGCTCCTTATGGCCATTATAGCAGCAGCTTCCGATGTCTTTTTCTGAATTAGCCAGTCCCCCAATTGCAACCTTCAGTTACTTTAACTTTTTTTGTGTGTTAGGTAAAGCAATGATTTATGTGTAGGTTTACAAGTTCCTTTTTCAATTGTTATTTCACTATTCATTCGTGGATTTCACTCCAGTCATCCCACGTGACTTGCACACACTTCACAGAAAGAGGAAGGGTGGAGAATTACTGGCCCCTGTCGAATAGCGTCTGTATATCTGCCCTTTAGCCCAACAGATCCAGCGGGGAGAGAAGCCCTGGGAACTGCCCCCTCCCCGCCCCTGGCTCTCTTCTCTCCTGGCCTAGCTTGGTGTTCAGGCCGCGCTTCTTTACGCTTTGGTAAAGCTGGGCCCAAGCAGTTTTAACCTTTTTACATTCCACCGCTCCTGGGGGAGGAAAAAAACGTGCTTTTCTGGTAATTCCAGCAAAATTCCCAGAGACAACTTTAGTGGAAGTGACCATTCATCTTGGAGCCAGAGTCTGGGGCTGAGGCAGTGTGGCTGGGTGACTGGCGTGCCCTGAAGGCCGGGGAATCTGCAAACTTCTTGGGCTGTACAGATAGGTGGGATGATGTTAAAAGTCTGGTGTCCTGTTACCAACACGTGCGTAAGATCATTAGGAAGCCAAAAATAAGGATAGTTAAGGCTAAGTAACAGAACTAAAACCAAAACAAAGCAATATAACAACTGCTGCTACCACCACCATCCCCAGGGGAAAAAAAAATAAAGTAATGATTCTGGGTTTGTTTTGAGGCAAAGTCTCATGTCCCCCAGGCTGCCCCTGAGCTCAGTGAACAGATGAGGGTGGGCTTGGCTGTCTTTCTTCCTTCCTCTTGATGGGTAAGACAGCTGTTCACCACCATGCCTGGAGACCGAACCCAGCGGCTTTGTGCGTGCTAAGTGAGCACCCTACCAACCGAGCTACACCAGTCCCTAGCCCCAAACTAGCGTGTGTTGTGGAGAAGGACCCGTGTTTAAAATGTCACTATAGTGATGCACCCTTGTAATCTCACAGCTGGAGAGACAGAGACAGGTAGATCCCTGGGTCTGGCTGGCCAGATACCCTAGCCTATTTAATGACTTCCAGGACAGTGAAAGATGCGACCACTGCCCCCCCCCCCCGAAAACAAAAAAACAAAAAACAAAAAGTACATGGCACCTGATGATGAACAACAATTCAAAGTTGTTCTCCGACTCACACACACACATCCACATATGTGCACTAGCATGTCCACACACGTACAAGGCAGCGGGAGTCGGGGTGAGGAGGGGACCACTTTCAAACTCTAAGCTGGAGAAACCCCTCACCTCTTTTTTTTTTTTTTTTTTTAAATCTTACTCAATTTGGAGAAAGCAGTTGAGTTGAAGAGGGGCCAGATCTCTTCCTCAGCGTAGGTCCCTGGGGCTCAATGAAAGAATTCTTAGGGCTCAAGGCCGCTTAAAATCTGCTGACCTCGACTGTCTACCAGAGACAACATGAAGAATGCAGCTTGTGCAGAGACACACCGATGCTGCCCAGGCTTCGTTCCAACATTAAAACGGGAGAGCAGCAGCAAGCCATTAGGCAGACACGCCTGGGCGAGCCTCCATCAGACAGTGAGCCAAGCGCTACCTGCTCCAGCCCTGGCACCTGGCTGTTGTTACCTCTCCTGAATATGAGGCGTCGTTATAAGCTAGTCTCGTCCCATCTCCCTCGGCTAATGCTTTCACTCTTTTATCCGCCACATTTCCTTCCCACCATTAGTTTGGGAAGTTTCCTGGATGAGGAAACTGTTATTTCATTTGTATCCAAACTTTTATTTCATTTATATCCCAGCTCCTAGGGCAAGACTCCAGATCAGTAAATAGTTACGGAATCAATGGCTTAGCAAAGAGAGAACACTATGCGGTCCTTTGACTACAGTAGTAAGGACCTCAGATGATGCACGGACACAACGGGAAAGTTAGGATGGAGGCTATGAATTTGACCTCGTAAACTTCTCTTGTATGGTGCAGAGATGGAAGGTCTTCTGCATGTTAAGCAACTCTGAATCCCAAGACACACTCTGGGTCCTGATGATATTTTTACATTTACACAATGGAAGTGATTTGCAAAGCAGTGGTGTTCTCTCTGCTGTGTGACTAAGTCTCAGTCAGGGTGGACTCCCCGTGGGCTGGAGAGGTGGGTGGCTGCACGCAGAAAGGAGCATTCAGCCATTTGAATGAGTGTGACCCTTGAGACCCTCATGGTGGAAGGAAAGAACTGAATTTGAAAATTTATCCTTGGATCTCCTTGTCGGTGTGTGTGTGTGTACCTCCCCCCTACTAGATAAACAAATGTCCTTAAACATATGAAAAATATCATAGACTGAGTGGCTTGAATGACAGACATTTGTTCTTCACGGGGCTGAGTGCTGGGAAGTCTGAGGTAAGGTGTGGGCTCCAAGGTGGCAGCTAAGAGCCTAGTTTCCCATTTTCAAGAGAAAGAAAGAGAGAGAGAGAGAGAGAGATAAGGGAGTCTTTTGGGTTATCTTAAAATAAGGAGGTTTCTATTATTTTAAGGTATTCATGTGTGGGACTATGTCTGTGTGTGAGGATGTGCATGTGTGTGCAGGGGCCTGTACAGTTCAGGCCAGAAAGGTCCAATGCTGGAATTATAGGCAGTCATGCCTTCCTTATATGGAAACTGAGAACTGAACCTGGGTCTTCTGCAAGAACAGTATGTGCGCATGACCTCGGAGCGGTCTCTCCCGCCCTTGGGTCTCCTCCCATGGCTAATCCTAGTGTGTGGTGAGGCTCCATTCGAGTGCTTTCGTTACCTTCATCCAAAGCCACATCCTAATACCATCACATCAGTCGATGACCAGGGCCTCGGCGGGTAGGTAGGAGGACACGGATTTAACCCGTAGTAGATTGTGTCACCCACCAAGTCCCTCAGGTTTGTGTAATCTTCAGTTACTTGTTTCAATTCTCAAATAGGTTCCTTTCCTGTTCACAAAGATAAAGTCCATGGACTTGTCAAATCATAATTGCTTCCTGGGGGAGACCTAAGAACCCTTGCCACATAAAACTGAGGGTCTAGTTGCATCGCTGAAAACTAACTACACATTTGGGTCAACTCCGGTTTACCTGTTCTTAGAGGTAATGGAATTGCGGGGGGAGGGCTGGGGAGGAGTTCATTAATAGAGGAAATGTCTCTTGCCAAATAGACAGTACCTACCATGAGGTGCAACAAACATGAACTCCCTCCACCTTGCGACATTCGCCAGGACGCCGTGTGGGCATCTGTAAGAATGTGTGCTCTGCTTCTCTTCCACCCTGGCACCTCTCCAAGGCAATTTATAGGATCCCCGAGGCCGCCAAGAAACGGCATTTAGATAAATAAATCATAGCCTATTCCGATTTTTTTAGATTGCATTGAAATAATTTCTAAAGAATGATAGACAGCAGAGGGCTGACACCGCCCCCCTCCCCCGCCCCCAACCCAAGGACACCGCCCCCTCCCCCACCCCCAACCCAAGATCACCGGCCCCCTCCCCCGCCCCCAACCCAAGGACACTGCCCCCCTCCCCCGCCCCCAACCCAGGGACACCGACCCCCCCCACCCCCACCCAACCTCCTATCCCTGGCTGCAATCTCATCTCTTGTGACTTTGATGAACCGTGGCTTCATGCATCCCTCACAGCCATGGTGCGGCTTCACGGGCAAGCCTAGAAGTAGGTGCAAAGTTCAATAAACAACAATTGAGGTTTATTAAACAGGAGATTGGTAGAATACAACGGAATCCCTTAAATTTGAAGATAGGAACGCCCCAGATTTAAGCTGGAGCAAAAGAGAGCTTTGTGCTCTCTTAGTGCATCACCCTTAAGCCCGGAGAGCACCAGACTCATCGCCATGAGTGAGATGTGGCCCAGCAGAGCAATAGGAGCTGTGTATGGACACTGAACTTTCAACTTAGGAACCTGTCCTGCATTCCATCTGCAGTCCTGTGCTCTGGGGCTGGAATGCCAGAGTTCAAGTCTGCTTTCTGGAACTTTAGGGAAAGTTTCTTGAGTTTTCTGAGCTTTGGTTTCCTCATCAATGCAACAGGGGAATTGGACACATATTCAGTGGCTTGTTGAAGTTTAAAGTTAGTAATTTCCAAAGGTAACAATGTAGCTCGGTATAGGCTAGGCATAGCAAACATACCCTTCAGCTTCTACAACTGGAACCAGACCTTTCACAGGCCAGGTGTCCTGTTATATCAAATGATTCAGCATCAAAAAGAGGAATAGGTGAGACAGGTTAAAAAGCTTTTTAAAAACTTTTCTCCCTCATGGACTATAACATAACATATCCTATAACAACTGTAAAGCCATCACATACATATTAAAATGCCCAAGCAAGAAAACATCCACCAACTCGTGTTCCTCTTGAAATGTATGGCAGAGTCTACGACTCCTGAAACACTTTGTTAGTTAAAAAAAAAAAAAAGAAAGTGAAAATTAATAATGTAAGTGGGATCTTGTGAAGAATATTTGACTACTAAGGAAACAGACTTTGAAAGGCCTCTGGTCTGTGGGCCTTTCAATTGCAGCTGGCCTACCAGGAGGCTATTCCAGTCAGAACACAGGCTTCCTACAGACGGTCACTTTTCACATTCAAAGATAACCAATAATTAAGGCCCCAATTGAGTAAGGCTGTCCTTAACCTTGGTGAGGAGGTTTTGTTACATGGAAATAGGTATGAATATACTTAGAGGGCCATGTTGGAAAAGGCTGGCCAAATTCCAGTCCCTCTTGGGGGATTTTTGTCTTGCGGAGCTATTTCCTCCCCACTTTGAGGTCAGAGTTCAACACTTCCAGCAGAAGTTACTAAAGGGCCTGAGTCCTGCTTGTTAAGGACACTCCCAGAGAGATGTCGAGGGGAGTGTGGCCTTCAACTCAGGCTACATCCCTGACAACTGTGAACGTAGGTGGATTTAGACTAACTGCCTTGGCGGGGGGGGGGGGGCGGAGGGGAAGGGGGGGCAGGTAAGAACACTGGCTGTGCAAGCCTGAGGATCTGAGTTCAAATCCAAGCAACCACGAAGAAAAGCTGGAATGTGGCCCTGCCCATCTCTGCAATTTCTGCAATTTCAGCCTCGTGGGGAATGGAGCCAAGAGGTTGGCTGGGGCTTGCTTGCTTCCAGCCCAACTCAGGTTCAGTGGGAGATCTGTTCTCAAGGGACAGAAATGGAGCAGAACACCCAACATCCTTCTCTGGCTTCTGGACATTGGTCAAGCACACACATGTGCACATACACCACACACACACACACATACACACACACACACACACACACACACACACAACACATGTGTACATACACCACATATCCACAAACACATACATGTGCACATACACCACACACCCACAAACACACACACATGTGCACGCACACCACACATGTGTGCACATACACCACACATATATGCACGTATATCACATACACACACAAACACACACATGTGCACATATAACACACACACACACACACACACACATACACTTTAAAATAAAATAAGTAAGCTCGGCAGTGGTGGCTCACATCCCTGCACTCAAGGAGGCAAAGGCAGGCAGATCTCTGGGAGTTTGAGGCCAGCCTGGTATACAGAGTAAGTGAGTTCCAATATATGTAGAGAAACTCTTGTCTTGAAAAAAACCTAACTAACTAACTAAATAAATAATAAAACATAGAACTGCCTTTGATTCCCTCCATTCCTCCCCCTTCTCTCCTTTTTTTTAGGTGCTGGGCATGGGCATGGCTGTGCCCAGGGTCTTGTGCCTGCTGGGCAGTGACGTGCCACTGAGGAGCACCCTCAGCAAATGTCCGTGTCCTGCGCAGAGCTTTCTGCAGAGTTCTGTGGGGTGTAACAGGATTTGGGCTCGACAAAGTTAAATATGCTTTACTGTGAGGAGGTTTCTTGTACCCTGCATGGTGGTAGTGCATCTTCGAGAGAGAAGCCAGGCAATCATGTCCTAAACCTACTGAGCTCAGACGCTTCTCTGGAGAAGCATCTGGTAGAGCCAGGATGTCCAGAACACACTTTTGAAAACTGGACCACAGTAAGAAGTGTGAGTCGTCTGGAGTTCTTTCAACAGCACTTGGTGTCCCAAGGGCAGCCTCTGAACTTCTGGGCTGGGCAGTCTTGAACAACCTGGCTCCTGATCATCTCTGGGGGCTCAGCCACATCTCTCATCACACCCTCTTATACTCACAGGCCTATGAGAGGGAACTATTGGTAGAATTTTCTGGGAAAGCTTGCTTGAGCCTCTGAGCATGCAGTATCTTCTTTGCTCCCATACCCTCTCCATCTTATCCTGTCCCAGCATCCACTGCCCTAATCCATTGAGGTCGGGAGAGTGTGCTGCATCCCGTTACGGATGTGCCCAGCACCTACTACAGTGCATGGCTCAGAGATGGCCATACATATGTCTGTGGAGTTATCGCAACAGTAGTATTGCTTGACAGTTGACTAGGACCGCAGGAATGGGCCACTCTCTTAAGGAGCTATAACTATTTGCTTGCTTGTATATGAACAGCAGTGTTCCTAGTGTACTCAGTCACCAAAGTCCTGTTTTAGGGTACAATGATGAAGCCAGTGTTATTGATTCCTTGACAGCAGGAAGGCAGGGTGGGATATGAACTGGATGTGGACACAAAGGTATCATTTTTTTGTCACTAGGTCGCTGGGATCCTATCAGACAGACATGGGCAGATGGTAGAATTGACCAGAGGAAAGAAAATGTGTTTCAGTTCTTGGAAATGGCGGCTAGGGCTCACGGCCAGAGCTGCTGTACAGACTGGTGCTGGGACTTACTCACCACATCCTTTTCTCGTTGGCATCTATAGAGCTTTCACCGCAAGCCTGAGGCTGGAACTCCCGTCATTCCACATACGTGGAGGCCAGAGGACAACCTGGAATGTTAACCTCAGCAATGCTGTCCGCCGAGACGCGGTCTCTCACTGACCTAAAGCTTATCAATGAAAACCGAGACTCCTCCCAGCTCTTCCGCCCTAGTGTTGGGGGTCACAATCAACCCAGCATTTATGTGGGTGCTGGAGATCAAACTGAGGTACTCACGATTGCAAAGCGAAGCACTTTGCTGACTGAGCCATCCTTCTGGGCTCTGATTGTCACACGCTTGCCCACCTTCCTCATTCTTCCTCTAGCATCTCAGTTGCTATTTATTTATTTATTTATTTATTTAGCAGGGTTTGTTTCTCTGTATAGCCCTGGCTGTCCTGGAACTTGCTCTGTACACCAGGCTGGCCTCGAACTCAGAGATCTCCTGCCTTTGCCCGCCTCCCCTCCCTGCCCCCCCTCCGCCCCCCTATGCCAGGATTAAAGGCGTGCGCCACCACTCCCAGCGCCTCTCACATTACTTTTATTTTTCCATTCCATCAAGTGTTGCTGGTGTGTCCACAGCCTCTACCCTGAAGATTCACTCCATAGAACGCACAAGTAAGACACAAGACTGGTCGCACTATCAGTGCCCAGTAATGATAGAGGGCTAAAAGCAGAACTCGGCTTGTCTAAGACTTGCAAAGAGTAATCTAGTCAGGCTTGCAGAGATGGATCCTAGGGTCTAGAAACAGGCAGAACAAAGACCTCTGCTTTGGATGAGGTCACTATAGAGGAAGAGCATCACTGCTTCATGTGATGCCAACCTATGTTGTGCCATTCTCCAATCCTGCTCACGTCCTGGTTTTTTTTTTCAATTTCCTTACATAACTACGATGGTGTTTCCGACCTCAAGTACTCACAGTGGAGTAGCATCCAGGTTGGTGTTCTCAAAGACTTCTGCTTGTGACTTCCAGTTCCATCGCTCTGAGGGGTGGGTAATTATGTGTGTGAGAGGGAGATTTTGTGAACTGTCTTTTCTTTTTTGAGTGTGGCCTTTGTCACATCGGGCACTAAAGTCAGGTTCAACATTCTGTAGCCATGCAAGAAGAGCTCTTCTTGCCGTTGGCGAGCTCTTGGATAAAGTCACAAAGCACACTTCGCTACAAACTGGTCCCCCAAAGGGAGAGATGCAAGTTTCTGTGTAGTTTCAGTTTCCTTTTATGATAAATGGAAAAATCAACTTATGGGAATCCATAATGCTGCAACTGTTGTTATTCTTGCTTCCGCAGAATGAAAAACTGCGGGGGTCGGGGGTTGCGAGCGCTCACAATCATGGCTTCCCCTCTGTGGTGAAGCTGTGGGGATAGACTTCTTTGTGAGCATGCCACAAAGGCTACTTGTTCATCTCTTTTCCTTGTAAAGTTTATTTTCTACGTTTTTGTTTGTTTGTTCGTTTTGCATGCAAATGGATTCTTTTGTATATAACTCACTCGGTTTAATTTTCTTTTAAAAAAAGATTTATTTATCTTTATTTTGCCCACCTGTATGTGCACTGTGTCTGGTGACTACAGAGGCTAGAGGAGGGTGGCAGATCCTCAGGAGCTGGGATTCTAGGCTCTTAGAAACTGTCATGAGGGTGCTGGGAATGAAATCTCGGTACTCTGCAAGTGCTCCTAATTGGCACACCAGCTCTTCAGACCTTAGACTAATTTTTTGGCTGACACTGAGGGACATTAATGACTCTGGAACTTATATATTAATTATGATGGCTTTTAAAAAACAAAGGTGACTTTAACAAGAGACCCTCGTAGAGCCTTTTGCCAAGATAAATAATTTGCTCCCCCTTTCCAAAACCAAAAAATTCAATGGATGTTAAAACTACAGTTTACCATAAAGACCTGATTAATTGAGAACCCATAGCTGCTGATATCTGATACTATGAGGTTAGAAATAGCATCCCTGCTAATCAGCAAAACCAAGAAATGAAGAGTTTAAATCAGACCTCATGCCTAATGCATAAGTGTCTTAACAGTTTCCTCTGAGAGCTCCTTAAGCAGGAAAGTAAATAACTCAAAACAGCTTCAGGAAGTCCCTGAAACTGACCAGACTCACTAGGCCCCTCCCTGCCAGAGTAAACAGTAAAAACCGAGAGTCCATTTTAGGCCTGGGAGAGAAACTGTTTAAAAAAAAAAAAAAAAAGACTTGCATGAGCCAAACTGCAGAGAAGACTGGGATCAGACCAGTTGCCTAGAAAGTGCAGAAACCAGGAGAGCTGCTTGGGGGAGGGTTAGGCCAACTGATGCTCCCGGGAAGGACACTCTCCAACCTGTGAGCTGCCTGTAGGTTGTGCAGTGTGCTCCAGGTACCCAGCTTTCCTGAGCTGTCACCCGTGTTGGGGTGGGCTTTGGTAATGCAGCTGTCTTGAGTCATTTCTGCTCCTGTTAAGGAACCCCTCACTCATACTCCTGTAAGTCAAGCCCAAGAAAATTAATTGATTCACCAATATGTACTTGGTGGTGTCTGTACTTTGGTCTGTGGTGGGTTCCCATGTGCATGACACCTCCCCAGGAAAAGGGTTGTCACACAAAAATAAGGCCCAAAGTTCTTTTATTCCTGGGTACTTTATAAAACAAGCTTATATTTTACTGCCCCCCCCCATTCATTCTATATGACGTGCTGTGATAATACAAAATGTCTTTTCATGAATACCTCACCAGCAAGGTCTGTTGCCCATGGACCCCAGAAGTGCCAGCAATTTCTGCATTTTCATTTTTTGTTTTTTTTCTTTCTGCAAAGTCTCTCCGAAAGGGTGTAAGTCTGAGCCAACGGCGTTTGAACCTTCTTGTCAGGTACTCAGTGTCTGGGTAGATAATTTGTGGTAATAAAGCAAAACTTGAGATTACTTTTCTGCAACTGCTACTCCATTTCAATTGTACTTATTGTGAATCCACTGAAACAGAAAGAAACATCCAGCAATAAGGTAAGCCTGCTTTTTTTTTTTTTGCTTGTTTTTGTTTTGGTTACAACAAACTGTGAAATGTTGCTTTTCCTATAGTTCTAAAGCATGAAATCTGCAATCTTTCCACTTGATTTACGAAGGACCCTTAATTACTGCTGTCATTAGCACCTAGTGTTCAAAACAGTCTGTTAAAATGTACTGTTAGTCTCACCTCCAAGTCCCTGCTTGCTTGGTTTAAATCTTTTCAAGGATAAGTAAAACAATAACCACCCTAATAACAACAGTTGTTACGTGCAAATAAATAAATAATTTTCCAAGGTTATGCCCCCCCCCTGCTTATTTCTGTTCACTGAGGATTTGGTACTCTGGGGCTGATGAGATTTCTAGCAGGTTTTAAAGGTGGCTGCCCCAGAGGTGGTAGCCTCAAAACCTGCTACCCACCTTAGAAGAATGGAAAAGACTCTACAGAGCTGTCTTCTGACTTCTAAGTGGGCGCTGTGGCACTAGGCACCTCTCTTTCCCAATAAATAAATAAACATAGAAAGAAAAAAAAATTAAGTATTTGGGTTAAGACGGTCCCAGAGTTTGAGCAGGAGTTGGTCATCACTAACAGGGTCTTACTCTTTGGGTCTTAAAAACAAGTCACACATTTGCCTTTTCCGTTCCACATGGGTGGGAATGACAGCTGCCAGGAAGCTGCAATGTTTCTGCCTGGTCATGCACAGTTCTGCAATATAATGCATAAATGTATAACAACAACTTGGGCCCGCTGGATACCTCTCTAGGCAGAAGGAAACGCAGCCAGCCTGGCGCGTTCCCGCGCACACGCGCGCACACACTCATACACACGCGCCGCGTACACACACACACACATACCACACACACGCACGCACACACACCACACACACACACACACACACACACACACACACACACACACACACACACACACACACAGGTCAAAAGGTGATTGACTCCTAAGATCCTTGCAATCTTTGCTTTTCCTCCTCCCCGCAGGTCGGGCTTCCGAGCTTGATGAGCAGCTGGGCTAAGGAAGGGGAGGGCGCGAGCGGAGAGGGCGGGGGGGCGGCAAGGGAGGCGGGAGCCAGGTCGGTGCGCGCCGCGCCCGCTCCCGCCCGGGGATAGTCCGGGCCGGGTTTTGCGCCGGGTCCCCGGGCTCGTCTCACGGCCTCCAGCCGCCGCCGCTGCCGTGTTTACTGAGCTCGCGCGTCCTGATATCACTCCGCTGGCATGGAGGAGGAGGTGGAGGAGCGCGAGGAGGAGGAGGAGGCGGCGGCGGCGGCGAGCAGTTGATCATTGTGATGGTGGCGGAGGCGGCGGCGGCGGCAGCGGCAGCCTGGCCGAGCGTTAGTGGCTGCTCTCCGCGCGGCGTTTCGCAAAGGACTTCAGCGATCTACTTTTGCAGTCGTCTCGGACTGTCCATGTGTTTACTTGCCCCAGCCCGAGGACTCGATGTCTAGGCTCCTGTGAAATGCAACTGAGCAGCCAAAGTACTTTGAGAACACGGGGCGGCATAAACACCAAAACTTTTTTGTGGAAGGAAAATGCAATAAGCAAGCTCGCCGTTTTCCGATGCGGCGTGGAGTGAGTGTGTGTCGCGCGTGTCCGCACTGGAGGCACACGCTCGTGTGTGTACATGGGGTGTGTTTTTCGGTACGTAGGGAGAAAATGCTTGCCAACCACCGGAAACCTCCTGGAATTTATTAGAAAATAATGGATTATTAAAAGGAGGCAGGCGAGGAGCGGATCTCCCCTTGAGTTGCAAGCCGAGCTGCTGCCGGCTCAGTTTGTTCGGATTCTATTTGTTGATAGATGTCTGATGGTATTCCGATAGCACCCCTCTTTTCTCCCTTCGATCTTTACAGTTTTTTGAGGAAACAAAAACACCCCAAAATCTCTCCCCCGCTTTTTTCGCCCCGTGGGGAATCGCTGTTTTCATCCATGTGCTTGCGTCTCCCCCGCGTTCCACTTAAACTATTTTAATCCTTGGACCCAAGGAGGAGGCTGATAGGGGGGTGGATTAAAAAAAAAGTTCTTCCAAAATAGTGTGCCCCGGGAGCAGGATGGGGGATTTCGCAGCCCCCACTGCTGCCGCGAATGGTAGTAGTATCTGCATCAACAGCAGCCTGAGCAGCAGCCTCGGCGGGGCTGGGATCGGCGTGAATACTCCCAATAGCACTCCGGCTGCTCCGAGTGGCAATCACCCTGCTACCGGAGGCTGCGGCGGCTCCGGGGGCCCCGGCGGCGGCTCGGCGGCTGTCCCCAAGCACAGCACGGTAGTCGAGCGGCTCCGCCAGCGCATCGAGGGCTGCCGGCGGCACCACGTCAACTGCGAGAACAGGTATCAGCAGGCGCAGGTGGAGCAGCTGGAGCTGGAGCGCCGGGACACTGTGAGCCTCTATCAGAGGACCCTGGAGCAGAGAGCCAAGAAATCGGGCGCAGGCACCGGCAAACAGCAGCACCCGAGCAAAGCCCAGCAAGATGCGGAGGCTGCCTCGGCCGAGCAGAGGAACCACACGCTGATCATGGTGAGGGCGCACTGGGGCGCGCGTTGGGGTCGGGGGCGTGGAGTTTCTGGCGTGGGGATGTGAGGGTCTGATTTGCACCGGGGGTGAGGTAGGATGGAGCTGAAGGGTTAACGTCAACTTTTCTCAGGTTAAACGCTGTCGTCGCCGCCGCTACCTGTTAATCTGTCAGGGTTGTCAGATTTCGGGAGGAGGGGAAGAGGGAGAGAAGCCAGTCACGACTGCAAGGGGAGGAGGGAGCTTCAGTGCGGGAGTGAGACGCTGGAAAAGTTTCCCCCTCCTTGTCTTAGAAACCGATCGGAACAAGAGTGAACCTAGGAGTAGAAACCACGCTGCTCCTCTCCGCGCCCCGCCTTCACCTCACGCCGTGTCACCGCGCCTCCCTAGATCGATCCCCTTTTACCCACTCCTCTCTTTACAGCTGTAGGTTTTAGAGAGAAATTGATGCTGTCGCGCTCTGAGTGGGCGCTAGGCCTTTAACTCTTACGGGGGAAAGGAAGAGTCCCCGGCTTCCTCTCCTTTGGGCTTGGGAAAGTCTGAGAGTTTTGTGAATGAACTTTGAAGTGGGTGAGACGCGAGCGAGGGTGGCTGCGCGCGCGCACTCGTGGGGGCGCGCGCGGATGCGGGGCGCGCGAGCGCAGCGCTTACTGCTCCAGACCCGCGGCTGAGGCAGGGCAGGTGGGGCAGTGCGAGGGGTCGAGCGGTTCGGCGGGAGCGGGGAAGCCAGAGCTGCGTCTGGTTTCGCCGCGGCCACAGGGCTTAGGATTGTACCCCCTCATCCTCTTCTTCAACTTGCCCCCACCTCGTTCTCCGCCAACTTTCCTGCGTCGAGTAACGAGCCCGGAGGAGTGGCGGAGAGCAGGGAGGAGAAAGGCTTAAATGGCCGAGTGGGTGGGTTCGCGGGAGGATGCGCAGCCAATGGCTTAAGTGCTAGGGGGAGGAAGGGGCTGATCCCACCTCTAACCCCGAGGGTGGAATCCTTTCTCTTATCTCCTCTCTGGGGTTCTCTAGCTTTCTTCCCTGGGAGAGGAGGAGGGGGTGGGGAGGCCGGAAGCTTGGGAAGGTGTCTGCACTCCCCACGGTGTCGCTGGGTTCGGGGGCCCGGGTAATGGCCATCTCCAAGGAGTGCGCCCGCTCTCCCTGCCGCGCCTTCATCGGCTGCGCGGAGCCGGGTACCGGCTGCCCTCTCCTAGTGCTTTCTGTGCGTCGCGCACGTTCCGGATCTGGTGCTCCAGGGGTGGTGCCTGTGTCGCCGGGCGCTCAGGCGGGCGGGCGGGCGGTGACAAAGAGCCGGCGTGGGGGAGGGGAGGCCGCGGAGCTCGCTTGCCCCCACCCCCCACTCAGCACGTGAAGAGGAACAATTTGTTTATCTTGGGCTTCAAGAATCCTTCCCTCCTCCCGGCTTTCCCTAGCCCCTCCTCCCTACCCTCCCTCTTATGCGCGCTCCACCCTAGTCCTGCCGGCAGCGCCCTCCTCCCCTCCTCTCCCTCCCCTGATTCCCTCTCCTTCCCACCCCCCCCCCCCGCGCCCTCCCTCTCCTCCCTTTTGGAACGCGGCCGTGGGGGAGGGAGCGGGAGGCGCTTTGTCCGCCTGGCGGCCCTGCACAGCCCGGGGGACCGCCCAGCGCCTCCGGCCCTGCCCCCTCTGCCGCCCCAGGCCACCAGCGGGGTGGGAGGAAGAACACGGGTCCCAGGGTCTTCTGTGGTGCTTCTCGCTTACAAACAGGAAGCTCTGAACCACGGACACACAGGCTTTTTCCTGATTGTACCCTGAGCTTGGACGAGACCAGCGTCTTGACTCTACTGTAGCTGGGGACCCAGGAGGCACCGGTAGCCCTCGCAGTCGCCCAGCCCCTTCCCTGCCCTCGCTCTCAGTCGTGAGAGATAGCGAACCTGAGGCTGGAGCAGAATAAGCCAGGCACTGAGGATTCCATCCTTGTCCACTCCTCATCCCCCCCCCCTTTAATGTTCGCACACCTAATTGCATAAAAATGGACTTCTTGCATGAGGTTCCAAAATTCCCGTCTTGTGACACAGCTTTCGACCTTTGGGGGGGATGGATTGGGGGTGGGGGTGGGTTGCGGCGGCGAGGGGACTGACGACTGTGGAACAAAAGCCACTGCCCTTTTTTAGAGATCTGTATGGAGGCCAGAGGACTGGAGTTAGGGGCAAGAAAGTTTTGCTCTCTGGGTTGTGTCCTCCCTTACACCCTTAGAAGGTGGGAGGAAACCAAGGATGGGGGCCGCTTCTGTGCTAAGACACCCGTAGGTACAGCCAGCCTGCTTTCTGAGGTTACCTAGGAGGCAGCTCCCTCAAGCCAGTGTTTAACTTCAAAGTGAAAATGTAAAGCTTATTTGAATAGATGGAGACAACAGCCATAAATTTCTCAATGACTCCTACTTTAGCAAGTTAGTAACAAATAGACATGACAAACGATTGCCTGAAAATCAAAATTTTCCTATGAGTTTTCAATAATTTAGCTTATAGAAATACCAAACCCATGTGCAAAATAGTATATTCTAGCTTCTGCCAAATCATAAGCATCTTACGGATGCCAGGGTGAACTTGTGATGAGTGGAAATGAAAATAAACCGCTTTAATCCTAAGCAAAGACTTGTGTGTAGAGTCTGTGTACGGAGAGAAAAAGTAACATTGTAACCATACTTTATGGGTTAAGATTTCCTGTAAAATAATTAGTTTCAGAATGCACATCCGCTTCTGAGATGGGAGAATACTTTAAGCTTATCCTATGTAACAGAAAAAAAAAATCTTCAAGACGAGTTAGTAAGAAAACGTTCCTCTTCGTTTTCTTGGATTGACTGGTGGATTATAGTGGTACTCAGGTGAGGCACAGAGCAATTATGTTTAGTTCTCGGGCTGGACTCACTATTTGGAAAGCCCTAAAGAAAAAAACGGTGACTGGCCACAGCCAAACAACAGTGATGATAAAAATAAAAGCGAATAGGATCTTTTCTGTTTTATTGCTATTGTTTACCTTCTTAGGACCAATATGTCCAAAGTACTAAATATCGATTGCTTCTTTCTGCCTGGCTTGGGTTAAGAGGACAATCTAATGAGGGCGGTGCTGCTTTGGATGTGTTTTCCTGCCTGCCTTACACATTTACAAGCATAGGCATGGAAGACATACAACACAAACTAGCAAGCCAAAAAAGCAAGCGCAGGTGCGGGTAGTAATCCTACCTGGTTCCTAGTTTAGGTTGCTGTGGGGTCTCTAGCCTGGTGCTTAGAGCAGGTAGCGCTCCTGGGTGTGAGAGAGCAGACTGCTTCAAGGGACAGCTGCCTTCTACACAAACAGGTAACCCCAATCGGTCGCCAGCCAGCCATCACCGTTTTATTTTTACAGAAGAGTTCCCTCAAAGACTCCTTGGTGAGAACTATTGATTTCATGTATATAAGAATCTCAGTGGAAAAGTTGTCTTTTCCTAAGAGGCTTTTTTTTTGTTTGGGTTGTTTTTGTTTGTTTGTTTTAATGGTAGCAAAATATGTTGATTGCAGCATTTCGAACATGTTCTGAGTCCAGTATTAAGATACACTTTGATTCTTAAACCCAAAGATTGACTGACTTGACAAGGATGTCATCACTTAGAGACATGAAAAAGCACATCATTGTGATGTTGACTATTTTGAAATGGCATAAGGTAGTCTTACTCACCCTGGAGACCTGTGCTCTTCACTGCCTTTCCCCATCACAATCCTAGCAATGTATAGACCACTTGCTGAGTATAGATCTGTGTGACCCATGCTCTGAGGAGTTTATCGCGTAAAATGAATTAAATTGTATATGTACCGATCACTGAGTATTGGATATAACTGCACCCCATCCAAAAGTGTTCCCATCCATCCTTGGACTAGATCTAGGAAATGCCAACGCACTAGCCCACTAATGGAACTTTCTCCTCAATGAATCCTGCTTGCCTTTTAAAACTTTGTCTTTACGGTGACCTTTCCCTCTCAGGCTGCCATCATGGCGAGAGCCACCTTCCCGTGGTCTGACTTAGTGTGCTTTGAGAAAACTGCGAATTTTTCTTTCTCCACCCTGACCAACATGGGGTTCTTCTCTTTACATCTCCAAAGGGCTTGATTTCAAGCAGCAATACATATGATGCTGTTTTATTCTTTGGCCACGGTGCCTTTTATTTGGTATGGAGTGGCCAGCAGAGCAGAAATCCAGTAGGTTAATGATTAATCAATCTCCAAAGCGATTCAGGCTGACCCCCCCCCTCAAAGCTGACTGTCAAGTAGTTAGTGTTCTTTATACTCCTCTTCCTGTCTCAGAATCATGAGGGCAAACTTTAGATATGTTTTAGATTTTTTCTGGCCCATAGTAAGAGAGAAATGAGCACATTCTGGCCACTGTTTGGTTTCTGTAGGACAGATGAGGATCATGTTTGCTTGCTTTGAGTGACTTCCGACCTAAGCCCGAGACCCACACTTCACAGTTTCCCAGCAGGGCTTTTTTATTTGGTTGAGATAAGAGTTCTTGTGAGCAGCACACTTTCTCTTGGGCTCCTGAACACCCCCCCCCCCTTCTTCCCCAGGATCTAGTATAAGTAATATTGCATGTGACATTGTAATTCTTGGGTGCACTGGAAGCACTTTCACTTTGAGAATGAATGCTCCTTGAGGAATTTTCTGTGGGTGGTGTGTATTCTGTTTGTTTCCGAGTAGTTCTTCGCTGTAGTCTGCCCCACAGCTTATGAGGGACAAAAGCTGCCTTTTTAAATGTCAGTCCACTGCAGAGAAGTGTGGGGTCAATCAGCCAGCCAGCTCCTGCTGAGGAGCAGATTGCAGACCCCGCCCCCCTCAGGTGCTCCCCTCTATGGAGTCTCACACAGCTTTCCCTGTTACTGTAGTGTTGAGGAGCTCCTGGTTGGGTAGCCTGTGCCTACCTGCTGTCCTTTTCCCTCTCGGCCCTGCTGCTCTTTTCCTCTTTTCTCTTGCTTCTTAGGACTTTTATCACAAACTGGGAGGAAGCAATAAGCAGAGGAGAAATTAATTCAGGTGCTTCTGGCTGTCATAACTAAAGAGACAATTGGATAAGGCATCATTTTGGATTAGTGTGGATTTAACTTTATACACTTTTTTCTACTCTTAGCACAAATAATATAGCACAGACTGAATTTTAAACTTTATTTGTTGCATAGCACTGTACACAGTCTATGTAGTACATTGTAGAACTTAAATTATTTTAATTTAATTTGTGTGATGATATATATTCAGCATAGGTTTTCATTGTTTTTGTAGCGTATTTGGAGGGGAGAGTAGATTTCTATTAAATCAATATAGTCTTTTATGTCAACCTCTTAGCAGCTTCAGGCTGATTATACATATATATTTATTTATTTATGTACACACACACACACACACACACACACATATATATATATTTATTTATGTATGTACACACACACACACACACACACACATTCATTCCCTTCCTATGATGGCTGGTTGGTTTGTTTTCGAGACAAGGTTTCTCAGTGTAGCCCTGGCTGTCCTAGAACTCACTTTGTAGACCAGGCTGTCTTCAAACTTTGAGATCCAGCAGCCTCTGCCTCCCAAATGGTGGGATTAAAGGCATGAGCCACTGTGCCCCGCTTCCATGATGTTTTAAGAAATTATATATTTTACTCTTTTGTTATTTCAAGCTCATTTGACATTGGTATTTGAAGGAGGGATAATTGCTGGTAAAAGGTTTTCTGTTGTTGTTGGGTTTTTTTGTTTTTGTTTTTGTTGTTACTGCTTTTGTTTTTTAGGACAGGGTTTCTTGGGCCAGGCATGGTGGCTCATGCCTTTAATCCCAGCACTTGGGAGGCAGAGGCAGGCGGATCACTGTGAGTTCAAGGCCAGCCTGGTCTACAAAGCGAGTCCAGGACAGCCAAGGCTAAACAGAGAAACCCTGCCTTGCGGGGGAGGGGGAAGGACAGGATTTCTCTGTGTAGCTCCGGCTGTCTTGGAATGCCCTCTGTAAACCAGGCTGACCTGGGACTCAGAGATCTACCTTCCTTGACCTCTCAAGTGCTGGGACTAAAGGTGTGCGCCACCATACCTGGTGCTGATAAAGTTTTCAGTCTCTCCAAATTAAGTTTTCATTAAGAAAACAGCATGTACCTCTAACAGACAGATCTAAAAGTTCATTTTTCATGTTTGCAGAAGGGGAATACAGTGTTGGGAATTGGCTATTGCCAAGAAGTGGTTAATTCTCCTTCACTTCATTCGTTTTTGCTTAAAACTTGGAAGGTTTGAAGAAAAAGTGAACTAAGACTGGATAAATACTCATGAAATGTGGTTGGGGGCTTTCTGTTTAGTAGATACTTAGAAACCACAGGGCTCTGTTTAGCAGGGGCAAAGAACGGAAACACTTTTTTTTTTTAAGAGTTTTTTTTTTGTAGACAGGGTTTCTCTGTGTGGCCTTGGCTGTCTTGGAACTCACTCTGTAGACCAGTCAGGCCTCAAACTCAGAGATCCTCCTGCCTCTGCCTCCTGAGTGCTGGGGTTTAAACTGTGTGGGCCACTGCCCTGCTGGGAAACACATTGTTTTTATTTATTTTTTAGGCTATCTGGCTGTTCTGTCTGACAAAAGCTAGAGAGGTTTTGGAGCCCCTTTCTCTATTTGAGAAAGAAACTGTGTTTCATCCCCCTATGACCACATGCACACAAGCAAAAGCAAAGGAAACAACTGATATGACATTTTGTTTGTTTGTTTTAAAGGCAGGCATACATACTGTTCTTGAGGCCCTTAATGAAAACCAAAAAAAAAAAAAAAAAAAAAAAGAAAGAAAAAAAAAAAAAAAGAAAAAATAAAGTCTTGCAGTGCTTCCTCAGGCTCAAGGAAAGCGATTCCTAAAGCATCTTTTAGGCACCGCCTTTTAATTCTCTCAGACTTCCCATTGGCTGGAGGAGACGTTATGTTGAAGTGGAATCTTTTAAAATACTAATAATTGACCTTCACCCCCTTCAGCATTTCCTTAACAACTAGAGAACACTTGAATGAAATATTTAATTTTCCACTAACAACTTCCAGGCTTTCCTTTCTAACCCCTTAAGTGCCTGTCCAGCTGGTTAGCATCTGGCTGTGTAGTGTTGCTCCAGTGTGAACCTTTCAGCCCTCAGCCATGTCAGCGTTTTCTTCTGCACTGGGGAAGAATCGATTAGGGTACATGATGCGTGCGTCTTCCATCCATCTCCTGACGCTTCGCTCTCCTCAAGCGAAGGGGCTTGTGTGCTATGCTGGCTCTTACCTAGCGTCAGCCTGTGACTGGAGCGGATGACGCCAGCTCCGAAAGACAGACTCTGACCCCCGCTATCCTCACTGTGGTCAGTCAGTTTTCTACCTCGGATGGTCAGGTGCTTGAGTAGTAACCTGGAGACTGTTAATGGATCTGAAAGGGCTGGTACCCGGTAAGAGTTATAAACAGCCAAGGGGAAGGGTTGAGCAAATTATGCTGCTAGGGAACAGTAAGCCTGGGGCTCGAGATGGAGGAGAAATCTTGGTCATTTGTAGTTAACAACAGTGTGGCATGGGTAGCTGGAGTGATCAGGTAATGTCTGCGTTAAATAGTCTATCCGCACTCACACCTGACAGTTTTGATTGTTACAATTTAGGGTGTGGGGGAGGCTACAGTTGTCTCCATGGTAGAAACCACTCATTCTGACACATATCCTGCAAAGAACACTATGGTGGTTAGGTTTTTTGTTTTTTGTTTGTTTGTTTGTTTTTTTTGTTGTTGTTGTTAATTTGAAACAAGGCAGGGTCTTCTGAGGAGAGGGAGCTGCAACCAATAAATTGCCTCCATCAGATGGCCTGTAGGCAAGCCTATGGGCCATTTTCTTAATTGATGATTGATATGGAAGGACCAGTCTATTATGTGCAGTGCCATCCCAAGACATTTGGGCCTGCGCTGTATAAAACGGCAGGCTGAGCAAGCCAGAGAGAACAAGTCAGTAAGCAGTGTTCCTCTGTGGCCTTTGCTTCGGTCCCTGCCTTTGGGTTCCTGCCTTGAGCTCCTACAGGACATAGTTGCAATGTTTCAAGCAATTTCTATAACAAACCTTCCTCTCTCCTTTTTTTTTTTTTTTTTTTGAGGCAAAGTCTCCTATAGCTTATGCTGACCTGCTGCCACACCCTATTCACACCCTATTCTACTTCACCTTTTTATACAGAGTTCTCTGACGTTTTACAGAAAAGACGGGGGCATGATTCTTGTGGCGGGAGGATGTCGTTTTCAGGTCCTTTCCGTTTTCCTTCTGACTAGGTGGCGCTTGTAGCACTGTGACTGTGACCGTAACCATGACTTGACATCAGGGTTCCAGAGGAAATTAGGCAAAGGGTGAGCACTAGCTAGATGCCAGCGGGAGGTGCGAGGCCTGGAAGCCGTGACAAGTGGGACAGTGGCTCGAGCTGAGTGCGCGGTTGACTGAGGGTGATAGATCTGCCGTCTGAAGACCCGCCATGCGAAGGACGCATTAGAGGTGTTCTTCTAGACCTCAAGGGGCTACATTTGGGATCCGTGGTTAGCAGTTCTTAGAAGCCAGGCTTTGGTGTAAAAACAGTTTTATGAAAATGAAGGCTGTTCGGCAAGGGGATGGGCTGCCTTGGTGAGTGGCAGTGCTCCAGCAACAGTTTTAGAATTCGCTGGAGAATGAGAGAAGGCCAGGGCAGGGAGTACCTCTTTTTTCATTTTTATGTCCTTGTGGTTCTGAAAGGACCTACCTGTGATGGGAGAAGCTTGCAGTGCTGCTTGAATAAATTACTAAATGAAAGCAAACAGTAAAAATGGCTTAATTGCCTTCCCTCAGTGCCATTCACTAAACCGGTCAATCACCGTGATTTAGTGTATTTGTCTTGTCTTCTAGGTAGGTACTCTGCACTTTTTGATACATATGTATGCATGCATGTGTATGTATGTATGTTTATGTATTTCTTTTGTATGTATGTATTTGGCCTGGCAAGAAGGCTCAGTGGGTAAAAGTGCTTGCTGCTAAACATGACGACCTGAGTTCAATACTCAGGACTCACATGATGAAGACAGAGAACTGACTCCCACCAGTTGTTCTTTGACCTCCACATGCAAAACACACACGCATGCATGCACATGCGAGCGCAAGCGCATGTGCACAGGCGCACTTGTGCACACACACAGACACACTAAATAAATGTAATTAACAAAACAGAAACAAAGTCCTCTGCGTTCTTGGCTCGTCTGGAACTTTCTAAGTCGCCAAGGGTAAGCTTGAACTCTCGTGTCCTCTTGCGTCCACTTCTAGGTGCTGGGATTAACATGTGGGCTCATTGATTCGGTGCTGGGAATCAAATCCAGGGCTTCCCGAATTCTGGGCAAGCACTCTGCCACCTGAGCTCCATCCTCTGCTCCGGATACTGTGCTATCCACCTGCCTCCTGTGGGATGAGAGCCTCAGCTCTTTCTTTCTGATGATTATGAATGTTCTAGAGTGCGTTGTAAGAACCCCTACTGGGGGCCGCTGTGGGCGGATCTCCATGTGCTTTGTTTGTTACTGTTTGAGGCAAGGTCTCATGTCTGCTTCTAAGGGTTTGGTAATTAAATGCCACCGTCTCCTCCTCCACACATCCCTCATACACATTTGAGGATTTCTGTGGCAAAGAGGGACGTTTCTGTGTACATCGTGAGAAGAAGCAGAAAATAAGCAGCTGACAGGAAAGTTTCTTGACCCAGTGTGGCTCAATATGACCTATTCTTATCACAGCACACTGTAGGGCGGATGATGATTTGGTCTCTTTAAACAATATAGCTTTTAAATGAGATCACTCAGTGGGTGCAAGCACTTTTGCTGCCAAGACTGACTTCTTGAATTTGAGCCCTAGGACCCAGGGTGGTGGAAGTTAGAGCTGACTGACAAAATAAAGAAATGGGGCTGTCAATCAGAGGATATGTTTTTTGTTTGTTTGCTTGCTTGCTTGTTTGTTTTCTCAAAAAGGTAGTCAACCTATAGTGTTGGTCTCTGCCCACAGCTTTAGCCGTTTTATTTCATGTTGTGCTAAGGATTGAACCCTGGGCCTTCTGCCACTGAGCCACAGCCTTGATCCTTTTAAGGGTATCAGTGAGTTTTAAAGGCTGTGTCTTACAGCAATGATGCCCATCCTTTCTTTGCTGTTGTCCTAAAGTGGAGGCTGTGACCGAGTCCATGGCCCTCTGCCTTTCCTGGTGCTGCGCTTGCTGGGGCCCCGTTGTGTGTGGGGTGGGGTGGGAGGAGTTCACTTGGCCGAGTAGTACTTGGGGTGTCTGTGGGTGTGCATTCAAGTGGTTGAAATCTTGGCTTTGTGCGATGCCACTTCCTATGGGTTAAGTCGCCCTCACCAATCCGGTCGTCTGTGTAATGTGGTAGTAACCACATGGTGACCGGCCGCCTGTGGGGAATGCGTGAGCTTGGCCTGGCCTCCATAGTCCTCTCACAGCGCTCACTTAGACAGAGTACGCCCCAACGTGGCCCTTCCATAATTGTGGCTGTTAGGATTTGCCTTGGGCTGGTCGGCCCTCTCACAGGACACAATTGTACTGTACAGTTGTAGTCTTGTGCTTTCTACCAGGCCTGGAATGTTCTTCACTACTGCACTATTATTGTGCTTCACTGGGTTGCAGGAGTCTCCCTTGGCAAGCTTGTTTGAGCAACCCTGTTTTCTATATAGCCTTGTTCTTCTCAGGGGAAGTCTGGCTGGCAGGCTTTGCTCGTAGGTGGAGGGGGGAGGGGGGGAGGGGGAGGGGGGGTGCGGTGGTGGTGGATGGATGGGGGTGGGGTGGGGGAGTGAGAGTAAGGGGTTGGGGGTGGGGCGGTGAGGCAGTTTGAACAGGAGCCAGGCTTGAGGTCCATGGCCTTTCTAGGCCCCCAGTTCTGCTGCCTCCTGGCCTCATGTACCTCTGATCATACTTTCCCTCTGCTTTACCTTTTGTTTCGTCTTTGTCATGGTGACAGTAGGACCTAGAACCTCGGTGCGAGTGGCCATGATGTGACCAAAGAAATAAACCAGAGGTGATAAGTTAACTGGGGACCTACCTATTCTTTATATTTCTTTTCTGAGTAATTCCAGAAAAACCAAGCATTGACTCCAGCTTATAAGCATGATGCCCATTTTAGCTATTTCTGTGTGCAGGTTTATGTGTGCTTAGGTAGGTGTGTGCATGTATGTGTGCATATGTATGTGTGCATATGTGTGTGTGTGTTCATGTATGTGTTCATGCATATGGTGGCCAGAAGAAAACCTCAAGTGCCATTTCTTGGGTTCAGTCTCTGTTTTTGTTGTTGTTTTGTCTTGTTTTTGAGACAGAGTGTCTTACTGGCCTGGAACCATCCCGGTAACTCCCCGCCTCTCCCAAGATGTCTGAGCATCAAATCCTAGGAATCTGCCTGCACTGGAATTGCAAGCGCACCATCCTGTCCACTTGTACACAGGCTTTGTGTGTGTGTGTGTGTGTGTGTGTGTGTGTGTGTGTGTGTGTGTGTGTGTGTTGGGAGATTGAACTCATGTCCCCAGTTTTGCAGGACTAACACACTACCAGCTTAGCTCTCTCCCCAAGTTCGTTTAGCCAGCTTTTGCCACACAGAAGCCTCTGGCTAGTTGATGCGGGCACATATTAGGGACAGACTCAGGGAAAGGCCTCCTTCCAGCAATAGCCCTATTTCTTCCATGTCAGGTTTCGGTAACGTGAATGGTGAGTGTCGCTGTGGACACAGAATGACAAAGTGTTCCCCCTGCACTGTGAGCCTTGCACACCCAATGTCATAACCTTGAAGTTGCGGGTAGTAGCTATCCCAGCCTCTCACCTCTTCCTTACCCACTGAGTTAACTGCTTGCCCCCTGGCATGTGTCTTTTCTTCCCTTTGCTTTTGGTGTTTCTGGGTCTTTCTCGCATTGGAGGGTCTTTTGTTTTTTGTTTTTTTAGGGTTGACTTTCACTATCTACAAGGTACAGGGATGCATTGCATTTGGCATGAAGTATAACCCTTGCCTTTGTATTGGTTGTAGCAGAGTGCATGGTGATCCAAGCAATTTGAATACCAGTTATTTTATAGCTGCCTGATTATAATAAAAAAAAAATGTCTCAAAGGCCATTGAGAGTACAGCTTTGCTGTGATAAATCTCTAACTTCTAACCTCTTTGAAAACATTTCCTTCCATTTTATAGGTCCAGCAATGACCTGTAGATATGGCCGTATTAAAGAATTCTTAAAAACCGATAACCTAGAAGAAGCAGGTGTTTCAGAAATGTTTAAGTTGCTATTATTTTTAGAGGAAACTGTGTTTGAGGGTCAAGACTAATCTTGAGAGCATAGCCACAGAGAGAGTTCAGTAGAACCAACTGGGCATTAATGTTAACTTCTATGCAAATGTATCTGGCTTATGTCACCTTAACGTATAGCTGGCTTTAGGGATATTGACTAAAATAAATGAGATAAAGTAACTTTCGTTGTTTACTCTTGAGGGTAAGTTTCAAGAAGCATAAGAACAGGGGCCGGGTAGCTCCCCAGAAGGACAACCCCCTACCCTCTGCCCCACCCCAGGAGTGGGTGGGGGTGGGAGTGGGGGCTGGGCGTGGGACTGAGTGTGTGGCAGTGGGAGCGGAGGGCTTTGCTGAGCTCCCAGGTACTGCTTGTCTACAGTCAGCTCCCTCATTTCCTCACTTCAGGGTGATGTGCGCAGATTTTACTCTTTCAGTCACATCTTGCAGAAGCCCTTTCTCCCCAGGTTCCTGGATGTTGGGCAAACAGCTGCTTTTACAAAAGAGGCAACATTCTCAGTGTAGCAGTTGTTATGGCTAAATGGTTGAAAACGTGTTTTGTAGTTTCTCGAGGAATTTCTCAAGGGTTTGCAGCTGCTATTGAATTTTTTTTTTTTTAAAAAGGCGTTCCTCTTCTTTCACGAAGCATGGAGAAACTTACTTCGGAGTTGAGTTTTGACCTGTCTCCTCAGAACTTGCTGAAGGAGTATTCGAGAAAATCATTGGTCAGGACAGCAAATAAGCAGAAATATTTTCACATGCAAAAGTACATTTTTGGCAAATTTTATCTATCGGAGTGGAAGACCCTTGTAGCTCACAGTGGAGCAGATAGAAAGATGATTTTTGATGGCAACAAAGCAGCTCTTTCAGGCAGCAGGTCTATCCGGCAGGAGGCGTTGAAATTGAAGAGACACATTACTTTTTCCGAGTTTGGTCCCATTCGTAGATTTAAGGGACTGATGGGAGACATTTAGGAGCTTTTAGTAACTTATAAATTTGTGGCTAAGATTGGAATTGGAATATTCCAGAATATGTAACAGTAGCTTAATGACAGTAGGTGCTTGTCAGAATCCTGCCTTTGCCCCTCCCCCAGGGCTCCAGTTGTTTCTTGTAACTGGTCTGGTAGGCTGAGGGTCCACCTGTCCTCCGGTGTGTCAAAAGGTTGCAACCCTGAGGAGTTTCTTGCCTCTTTATTCCTGTAGGAGTTTCTGGGGTTGGCTTCTCAGGTAGGACCTGTTATATAAGGATGAGGAGAGGGGACTGGCTGGCTGTGGTACTCGTGGCTACTTCTTAAGTCATCTTCATTACTCTGTTAGCAGAGATCGTGGCCATGGGGGACAGTTATTTGTGGCTGTCTTTCCTTCCACAGTTCAGCGTACACCTCACTTGTTTTCTTCAACTTTGTGTAACCCTATGTGTTTATGATGCATGGAAGAGCAATACATTTGAGGAGAGAGATAATTACCTTCGACAGACTTACAGAAGATGGACCGTGAGAGAAGTAGCTTAGAGGATTGCCCAAAACAAAGATTCTGTTACCACTCTCGGGGAGAGTGATCCACACAAGAGATCCTCCCTTCTCAAGACTCACAGCCTCATGGGTAGCACAGGTGATAAAGCCAAGTGATAACTCCTGAGATTTTCCAAATCAGACATTTTTCATAGCTTAACCATAGCGCTTTTTACATTTTTAAAGTGGGACTTTGCCGTGAAAGAATTCAAGGCACTTGTGGTGTAGAAGGTGGAAGTGGCAAATCCTTAGGGTGTGCACTGCGCCCTTTAACGTCTCATAATTATGGATTATTTTTTTGAGGAAACTATTTAACAGCCACCTGACCCTAAAAAATAGCTTTCCTTTCATTTTGGCAGCTAATATAGTTGGGGGAAGTGATGCTTAAGAATATGATTCAGAGGTCACGTGACCTCCTCCTGTTCCTCTTAGTGTGGGGCTTCTTTACGAGGAGTAAACAGTCTCAACATCTATAAAGAAAGAAATTCAGGGTGGGGTGGGTTACCCTACTATTTCTACTTCATTTTCTACTTTCTGCATTAATAAGAAAACATGGAAGCAAGTAAGAGATTGGAGCTTGGGGGTAGAGGTCAGTTGGCAGAGTGCTGGCTTAGCATGCAGCCTGCTCAGGTCTGACCCTGAGCACTGCATAAAACTGCTCATAGTGGCACACGGCTGTTATTGGCTCCTAGGAGGTAGAGGCAGGAGACACAGAAGTTCAGGATTGCCATTTTCTGCTTGCTGAGTTCTTGTCCATCCTGGGACATACGAAACTCTGTCTCCAAAACAAAACAAGACAGAACAACCGATGATGGGGCTGGGGACATGGCTAAGAGGTGAAGAGCACTGCTTGCATTTCCAGAGGACCCTGGTTCAAATCACAGCACCCACATGAAGCTGTCTTCTGGACATGGACACTGCATGCACTTGCTGCATGTACATACATACGTTCAGACCAAACACTCAGACATAAAACAAAACAAAAGAAAACCTGAGAGAGAGAAGAGAGAGACAGAGAGAGACAGAGACAGAGACAGACAGAGACAGAGAGAAATGAGAGATCCCTCAAAGCAGAAAGTGAATAGCTTTGGAATTCCACCATCTTTAGTTTTCCTATGGTTTCTCCTTGGTGAGCTAAGTCAAGTCCTTATCAACAATGGAGTTCTTTATGATCATGGGAAAGAGACGGGAGGATTTCACTAGAATGTTCTGGGAGAGCATGCCTCATTGTTCAGAGAGAGAGAGAGAGAGAGAGAGAGAGAGAGAGAGAGAGAGAGGGAGGGGAGGCTTTTCTGACAAATTTTACTGAAGAAGAAAATTGCTCATGTGGTGTTTACAGTCAGGTAGTTGTGTCCTTGCCTATGGCCGCTCTCAGCAGCAGGGCCTCCACATAGCGATTAGAGAGTTCTTTGAAGTGGATACTCCCAGAGAAGAAAGGGAAGAGCCAAAAGGCTTGGACTCCCCTCTAAATTAAACCGGATGTCAACAGGGATCGGAGTGAGGAGCTTTAACTGTCCAGTTTTTGTCTTCTGTCCACACAGAGAGCTACTTCCACTCACCTTCCCCGTGCTGCATGAAGAAATATTTAATGGTTTAGGTGTTCGTTACTCTTTGATCTGAAAAAAGATGATTCATAAGGCTGAATCAGGAGGGGCCGGAGATACTGGTTTCTTGTCCCTGTGCACCAGGCTACGTGACACTGAAGTGGATTCCCAGAAAAGTCATAAAATAGTGAACTAATTACAAGACAGCTACCGGCTCGACAGCTATGTGGTGCACAGGACCCTGAAGGCAGGCCTCTGTGTTGTGGCAAGGCAATATTGCTGACCATATGGTGTCATGGCAGGCCAGTTGTGGAGGTCGGTGGCTGCCTTTTGTTTGGGGGACCGCTCAGCTCTCAGTGACTTCCTGTCTCCCTGGCAGGCATGCTCTTGGCCCTGGGCCAGGCTTGCTGTATTATAGCCGTTTCAGGCCAGGCCCAGGAGCTTGTGTTTGGTGAGCATTCATTGCTCCTGCCTTCGGTCACTCATCAAACCAATTGTTCGGCAAGTAGATACTGGGACCTCTTTGCACGGTAGCTCAGCGGCCACGTCACAAAGAGAACTCTGTTACATGCATACTGATTAATTAATACATTTATAGATTCAGGGATACTCAGTGTTCCTGGTGAAAGTGAAAGTTGTTTGTGTTTTTAGCATTTTTTTTTTCAGAGCCCTTTTCAAATGGTCTCTTCATTCCTCAGACTTAACTAGCCGAGACTGACAAGGATGCTAGAGGCAGGGTTCCTGCTACAAAAAAAGAGAACGAATGCCCATCTATGTAGCTTTTACATAGGGCTAAAACAGGCCCTATGCTTAGCCTGGGTCTATTTTTTGAATGTGTGAAGCCAGCATGTGTGTGTGCATAAAAAAGCTGATTAACTCCACTTTCTCCTGGAGAGGTCTCCTCTGCCACGGTGTTGGCTGTTCCCAAGGCCGGGGGGTTTCTGTCATCCTGACTCCTGGATGGCTTGGTTAGGGCCACCCGTTCTGGCTCATTTTCTTTGCCCCCAAAGTATGGGAATGATTCCCCCCAAGAACACATGGTCCTGGGAGAGGTTCTTTTAAATGCAGCAGAAGGCGAGACCCAGCAAGGCTCGCACTCCATGAGGAGAGGCTGTAGCCTGTGCAATTGTGCTTCGTGAGAGAGAATATTTTTATTCCAGGAACTGGAAGGAGGAAATGGGTGCCACTCACACTTTGTTCGAGGAGCACCAAATGCCGCCATATTCTTGGTCTCTGTGGGACCTTTGACCTTTTTTCATGGGCGTGGGTATTCATGTCAGCCTGTGTGTGTGCATGTGGAGACCGGAGGTGGGTGTTTGGTATTTTCCTCTGTTGCTTTTTTCCTTATACCTTGAGGCAGAATTACTGATACTACAGTCTAGCTGATCAGCCTGCTTCGGGGATGACCTGTCTCCACAGAGTGTTGAGACTACACGTGGGTTGTCACCCCCACTTTTTTTTTTAACATGGGCGCTAGGAATTTGAACTTTTGTGGCAAGGGCTTTACCCTCTAAGCCATTTCCTAGCCCCTTTGAAGCCCTTTGATGTAGAACACCTATGAAGGTTGGCTTGGTTATGATGTTGGAATGAATGTATTTCTTTTTCTCATGAACAAGTGCCATTATAAGGCCAAAGGTGTTGTCTCATATGGTGGCGCATGCCTTTAATCTCAGTACTCAGGAGGCAGAGGCAGGCAGATTGCTGTGAGATCGAGGCTAGCTTGGTCTACAAAGTGAGTCCAGGACAGCCAAAACTACACAGAGAAACCCTGTCTCAAAAACAAAAAAACAACAACAGAAAAAAATTTTAAGTTCAGCAAACCAAGAGAATCGGTTTGCTTCTAAGTCTTCTGTAAGTGGGTTTGTACTTGCTGTGTTCAGTCAGGCTTTAGCAACTGTTGTATTTTGCCCTGGGAGTGATTCAGAATATCCCGAGGCAAGACTGGGGTCCTCTATTGTATTGCCTTGCTAATTGGTTTGTACCAGTGGCTTATGTGTGAGCCTCTTCTTCATCGTGCATCCGTACAAAGTCCCTTCCCATGGGCCCTCCCTAAGTCAGGAGAACGAGCTGCATGATTTTTTTCTGTACCTTTGCTCTTCTGGTTCTTCTCAACAATTATCACTTCCAGAGGGTGAGGTGTAAAGATGGCAAAAAGAGGTGAGTGGGGGCTAAACCAGGCAGCCAGAGGGGTCAGATGGAGAGAAGTAGAAAGGGGAAGCGGGTAAGAAACGACAAACATTCTGGGGTCCTTATAAGGGGTAATGTTTTCTGTAGATGAAGTATGCTTGTTTCCTTTTTTTACATGTAGTGTGAGGTGTGTGTGTGTGTGTGTGTGTGTGTGTGTGTGTGTGTGTGTATGTGTGTGTGTGTGTGTACCATGGAGTGCACATAGAGGTCAGAGAACAATCCCCCCCCCCCCCATGAAAGTGTTTTATTTATCTTTTACATCTCTAGAAAAAGGATCCCAGCATCTTCCCTCCTGTGTGTTTTTGTCTTGCTTCTTGTGGTCCATGCTGCCAGCTGAGGTTGCCAGTATGATGAGGCTGTACTGATGGGGCGGGAACAGATCATTCTGCTGGTTTTTTTTCTAGGTCCTTGAGTTGCACATCAAATCTAGGGCTGATCACTCCACACTTGTTCAGCTCCCCTCCCCCCTGGGAGGTTCACAAGGATTCCCCCACCAATGGAGCCACGCTTCATCATCACAGTTAGGGATTGCTCGACGACTTTGGAGCATGGCCTGATGAGGACTTGGCGTTTGCCTGCCTTCTCAGCGTTCATGCGCACCATGGTGATGGCGCAGAACCACGGTGGAAAGAGCCAGAGGACAACTTTCAGGAGCTGGTTCCTCTACACCCATCATGTTTATTTTGGGAACACAGGCTGTCAGGCATAGTGGCCTGCCTACCCATAAATTTGTAAATATCCTTAACAGCCATTTTATATTTTCAGGGTGCTAGTAGATATTCTAGCTGTGCGGCACATCGGGGGAGACAAATATAGCAAGACCTTGCTCACTTACCAAGTGACCAAATAAGCAAGTGGCCGGATAGCACTGGGGCTGCGCGCTTGTCTGTGGCTCAGCTGCTCCGCTTGGGGAGGAAGAAATCAGAATCTGGACATCTAGCCATGTTGTTTTAATGAACTGTAAAGAAATACAAATCTTTGGGGATTCTGAGGACAGTTCAATTATATGTATAAAAAACCCTTATGCCCTAATGATGTTTGCATTGTAATTCTGTAATACTGCTAGTTGAATTGTAGTGGGCTCTTTGCGTTGTAGCTGGCAAGCACTCCAACCCCATCCCTTTGTGGTCCTCTAGTTGTTGTCCCAAACAGTCACGAAATGCCCTGTGATGCAATTATAAGTATCTCCTGGGGACTGTGTAATTATACAGCACGTAGTTCTCATCCTAAAGTACCAAGGACATTAAGCCAGGATGATGGGTTCGTGGCCCATGTTCATTGCCTTGTGATTGACAGCGCACGTTCCCCCGGGCCATGCTACCACTAGGATCAGGGGATGAGTTTTAGGGCCCGGAAAAATTGATCCACTCGTTTTTAAGTTATACAGAGTTTTCTTATTCTTGAGACAGGGTCTCTTTCTGTAACTCAGCCTGGCCTCCTATTCAAGATCCCCTGCTCTGAGCCTCCTGAGTGCTGAGATCAGAGGCGTAGGCCATGCCTGCCTTGTCAACATATTTTTGACAGTTAGTACTTAGACTTTGAAGCGGACTCGCCAGTACAGTCCTGGGCAAGTTGGCTGTTAGCTTCATTCTGAATAAATTCAACAAAGAAAGACAGAGGCCCCAAACCTCTATAGTTTTCAGTGAAAGGGGAGTGTGTGCAATTATGCTTGTAAAGGCACGTATTTATAAAAGTAAATGGATACCAAGAACAATTAAAAGAATATGCCGGATGTAGGAAATACTCGCAAGCTGTGTATTCCTAGTCATTGTGGATGAAAGAGCAGAGGACCAGTGTTTCTTGGGATGTTTGCACAGCACTAGAAGGCCTCAGCCGCCTGCTCCCAGGGCCCCACAGAGGCTTTTCCTGCAGACTCTGTCTTCTTCCAGGGCGTTTTAAAGTGGTCACCAGCTCTCAATAGCAATTGCTTCTGAGTACTGTTCAAACAGCCCTGCCATGGGTCCCTTGGTGTATCATAATCTGCTCTCCTATTTAACCTGTTCCTAATAGCCTCCCGAAGTCCAGTGCGCTCAGGTGGGCCCAGGCGAAGCTATAAGAGATGTTTTTCTCCCTCTCGCCCGCACAGATGCCAAGCGCCACAGTTACCTGTACATTGCTTTCTTACCTCATTTGTTGGTATTTTGAGGGGCCAGGTTTGCGTGAAAGTGAAGTGACGTATGAGAAGCAGGCTCCTTCCCACATCTCTCTCTTGCCTGGCCTACAGGACAGCTGGGTAAGGAAGCGTCTCTCCCTTTTTTTCCGGCGTTCCTTTTTGTTTGTTTATCGTTTTTATTTTATGTGTGAATGTTTTGCTGGAATGTATGTCTGTGCACCTTGTGCATGCTCGGTGCCCGTGGAAGACAGGAGAGAGCTTCAGATCCTTCTGGAACGGAGCTACAGATGTGTGTGAACTACCATGTGGGTGCTGGGAATCGAGCTGGGTCCTCTGCAGGCGCGACCCGGGCTCCTAATCACAGAGCCCTCTCTCCAGCCCCTTCTTTGCCATTCTTTAGCTTCCTGTTTCTGAGGCATGCATGTCAATACCAGAGCAACAGGGCCAGGCATGGTGGCACACACCTCTAATTCCAGTACTTGGGAGGCAGAGGCAGACAGATCTTTGTGAGTTTGAGTCCAGCCTGAACTACATAGTGCGTTCCAGGACAGCCTACGTAGAAAGACCCTGTCTCAAAAAACAAACACAAAAAAACCAAAATGAAAACAACAGCAGTGAAAGCTGCAGAGTTGTGGGCCGGCTTGACTACCTCAGAGGTAATTATGTTGTGTAGGCTCCACCCTGGCACCTCCCTATGGTAAACAAGGCAAAGTCACCCTGTTGACTCCAGTTCCTTTGGAGAAATGCTACTTCTCTTACTAGGAACAGCGTTTGGAAATGATGACATCATTATGTCCCAGAGAGAAACTGAAGACAGTGAACTAGGGAGATAGCTAAATCAGGAAAGAGCTTGCTTGTAAAAGTGGACTTTATTCCCCTGAAGTCATTGTCATCTCTGAGGCTTACTGTCTCTGTCTGCTAGCCTAGCTCTAGTCCCGGAAGCTTCTAGCTGTCATACAATCATATCTAGGCCTAGAATGTTTTCAGCCTCTGAGACTTACTGCTGAACAAGCTTACCCTTTCTAGTTCTTTCTGTATTTTGGTTGGCTGGTTCAACTCAACTGTTCCGGCTCAACCTCCCCTCTAAGCTGACTGATTCAAACTGGCTTCTCTCAGCTTCTGCCTGAATTGCTCTGCTTGGCCTCAGACTAACTCTAGCAATGTATTTTACTCTTCTGGCTCTTTCTCATTCTCTGGTTCATTTGTCTTCACCTGTGTCTAGCTTGTTCTCTTTACAGCCTATCTCTGTACAATTGTCCTGGTAAAATGTCTCTTCTCTTTCCCCCTGCACTGCTCTCTCTTAAGCCTCTCTTTCTTTTCTGTTCTTGTGAGAGTTGGGCATATCCTGTTCTGTCACATCTTTTTCCGATCTGCCACCTTGTCTGCCTCTCACTTAGATGTCCCTTTCAAACATGGGTGCTCCCTTCTACAAGTTAACTTTACCTTCATTGCTTGGAATTAAAAGTGTGTACTAAGGATGTGTTTGCATTCCAGCCAGAGCACACAGACCTAGAAGGTCTTTGGATGTGATAAGACTGAGGCCAAGCCCCAGAGCTCAGGGTTTAAAAGATTAGTCAGTCATGCTAGACATGATGGCACACACTTGTAATCCCATCACTGAAGTGGCACACTCTAGCCAGCCAGCCAGCCAGCCAGCCAGCCAGCCAGCCTCACCTTCACAAGTTCCAGGCCAGTGAGAAATCCTCTCTCCATAAACAAGGTAGACAGCTCCTGAGGAAGGTTGAGTGAGTCTGTCCTCTGCCCTCTGCCCTCTGCCCTCTGCGTACACACCTGCACAGATGCACTTATGCACACCCCCACCCCCACCCCCGACACCTCTCCCAACACCAGAGACAACGTTCCTGTGTTTACAGGGGTGAAGAATACAAGGAGTATCTACTCTGAGAGAAAGCCAACTATGGGTGGTTGAACCATCTCAGCCTCACAGTATAGGTTACAAATGCCCTTTCCTCATTATCACCATCACCTATCTCAGCCGCCATGAACTTGATAGTGGAGATGGCCTGGGGGATGAGATGGCCACAGAGGTGAGAGCTTCAAGGGAAAAAGAGAAGGGCGGTGGTGAAATAAATCAAAACAAAGAACGCTTGCAGACATTGGGATATTGACTATTCATTAGCTAGAATTGATTTGTTTGCAATGGGGAGAGGAAGTGTGGTCCCCACCTCCCCCCTCCCTTTTCTTAAAGACAACTAGCTTGTGGGGACTCCACTCCTGCACTGCTTTCTGTGGGCATCTTTGTGGTTCTGCACAGATCCCAGCACCTTGGGCCTGTGCAGGTGCTTCAGGAGGGAGCAGTGTGTGCACCTGCAGTGGTGCCTCCCCACTTTAGGCAGAGCACCTGCCCTCTGTGTCCTGCTTCCCTCACCCATCCTTATCCCGAGGACTGTGGACTGTATGCTCTTGTCACACACACAGCCTGTCTGGTCTCAGAGGATGTCTGCTGCGCTGGTGGCTTGCCTCATTTTTTTCCTAGCGTCGTCTCTCTTGGTTTCCCGGTACAAGTCAGGAGACCAGTGTCTTCCTTTGATAGCTGTGTTGGTCTTTGTCATACGCATAGAATTTCTGATGATCGTATATAAACAATGCTCCTGCAGATGTGGCCTTCTCTGTCACCTGAGTTTAGTTAAAGGAAGTGTATTGTACTGGGAGCTAGAAACTCAGGTTTACTTCATTTAGGTCTGTTACTCAAACTGTGTGACTGTGATGGAGCGCCCTAATTTCTGAAGACGTGGCTTTGCATGGTTGATCTGTCAGACCACTGTACAGTAAGTGAGAAATAGATTCATGGAGTTCATAGGGGTGCCGCACGATGGCAGGGTGCCTGTCTAACAATCGGGGACTTCTGAGTGAATGGCTGTGAGGCCATCACTCTAGAGCCAGAGGCCATGGGATCCAAAGTTCAAAGCCACTCTTGGCCAAGTCAGGAGTTCTAGGCCAGCCTGGGTTATGTGAGGCCCTCTGTGTATAGGAGAAACAAACCCAGCTGGATGCCTGCAATCCCAGAACTCTGGGAGGCAGAGGCAGGCGGATCTCTGTGAGTTCGAGGTCAGCCTGGTCTAAAAGTGAGTTCAGGAAAATAAGAGCTACACAGAAGAACCCTGTCTCAGAAAAACAAACAAACAAACCAATCGAACCCAAGCTGAATTTATGACATGTAAGTTTTTGGTTCTTCGTATCCAGGACATAGTGCTGCAAATCCTTAGACTGCCTGTGGCTTTCTCCGCCCCCAACCACAAGAAGAACAAAACAGACAGTCACTCATGTGATTGAAGGGTCACGTCCAACAGATCATACTTACAAATTCCTAGCACCCCTCCCCCCCCCACCTCCTACCCCAAGCTTGACAGGGCTCACATAGACGAGTCTGTCCTTGAACTTCATTGTGTAGCTGAGGCTGATGGTGAGCCTGATCCTCCCAATATCCATGTGCAGAGTGCCGGGACTATAGGTGTATACCATGGCCCCTGGCAAGAGTTTTTTTTTTTTTTTTTTTTTTTTTTTTTTTTAACAGACAATGGAAAACTTGGTCACATACGTACTGATTACAGTCTCAGGCTGTCCAGGACTGGATTCTTCTAGCTCCTCCCCGAGGCCTGCACGTTTCTCTTCCAGGGTCTTCAGATTTCTTTCCCTGTTGCCATCCTTCTGCTCCCCAAGAACAAAGCCAAAGCATCCTTGTAAATGTCATTTCCCAGTGATTTTCAGGTAAATCTCTTTCGTCCATAAAGGCAAGAAATAGTGCAGGAGTTTTATGCTTTAAAAAAAAAAATCTTACTATTCAAAGTGCAGCATATAGACCCTTGCTGCAGATACAACGATGACCTTCAGATGACCCTTCAAACTCAGTTCCTTTCTGGTGCTGCCTTTCAAACAACACACAGTTCTGCTGATCACCCCTACTTGGGGTCCCTTTCTTCCCCTGGGAAATACAGTCGGTGCTTTCTTTTTGTTTTATTGAGAGAATGCCCCATGTATTCTAGGCTAAGCCTCAGCCTCCTAATGCATGTTTGGAAAGATACAATTGTGGTTGTGGCCCTTGAGAAAGCATGCGGGACTCACCGTATATACAAAGACACAGGCACAATCAGTAAACACGGGCATTGTTTCTTTGCTATTGAGAAGTTCAGCTTCTTAGCAGGTGGGCCAGCACATTTTCTAAATTAATTAAAAATTTAGGGCTGGGGCAACGGCTTAGTGGGTAAATGCTTGCCGATTTCATTGCCAGAATCCATGGGAAGCTGGATTTGGTAGCATGGGCCTATAATCCCAGGGCTCGTTAGTGAGGAGGGAGGCCGGCTGGCCTGGCATGCTCAGCGGCAAATGATAAGAGAGCCTGTCTCAAGGTACAGGGCAAGGACCAATACCAAAGATTGCCCTTAGACATCCAAACACATGTGGTGTAGCATGTCAGTGTCGGTACTCACATGAGCACACGCACACGCACACACACACAGATTTTTAAAATTTCATATGTTGGCATGTTTGTATCATGCCAGTAAGTTTAAACACTTCTCTAAAGCGATGTCTATGTCTAGCAGATTCTGCATATATAGATTTTTTTTTATACAGATATTTTTCTGTCCTTAGTGGTTTCCTTTGTCAAACAATTTTTTTTTTCTAAATCAAAATCAGATTGTTTTAAGAGCAGGTTATATTCTTTTACAGTTCCAAAGTATAGTGGGGGTGTAGTAGGCGTGTGTCTCCAGCCGATTCAAGGAAGATGAATGAGGTTGGTGGGGCTTGGTGTCTGGCTTTTGCTTAGCAGTCAGTCACACAGGTGACACCTGGTAAGCCATGTGTCCTAGGCTACAGGTGGAAAACAAAAACACTTGCCTCTGGTATCATCTGTGTGTCTGGTGTCTGGCGTCTTCTGCGGATACTTAGTTTGTGACTGGGATGTCTTTCCTGCCTTCGCAGAGTTCATAGAACAGTAGCAAGACTCACTTCCCCCCCCCCCCCATCCTACATGACCAGCCTTGCTTTGGCTCCTAGAATTGCCCCACAGATGGTTTGTCTTTCCTTCCTTTTCTGTTTCTGTTTGTCTGGTTCACTGGCTCAGCCTATCATTGCAGGAGAAGTAACCACACAGGAAAAAAAAATCTACCTAGTCTTTTGCCTTTACTGTCACAGTGTTGCCCTGTGACTGTTGTAATTTTGATTTCCAGTTTGAAAAAAAATGATGGTACCGAGTCTCAGAGAATTCCAGTTGCTTGGCGTGGTAGACCCCGACAACACTGCAAGACTGAGTGCACACAATTACCTCGGGTGCCAGTCCCAGAGGGAGAGGAACAGCTTGGGGACCCAGGAAAGCTTTCTTGTAGTGCCACTGGGACAAGATTGGGGAGAACTAATTAAGAACTCCCCTGAACCCTCACATTCTGGTTGTTATTATTGTCCTCTGACTGGTTTCTCTGCTCTAACCTTCAGGGTTGCATAGGTGGCCGCTCCATAGCTGGTCCAACCTGTGGTGTCTCATGGTTGGTCCACTCTACCAATCGCCCCTACTTTTGAAGGGACGGTGTCAATTTTTGTTGGGTTTTGAGCATATATACTCAGAGGACCAGAGTGGCTGGTCCTAAGTGCTGTATCCTGTTTTCAGTGCTGACATGGAACTCTGTGCTCCCCACGAGCCCTGCACAGAGCTGACACTCCAAGGGGTGTGACACTCATCCAGTACATCCCTGAGGACACTAGACTCACTGCACATCCAAGCACGCTGTCCTTGGCACAGAGGTCCCTGGCCAAGTTCAGTGTTCTCTGCTATTTCACTCATCTATCTTATCTTGAGGCTTCTGGAGCCTTTGGAGATGTATTTGCTTTGGTGCCTTCTGGAACATTGAATGCTCATTCTATAAAGAGATAGTCTTGCCTCTTCCGAGTGCTAGAGAATTCTTCACAAAGGTGGGAGGAGAAGTTTAGAGCAAGCCCTTAAAAGTAAGATGGGCAGACGAGAGCTAAAGGGAACCAGGGCACAGGCCAAGGGCCTCAGCAGAGAGGGGAGTGGCTGTCTGATGTGCTGCTGGTGTGGATCGAGACGCTGAACAAGGGCAGAGGCTGTAATTTAGCAAGTTCATTTTATCTGGTGGGACAGTGGTTCGAAAGGTTCTTAGCACAGTAGAGCGCCATTTCATTCTCGGTTAGCTCTCAGTGTGCATGTAAATCCGATATGTAAGACATATGCACATTTACGTGTATGGACACACAGGCTGACATGTGTATAGCTAGCTTGACTTGCATTCTTTCGTGCCACAGTCGAGTACTTTCAGTGAAGGTACTTTCCATCTGGGCTCAGTTTCCCCGACTGCAGAGTAGTCTCTTCCTCCTACTATTTATGTGAAGGCAGAGATGTAATTTGTGCAGAAATTTCAGTGACAATCTGGGTGTATAATGCACTTTCTATAAATACAGGCTGTTATTCTTGGCATATTACCAGGATGCCCACTCTATGCCTTTTCATGGTAGGCTCAGAAGGTACCAATGAGAGAGGGGGTGCGTGGGGACAGGCAGGCATTCTAGGTTTGCAGTGGGTGTTGAAGAACGGGGCGGGCGTGTTGAGCTTTTGCTAGCTTTCTTGTATTTCTACATGAGACAGGGTTTATCACGTTTAGGTACCATTGTTATGGCTCAAATGAATCCATGTGAGTCCAAATTTCTCTCACACTTTTATCTGTGTCGTTCGTTTTCGACTTACCGCATACTGTTTTCTGTCATGTGTCACTGACCAGCCACGTGGCACATGTAAGCCCCAGACAGGTGTCAAGCATCGTAACACAACCAGGAGGTTTAATGGGTGGTGGCGGCGGTGGATGGTGGACGTGGGCAACACAGAGGTTGCCAGAGGGTGCCAGACGGAAGGTTCAGGATAGAGTGGTAGGAGAGGCCGGGACGATGGGCAGACATTAGGATCCCAGGGGCCTTCTCTGCTGTGTGCAGGCCTTTAACTCTGTGATATAGGTGACAGGAAACCGCAGGAGGAGTGTAAGCAAGGGAATGGTGTGTTCCTTAGACTTTAGATAAGGCACTGGTGGTCATATGAAAGCAGCTTTAAGTCAAAGATTTGGGGGTAGCAAAGCCGGTCAGGGTAATCTTGACAAGTCCAGCAGGAAATGTTGGAGGGCTTGAAGCCAGGGAGGGGTAGGTGTTGATGAAGACAAACCACTCAATAAGAAGCTCCTTGAATAGACAAGGGAGGATGGAAAGAAATTGGGGCGACTCCAGGTTTCCATCGTTAGAAACGTAGGAACTAAAAGAGCAACCTTTTTTGGTTTGTTTGTTTTTGTTTTTGTTTTTTGTTTGTTTGTTTTGTTTTTGTTTTTTTTTGAAACAGAGTTTCTCCGAGTTCCAGGGCTGACCTAGAACTCACTTTGTGGGCCAGGATGGCCTCGAACTTAGAGATCAACCAGTCTCTGCTTGGGGTTAAAGGCGTGTGCTACCACCACCCGGCTCAAGAGTGACCTTCCATGTGAAGGAAAGAGGAGCAGTTGGAAGCACGGATTGTTTAATGAGCTTCTTCAAGGTCTCTTCTGAAGGAGTGTCGGTGGTCGTTTGGACACACAGGTCTAGAACTGCGCCCAGAGGGCTGAGTGGCGGGAGCAGACATTGCAGATGGCTAAGGCTTCAGAGTCTACGGCCAACTACATAGAACAGGGGTAGAGGAGAGTGAGGCCAGACCTCTGGGAAGCACAGGGAGATGAGGAAGGAAGGGTCCAGTTGACCATGATCAGCAAGACCAAGGAGTAAAGCAAGGAGAAGGTAGCTCCTTTTGTCACAGGGAACAAACAAGGGCCACGTGCATCTTGGCGTTGGCTATGGAGAAGGATGAGCTGAGGAAGTCCCCCGCAAGGCTCAAGTAAGATCAGAGGACCAAGCAGGCATAGTAGGAAGGAAAAGAAGCTAGGACAGGATCGCTCCTCCCAGGAAGGGCTGGCTTGGCTTTGAGGGACAAGAACGTCTTCAGTTTCTATGATCTTGTAGTTCTTGTGCTGTGCCCCTGCCCCCATGCAACTATGTTGTTACTTTATAGAGATCTTGCCTTATAAGGTACTGTCGGAATAACTCAAGTGTTATTATTGCTCATCATAATATTAGTCTTTTATCATCTTAAAATAAGACCCATTGAATTAAAATCTGGTATTGTATCATTACAGCATGTACCATCTCCAATACCTAGGAGGGAATTGGCTTGGCTTGTGCATATACATATGTGAATATATATATAATACAACTGGGATCCTTGCAAAGGATGGATATGATGAATTAAGTCCTATTCTTACTTCTACTTCATTCATTCATTCTTTCTCCTTTCTTCCTTCCTTCTTCTCCCTGCCCTCTTCTTTCTTTGCCACTAACTTGTCCTTCACCTTTTAAGGGCTTGACTTACAGGTCTGCACCACTATGTCTAGCTAATAAATTTTCTGTGATGAAACTATTCATTGTTTCAAAATACATATTCTTAACAGCTACCATTATATAAAAATGCTTATTTTATTGAGAGCCTTCCGGTGTGTGTGTGTTGTGGTATTAATTCCTGTTGTGTTGTGAATACAAATGTGTTTTGTTAAAACACACAGAATGTATTGAAAAGTAAGTTAAAGTTGAACTTAATTTAAAAACACAACAAAAGCACGAACCACATTGATCAGTTACTTTCATTAAAACACACCAGAAAACAATTTCTGTGAATTATTTCTCTTGACCCTGTGTTGGCTAGGGGCCCTGTGTGGACCGAGTATTGGTTTCTGGTGCTAGGGATGGTCAGCGATGCTGATGCTAGGGATGGTCAGTGATGCTGAATGCTAGGGATGGTCAGTGATGCTGATGCTAGAAGCTAGGATCCCCCAGGCTGCCATCTCCACCCTGGACTTTCTCACCGTAAGAACAAAATCTACCCGGTATTTTCTAGGACTTACTAGCTAACTGATATAAGTAGGAAGTAAGTCTGAGATTCCTAAATCTCAAAATGCTAACCCAAACCCCCACCTATTGTGGTGTACTCTCTGTCTGCCTGTCTGTCTGTGTGTCTGTCTAATCCAGGGTCTCGTGCACTCCAGAACTGCAGTCCCAGGAATCCAGCTCCCAAATATGAGCTGGGGACTCTGTTGTGCGATTCTTGGTCCATTTCCTAGAATTCACTAAGTTTATCAGGGGTAACTCTTTATATTTTATTTTATACTTTCTTTGGAGGGGGTGGCTCAAGATAGTGTTTCTCTGTGTAGCCTTGGCTGTTCTGGACTCGCTTTGTAAACCAGGCTGGCTATTTTATTCCTTTGAAAAAGGAGTTCTAACTCCAACTGGCCTCAGACTCCTGAAGTAGTAAAGGGTGACCTTGAACTTCTGACCCTCCCGTTTCCATCTGCCAAGTGCTGGGATTACAGGTGTGGGCCACCTTGCCTGGCCTATGGGGTGCTGGGGGTGGAGCATAGAGGCTTTACCCATGCTAGGCAAGGACTCTATAACTGAGCTACACCCCCAGATTCTAAGTGGTGACTTGTGTGGGTCTTCAGGACCTTGAGAGAGCATTCCTGACAGATGTTCCTTCCTTCCAAGTTAAGAGACACTTGAAAATGGCCGAGTGCTTTGCTGTCCTAGCGACTTGCCCAGGCTGTCCCAGTCAGCGCGCCTGAAGGAAGTCACAGTGCCGCATGAGGAACTGGATGCTGCTTTGGAAGTGGGCTAGAACGGCACACGAGCCACCTGGAGCTCTGGCATGGATGTATCTGGGAGCCAGTCAAGAAGCAGGTGTCTGGGAGGTTGCACAGTGTCTCCTTCGGCGCAATGGGAGCAGACTTCCTGCTGCAGACCAGCACCCAGCAGAGTGCACCATTGGGGGTTAAGACACAGTCTCCAGCAGCCAGAGATGGTGCGGAGAGAAATAACTGTGTGATTGTTAAGGGCTTGGAGGATAAAGGTTTTTGGATAAAGGTCTCTCTCTCTCTGGAAGGAACTTGGACTGCCTAGTTGAGAGGAGAGGATGTTATGTTTTCTTGCCATTCGTTTAGAGATTTTTGAGAGAAAATTAAACGGGACTTTTCTTAAAAACTGGAGTAGGTCTTTCATTTCTAGCCTTCATTGCTTTAGGGTTGACTGCGAAGTGGGACAAAGAATGTTATTTGCCTTTGGGCTCTGCGGAATGGCTTGGCCTCGTCCCAGGAGACTGAGGTGTGGGGTTCAACCCTCTCCCCCCCACCCCCACCTCCGTGCTCTGCCCCTTTTATGTCCTATACTTTCCCACTCCCTCATCTTTTATTTTATTGTTCGAGGAGCTAGGCAGTCTCCGTCTATACAAAAAGAAATCAGAAGTCTCCTGAAGGTGTTGCTTCCTCCAAATTGAATGTGAGATTTTTGGATTCCTGAAATGCCATCTCATTTCCTTCTAAATGACGGGGAAGCGGTACGGGCTTCAAGCACAACTCTGCTTTTGAGGTCACCTGCACTCTTTTATTCTGTGGCCCTGAAGGAGATTCCACAGCCTCAATTAGACTGAGGTGCCAGGAAGCGGGAGCTATAGGGAAGGTTGAGAGAAGAGAGGGATGGGAAAAAAAAGGGGAGGCAGTATCAATATTCAAACAAGTTGAGTCATTTCTCACCTATTTCCTAAGTGCGTGCGCACGTGCGCGCGCACACACACACACACACACACACACACACACACACACACACTCTCTCTCTCTCCACAGTATTACCCTGTTCAGAGGTGAATGTGCCATGAAATTGCAGCATGATTTTGCAGACTTAAAACACTGTGTACATTGTTGTCTATGTGTCTATTTCCACAGTTGATTCTGCAGTTAATTTTATGGTTTATTTTGTTGTGTTTTTTTTTTCCTTTCCATTTTTTTGTTTGTTTTGGTTTTTTCGAGACAGGCTTTCTCTGTGTAGCCCTGGCTCTCCGTGTAGACCAGGCTGGCCTCAAACTCAGAGATTCCCCTGCCTCTCCCTCTTAAGTGCTTGGATTCAAGTCCTGTGCCACCACCACCTTAACTTGTGTTTTTATAAGGCACATAATATACCTTTCCTAGAGGGAAAACAAAAAGAAAACTAATTAGTTTGAAAAGTGCCGGATATTCCTGACTGTAGTTATTTCTTTGAAAAGCCGTGGTGCTGGGAGGCAGTGCGCTGGCAGAGGACTTGCATAACATCTGAGAAGCCCTGGGTTCAAACCCAGTACCCCCACCCACTTAAAAAAATAGAGTTTAGCCTAGAAGAAGTTGGAAGTGCTCAGAATGTCTGCTTTTGTCTTATTTTTCATAGTGTGAGTATACTGACTAAGGAGAGTACGGGGGGAGGTTGGAGGATGACCCAGTAAGAAAAGGAAGACTCAGAGCTTATGAGAGCATCAGCACCTAAGGACCCGTCCTGATAGACACTGGCCTGATTGTTAGTTAAATGTTGGTGTTTTTATTTCAGGACACTTCAGACTTAAAAAATGGTTGTGCAAAAACAGATACAAATTTGGTTATTCTTTTTTTTACCAGAGTTGGACTTTTTGTTTATTTTAATTTAAAATTTTTTTTTTCAGTGCTGGGGATTTTACCCAGGGCCTCACACATGCTAAGCAAACACTCTAGCTCAGGCCTATACCCTCAGCTCTATCAGTAATAAGTACACAGGCTTCTAAGCCAGGTGCAGTGGCGTACACCTGTAATTGCAGCACTCAGGGAGGCAGAGGCAGGCAATTGCTATGAGTTCAAGGCTAGCCTGGTCTACGAATGGAGTCTAGGACAGCCAAGGCCACAACAGAGAAACCCTGTCTCAAACAGCAACATATGGACTTCTAGTATATTTATATTTTTGGTTTGTCTTATTTTCCAGTTCTGACTGATGTGTCACTCTGACGAACAGTGTCATTTCATAAGATACTGCTGTGCTACTTATGAGAGCATACTTATCATCCCATCCTGGGTGTCCGCACAAGCTAGAACAGCAATGGACAGAGGCCTTCCCAGCTGGCTGAGCCCACTTAGCCCCACACCTCTCCCCACCTTTCCCAGTGTGGCTTATTGGTGCTTGCTAGCCATAGAACGTTTCTGCCTAAGTCGCAGAGCCTGGAACCCGTCCACTGTCATAGTCAGGAGAAAGATGGACTCTGGACTCAAGGGAATCTGTCTTTTAAGGCTGGGTTATTTATGGAATGCCGAGGAGTGTTTAGCATTTTGAAGTTCACTTGGGCCATGAGTAAAATGGAGTGAGTGACATGTTCCTGTTTGTAATCAGGGACAGCGGGCATCTCTGCTTAAGGGGGATACTGCCCAAGTTGAAAACAGAAGCTTTGAGAAGCCAGGAGATCAGTTCTGAACACCTCATCATGATGTGTCTAGAAGGTGACCGCCCTTCAGCGTTTCTCTCTCCAGTTTATCCAGGAGCCAGGCTTTCTGAAATACATCTTGTCTGTAAACTTAGCAAGAGGCGGACACCGTGAGAAGCTTAGAGTTAAGTCAGTCCGTCAGCTGGGATTCGGAGTTTTAGTCCCGAAGATTTCCTTTGCTACCAGAAGCACTTTTTCCTTAAAACCACTGTGTGTGTGTGTGTGTGTGTGTGTGTTTTTTTTTTTAAATAATGGCTAAAGACCATTGCCTTGGAACCGGCTCCCACAGATGTTGTTGAGTCGTAAACTCGAGTTTGCTAAAACCTCCAGCTCTGGGAGCATGTAAGGAAGGCATCTCTTCCTTTAGCTGCAGGTAATTTCAGAGCAACAAAAAAAAAAAAACTTGGGTAATCACAGAGCCCACACGCTTCTCTAGGAAGGGGAGGGGGGCAGGGGGGGGGGAGAAGAAGATTTAAGGCAAAACTACCAGATTGGAGTTGTGGCCAGTCTTTATATGGAAAGAGATTAATTCTGGTGGACTAAAATGAGAACTGTGGGAACGGCATTATATGTAACAAAATGCAAGAGATTAATGTGTCTGTGTGTGAGTGGATTGCGAGAGTCGAGAAGCGGAAATAGGAAATGAATATTCAAGAAGGTATCAGACAAGCGCAATTACATTGATTTCTGCCTTGAGACCTCAGTGGCCGAATCTGAGTTCTCGTCATAATGTGAAGGTCCGTCTCTTAAAGCTGCTCACAATAACGTCTTCGTGATGGCTTCTAAAAAAAAGAATTATGTCCTGACAGTCAACTGTGGTTTTTCTGGCCAGTCAGAGTAGAGGTTAAGACAAAAATCTTGACGTTGGCCTAATTAGGTGAAATTTGAAAACACCCCTAGTGCCACACCTAGCCTTTGACTTGAATTCTGTGGGAATGCAGCTATAGGTCTTTTTAGTTAGTGGCTGTATTAGAGGCTGAGGTGTAGCTAAGGGGCAGAGTGTGTGCTTGGCATGCCCAGAGTCCTGGGTTCAACTCCCCACGTGTTAGGAACTTAGAGTATAAATCAGGTTGCCTCTATCAGATGGCGTGGCTGTCTGCCGCTTCTCTTCCTGACAAGCCTTCGTTATCCTCACATCCTCTAGGAAAGCAATTGTGGTCCTTCCTTGAGGACAGTGACAGAGAATCTGACCAGCATGGGACGTGGATTGAAAATGACTTTTATGGATGTGACCTTTGGAGCCTGGTCCCGTTGGGTTGTCTCCCTTTGGTACAGTGTGCTCTGACATAAATCTTGACCATAGGGATGAGGCAGGGCTTTCTGAAACCATTTCCGTCCTGCATGCTCTGGTCTTTCGCATTGGCGCGGAGTCCTTCAGGAAGACAGTCACAGTTGTAGTTCTAATACCGGATCCTCGCCCATGGATCTGTGAACCCTCGTGTGGTGTTAAGAACACGATAGATAGACCCTGAACTGAGCAATAAAACACCCAGGGACTCATTTCATCTTCAGAGCTACCCAGGGAAGAAAGGATGTTTTCCGCTAGGGAAACTGAGGCACAAGAGTGGTTGTGTATCTTGACTGAAGTTTTATATCTAGTAAGGGGCAGGCCTTTCACTTGAACCCTGGAAGTCTGGTTTCATATTTTATATTATTAGATATTTTGCTGCTGCTGCTGCTGCTGCTACTACTACTACTACGACTGCGTTATTATCTTCAGGAAGGAACTCATGTACGCTAGGCAGACGCCCTGTCACCCCCTCTACTCCAGCCATGACTAATGTTTTAGAAGACTGAACACATTAGGAAAAAATAGGAAAAACCCCAGACCCGTAAATGTTTAGATGGGCAGATTGTGGCTGATGAGAAACCATCTTTCTTGTCAAGTGTCTAGCTATGGAGTGAAGAAAGGCTTGCTGTGGGTGACATGGTTCTTGTTTAGGGTATGCAAGGGTGCGAGACTCAGTGGGCTCTTTTTAGGTTTGTTTCTCTGGGGCATTTGCATATATTACTATGAGCAGTGGCCTGTGAGAAACCCTAAACACGGCATTCACCGAATACCCTAGAATTACCTATAAACCACGTTGCATTTTCCCTGGGGGCGGTATTGGGGGGAAGAAAAAAAATCTCTCTCTGTCTCTCTCTCTCTCCTGTGTGTGTGTATGTGTGTGTGTGTGTGTGTGTGTGTGTGTGTGTGTGTGTGTGTGTGTGTGTCCCCATCCCAGTGTCCCACAGTGCACATTTGGAGGGCAGAGGACAACCTATAGGAGTCAGTTCCCTCTGTCGCGCAGGTCCTGGGATGAAACACAAGTAGCCAGTCAGTCCTGGTGGCAAGCACCTTTACCAGCTGAGCCATCCATCCCCTGGCTAATGGGCTTTCTTCTCCAATGTGAACTAATGACCTCAGATGGTGTGTGGTGTGCTTACAAAACCTGTTCTGCTTCTAGGCTAACCTGAGATGTTTATGACTCTATGGAGATCTGGATGTAGTTTGGAAACTTTAAACGTCTACCTTGTGGGGCTTGGAGAGGAAAAATTAGATTGGACCGATTTCTGTCATCCGTCGACTTAGGTGTATTTTCTGGATTTCCAAACAGAATTGTAGAGAAGACTTCTTTCTAATTGGGAATGCCTCCCTTTGCCACCTAGGAAACACCTGACTGTTTTCTTAGGGAAATATTCTGCAAATCAGACTTTCAAAGGCCTATATTTAAAAATCCGAGTAAAACATAAAGCTACATTCAGAACTAGCTCTAGTTTTGGAAACTAGGTTTTTGTGTTGTCAGCCAACAAGAAAGAGAGGCATCTGTGGGAGGCAGAGGCAGGCGGATCGAGGTGAGTTCGAGGCCAGCCTGGTCTACAAAGAGAGTCCAGACAGTGAGGGCTACACAGAGAAACTCTGTTTCAAAACAAAACCAAACAAAACCAAAATCAATCAAAAACAAAACAAAACAAACAAACAAACAAAGAGAAGGAGTTTCTGAAGGAAGGCAATGGGGGTGTTTCAGACAATTCATTGTGTTTGGATCTCTGTCATTAGCCACAGAAATGCTTGCTTTCAGGTTGTAGTAAAGAAAATGGAAGCTGATGCCCTCTCCCCTGACTCGTATTTTTGCCTATATTAAGAGGTAAGACTCACCTCGGTTCACATAAGACAGAGCCCCATTTTGAGAGCAAAATGTAGAACTTTTCAATGTCCGGAAGGAAGAAGAAACTGAGCCTTTTAATTCTTCCATTAAAAACCAAAGGCGGTCAGAGCCCGCCCTCTGGATACCCTGAGCTTGAGCCTCACCTGGCTCAGCGACCCGGGGCATCCTGAGGGTCCTTGCAGGGCCCCGTTGGTGGTCTGTGCAGCCACTGGGCACCTTCTGTGAAGCGCCTGGGCTTGCTAAAAAATCTGCTCCGAGAATGGAAAAGCAGATCCGGAGTGCTAATCCTTTGTCATTGGTCACAGTCCCTCGACACTTCTTAACCAGCTGACTGCTACTGATTCAATTTGGCCAACTGTGCTTAGCTTCCTTAAAACCTGCTGCAGTTTCGGTTGAGTAAAGCGGTGATTCATTTCCTGCCCCGTGGGGTGTCAGCCAGCTCTAATGGTTTTGTCAGCAAGAGCCCACAGCTGCCCGGGATGGAGGGACTGACAACTTGGGAAACAGTGGGGCTGGCATCTGGCTTAGAGGGGCACCTTCTTTCGTGGCATCGGGAAGGGACTGAACTCAGGCAGTTGATTCAGTGTGATGGCTTGTGTTTTGTGCTGTCAGCTTCCAGCCCTTGTAGTGAAGTAGAAAAGATTCTTTCTCCTGATTTCTTATGCCCATCAGTAGTGCCAGGCATGCGAGAAATTTACTCTCTGTGTGGGTGTCTTTCCCAAGAGGACATGGGAACAACACCTCAGAGCTAGTTTTAAGTAAGGAAACCTTATGTTTCCTGGTGATCCTGGATGTAGGATTAAGTTGTTTTGAGTACATGACAAAATGCAAGCAAATGTTTTTGGGAATACATAATAGCTTGATTACTTTGGCTGAATGTTCATAAAGCAAACATACTATGAACACTATAGCTCTTTTCTTTTTCTTGTTTTTGTTTTTCTGAGACAGGATCCTACTATGTGTTCCTGGCTGTCCCTGAACTCACAGAGATCCATCTGTTTCTGCCTCCCGAGTGCTACTATGCCCAGGCGGAATACAGCCTTTTGTATTGTGTGAAACTATCAGCAAACAGAAAGAGATTTACAGTCTTACATTTAACCTCTTCAGTACAGTATTTTTATTTATGTTTTAAAATTACACTTATTTATTTCAGTGGGCACTCACCACAGAGGTCAGAAGACAGTTTATAAGGTGTTGGTCCTGTCCTTCCACCATGTGCGTCCTGGGAATCCAACTCAAATCCACAGGCTTCGTGGCAAGTGCCTTTCCCTGCTTAGCCATTTTGCTTCCCTACCATATTTGTTCATTTATAGTCATTTTTTACAAATCTTAAGGAAACAATTAAATAACAAGTAGTTAAGTCAGTAAACCAGAATGTTGCAGGTTGTATTTTTAGTAAATATTTGTTGGGTTTGTGTGTGTGTGTGTGTGCGCGCGCACACACATGCATGTTTTTTCCTGATACAGGGTTTCTCTTCATAGCCATGGCTGTCCTGGACTCACTTTGTAGACCAGGTTGGCCTGGACTCACAAAGATCTGCCTGCCTGCGCCCCCCCCCCCCGACGCCCAGTGCTGGGATTAAAGCTGTATACTTCATCATTTTTCTTTCAAGCAAGGTGAACTGGTACATATTTTCTATATTTAAATTGTCGCATGTATGTGGTGCATTTGCACATTTAGTGTGAAAACTTATTATGTTCAAATGCAAAATTCAAAAAGATGTTATTTGTTTTACTAAGAACTTCATCTGAAGCCAGATGTGGTGGTGCATGCCTTTAATCCCAGCAGTTGGGAGGCAGAGGCAGGCAGATCCCTTTGAGTTCGAGGCCAGCCTGGTCTACAAAGTGAGTCCAGGATAGCCAAGGCTACACAGAGAGACCCTGTCTCAGAGGGGGGAAAAAATAAAGAAAAAGAAAAAGAATTTAATTTGGGACTAGAGAGGTGTCTCAGCACTTAAGAGCACAAACTGGCTCCCAGCACCCAGCTGGATGCTCCCAGGGGATCTGATGCTGTCCTCTGACTTCAGAGGACACCTGCACCCATGTTCACATGACCTCTCCATTCCCTACACATACATTTTAGAGGCATGTATGTGTATAAATGTATATGTGAATTTTAACTTCACATGTTTATTTTAATATCCATCTAATAATGAAATTGTCACATATAAACATGTTCACCTTTTCCAGGAATATTTCAGTTCATAAATTGGATACATTTACATTTTTGTACCTGTTTTCTATTCCAGGTCAAAGAGTATCTTATGTATGTCTAGAGTCACCAGGAACAGAACTTACATACTTGCTCTTGAGTCTCAACACTAATCCTAGTGTCAGCTGATGCGCCTTTTCTTCTCTAGGGCTGTCCTGGTGATGGTCTGTCACATATACTGACATGGGCTATTGAGTTTCTGGCTTTCTGTTTTTTTGAGACAGGGTTTCTCTATGCATCCCTGGCTGTCCTGGAACTCACTCTGAAACCAGGCTGGCCTCAAACTTAGAGATCCACCTGCCTCTGCCTCCCAAGTGCTGAGGATTAAAGGCGTGTGCCACCACCGCCCAGCTGACATGGGCTATTGTTAATGAAAATATGTACTTTGTGCATTCGTTTGTATACTTGGTTAAATGTACTAAGGCATCTATAATAGTTATGTGTTCCTTACTTATTCAGGATTTGTTGATAATTAATGGTCTTTTCCCCTTACCCAAAGTTTTATTTTAAAAGCAAAAATTGAGAGTGAAAGCATTTGTGTTCATTGCAAGCGAGAGCTTGAGTTCCAAGAGGAAGGAAGACAGGTACTAAGCCTTAAAAAAATGGATTGTCGGGGTTATGACAAACTCAGAAGTAGTGTGAAGTCACGTGTGAATGTCTTTGTGGGATAGAATCTTCGAGTAGAAAAATAATGAGTTGAAAACAAATTATTTTACATATCTGTGTAGGACAAATGTTGAACACGGTTTCAGCAATACACTTCATGCATTGCGTTGAGGTGAGATGTAGGAATGCTGTAGCTATGTCAGATCTGGATTTAAGACTTTTTATATAAACAAGACAACTGGTGTGTGAGTTATATAACATTATATTGCCCCCGCTGAAAACCTAAGGGCAAAGGAATGGAAAAGATAGATGCTTCAACCTCATGAATATTAGGCAGAGTTAGGGATAGTTACTAAATACTCCTTGATGTGATGATAGTCATGTTATGGTTGTATATTTGAACCAAGAAACCATAACTTCTAAAGGTACATTCTGCAGTATTTACAGATGGAATATGAGTGCAATTTTCTTTAATGTAATATAGGAAGGGATAATAGGAATTAAACATAGATGGGGAAGTTTAGGCCAGACATGAAGCTGGATAATGGAGACTTACTACCTCACTCTGCTCACGTATTTGGGGGAAAATAAATTTTTGAAAAGGAACAGAACAATATCAAATTAAACAAAACCGGTGCGCACACATGCCTTGAATCCCAGCACTTGGGAGGCAGAGGTAGATGGATCTCTGTGAGTTCGAGGCCAGCCTGGTCTACTGAGTGAGTCCAGGACAGCCAGGAAACCCTGTCTCGAAAAACAAAACAAAACAAAGAAAAACAACAAAAACAAAACAAAACAAAAACCTAACCAACCAACCAACCAACCAAACAAACAAAACAAAACAAAACAAAAAAAAAACAAAGAAAGAAGAAAGGAACAGAAGGCAGAAGAAGTGGCTGGACGGGTAAAGTGCTTACTGTGTTAGCATGAAGACCAGAGTTTAAAACCCTAGAACCCATGTAAAAGTGCAGGCCTCCAGCATGGGTCTGTAGTTCCAGTGTTCCTGTGTAGAGATGGGAAGGGAAGAACCTGGCCTGTGCAGAACCTGCTTCCTGCGGGGGTAAGGGGGAGACCAACACCGCAGGCTGTCTGCCTTCCATATGGCAAGTGTTTGCCTGCTTGTTATCTTCCTCTTCCCCTCCTTCCCTCCCCCCTCCCTCCCTCCTTCTACCTGCCTCCCTTCTTCTGTGTGTGTGTGTGTGTGTGTGTGTGTCTGCTGTCTGTCTGTCTGTCCTTCTCACCCCTTCATGCATCCCTCCTTCCCCTCACTGTGTGTCTGTCTGTCTGTCTGTCTCTCATGCACACATGTACCCACTCATATAAACACACAAGAAAACACAAACACTAAACTTACTGAGTAAAAAAACGTATCAGTATTTTGTCAAGAGTAGTTAAGGAGGTTTCCAGGGAAGGAGACACCTAAAAATATCAGAGGTTTGATTGCACTGTAATTATATGCAGCTATATATGGCTATATGATTTTAAAACCTAATAATATTGTAGTTTTATTTTAATTAACATAAGCCTCTGCTTAGGTGAAAGAACTCTTGCTGTTTGACACAAGCCTTTAAATCAGAAAATAGGTTTTGAAAGCCCCCTCGGTGCCAAGTACTGTAGTGACTGCAGAAATCTCACCAAGGAACACAGATGGGGCCTTGTAGTAATGTCTCTGAGGAGATTTGCCTGGGTCATTCCACAGTATGGCGTGATAAGGGCACTAATGGACGTAGAGAAAGTTTGTGGGAGCACAGAAGCCAGAATGGTTTCATTCTGCTTTGGAAGGCAGAAATGGGCGTCGGCAGGGGACGGATGCCTCAGAGGGTCTGGAGAGAAGCCTGTATCTGCCCTCCATGCCGCCAGAAGACATAACAAAGGGGAGGCAGGTGGCAGAAACAGCAGTGGCCACAGCACAGACCTAGGGAAGTGAGTGGAGCAAGCAGATGCTGTGAGTGGGAAAAATTGGGAGTTGGTTTGAGAACATGAACGTATAATCAGAAAGGCAGGTCTGCATCCTGACCCCCCAACCCCACATCAGAGGGCAGTGTGTGTACCCCCAGGTCCCTGTGAGTAGAGCTTGTTACCCCCTCTTAATTGAAGGGTGTCCACCTCAGAGTGTCCTAGCTACAACTCTGCTTTACTTTGGGTTCCAGGTTGGTATTCACAAACAAGTGAATCTGGCTGAACAACAGTCAGCCAGATGCCCCCATCCCGACACCATTACTCCCAGGCTTTGCTGCTTTTCCTACCTATATTGACAGCTAGAGTTGTGCTGGAAGCCACTGAGGAGCAACATTCTTCATATTACATACTGGAAGAAAACCCGGGAGGCCTGTGGCATCCAGACCAACTCAGGGGGCATGTGCCTGGTCCCACTGAGGAAATAGTCCTTGACTGTCAATCCTTGGCATCTGAGACCAGGAGCCGTACTGCTGAGCCTTGATGGCTTTTACTAAGGGTGAAGGAATTAGGAACTTCTGTCAGTCAGTCTGTCTGTCTGTCTGTCTGTCTCCTGACTCTCAAAGCTCTGGGAATGGCCAGAGGGGTTGCCATGCTTTGCTTTATACTTGTAATTTTGTTCCTGGACAGTGAAACACTTCAGGATGCTTTTCAACATCACATGCAAGTCCTTCCATGTCATATTTTTCAGTTGTTGTTCTGAAAAGCACATAAAAATATTTTCTCCCCCGCAGATAAGTCACACAGTGTGTGAAATGGGGCCGCGTGCTGTTCAGGGGGAGATGGGGGTAAGCTGCACATGGTGAATAATTTTGAGAGAACTCATCCCTCGTGTGTGTGTGTGTGTGTGTGTGTGTGTGTGTGTGTGTGTGTGTCGGGGGGAGGGGTGGGACACTGATGTGAAACAAACCTTTGCTACATGTGGCTTCCCTTCGGAGCAGACTAGCTGGCATGCCGTGTTGCCCTCACCACCTTGCACCCGGCTCTGGACACTGATCTCTATGCTCTCAGGTAACCTTCCCCGTGTCTGACCTTTGGCTGCTCTGTGACCTTCAGAGCTCATCTGTGTGACCAGTAACAAAACACAAAGTTCTGATGCTCCTAGGCATGAGCACATGCCAGCCAGCATGGCCCATTGGTATGTTGTAGGTAAGAGTAAGAGAACATGTCATAAAAACCAAGGTGGATGTCAACCTGAGGAAGTATACCTGAGGTTGGTTGACCTCTGTCTTGTACACATATGCACATACACATGCGCCTGTGCACACATGATCTCTCACTGTCTCTCTGTCTCTGTCTCTTTCTACACACACACACACACACACACACACACACACACACTATACACATACATACTACACACACACCACCCACATATACACTATACACACACATAGTACACACATACACACTGCAGGCGCATACACACAGGCACACACCCACACCCCTATTGCATTTTCCCATTAGATGGCTAAACCTCAAGTTCAAACCCCACATCTTTTTTCTTTCTTGCTTGCTTGCTTTTTTTGTTTTGTTTTGTTTTGTTTTTCAAGACAGAGCTTCTCTGTGTAGCCCTGACTGTCCTGCATTCACTATGTAGACCAAGGTAGCCTCAAACTCCCAGAGACACACCTGCCTCTGCCTCCCCGAGTTCTGGGAATACAGGCGTGTGGCACCACACCTGGGTCATCTTTTCTTAACTGCCCCAAAGACTGATAGTGAATGGGAAGAAGGGTGAAAGCGATCAGGAGAAAGACAGCAAGGCTGCCCCCAAGCGCCAGGCAGGCGCCGTGTTCACAGGCTTTCAGCTGAGGGCCTTTCGAGGTTTGCTGTATGTGTGTAACGCCATGTTTCATACACATTAAGCCTACGTAATGTCAGTTCATAGCCGTAGTGTTTTGACAGCTGGTTAAGAGTTTTACGGCTATGGTTGTTCAGGTTTAGCCGTAAATATAACCTGTCAACCACATTCTGACAGGTGCGTAAATACTCATTTAAGAATTGGTTGTTTATACTTAGACTTTATCTTACATTTTGTCCCTTTGGTGATTGAATTTGCTTGTTATTATTTTTTTCTTAATGGGAATATTTTCATGTTAACTGCCAACTAGATAGCACCTTGTGTAACTTTCTTTGTAGTTAACGGGCCTGGCCTTATTCCTGTGAAAATGACAGAGGGTAAGGAAGGGTGGGCACCCCCCTTCTCGCCCCACCCCCCCACCATGTTCAAGCCACCTGCACTTCGGGGAGTTGCTTGGAGTGTTATCTCACTCTGTGCCCTTTTGTCCGGTTTCTTATTCTTTGAAATTTGCTTTGCAAGGCCACGTGACTTTTAATGTTGCTTTAAATTTAATTACTGTTTCCTGTAAGCACTTCTCCCCGAAAGGTTTTCCCACAGAAGTGTTTGCTGGTCAAAGGTCACTTTCTAATACAGTGTGAACAAGACTTTTCTGGAAGACAGGCTTGTGCTGGCCACCAAGAATGAGCAATCCTGGTTATGACGAGTAGAAGGGGGCGGGGGGGGGGGGTGGGTGGCAGGGCGGTGAGGCAGTGGCAGGGACGGCCTCTGCTGACCACTTCCATGCTGCCGAATGTCGCCACCCCGGCTGCCTTCCTTCCTGAGGGAGCATGATTCCTGTACAGGGTTGTGTTGGGAAGCGTTGCTGTCTTCTTTCCTGACCCAGATTTTTCCAAACCTACAGAGGAGAGTCAGTGAGCTGAGGCCATTCTTGGAGCTCCCTCGCTGGCCGGCTGGGGCATCCCCTAGGCTACAAAGGGACAGTTGACGCAGTCAGCCCCATTTATACCAGTCACAGCCTTCTCCTCCCAACCTCCCCCTTTCCACTCAAGGTTTCTTTCCATTTTTTTCTTTTCTTTTCTTTTCTTTTCTTTCTTTCTTTCTTCCTTTCTTTTTTTTTTTTTGCAAAGCAGCCATGTGAGAGGGATAAAATAATTTTGAAGAGCCTTCGATGGTGGGAATTCTGACAATGAGTGGAAGATTGTAATTACTCTTCCATTAGACTCAGTGGCTTTGGACAGATAAGCTGCATTGAAACGGGTGACCAGGGTATGGGATCATGGATTGTCTTTCACTGTTGTCATGGCGACAGTGATGCAGGTGGCCTGTAACTGCCGGGCTGTCAGATCTTATACATCAAACTGGTGCTAAGTGAAAATATGTTAGAGGCATTGAGGAAAATTTGCCAGCAGTGTTTACAGGATCAGCCGGAGAAACACCAGCCCGGCTGAGAAAAAGGTTTCCGTTTAAAGCGCTGCTTGATGGTCCTGAGGAAGTCAGAGTTTTTCACTTTTTTATTAATAAGAGGAAAGTGGAGTATTTAAAACAAAAAACAAACAAACAAAACTGGTTTCTGGGTATTTGGTGGCCGTGTAGGTAATTAAGATCCCTTCTTGAAATCATGTGATCATGTAGTGGATCAGAAAGAGGCAGGGATGCTGGGCCCTCTGGGGTCTGTGCCCAGACTGAGGCAGTCAGCAGTGCACACCGACAGACTCTGAGTTTGTAGTTTGTCAGCAAGTGTCACTGAATGTTTGCTGGCCAGCCATAGTAAGGATTCTTTACAGGAAAATTTCAGTATGTTCTTGTGGCATTCTACAGCTTAGACCTACACACTCTGTGCACACTGCATGGAACATGAAGGGTTCTTTGTCCGGCACAATTACCATATCCCCCTACCCCTACCTCCAACCCGCTTTACTTCTTGGAGTCTCTTCTCCTTTTCCCCTGGTCTCTTCTCTCTTCCTTTAAAATCATCAGTGTCTTGAATGGAACCCTCAAATGTTAACAGATTAGAGCCTAACCTATGAGTGTGGTGGTGTGTGAGGCTTTGTCTCAACAAGTTAAGACTAGCTTTGTAATTTTCAAATAACCATGCAAAGATTGGATGAAGAGAACTATAGAACTTTCCATTTCCACATTATGTCTGAGGGAAAAGAGATGGTAAAGCTAGAAAAGAAGTCGTGGTGGGGAGGGTGTTCTCTGGAGAGTCAGGCAGAACAGGTGAGGCAGTGGCCTCCTTCCAGAAGGCCATTTGCGTTAAACTACGCATGGCTCCACTTTTCAATTGGTGTATTCATCAGTAGTCAAACTTAAATTAGTAAGAGCTGAGTTATTGGACCCATTGGACCATAACAGACCCAAGTATTAGTGATTTAGTACAGCCCAGCCTACAGACATGGGACAGATTCTGATAGTTGTTGCGTACCTACTGAGTGTCAGGCAGTCAGACTGTTAAACCTTCACAGTAATCTTGAACAGTAGTTTACCAAACAGGGTCAAGATGCAAATATGGCACTCCTGAATCCAAGCTCTGTACTGTTCTTCATATGTAGGGTTTTAGGGGCATACAGGATGAGCTTTGCTTTCAAGGAACTCACAGCTGTGTTGGAAAGACAAGAAAGTGTTTCACAATGCCTTGAATACTGTATTAGACTCTGGAATACACATCAGGGACGTGGAACATCTGATAGAATCTCATGATAGGTAGAACTGATTATTTAAAAAAAAAAAAAAAAAAGAGCTGGGCCGGGCAGTGGTGGCACATGCCTTTAATCCCAGCACTCGGGATGCACAGGCAGATGGATCGCTGTGAGTCTACAAAGTGAGTCCAGGACAGCCAAGGCTACACAGAGAAACCCTGTCTCGAAAAACCAAAACCAAAACCAAAACCAAAACCAAAACCGAACCAAACCAAACCAACCAAACAAAAAGAGCTAGTTATTTTTTTAAAAAAAGGAAAAGATAGCGGGAGTGAACGCACACTACAGGATGAGACCATGGCACATCCTAGAACAAAGTGCATGTGTGTTTATGCTCCCACGTCTAACCCGCACCCACATGTATATTGGCCCAGGAGCACGACAGCCTAGGGAAAGGTTTATAAAGTGCACAGGCTAAGTCCAGCACATCTTTGACCATGTTGGTGACTGGGGATTCGAGCCTGTGCTGGCTGTTTTGCCGTCTGAGGTCTTAAAAGCTCAGACTGCTGACATGCATCCTATCTCCCGCTATGCTGGTTGCCTTATCTGGCTTTCTTTCTCTTTGTGGCTGTCTCTAGAGCCTTCTTTTTCCCTCACTGTCATTGTTTTTCCTTTCTTTATTCTGTCAGAGGCTGTCTTCTGCTGTAGGAAACCTGTTTTGCTCCTTGGCCCATGACATGTTGAAATAAAAGGAAATGCTAGGCAGACTGAGTAGAGAGACCACAACCCATCTAGTGCATTGCGGGTGCTGGGAGCTGAACACCGGTCCTCTTAAAGAGACATGCCAGCTTTTCACCACGGAGCCATTTCTGCAGTTCCTAGACCAGTGTGCTTTGTCATGTGGTTGGGACCATGGTGGCAGAGACAGCCCCTCCCATGCATTTTCTGCTGTGTTTCCATGAAGACACCTGTTTTCAGATTTGTTTCAGAATTTGACCCCAGGTGCTTGAAGTCCTGTCTCTTTTCCACAAAGTGGGAACGGTTTTGCTCTCAAGCTGTGATTGGTTGCCGGCACTATCCAAATAGTCAGGCAATTAAAAAAAAAAGCAGTGACTAAAGGAAGGGTAAACAAACATAAAGCTGTGAAGCCAGCAATAGTGGTCAACAGCTGGAATTCCACTGTTCCCCACCCTCAGGATGTTGGGACAGGAGGATTACTGTGAGTTTGAAGCCAGCTGGAACTACCTAATAAGACCCTGTCTCAAAACAAAAACAAAAACAAAAACAAAACAAAACAAAAAAACCAACAAAAAAACTGTAACCAAAAAACAAACAAACAAACAAACAAACAAAAAACCAAAAAAACAAAAACAAAAACACAAAATGAAAAGACAAGGAAGGAAGCCATTAAATGCGATAAACTAAACATCTGGCATCCTTACCTGTCTCCACAGGGTCACATAACTAAGTTAGTAAAGACCTAGCTCTTTAGTGGTACTTGGAAAGCCTTTTCCTTTCCTTCTCTACTTTGGATCAGAGTTAGGGACACACGCACACATGCACACCTGTGGAATCAGGACTTCTGAGACACGAGGCACAGCCTTTGCCATGGAGGAAGACTTACCCAGGAGCTTTAAGAAGCAGTTGCCTGGAACCGAGGGAGTTTGGGAACAAGCAGGAGGAACAAACTAGTCCTGTGACTGCCAGGACTGCGCTGCAGGATCAGTTAATCTAGTCCTGCTTCAAGCAAGGGATGTCTAATCAAGGACTGGAATTTCAGAAAAACAGGAAATGGAAAGTTAATCTGAGCTTTCTCCCTCCCCCAGTGTTTACATGTTTCAGAAAGGGCTCCTTTAAGAAAAGAAAGTTTGCATTTGCAAAGGAATATTCTGGGATGGGGTGGGAGTGGGGGGGGGGTCCTTCATTTAAGAATGATTGTGGGGATAGTGAGGCTTGATGCAGAGTGTTGCAGTTATTCACTAAGAGTTAAAAGTGTGATCACAAGAATAGAAATTGGGGGGAAAAAAACCCCAAACAAACCAAAACCCAAAAACAAAAAAACCAGTAGTAGATCATTGAAATCTAGTTGGAATTTTGAAAATTATAGCTACCTCATATTCAGCTATAAATTTGTTTGATTATTTGCTTATTTGCTTCTTTTAGACAGTGTCTGCTGTATTCCAGACTGGCTTCAAATTCGGCTGTGTTGCGCAGGATGTTGAAGGGCCTTGAATGTTCAGCAACACTGTGCCAGCTGAGCTACACTCCAGTCTGCTACAAGCTTTTCTTAAAAAAGAAAAAAAAAAAAAGACACTTATTTTGTGTGTATATGTGCATATGCATCACATACATACAGTGTGTGTGGAGGCCAGACGGGGCATCGGTTCCCCTAGAACTATAGTTACACACCATTGTCAGCTGCTGTTGGGGTGCTGGAAACCAAACATGGGTCTTCTGCAAGAACAGCCAGTGTTCTTAGCCACTGAACCATTTCTCTAGCCCCTTGTTATATTTTTATTGGGTAAATACCTTGCAGGAATCTTACAGTTTTAGCATCAGTGGACCAGCATCTGTCATAGGCCAGACGGTGGGACAGGATTTTAGACTTTGTGTAAAAGGAACTTTTTATTTTTCTGGCTCGACTGTTGTCTAGGAGGCTTACTTCCCCCTTTGGCTAACCTAGGCCTAGTCCTGGAAGCTTCTAGGCTTTGTACAATCTAACCTCGGCCTAGAATGTTTTCAGCCTCTGAGACTTACTGCTTAATCAGCTCACCCTTACTTGTTCTTCCTGAGCTCTGGGCTGGCTGGTTCAACTCAGCTGTTCTGGCTCAAACTCCTCTCCCAGCTGACTTATTTTAATCTGGTTTCTCTCTCAGCCTGGAATTTCTCTGCTTGGCCTCAAACTAACTCAGCAATCTGCTCTAATCTTCTGGCTTCTTCTAACTTTCTGGCTTGTTCCATCTTCACCTGGGTTCTCTCTCTACAACCCATCTCTCTCTTACTGTCCTGGTAAAACTGTCTCCCATCTCTGTAAAACTGCCTCTTAAATAACTCCCTTTCCTCTCTCTTCACATGAGAGTTGGGCGGTTGGGCGTATCCTATTCTGTCAAGTCTTCTCTGATTTGTCACCTTTTCTGCCACTCAATTAGACATCACTTTCAAACAAGGGCACTTCCTTCTACAAACTTTACCTTCGCTTGGGAGTAAAGGCACGTACCACCATGCCTGGACCTAAGCTTTTCTTTACCTAATACTTGCTGTATACCAGGCTGGTGCTGAACTCAGATCTGCTTGCCTCTGTCTCCTGGATCACTTGCCAGACAGGCATGTTCTGAACTGACACTTCCTCTACGCTTCTGCCTGTTGGTTTTCCTCAAGCAGCTTACCAGAGTTAGGTGATCACTTGTTAATTTGTCAATGGCAGTGTTTAAGCAGGCTGCTGTTCATTACTCTTTATCAATACCAAGCTTTGTAAACAAGAAAAATAAGTGCGATCTTAACTCAAAAAATACCGTACCTCTGGGAATACCTGTCTTGCCAGACAGAGGAGGGCTGACCAGATGTACCTTCAGTGTTTATTCTCAGTACCAGGTCTCGGAGGTCCAGAGAGCTCTGCAGGCTGTCTTCATGCTGACTGTACTCTTACTTGCTGTCTGAAAAGGGAGGTAGAGCAGGAAGAGATGACTTGATGAGAGTTGGAAATAGAACACTGGCCTGCGAGCATGGGGGATAAGCTTCTCGTGCGACCCGCAGCTCCACCTTGCTTAAGTCTGTTACCCTGATGTTTGGCCCGCATTGTGTTGTGCTGGTGTGTATGAGCGCTTTGTCCGCATCCATTACCGAAAATGTATACTACCTGGAGAGAACTTTGCTTTACGAAATACCTTTTTTCATGTTAGGACTCCGGGTTTTCTCAGGCGTGGGCTAGTTACTGGGCCTTGATGGCGGTTTGGGGAGGGTGGATGGCGTTTTGTTACAGTGCTTCGGGACAAGGACACTGGCACAAATTCCAGCTAAGCAGGGCAATTCTGATGGAACTATCCGCCATCTTTCCCGCCTTACTCTACATCTTCTACCCCTCCTGGGGAACTTTAGGGAGAAAAGTGTGTGTGGCTTTAAGCCCTGGTGGTTGGTTAATAAGTTGTGTGTGTGTGTGTGTGTGTGTGTGTGTGTGTGTGTGTGTGTGAGAGATACAACACTGCCTTTACTCTTCACGTAAAGTATTGTTTAAAAAATTCTTATCATCTGTGCTCAGCATCAAAAGAGAACCACCGTGGAGCTGAGAGGTGGCTCGTCGAGGGTTTGCCATGTAAGCCTTGAACCTCAGTATGCTGGAGACAGAGGCAGTCATAGTGGAAGCTCTGTGAGTTCCAGGCCAGCCCAGTCTTGATAGCCTGGGATTCATAGTAAGTCTCTCTATATAAAATAAAAATGAATGAGTGAATAAATAAGAAATAAAAAAGAAAAGTAGAAAGCAAAGGTGGGGGGGAAGCGCACCACCATGGGCCAGAGATGACTCTGTGTGTGTGTGAAGTGCTTGCTGCCCAACGCTGATGACATGGTTTTGGTCCCTGGAACCTATGTAAACATGAGAGCTGAGAACGGGCTCTACAAAGTTGTCCTCTGACCTCCACATGTGTGCCATGGTGTGCAGGCTTAGATACACATCAAACACACACACACACACAAATAAACATACAAACACACACAACTAATAGCATTTTAAAAATAAAGTGCACTGCCATCGGAAAAGAAAGGACTGACGCAATGTGTTAGACCACAGTGCACGCTGCATCTGTGTAGGGAGAAAAATGGAGAAATACTCTCCTTTGAACCATTTCCAGACCGATATGTCGTCCTGTCCTGTAAATCAAATGTGGCTTCTGCTCTGTGGAGGCTGAGAATGTGGTTTTGAGGCAGAATTTTTACCTCATCAGTGGTGCTGCTGGAAAAGGCTTGGTCCTCTCACACAGCCCAGCAAGGTGACCTAGTGATGGACAGACGAAGTTCAACATAGGCTCTGTTTCCAAGGTTCCTCAGTCCTGCTGTGTCTGTTGTAGAAAAAACAGGGGAGGTGGGCTTTTCATATTTTCCAAAAACAGCACTCAAGGAGCTGGGGAAATAAAATAGTGAAGAGTTCACTCTGTAAGCAGAAAGATCCAAGTCAGAGAGGACTAGTGGTGGCAGGCATTTATGATCCCAGTGCTGGGGAGGCGAAGACAGGCACGTTTCGGAGGTTTGCTGTTAGCCTAGCTGCACTGGCAAACCCCAGGACTCAGTGAAGGACCCTTCTCAAAAAGCAAAGTAAATGATGCCTGAGGAGGAACGATACCCTTGGTTGTTCTCTGTCTCTGTCTCTGTCTCTGCCTCTGCCTCTCTGTCTCTCTCTGTCCCCCCCCTTCTCCACACACACACACAGGCACACACACACATCTGCATACTTGCAGTCACATACACTTAACACACACACCTGCACACACATACACACATAGTCACACACACACACACACACACACACACACACTCACACACATAGACCTGAACACACATATACTCACAAACACATAATCTCTCTCTCCCTCTCTCTCCACACACACATGTATACACATCTTCACACTTGCAGTCACATACACTTAACACACACACCTGCGCACACATACACACATACTCAGACATATCATACACTCACACATACACACCCCTGCATATATACACACACATACTCACACATATAGACCTGCACACACACACACACACACACACACACTCTCTCTCTCTCTCTCTCTCTCTCTCTCTCTCTCTCTCTCTCACAAACACATACTCTCTCTCTCTCTCTCTCTCTCACACACACATATACAAACACCTGCACATACATACCCCACATGCCCTAAAACCAAAAGTGCTTGAACACATCTTAATGCTTTACATAGGGCCGTATCTTCAGTACACTAGTTTAGTTTTGTACGAAAGACTTCTCTATGCACAAGAGAACCCCAGCTCTTCCTTCAGTACACAAACACATATACAATCAGCAAGGATTTTCAGAACACAAATACCCATTTACAAAACATACCTAACAATTCTCTGCCAGCAGCCACTGTAAATTTTTATTCTTGAAAGAAAGGAAGGAAATCCAATATAGTTGAAAGCTTTTCCTTTGTAAACACTAGCTACTTTGCTGCGTTATCTGCAAGAGAGACAGACTCATATCTCAATTTTTGGGTTTGACATATTCTGACTAATCATAAAATCTTTATTAATTGCGTTTATAACCTCTAGAACACTCCAGAGAGGGCTTTAAAATTTGGGGCTTGCAAGATATGGTAATGGTGTGTGGGGGGTAAGATTAATTTATATTTTCTTATAATTTTACAAAATGCCCGCAACTGAGCTGTGTCCTGCAGATGGTTTCTAGTAGAGGGGAGGGTCAGTCCTTTCTCCATTGGAGAGGAGGACAGGGAAGTTTTCTCCCGTGACCAGGAAACTGGCATCACTGGTGTGGGGCGGGACATTGGCTTTGGAAGAATGGATCTGGGCATGGGCTGTATTTCCTGCCTTGCTAGTCAGTTTAGCCAGTTTTCCTTGGCTTTATACAGCTTTGGCTTCCCCTTCTTGCCTTTGCTTCCATGACTGTCTACTCCTTTTGTCATGTACAAGGCTGTTTTCTAGGGACACAGTGGCACCATGAAACACCATAGACACCAATAGGTGAGCTTTTAAGAAATGGGAGGAGGTCTGGTTGGACACCGTAGGCCGATCACTGGCTAGATGGGTGATTTCGGGAGCTGGTATGTTCAGGAATATTGCACGTCAGGAGTTTATGTTGAGGCTTTATTCTAGATTGTGACTGGATTTGGAAAGAGACCCTTGATGAGGTAATTAGGACTAAATCGAGGTCATAGGTGGGAACCCAGAATGACAGGCATCCTTGTAAATGAAGGAAGAAGCACAAGAAGAAAGAGGCACCAGAAGACACACAGCCATCTGCAAGCCAGGAAGTTCCAGGTGAAAGCAACCCTGTTGGCACTTTCATTTTGGATTTCCAGCTTCTAGAACTGGAAAAAGTTCAAAACTATTATTCGAGCTGCTTGGCCTACATTATTTTGTTATGAAAACCAATAGAAAAATCAATGCAAGAGTGTTATAAAATCTCTCTAGATCCATACCTTTCCAACTTAAAAAATGGTGGTAGGATTAGGGTAGGGTGGTAGACGTCTATAACCCTAGAATGTGTAAAGTTTTGGCAGGAGAATCTCCAGTTTGGGGCCTGCCTGGTTAATACACCAAGACCCCATCTTAAACAAACAATGCTAGAAATTGGTTAAGTATCATAGGGTCATTGTATTAAATTGTGATGGCTAATTTTGGTTGTCAACTTGACACACCTAGGAGGAGGGAACCTCAGTTGCAAAATTGCCTCCATCAGATTAGCTCATGTGGAATGTTTTTCTGACTGTTATTTGATGCAGGATGGCTGAGGCCACTGTGGGCAGCACCATCCCTAGGCAGGTGGGCCTGGACTTTATAGGAAAGGTAATCGAGCAAGCCAGAAAAAGTGAGCCAGCAAGCAGCATTTCTCCATGGTTTCTGCCTCAATTTCTGTTTCCAGTTCTGCCCCGATGTCCCTCAGTGATGGACTGTAACTTGTATCCAAAAACACCTCCTCCCCACCCCACCCCCTGTAAGCCGGTTGTAGACAGTATATTTTTATAGCAACTGAAGGCAGACCAAGATGGAAACTGATGCAAGAGAGGATGCTGCTGAGGTGGACCTGGCCATGTTATTTTGTGGAGGGTTTAAACCTTGGGCTGGAAAAAGAAGACATATTACCCCCCACTGCACCCTCCCCACTTTTGTTGTGTGATTTTTTTTTTTTTACTAAGACTGTGGAAGCGAAACCTTTGCTCTATTAGAACAATGGCTGCTGGTCTGCCAAGGCTCAAAAATCAGCTGTGATATACAAGAGATTAGCATTGTTGAGTTGCAATCTGCTAAGAATATTTGCTCAGGGTAAGCACACAGAATCTGTGGTTCACAGGGGCCCAAGCTGGCAGCAGAACTTGATACTACCTAAGTCTTCCACATGAGGCTGGTTTGGGCTGCCTAAGGGCTGCAGGATGGAAGGGATCGTGGAGAGCAACTGAGGCATGCCACCGGGATAGGCCATTGGTGGAGCTGCAGCCTCAGTTGCAGTGAAGACTCTGGCATAGTGGAGGTGTTATCTAGGACTGTGGAAGGACTGCCAAGGACAGCAGCAAATGTGCAGTAGGAGCCAAACTGAGCCTGGGAGACAAGCTGTGCGTGTTGTGGCTGGCAGAGCCAAGAGGTGGAGCACCTCAGCTCCTTGGAACCCAGGAGATCATGAGTGAGCCCCAGATGTTGGAAATTGAGCTGTTTGCATCGCAAGATTTGGGCTTGCTTTGACTTGATTCTGTCTCTGCTCTGGTTCATCCCTCTTGGACTAAAAAAAAAAAAAAAAAAGCATGTGATGTAATTTTCATTTTACAGGAACTTTTAAAAAGAGACTTTGGAGACAAAGCTCAGTAACAAAGTAGAGAAAGACATTACCAATGCCCAAGTACAGCCTCCTTTAATCAGCACAGGAAACCAGAAAGCTTTCAAAGAGAGACTAGAATCTGAGCTAGCCTTGAAGGGGACAAGGGTCTCTGCAGATGGGTGGAGTGGTGTGAGGGTGGCACCCATCAGGGGGTCAGTAAAAGTCAGTGCACCAGAGCAGATGATTTGTTCAGGAACAATGACTTTTGTCCTGAAGTATAAGGGACCATGGTTACATAGGGACAGGGATGGGTGAACCTGGACCGATGGGTTGACGGCATGTGGACTTTCTTCTGAATACAGATTTGTTCTTAATATGTTTGCCATAGCAGGATTTGAGGCAGAGAGTACTGTTATCAACCTTTTTAAAGTTTGAGAGCTACTTCTAGTAGAAGGTCATAGATGGTTTACAAAGGTTGCTGACAAGAGGCTGAAAACCAGTTGGAGGACTATGGGTAAGATGAGCTACAGTAAAAAATGGTGGGAAATTAAAGGTTTTGAGGACTCATATTGGAGAAAGGGAGTCTGGAAGACAGCTGGCCCTGGAGCCTCTTCTAATGTCCTTTTTCCTTAGTTCTTGTAAAATCCTGGTTGTCAGGTGAGATTAGTAAGGTCTGGTGACATTTAAGACCCTTCTTGGTGGTAGACAGTAAGAAGTGAATAGGGTTGAGATTCAAAGCCAAGTATACTGGGCTACACAGTACTTCTGGCTTCTCACAATCCCTTACTGCCTCACCCACTGAAAATAACTGAAGTTTCTTACTTGTGATATGAGGTGGTTGGTTTTTTCAGTAACAAAAATAAAGGACTCAGCATTGTGTTTTTCAGCCTTGCAGAAATGTCTGATTCTTGAGTTTCATGTGTATGCATGTGGATCAGGCACACTTCTTACTTGAATATAGTTAATACTTGAACATGTAATTTTTGTTGTTGTTGTTGTTACAAGCTTGCCAGTTTTACTAAGTGAAATGTTGTAGATAAAAAAGCATAGGAAACACAAATTTTCTATCAAGTTTACTGTCCCAGTATTTTGCACATTTATTTTTGCCCTAATATCTGGTTTTATTGTACACTAGAGTCTTGTAAACAAAGACTCCATTGTGTCCCATATGAACACACAAGACACCAAAGGGAGGGCTGGGAGGAATGAGGAGGAAAAGTGAAAATGACTCAGAGAGTTCCAGAAACAATGGAGCAGTTCATTTGGGAGCTTCCTATGAGTAGAGCCACAATTCTCCCTTCCCCTGGTATTGCCCCCTACCCCACCCCAAAATTCACCTTTTTTATTTTAAGAGCCAAAAGCAGCAGCAATGCCTATCTCTTGAGTCCCATTGCTGTCTGCACCCGGGCCTGGGTCTCTCCAGACCTCTCAGGCAAATGGCCTGCTAAGTACGGTGTCCACAGGGTGTTTGAGCTCAGACCTCTGGGCTACAGGCTAGAGGTCGCTTGAAGCTACAACCTTTGTTTCAGGCTACATTGAGATTTTGCAAATATGGAGTCTGGAAAATTAGTTCCATGTCCACTTGGTTTCAGTGGCAGGTTTGCAGAACCCTTGCTAGTTCCTGGGGATGGCGCATGAAGGCTGAAGAGAAGGGCGAGACCTCCGTTCTCTCTTCTGTTGTTGAGCTGCCTGCAGGCTTGTGTCTTGGATAAAACCTGGTGTGTGTGTACTGACTGAATGGTGGCTTAATGGCCACATGCCAAATTCTACTAACCATTTGACATCCGATCTCTCATTAAATCTTCCTAACAAGGAAACTCAGTTCTCCATTCTACAGATGAAGAAATCAGTGTTCAGAGAAGTTGAGTAACTTGAGCAAGGCTGACAACTTACATATAACACAGGATTCAAACTCAGATTTCTGTAGCTCTAAACCTTTGGAATATCTGCAGGTATTTGGAGTGCACCGTAATATTCTTCATCAAGATATTGTCCCCGTGCAAACTGACCCACTTTCTATGTACAAAATAGGATTTACCTCAGTTTTGAAAATGAGAGTTTTAAGAACTCTCACAGATAAGTGATTGTCTTAGTTTCTCTTGCTGTGAAGAGACACCATGACCATGGCAACTCTTATAAGGAAACATTGCTTTGGGGCTGGCGTACAGTTCAGAAGTTTAGTCCATTATCACCATTATGGGAAGCATGGTGACACTCAGGCAGACATGGTACTGAAGAGGTAGCTACGAGTTCTACATCTGGAAGGGCAGGCAGCAGGAAGAGAGGATGCCAGTAGGCCTGGCTTGAGCAACTGAAACCTCAAAGCCCAATCCCAATATCACACTTCCTCCAACAAGACATCACCTACTCCAAGGTACAACAAGACACCTCCTAATCCCTATGAGCCTGTGGAGGGAGGCCATTTTCATTCAAACCACCACAGCGTTGAATAAACATGGAACTTATATTTTTTCATTTCCTTTTACTATTATACTTCGTTGTTGGGGGTGAAGGGTGCAAGATTTGTTACTTTAAATAAGTTATTTTTCAGACCAGTTTCTTAATATAGACAGGGTAGCAAAAAGCCACAGTAGGGATTCAGTGTTGAAAAGATGGCAGTCAAATGTATTCCCCATCTTGTGAAAAGTGTGTACTTCCATCTTGTCAGCAGGAAGAAAACTGTATGCAAAGACAGAACCATGATGTCTCTAGTTTTGTAGGAAGGGTCACTAAGTATCAAACTTGAGCTTCATCCTTTCATTTTCTTCACTTTACTTTCCCTATCATTTGGAGGATTTAACTTTTCTCTTTCTCTCTTCCTGTACTATATTCCTTCTCGAAATAGCCTATTTTGAAGTTTTCCCTTTCATATTTTCAAGACTTTTCTTTTCTTTTTTTTCATTCTAAACTCCCATCTTTGCTGAACAATAACCAGGCATCCTTTGTGGTCCCCTTCCTTGTATTTTCCTTGGTTGCACTGGGAAATTGTAGTCATGTGACTGCCATGAAGTAAAGAAAACTGGTTTTCACCAGCTCCCTCGTCTAAGCTGCTTTTGTTCAGCCAAGGGATGTGAGATAAGGGGGTGGAAGGTTCAGGAAGAGAGAGGACAGTAAGGGGGACTGGGCTGTCCAGACCGAAGAAGGCCCTGGGGGTATATAGCACAGTCTAAAGTGCTGACCCAGAATTTTCAAGGTCCTGGATTCAATCCTCAGCACTTCATAAAATCAGGCACAGGGGGGCATGTGTGCATTTTCCAGGGCTTGTGAGGTAGAGGCAGAAGTTCAAGGTTATCTTTGGCTATAAGCAAAGCTTCAGGTTAGCCTGGGCTACATGAGTAGGCTGTTTACCAACAGAAAAATTGTTTCTAACTGGAGTTGCTTTGAAATGCTTTCATATCTTGGCTGTTTCCTCAGCTCAAATATCATCTTAGTCCATTTGTATTGTTCACGGATGAGGAGCCCATGCTGTATTTGGTAGGTTTTGTTTCTTCCGAGAGCCTTGGGTTGCTTTAGGGCGTGTGCTCCCAGTGGGTAAGGCCTGTGGCATGGTCACTCTCCTTTTCCAACTTGGATAAGGCCAAGCGATGGCTCATTTCTCGGGCGTCTCTGTGGTTTCTGCCGTCTCCAGCTAAAGGCGGGATGCTTTCGTAATGCTAAAATTGTCTCATAAAGCCTCCTCGATCTGAATGGTTCTTAAACTACTCTCGACATCCTTCTCAAGCAGCGTGCAGTGCAGAAGCTTTGCCTCTCTCTTGTTATCTCAGCCATCACTGTGGGGGAAAGTATTCTACCTGTAACAGCATGTGCTCGTGTCACTCGGATGTGAGATTCTGCATAGAACTCGTTGTTCTAAATGTGAAATGCCTCAGCCTGCTATCTTTGTGTCCCTTTAAAGTTGCCTCTGTCGTCTTTTACCCATGATTAATACTTCTCCCATGTTCATGTTGGTCCCTAGGAGCCCGTTTCTCCTCTGCTCCTCTGTTATTTTTGTTCCTGGGGAACGAGCTCACGCTGATTATTAGAGAGCATGTGGGTTTGGTTTTTTCTGTCTGTATGTGTCCATGTATATGTTTGTGCATGTATAGGCAGGTGTGTGTGTGTGCAGGTATGTAGGCACATGTGTATATGTATGTAGGCAGATGTGTGTGTGTGTGCACAGATGTGTAGGTGCATGCCTATGTGTGTGCAGGTGTGTGTGCAGGTGTGTGTGCATGTGTATGTGCACCCATAGGTTGACGTAGACTACCTTAAATATTGTGGCAGGGTCTCTCGGTTGAACCCAGAGCTCATCAATTTGAAGAGTCTCACTAGTCAACTGTTCCAGGGCTCCTGTCATTGCCTCCTGCATGCTGGGATTACGGTGGGCAGGGGGTGGGGTGGGGGTGCACCGTGCTTCCCAGCATTTACCCAGGTGCTGGGGATCCAATCCCTAGTCCCCAAGCTTGCACCACAAGTTCTTTATCTACTGAGCCAATTCCTCCCGCCCTCAAGGTAAATTTCAAACAAAATGCATTCTGAAGGCAGACCGTACAGCTCCCCTTCTGAGTTCTCAATGGAGGCTCTGGTGTGTGCACTTCCTGGTCCATGGTTTGTCTCGTCGGAAGGCAGGGCTGACTGAGGAGGATCCAGACTGGATTCTGGTTAGTTAAGATCTTAAGATACGTGAGCTGTCTTGCTGTGACTCATCCTGTGCTGTTTTGAGCAGTTCTACCGCCTCAGAGGCTAAAAGGATGTCTAATCATCTCCTGCTTCCTGCCATGGCTGACGTCATTGTCACCGTCATTGTCTTCATCACGTTAAGTACCCCCAAAAGCACTGAAGTTGCCAGACAAAATATGTTACATAGGCACGGTCCTTGGTGTCTGGAAGTCTGCTGCCTTTAAATAGATAACTCCCAAATGGATCTAAGTCAGACTCAGGTATTGATTGATAGCCCTGTGGTAAGAAACAGATGGCGTTACCCAGGAATCTGAAAGTCCAAATCCAATATCCCAAATGCTGAGAGTCGGCTGTGTGTAACAGGTGTCTGTGGTGTGGTACTGGATTCCGAGACTAGACAGACATTGGACACAATCCATAGGAACTCAGTGCAATGACAGAGATGTCTCTCAGAGTTACAGGAGCCAGGAAGAACAGTCGGAAGTTGGGGAGCCCCTGAGCAAAAGCCATGGTTTTGGCTGGGCAAAGTGGTAGGATGACTGGGAGATTCCTAGTGGGGCAGGGCATTGATGCAGGCAGGACTGAGCTTGGTGACAGTGGAAGAGGACAGCTTTCAGATGCCTCTGAGGGGCTTGGAACAATGGCCTCGTGGGTATTGAGTGTTAGCCCTCTCCTGGTGTTGCCTTAGAGACACAGAGGAGGAGGAGGTTTGAGCTGGGGCGGGGGTGGGGTGGCGGGGTAGTGGGGGTGATGGTGGTGGTGTGCTCTCATGTCTGGATTCTGGGAGGAGGGCTTGAGAAATGTGAGTGAAATAAAAGGCAAAAAGCTTGCAGATGGAGGTCGGAGTTGAGGAGGGGACTGAGGGCCCAGCCTGGAGGACCATCAGCTGGAGGGTTTTTATAGAAGGAAGATATTATTCCCAGTTTTGGACACGCAGGTCATTGGCGAGGCCCACAGAAGCACTGAAGTCCAAGAGGCTCTCGCTGTCACCCTGGATAACCCACAAGTGACAGAGCCATTGATTTTTTGCTCTGTCAAGACTGTGGTAGCAGAAAATGCTCGGAGTGGTAAAGTGGGAGGAGCTAAGGCTCCTTCCAGGCGTTAAACTGAATCTGGAGGAGCCAAAGGGAGAAGGGTGAATCCAAGGGCAGGAACTCTGGGAGGTCCTTTGAGAAAGAGGCAGGGCCACAGGTAAAGGCGATTCTGAGGACCTTGGGTCGCGGCAGCCAGGCTGAGGGAAGGCTGCTCCCTTGTCGCAGTGGGCCGGAATCCGAGCTGCTGATTGGACGGCTCGGCGTTCTTGGCCATCGGTGGCAGGCTGCCAAAGCTCCACTGGGCTGTCACTCACGGCGGGGAGGGCCGGACGCGAGGAGCTTGCCTCTCCAGAAAGTCTTTTGGCCTTGAGACAAAAGAAAAAGAGCAGCTTATCGCACACTTCACGTCCCAGAGAGCCAGCTAGCTATTAGTGAGCCGAGAAACAGACGGAGGAAGTGGGAGAACGCGAGGCAGGAGAGGTTCAGTGGTCGTTCTGCTTGGATCATGATCACAGCAGCAGCAGCAGCAGCAGCAACAACAACAACAACAAAGCCTTGCAAACATATAGTGGAAAGGAGGATAAAGTTAGACTCTTAGGGGTCCATAGGAGCTTCATTTGGGGGGGGCACCATTTATCTGAGGAGTCATTCTCCATGCTCAGTTGTCACCAGTGTGACGATGGGACCGAGTAAGAAATCCAGCAGTTACAGATTTATAGGTTTTTTCTTAATAATAAGGCCAGCAGCAGACGAGGGAGGACAAATGGGAGGCGGTGGCTGGCGTGGGCAGACTGCCTCCTTGCTTTTATTTTACTGGTGATTTTCCTCTGCTTTGCACAGATCAGATTTCCCGCTCTGCTATTCAATGGGGGAGCATATAGCCCGAGGATAGCAATTAGCTCTCCCTGGGCCCACTCTCCGTTGTACGGCCCTCGCTGACGTGTGCAATTACTGGCGCCCTTGGCCGCTCTTTTCAGCTCTTGTCTGTGCACGGTGGGAAGCCTGGCCCACCTTCCCCGAGTTCTCTTCCCAGACTCCTCCTCACCTGGTGCCCAGGGACCTAGCCTGCAAACAGAACTGACGTACCGCGACGTCATCGGGCCTGGCAGAGCTCATTGGCAGAGAAGTTCAGAGTTTTATTTTCAACCCAGAGACAGGCGGAGAGAGATCCAGCTAGAACAGGTCTCTTCAGGCTTAGGACCTCCTCCTGTGGTTGGAACGTCGGAGGGAGCTTACCTCTTATATCCTCCGTGCTCTTCTGTTAGAGACACACTGATGGAGTCTGCCCCCCCCCCCACCCGGCTGGCTGGTCCTCTGTCTCTTCGTTGTCTCACCGTGTCAGGCGGGAGCTGTGGTCCCACAGACCCTGCCTTCGTCTCAGCTCCTTTCTCTTTCTCTACCTGGGGTGGTCAGAGTGTGTGTGTGTGTGTGTGTGTGTGTGTGTGTGTGTGTGTGTGTGTGTGTGTATCCCTTAGGTAGATCAAGTTCCAAATGAAGACTTCGGCTAAGTGAATTCACTTCAGCTAGGAAGTTGCCCGGCCAGACAGGACTGGTGTAAACCTTTGGGAATAAAAACTGTAACACTGTGCAGGGAAATTTGCTTTTATGTAGTGGGCAGAGGAAACCAAACCCTAAAACAAACAAAAAACCCAAGATCCACTCCACCTAGACACCAGGGAGGGCATCTTTGCCAAACCTGACCCCTAGACACATGAATTCACAAGTGGTTTTTTTTGTTGTTGTTTCTGTTGGAACGTTGCACACCTGCCTGTGCCTTTAAGGAATATTTTGGGGAAGGAGGGGGTACTCTTTGAGACAGCCTCCCTGTGAATCCAGGGCTGGTCTGTAACTCATGATCCTCCAGCCCAGCGAGGGGATCACAGCTGTATTGCGCCACGCCTAGATGTCTTCTTTTAAAACGCGGAGACTTAAGTACATGACTTTACCACCGACCTAAAAATACAGGAGATCACAAGAACACGCTTTAGCTGTGTTCACTGGGGCTAGCTGAGGAGGCGGTGCGGGGGAGGGGGGGCGAAAGGGGGGCGCCCACATTCCCTGGGATTTTAGGGCGGAGCCAGAAAGGGATAAGAGCCAGCCTTTACCCGATTCCCCCACCCCCACCCGCCTCGCTTGAAAGAGCAATGTGGCGTGAACTGAAGGTCCCTGCCTTGACTTCTATGGCTTTTGCTTGTCTTCACTTAGTAAACGTTCATTGGAACAGTCCTCAGGACGTCTCCTCCTCGCCTCCTGTCCACGATCACACTACAGCTTAATTTCATTTCTGTTGCTTTTTAAACATTGCCTTTGTCACTGGCACGGTTACACAGTTAACTGTTTTAGGTAACCGGGGTGTAAGGAAAAAAAAAAAAAAAAAAAGGAACACAGCTGAAACGCAGCGGGCCTCTCCTTCCAGGAGGCCCCTTTGCTGCTGTTCCTGTCTCACCCCAACAGCCAGTGGGTTTTGGTAGGTTCCTGTCCCCCCAAGGAGGTTTCTCTTGTTCCCCGGGCCTGGCCTCTGATTCCACACATTGAAACGCAAATGACAGCAGTAATTGGCTGAGAGATAAACCATGAGGAGTGAGTGAGCCGGCTGCCGGGAGTTAAGTGGCTAAGTGACAATTACTGTGCTGCAGCCTCCGGGATCAGGAGCAGCCAGGCCCGTTCGTTTCGTTTGTTCGTACAGGGTTTTAAAGGAGCAATATCACATTAATTGGAGGCGGGCTTCTGGGTTAACAGGCTTCTCAGCCTATTTGACTCTACTTTAGGGATGAGAGCCGGTGAGTGGAGAAAGACAAGTTGGCCTACCCTCTCCTTCCTGCCCCATTCTCCTCTTCCCATAGACAACTTGAGGGATTCCTGTCCTTGATTCTGGTAGACAGACAGTTGGTTTACTTTGGAGATTTTGTTTAAGTTCCTTGGCAGTGGGAGGTGATGTGGCAACTGTCAGTCACAAGGGTTTGGTGGCCGTGAAGGACCTTAGCTCAGCCAGACCTGCCATCTTTCCCACCAAGCAGGCAATTAACCCCCTGAATTTTTTCCCCTGTTAAGTTTCTATTCCTATAAACAGCAGAGGTGACACCTTCCTGCTGCCTGTAGCCCTTCAGTCTGAGTTGAAGAAATCAATAAAACTCCGGATTCCCTTCTGCCTACTCTGTACAAACCCTTACTAAAGAGAGATCTGGGATCCTGGGAGGGAAAGGAGTCCAGGCTAGTGTGAGCTGGGCTAGGCCTCCCTGCCCAGCTGACAGGCCCCTTAACCCTATTCTGGCCACAACCAAGCATGAAGATGATTCCTTTAGACTTGAGGTAAGCAGACTAAAGAAGGCAGGGAAGAGCTGGGAGCCCCTTCTCTTGGGCAGTCTCCCCTCCAGCCTACTGCACTGGAACTCAGCAGGGCTCAACACTTCACAAGTGCTGCCTGTCTGCTGCCACTGCTTCTGTTTGCACATTTCCTTCAGCCTGCCTGGTGTGCAGAGCATGTGGCCTCTTCTGCCTTTTACTAAGTATCCCCTCTGGGTTATAGGAAGGAATTGGCTTGTCTTACCTTCGGAGAGAGCCTGCCCTTTCTAGAACAGGTACTGCCCTGCTCCGGAACATACTTCTACCCAGAGGCCCAAGCCTACATGAGCCCCCTGAAAAACTGGAGGAGGGTCTGGAATCTAACTGATGGAAGTGCACATCTTCCTCTGCCTGATGTTGAAGGGTGTTTAGAAGAGTCTGTCAGCCCCCAGGCAGCCTGTTGAGGGTGAGGGGTGGGGGAGGGGGGAGGGAACGGGTGGGGAGGGTGGCCTGGTTAGGAGTTGTGTCTGGCAGGGAGAATGTTCTTAGAGCATTCCCCACTGTAGACCTCTGCAGGATGCCACCAGGTCTTTGACAGAGAAGCTGACTTGTCACTGTTAGAGAAGGAAGGCAGGATGGAAGTTCCTGGTTTATGCCATCAGTCTTCACAGACTCTCTGGGGAGATGAATAAATTATTTAAATAAAGCGTTTCAAGGAATGTGGGGATGGCCCTGTCACCTAAGTGATGAAGATGCACACCTGTAATCCCAGCACTTGGGAGGCAGAGGCAGGTGGGTCGCTGTGAGTTCGAGGCCAGCTTGGCCTACAAAGTGAGGCCAGCTTGGCCTACAAAGTGAGTCCAGCACAGCCAAGGCTACACATCAGAAGTCAGGCATAGTGGCAAGTGTTGGCAATCTCTAAGCTGGGGGAAAATCTTTACTTTGTGACTTCCAGAAAAATGAGAGACCCAGTTTTCAAAAACATGGACGGTGTTCGTGTTTGAGGAACAATGTTGGAGATTGTCCTCTGACACAGACATATACAACACACATGTATACATGCGCGCACGCACGCACGCACACACACACACACACACACACACAAAACTTTGTGGTAAAAGGCTAGGCTGTGTCGGTTTAAATGCTGACTCTGCTACTCGCTAGTCACTTGACTGTATCAACTGCCAAGTGGGATAACAGAATTTCCTGCTGGGAGTGCATCCTGAGAACCAAATAAGCTTGCTTCTCCTAGCACTTAGCAGGACTACCGAGATACCCTAAGACAAATGCAAGGAACTGGCTGAGCACTCATTAAATGTCACTTGCTGCCGATGACTTCTGTACCATTGCCGTAGGTCATGTGCGGTACCCCATCTTTTTTAGCATGAACCATGAGACTGGTCACAGCAGTCCAAGAAGCAGCTCCCACAGAAGACCAGTGTGACTCTCTTAGGGGGCACTGTAGTCATGATGAGCTTTAAAAAATTATGCAAAATTAGGGAAAAAAATAAGTATTTTATCGACTTGAGTAATTTAATTAGTAAGAAATAATGTTGCTTTTCCTTGGTGCGCTGCTCTGGGAATGCTGGCAAATGTAACCACTGTTACTACAGCAATATAGAATTACCTCATCATTTCATCCCTAAAGGACATTTTTATCTACCCCGCTGCAGACACATAGTCCCATACCTGGAATCCCTAGCAACCCCGTGACCTGCCCTCCATCCATCCCCACCGTTTGTGACTATAACCACACGCCAGTTATCTGGCTTACTCACTTAGCACAGTGCATTTGTGTTTCTTTCGGAATGCTCTGTGCGTAGGAAAAGCGCTGATCTCCCAATACTCATGAGTCAAATCCCCAGAACTGGATACAATATTTTAAAAAACAAAACAAAACAAAAAACCAGAGTCAAAGATTCTTATTACCCAGGTGAGGAAGCAGACTGCGGCTGAAGCGGAGGCGACTTGCCCAAGGTTGTGAAGCTAATTACAGAAGGAGACTGAGCCGGGAATTCCCTCTGCTATCAGCCCAGGCCACACCTGCCAGATCACATGGGGATTAAGGGCGTGTGGCTGCTTGTCACGCGGGGCGCCGCTCATTTTATAATTGTCACTAGGCAAACTGAGGCTTAACTTCTGATAGCAACTTGAGACGAGTTAGTTGCTTTTAGAAAGTGTGTGGATTAGTCTCATTGGCTGCCACGTTCCTCCTTGGAGCATGTCTTTGTCTTTGCTGGAGCTGCTCTTAGGTAGATAGCAGAGCTTAAACTGAAGGCCCAAACGTTTGCTTTGCATTCTTCATCTTATCTTCTCGGTGACTAATGGATGAGAGTGTGCGTAGCGTTGCCATCTTTCCTTGAGTTCATTCCCGCTGTTTCTAGGTGGAGTATTGAAGAAGACAAGCGAGTGGGGTTGCCTCTAGTGCGGCTGCTGGTTCCTTAGTTCCTGGATTGATGACTGGTTTCTGCAGGGTCGCCCATGAAGGAACTGAAACTCACTGCACTAGTATGTTTACGTTTACTGACTGGATGCCTTTGAAACGGACAGCTAACACCAGCTCCCAATTTAAGGCTCTTTGAAGGGTGCTTAGAGGAAAAGGGAAAATCCCCGGGCTTCCGGAGAGAAGTCCAGGAAAAGTGCTCCTGGAAATGAGCTCTGTTGGTGAGAACCAGCTGACACTCGGTTAGTAGGCTGCAGAAAGAGCTCTGGAGTTTGTACCCGGGAGGGACAAGGTCAGGCCTGTGCTCCAGGAGGCAGGTCTAGTAGCGTTCTACAAGGGATGCGGAGGGAAACCGGAAGCTGGGAAACACATTAGTCTAGGCAGAAGGGAGGCAGGCCCGTGGGCAACAGTAATGGAAAAGAAGAGATATTTTGGTCACTAGATACGAGAAAATGGTTCAAAGAAGACTAGGGGAGTACACCTAGGATGCCTGGGTAGCTGCACCATGCTGAAGAAGGTGGGTTTTCTTCTGGAGAAAGAATGTGGGAGGTAGGCAGGTCTAAGGCCAAGGAAGAAGAGAAAGATGCTCTCTCTTTAGAAGAAGAGAAAGGTGCTCTTTCTTTGACCGGGTCAATTTTGTTTTCATGTGCTTATGTGTGAGCCTATTAACAAGTATTTATGCTTGATTGTTACTCATTTCCAGAAGGCTAATTATAATTGCATTTTCCTTCAGTAGGGAATTCTGGTTTTTCCCCCCCTGATTACATTGTTAGTTATGATTAAACAAATATTTTTGGGCCCCTTTTCCTCAAATGACATGCTTCTATGCTTTAGAAAGAATAAACTGAGTAGTGAAGGAAACAGTTGACATAGGATGACATGGCAACTATTTAAAATTTAAATGTATATAATATATGATATATACTGTATATAAAAATAAATAAAATGTAGTTGCTGCCTAAATGATTAGGAAAAAAAGAGAGAGAAAGTGTAAACCTAGCTAGCATGGATCAAGACACGGGCAAACACCTTCACATACATTGTGCTGATGTTTCTACAAGTCTGGCACAACATAGTCAGAGAAGAATCTGGTAATAACATTTTTTTTCCTGAGATAGGGTTTCTCTGTGTAGCCCTGGCTGTCCTGGACTTGCTTTGTAGACCAGGGTGGCCTTGAACTCACAAAGATCCACCTGCCTCTGCCTCCCCAGTTCTAGGACTACAGGCATGTGCCACCACACCCAGCTGAATCTGGTAATAATGTAAAGAAAACTAAAGCTTTGCATAACCTATGTGCCATAGGAAACTACAAATGTTTGTTTGTTTTGTTTTTGAGACAGGGTCTCTCTGTGTAGCTCTGGCTGTCCTGGAACCTGCTCTGTAAACCATGCTGGCCTCAAACTCAGCTATCCACCTGCCTCTGCCTCCCCAGTGCTGGAATTAAAGGTGTGTGTCCCCACTGCCTGAAACTCCAAATGATTGTAAGGGATAAAGTATCTTGTGGCAGGATGAGAATATTTGTTAGAAATATACCCCAGGCAGCCTGCTGCTTGATAAGGTATTTCACGGGCTACCTTGGCTGGGGTGAGTACGTACGGTGATATGGAACCAGAGCATGCTACAGAGGAGCGTGGAGCCCTGAATACAGAACAGGAGCCGTGGACTTTCACTGGCTTGGATCTCACCTGGCAGTTTAAGTTGGCTCACTAGCAAGGGCTGGGGACCCACCTGTCTCTCACTCATCAACACGGGGGGGTGAGGTGGGGGGGGTGAGGGGGGAGGGCATTGCCAGGACAGACTTTTAAAATGCAGGTTCTGTAGTTCAAATTCAGGTTCCTCTGCTTGTCCGGCAAGGCAAGCCTTTAGCTGACTGAGCTAAGTCACCTCTTGACCCACTTGGTTTTTTTTTGTTTTTTGTTTTTGTCTGCAACCTAACTTTGTGACTTGCTGTGGATTTTCGCATTCCGTTTCCATGTTGGATTCAAGCCCGCGCGTTCTGAGAGGATTTCAGCTTCATTGTGAACTAGGCAGCTCTCCTTACTACCCACGTTCTACCTCAGTTCTTAGGGTTAAGTTAGCTCTGTTGGCCAGCTGATCATACAAAAGAAAGACAGCTACGACAGTTCGAAGGGATAGGTGCTGTGCCTTACGGAACAGCTCTTAAAACACTGGTGCCTAAGACATCACACTACCAGCTGTGAACACACACGCGCCACACTTTATGAGAGAAATGTTTTTACACACTAGTCGTTTACGCAGTGCACTTTGAGAGGTTTGATGATCCTCTTCTGTCACTTTGGGGAACGTCAGGATCTTTTCTATGAGATAAATGCATGCTTTTGTTGTGGTAACAAAGCATTTCAGTCAAAATGCTTTTGTTGCTCAGTCTGTTGCAGCAACATGCGGGGGGTGGTGGAGGGGATTTTTTACTGGTGGATTAGAATATTCTTGAGTTTTCTGTGTGTGGCTGCATTCACCTTCATTTTACTGTTGAAACTTTGCTTCACTTCAAGGGCATTAAGAAGAAAGAAAGCAGCTATCACTTCTGGCTTGGAATAACTTTAAGCCTTCATTTGTAGTCACCCTATTGTATAACAGACTAGTCCTCATGTTTAACCATGACTTCCTGTAAACATGGAACTTTCTTTTCAGTTTGTGTGTCCATCTGTGTGTGTGTGTGTGTGTGTGTGTGTGTGCCTGTCTGTGTGTGTCTGTCTGTGTGTGTGTCTGTGTGTCTGTGTCTGTCTCTGTGTGTGTGCGTGTGTCTGTCTGTGTGTTTTTGTCTGTGTGTGTGTGTGTGTGTGTGTGTTTGTCTGTGTGTCTGTGTGTGTGTGTCCCATGCATGCACACCAAGAGCAGATATTAGATCCCCTAGAGATGACATTACAGATGGTAGTGAGCTGCACAGCATGGGTGTTGGAACGTAACTGGGATCCTCTAGGACCCCCTGGAAGAACAGCAAAGGCTCTTATCCCCTGAGCCATCTCACAACCCTGACAAGGACGTTTTCAATACAGAGCAGAGGAGAGATGCTCTGCCCTGTGTTTGGGGCAGAAGTGGTCTGCCGTGTGTTCGCACTTCTTTACCTGAGTCAGTGGAAACAAGAGTGAAAATGAAGAGAATCTCCGTTCCCACGTTAGTCCCCTCTCCTCTTGAAGTAGTTCTGTCTCTTGTTGACAGAATTGTCTCTACACTAGAGAGAGGAGCGGAGAGCCTGAAAACTCTGAAGATTCAGGCCTCATTCACCCACACACCTTGTGTTTGCCACAAAGTAGTTGCTTTCTGCCTCCCCCCATAAAGAGAGGCTGCAATTGCCTGGTCCTCTGTTCTCAGTAGAGGGTAACATCAGTGTCCTGGAGCATGTAAAAGCACAGAAGGATTTTTGACCCTTAGACCAGTCCATTCTTTAACTCTGCTCTGAGACAAAAGAAGATGAAGGGAACAGGTACCAGAGATGAGCTGCTGGGAGTTGAGAGTCCGAGCTTGCGAGCTATCAAAGCCGAGTTCAGGGAGGCTCAGACTGCCGAGGGAGTTCAGCTGCCCCCAGCCTGGAGTAGCACCACATGTGTTGCCGGAGCTCCCTGATGCTTGTGGATGTGCAGAGAGGTGCAGTGGAAAGCAGACATTCCTGGAGGACCTTCAAGAGAAGAGTCACAGATGAGAGAAGCCTTGTGCTGAATCCAACACAACAAAGTGCCCCAGGGGGATGGGAAGTTGACAGGCGCCACGGGCCTGTAAAGTCAATGTAGCTCAGTAGCTAAGTGGAGTTTTTGCTCCAAGAGGCAACCTAATCCATAGCATGCATAGCCATAGATTCAGATCAGTTGGGTTTATTTTATTTTATTTTTTTAATGTCACTTTTCAATTCAGCTGGAATTTTAGTTGTTACTGTTGCCACCCCCCTTTGCACATTTCTAGGTAGTGTGGATGCCATTTTGTTTATTGCATAACTGTGTTGTAAATTAAAACAGAGAGGTACTTTGCACGTGCTTTCCTGGTAGAGACAAGGGAAGAAATGAGCAGGATGTTCAGGATTCTTGGTCCTTAGTTTTGTGTCTGCCTGCTTTGGCAGAGGAGCCTGAGGACCAGGACTTTTCTCAGAAGCGTGTAGAAGGAACCGGTGGAGAGGTAATCAGAAATGCGAGGGGTCAGGCAGGGTCCTGACTCCCGGCTCCTAAGTCTGGTGAGCCAAAGAAGACAGTTCTTTTGGCTTATGTACGTGTGTGTATGGTGTGTCTCAAAGTGACCAGGGCCAGTGAATGAGGTCACTCACTGCCTCCTCCTGTTTTATAATGTGCCCTGGAGCCTGGGCTCTGTCCCCTGTGAAAGACATCCAAGCCATTTTGTCCTTTGAAGTTCCTGGCTTGCTGCACTTGGGCCAGCCCAGTGACTGCGCAGCAAGTATTTAACTCCCCATTACCTGTTTGTTAAGAGCTTGGGAAGAAATAAGAAAAGACAACACCAAACAGGTTAGACAACAGCCACTTAGGCCTTCCTGTTTGCCCCGTGCCCTGCTGGCTGGCTGGCATGCATGTGAGCAATTCCTAAATCCTGTTCCCAGCCACCTAAGAGCTTCACTGGGGTCCTGGGGCAGACACACAGCAAAACAGCACAGCGCAACCCAACTCAAAACATTTCAGAGGGACTTTAGAGGAAACGTTTCCCACCTATCTCCAGGCAGCAATGGCAGAGGGAGCGGAAACCCTGTGCTAAACTGCATAGCTGTCCTTGTCTGCGTTTCTTTAAGGTTACTAACTGTTCGTCTAACTGCGGGGAGAAAAAGGGATCACATTTTTAAAAAGGGAACTAGGCATCTTTCCCATTTTTTTTTTCTGCTGCAGAATAAACAAAACCTTGAACATAATGCATCCAAGTTTGTTTGTTTGGTTGGTTTTTTTCATCTTAAAACTGGGTTAAAGGATTCTCTTTCCCTGAAAGAATAAGTTTTGCTTATGTGATCCAAAAATAGTCTCTACCATGTCTTCCGCTGCCTTCTTTTTGTGAGTCCTTCGCGTTTGGGAGGTCCGGAAGTAGACGGGCTCTGTAGAAATCTTGAAGTGAAAAGTGGAACAATACAAATGAAGCAGAAAGGAAGCAGGATCTGGGGGCAATTTGAGACCAAAACTCAGATATGGAAAGTTGAGTATTCTGAGGGAGAAATAAGCTAGAAAATGGCCAGTGTTGTGTAGGGCACATGTATAGTGAAATAAACAACATCGTAATCGCCACTGGGGAGTCTGATCTTCAGAGTGATGAAAGCCCAGGGTTCCACGCGCTCACGGCTTGTGTCTGCACGCTTAGCGTGCTTGCTCACAGGGCAATAAATTATGGAAAGCAGATGAGCGTTTAGCAAACAAAAACAGCCAAAGGACTATCACGTGACTGCGTCTCACCGGCTTCAAAAGAGTCGTGTATCACTAAGGAGTAAATAGCTGAGGGGTCTTTGGCCTTTTGCTTGCTCTGCTGGATTTGATAAAGTTTCCTCAAGTTGAATGTTGTAGGATCTTGTCATCATGTATCTGGTACATTGGGACACATTATAAATGTCCAGATGGGTAGAAATAAGCTGGTCCGGGCAGAGCAAGCCTGACATAACTGATGTTCAGAAGGCTGAGGTGGAAAGGTAGCCAAGTCCAAGGCCAGCCTAAGCTGCAGACTGAGTCCAAGGCCAGCCTCAGCTGCAGACCGAGTCCAAGGGCAGCCTATGCAAATTGATGAGACCCTGACTAAAAAAAAAAAAAAAAAAAAAAAAGTAAAAAGAAGGCCAGGCATTTCATTTCAGCACCCAGGAGGCAGAGGCAGGTGGATCTCTGTGACTTTGAGGCCAGCCTGATCTACAGAGCGAGTTTCAGGACAACCAGGACTATATATAGAGAGAGATCCTGTCTTCAACAAAACAAAGCAAAAAAGCAAAAAGGAGACATAGGGCTATAGTTCAGTGGTAAAGCCCGTCATTTGTGAGGCTCTGTGTTCCCATTTCCAGACCATAAAACTGGACAAGAACAACAGTAGACAACTCACCCAAACCAGTGTAACACGAAATCTCCCAGAAAGGACCAGACCTGGGAAGTTTGGCTCTTCCTCAGGGGAGGGGGTTAGCAATGGCTTACTCCTGGTTCCCAGCAAGAGGGAGTTCCACTTGAGCAGGTTTCTTCTCTCTTTAATCTGGGTGTTTCTTTTGCCACTGCTCTTCTTTGAAGCCAGCAGGAGTTGGTGTGCGGGAGAGAGCCTAGGCCTGAAGGAGGAGTAGCTTGGGCCAAATGCCTGTTAACAGCCTGGGAGAAGCCGAGAACAAGTTGATTCTAAACCAACAAAATCCCCAGACCCAGTCATTGGCAAAACATCATTTGGCCTAGTTAAAAGCAGGGGAGACAAGATAGAATCTTCTGGTAAAACCGAGAGAAATAAAGAGCAAGAGGAGTCAGTCGCCTGTGCAGCAGGGTGGTTTGTGTGTTCTGACTGGCCCTAGTGTTAGCCACAGCCCAAATTCGGGAGCTGTGTGGGACAACCGCACGGCATTGATGTACTCTCTGGGAGCTAGCCATCCACACACCGACCTGTTTTTCTGACTTCTCAAGATTCCACACAAGAGTCTCTCAGGCCGTCCTAGCTGGAGCCCAGGACACTAAAGTAAAGGTCTGTTGGAGACTGTCTGGGAGTGCTTACTCATTTATCCAGAAGCCATTTGCTGGACATCAGCTATGCCTTAGTTACAGGCACAGGATGGGAGTGAATTTTCTTTTCCCCACATCTAAGAAGAATTGTAGGTGAGCTGAGATGTGAGGGGAGAGACACGACTTTTATTTTCAGTTCCCTGCTTGTTTCTGCAGATCACCCAGCAAGTCTGAGCCACAGCTTTTTAAAAGAAAAAAAAAAAAAAGGAAGTCATTTTCCCTCCCTCCCTCCCTCCCTCCCTTCCTCCCTCCCTCCTTCCCTTATTTCAGGGTCTTATGTATCCCAGGTTGGCCTCAAACTCACTGTATAGTCAGAGTTGACTTTGAAGTTCTGGTATTTCTACCTCTACCTCCTGAGGGCTGAGATTATGGGCGTGGTCACCCTACCCTGTCGGTGTTGGGGGATCGAACCCAGGCATGCTAGGAAAGCACACTAGCGGTCAGACTATATCCTCAGCCCAGGAGGGGTCCAGTCCACACCTTTTACTCTCGGATTGGTTGTGGTTATGAAATAAAATTGACCAGAGGGAGAAGATGCAGAACAACCTGTTGAATAGTAGTACATCAACAGGTAAAAGGATTCTTAAGACTAATAATGAATATATTTACCTATCTAATATATATTATATATTATATATATATATATATATATATATATATATATATATATATATATATATATATATATATCTCCAGAGCAAGGTGGCCTCAGTCTTTTCAGCTACTTCCTGTTAGATGGGGGTCATTCTAATCTACAACTTTAGGGTATAATTGTAGCAGATACGACAAGTTCAAATCCAGTTTCTTTTCTCTTGCATGTCTCCTTCGCTTAAATCTTTGAATTGTTTCACTCTGCTGTAGAGAGCATCCATGGAGCGCTTTGGTGGCTTTGTGGGTAAATGGGACTTTGTGCCTGCTTCACTTCAACCTTCCTGAGGTCCAGGCCCTTGAGGTGAGGGCCTGGAAAATTTTATACTGTGTAGGCATGTCACCATGGTCATCCTCCCTCAGGTAGACCCCACAGTAGGCCCAGGAAGCTACCTGGTAAGGAGGAAGGTGCGCTAACGCCTGGTCTCTATAGTTTGATTTAAAGTAAGACCGAGTCTGGACTGTGGAAGGTTGCGTTTTACTTTGTAAACTTGAAGATGGTCAAACTCATCCCTCGCGAGGGGGGGCCAGGCAGGCGGACTGAACTGGCCGCCCAGCATAGGAGCAATAAAGTATTCTTCCCATGAGCCCTTTGACTGGGACAGAGGCGCCGGAGAGAGGTCGCAGCGGGACTTCTTTCAGCTGCTCCGTCCTGGATTGCCTCCTTTCCCGCCACTGATCTCACAGGGGCTGCTACTGTGTGTGAGAGCTGGTGACAGAGCGCGGGGTTTACGGGGATGACTGATTAGCTTTGGAGCTGCTTTTGTTGTCATCGGTGGTGCTATGGATACTATTTCATGTTTACTGCCCCTTGACATTTCTTAAGAGGGGTCTTCAAAGCGAGGGTCCTTTTCTAAGATGAGTTTCTGAACAGTAAACTTGACGGAGTTTAACATGGGGAAAATAAACCTAACGCAAAAGAAAGCAGCACTAAAAACCCTCAGTGCCGTCCATCCGCTAGCGCCTTTGATGGCAAAGGCCTTGCCTATGAGGACCTAGGTCGGCGGAGACTCAGTGTGTCCCCTATGGTGGTGGAGCGCGGGCCTGCACTTGCCTCTCTTTTTATGTGACCTCAGCAACTGTAGCAGCAGCTAACTATTAGAGCCTTTGGACACAACTATGCCAAGACTCTCAAATTACTGGGACTCTCAAATCCAGTCCCCACGGACCTGTCTTTTCTCCTGCAGCCTGCCTGGTGCAGGGACCCGTCCTTCTTCGGAGCATCACTGCAGGCGCATCTAGGGGAGTTTACACATACCACGTGAACTTGAAATCAACTTGCAAAGGAATAGTTTAAAAGCTTTATCTCAGTAAACATGTAGTATTGGCAAATAAGGAGTCTGTTGTCTGAGGATGTTTGGGTCGTGTGTGTGTGTGTGTGTGTGTGTGTGTGTGTGTGATATGCACATGTGTGCTAACTTTTGAAGGTGTGTGTGGAAGCCAGATAGATAGTATCAGAAAGTCTTCCTACATCATTCCCCCCTTTACCCACTTCTTTTTTTTTTTTTTTTTCCCCCTGGCAGGATCTCCCACTGAACCTGCAGCTCACTGTTTCAGTTAGCCGTTGCACTTTAGGCTTCTGCCTGTGTCATGTGGATTTGAACTTGGGTCCTCACACTTGCAAAGCAAGAACATTACCCTGATAACCATTTTTCCAGTCCTCATAGTTTTCTATTTAATGTAAGTTGATTGATGGTATTGAAGAGTGGGTCATGGACATATGTGGTCAAATCCCTGTGTATGTATATGTATGTGTGTGTATATATAAAGTTTTGGGTTTTTAAAAATGTGTTTAATCTCATGAGAAAGACATTTTTTTTTCTTCTGTTTTATACCTAGGCTCCTGCAGAAACATTCTCTCACTGTGTGGAAGTGGGGGAGGATCTAGGCAAATGAAGTCTAAAATATGTTTAGGTGATACAAAGTGGCATTGATATAGTCGCAGATGTCCAAATAAAACTGTTGCAGTATATTACTATAAAAGATGATGTTGTGATATATGATTGAAAGGAATATATTATATAATCATATTGTATCCAAGTATATATCCCTTTACAGTAAAGCACAAGGGAAACAATATTCACTCAACTGCTCATATATTTGAGGTTTAAGGTTGTATAAATATTTGGTTATGCTTAATAATTAAAATGATCAATTCTCCTTTCCTTATAGAAGACTGCTCGATGCAGAATTTCCTTTTATAAACAAACAAATAAAGAGATCACATGGGGTTTGCCTTATATGAGAAGAGTTAAAAAACATAAAGATATGTATTGGTTTTAGCAAAATCGTTTTGTGCTAAAATAGCCCTCACTCGTAACCTCTGTTCACCAAATAGATCTCTGAGTAAGGAGAACACAAGCCAAAAATGTTTTTTTTTTCCTTAAAGCAAAAGCTGGAGATTTTTTTTCTTGTGTAACCCCATGGTGGGTGTTCAGAACCAAATGGCAATAGATAGTGATATAGATATAAAGAATAAATACAGATAATGTCTCATTTTGTAATGCATGTTGGGTCCTGAAGCCCCTATGAAGCACATTCAGTGTTTGAGGGACCCTCATCCAGTGACCATAGTTTGAGTAGCATTCTGTGGGCGAGCATCCTAATCACGACAGGCCCATCTGTCCACCATGGCTGAACGGAGGAAAAAAACCTAAGTGAGACACGTCAGCTTCTCCTGTCATGCCTCTGCCTCCTGTTCTAATTCCTCAAGTAGTCTGCCTCCCTTCTTTATACTGTGTACCGCTGGGTTCATTACACACGTCTTAACTTCTCATTTTCCACAAATTAACCTTTACTTCAAGAAATGTAAGTGATTAAACACCCCCCCAACACACAATTAGCTACTACTTACACTGTGGTATTCTTTGTTCAAGGGAATATTGTGTCTTTATTTTCTTTAATGTATTGAAAGCAAATCCAAACATCTCTCACATTTTATTTAAAAAAAAAAAAAAACCAAAAAGAACGACAACAAAAAAAGCACCTCATTTTAGAGTGATTTATACATTCACAATTTCTCATGGTTTCCAGGTTAGCCTGAGATATTTTCATAACAATTAAGAAAGTTGATGTATTGCTGTTCCAGCCTGTGGCCTTGAGTGACAGGATGCAGACTCTAGTGACTAAATACAGAATTCACTCTGGTATGGAGTCTTTGCTGGAGTCACACTGCTTCCCTACTTACGGCTCAAACTTGACTCTTTTTCAGGGGTCAGAGGAAACTTTGTTAAGGAGGAGGAAATTCTGTTTTGGGTTTTTGTTTGTTTGTTTGTTTTTGTTTGTTTGTTTTTTTTTTGGACAGGGCTTCTCTGTGTAACCTTGGTTGTCCTGGAAGTCACTTTGTACACCAGGCTGGCTTCAAACTCACAGAGCTCCACCTGCCTCTGCCTCCCTGAGTGCTGGGATTATAGGTGTGCCCCACGCCTGGCTCAAGGAGGAAGACGGTTAACTATCCACTTTCCCAAGGAAAGGTGACAAAGGTTTGCTTCTTAGATGCTCTCCTTCCAGAAGCCATTTGTTCATCAAGTCTTTGAAAACACCATTGTAAGTTGAGGTTGCCTTCCATACTGGAGAGTGAGGTAGGGCTGTCTTCACTAGGAGCCGTGAGAGTGCTGGACTCTCCGGTCCTGGTCTGTCCACCTTCCCAGTGACCCTGGCAGGACCTCAGAATTGGTTCGCAGTTTCTGACAACTGGGACCCTCAGTTGCTCAGATGCTCCCGTGGACTCGTTCACAGCTTAGCAGCCACCCAGACCTTTCCCTCCTGCCTGCCTGTCCTCTTTTGGCAGGGGTCTCTAGGCCACGCATTAATCTCCTCTCTAGTCCTCAGGATGGGCCTTGGTGTGTCTGCCACCCTGGGGGAAGTCCCTTCCCTTTAGCCAAGCACAAAGGAAGCCCTTTCATCTTGGTGGCAGGAGCCAGAGACAAGGCACAATTAATCCGAGTCTGTGGTTTGTGTTTTTTTATGCCTTCCCTATCCACTCTTGCCTGACTCTCTTTTCGTCATCATTCCAACATGTAAATATTCTTCAAAAGGCACAGACTGACTTTTGGGTAGAGGCAGGCTGGGCGGTGGGCTGTGGACGGTGGGCTGAAGACGGTGGTCCTCCAGGAAATGGGGCTGGTGCCACATTAACCCTGAACTCCGTCACTTTCCCTGCAGGACTGTGGAAGGGCCATAAAAGTGTAGTAAAAAAAAAATTTGATGATGATTGAAAGAATCCTGCTTCTCTTCATGCCCAAACTAATGTAGGGGTCAGAAGGCTTGTACTTGGTAGTTTGGTAAAGTTCGGAAAGATGGTTTCCCCCAGCTCTTGGTCCCGGGAATTCCTGTATTGGTGCATTCTTGTCTTCGGCATTCCTGGTGTTTTCAGTCCCTTGGGAGGTGCAGAAAAGAGGACGAAGGGAGAGATCCGACTTATAAGAAAGGCTGCCTCGACCTCCTCACTTTCAGAAGCTCTGGCCTCGCTTTCAATGCCGCTTTGTTCAGAAGGATTGTGGGTGCTTTGATGAAGGATGTCGTTGGCTTGCTTCTGTGTCCCTCAGAAAGTTTTTTCTCTCATCATTTAACCCTGCGTTCAATCCTGTGGCAGCTGTAAGAGAGTCACATCAACACCACTTGAGAATAGGCCAATGGAAGCCTGCTTCCAGGGTCACTGGGCTGTATGAGTAGTGGAATCTGAACTTGGTTTTGATGGATTCAAGAACTCAGTAGTATCTTCAGATTGGAAAAAGTTAATAATAATAATAATAATAATAATAATAACTTTATTATTATTATTATTATTATTATTATTGTCATTATCATTGTTATGACAACTATCACTGCTGCTGCTGCTGCTGCTGCTGCTACTACTACTTTGTTTAGCTCAGACTGGGACTCACTATAGACCAGGGTGGTCCAGAGATCTGCCCACCTCTGTCTCCTGAGTGCTGGGATCAAAAGCATATGCCACCACACCCAGCAAGGCGAGACAATGACAGTTTTGGTCTCACCTTAAGAGTGACACTTCAGATCTATATTTTAAGTAGGGCTGAAGATTTTGGTGCTGTAGAGAAAGCCTTTGTAAGGTGGAGTTTTGTACAGATTAAGAATGTGAACATTGTACATCACCTCGGTGTAGAGATGGGGAGATGGTTCCTCCGAAGTTTTCAAAGGTAAAAATTTCACAGTTCCTGGCACAAAGGAACTTCTTTTCCTGTGTGTCAACATGGCTAGCACCATGAGCATCAGAAACCTGCCATGTAGGGGAGCTCATTTTCAGGAGCCCCAGAAGCCTGCCATGTAGGGGAACCCATTTTCAGGAGCACCAGAAACTTGCCATGGAGGGGAGCCCCATTTCATGAGCACCAGAAGCCTGCCATGGAGAGGAGCCCATTTCCAAAATGGCAGACATGCAAGGGAAAATGGTTAGGGGGTGGAGCTTCAGGGAAAGATGGCTACTGCGCAGAAGTCACGGGTGAAACAGGCCAAATGCCAGCCCAGAATAAGTGACGAAACAGACTTTCAGGAAGAGTAGAAACAGGTCCAACCAAGTCAGGTGGACCCAATGGTATCTGATGAAGCATGATGTAGTGAAGTCAGGACTTCTGGGGCCAGAACCAGAGACTGTGCAAGGACAGCGACAGATGATTGGGAAGCATTCCTACACCCCCACAGGATCCCACCCGCCTCATTTTTGTATGTGGGTCTCATCCTGTGACCGCAACCAGATGAGCTTGGTTTCCACTGTGAATTTATAGTAGCAATATCTTAACATTTTGAAAACATGCAATGTCAAGTAGGTTATTATTATTTTCATGTTACAGAAAAGATCGAAGGCAGAGCGCTGAGCCACCATAATGTCCTATTTGACTTCTACAACCTTAGGTTGGGAGAAAAAAAAAAGGGAGGAGTACTTCTAGAATGAATAAATAATAGGTCACCCTTAACAGCGTGATTATTTTAAACATATGAAATGTTCATCACAACACTTGGTGAGGTTAACTGATCAATCATTTGCTAAAATCTAGATTTGATATTAAGAACATGGGCCGACATTTTGTTAACTCACTCTGTGTACTTCTTCTAAATGATGTAATAGGGTTAATGGGTTAGGGACATTTATCATCTCCATGACCAACACTTGAGGGAAGCTACATAGAGAGAAAGTGACTTATTTCGGCTCAGGGTTTCTGGAGGCTCAGCACGTGGGCATTCAACCGCATGTACACGAGCAGAGCATTATAACAGAAGGGATGGGTGGCAGAAAAAAGATGTAGGAAGCAAGGAACGAAGGGAGGTGTGCAGGAGCAAAATACCCCCCAGAGGTGTATTATAGGCCTAGTGATAAACTTCCTCCAGGTAAGCCCCATCTCCTAACGTTTCTAAAACCTGTTTACATAGTGCTACCAGCTGAGCCCAGCACAGGCAGCTTGAACCCAATGGGCGCTGTTTCCTCCTTAACCCAGCACGGTTGTTTCTGACAGTCTCAGTGGTGGCTTGGCCAGGGTATAGAAAGGAACTCTTACAGTAAAATACTTAAGAGCCCGATACCGAAAGAGACATGGTCTAGATCGTGTTCCTATCCTGTCACTTGTCAGTAATGTGACCTTGGACCAGTGGCCTCACCTTGCCAACCTGCCTTGGGAAGGTGTATATGCCTAGGTAAGAGGTCCAGTGCAGGTAACCCGGCGCCCAGCCTACTCTAAGTTCTCAGGAAGCCTAATTATTCTGTTGTTGGCACATCTTTGGGATGTGTTGCAGCAGCAGCTCGGGACCCTGCCTTTGATTTCTTCGGAGGCCCAGCAGCTGTTGCGTGAGAGAAGGAAGGCGGCAGTGGGGACCAGAAGGGGCCTTCACAGTCCGTGTTTCTCCTTTCTCTGATTTGCTGTTCCATGCCTCTATCTGCCTCCTGGTTGATCGTACCTTCTCGTTCATCCTTGAGGCATCTCTGGTTTCCTCCACAGAACTCTCCAGTGCCGAGTGCTGACAGTGAAGTCGATGCATGGGTCACTGTGAAGACTGGTTGATGTAGAAGCCGTTAATGTGGATTGATGGTCTCTCACCAATCCTCTCTAAAATCACGAGCCGAGCGTCTCCACTTCCTCACTTCCCCTGTAACCCTGTGGGTGTTTGACATAACATCTCATCCCTAGTAGGTGCTCATTGCCGGGTGTGGGGAGGTGAGGCAGAGGAAGGATGGCTAAAGCCCGGAAACTCATCCATCCCTCAGAGTCCCCCTCGTGGGTATGAGTGGGGAGTTGAGATGCAAAGGTGGGTATGGGTATGCTCTGGTGCAGAAAGAGGACGTTTGGACAGCCTTGAGTCCTCACGGACTTACTTAATACAGGCCACCTCTTCATCCGCTGTCCGTTGGTCAGATGCAGTGGTGAGTTATATTTGCAGAAAACTCCACCCTGGAATCCTGGTTACTGGGACAACTATGGCAGACCCCCCCTCCCCCCGCCACCCCGCCGCTGCCGCCACACACCCTCCCCCACGTTTCTTTTATCATATTCTGTATGAGCTAAGATGAGAAGCCAAAAAGATGCTTGCAGTTTCGCCTCAATCTCCTCTCCTGGCCTGGGTTCCTGTTTGGGAGGATCGTGTCTAGAGTGCAGGGATCATGACAGCTGCTGGGCCCTCCCCCTGGTTCTCTTCCTCCCCGTTAGTACTGTGGGTAGAACGGGAGCCGGAAGTGTCTGGTGGACGTGCCAGTGTTGAGGAACTCGTGGCTGCTGTTTGATCACAACAGGCTGTCTGTTCTTACTCCCCCACATCCACCGCATGGACTCATGTCTTAGACACGAACACATTCTTCAAATAACACATCCTGGGACATTCTTGCACCCCACCCCTGCCTGCCCAAGGACTCGCTGGCGATGAATGGGAGCTTTCTTAAGTAATGATATTCTTGACCAGCTGGTCACTGAGAGGCGAAGGCAGATGCACGCACGATGCTTTTTCCTCTTGGTCCCATAAGATTATAAATGTAAAGATTATCTCTTTACTGAATCTGGAAAGAAAAAGTCTCTCGATACATATCGTGATAGATTTAGATTAGGTTGCTATTGTTTGTTAGAAGTATGAGTCCTACGAGGTTTTGGTTCCAAAAATTGAAGGGGTCTGTTTGTTTGATTTATCCCAGTCTACTGTGTATGTTTCTGTTTATTCACATATGTCATTTTGGATCTCTTAACGTTAAAAATTAGTAGATGGATTGGCCCTCTGCTTTTTTTTTTTAAACTAATTGAAAATAAATATTTTTTTCATAATAATGTATTCTGTTTACCATTTCCCTTTCCACATCTTCTTCTGGGTTCTCCCTACCTCCCCAGCCTTCCAGCCCACTCCTTCCGTCTCTCTCTTTAGAAAACAAACGGGCAAAAATTTTAAAAATTCAACAAAACAAAGAAACAGCATAAGAAATGCATTCTCTCTCTCTCTCTCTCTCTCTCTCTCTCTCTCTCTCTCTCTCTCTCTCACACACACACACACACACACACAAACACAAAATTAGAAACAATAATACATGAGCAAAAAACCAACAACAACAAAATTGACCAAAAACAGTAAGGTAAAAAAAATGCCCAAACAAAGCAATATGAGACCAAAAAAAAAAAAAAAAAAAAAATCAGAATATCATTGAGTTCCTTTTGTGTTGGCATCTACTGCTGGACCCGGGACCTCCCTTAAGTGTGCTTTGTGTGCCCAGTGAGAGCCCATTTGAGAAAACTAGTGTTCCCTTTGAACGCGGTCCTCTGTTGAACACAGTGCCTCGGTTAGGGATGGGAGCTCATGTCTGCATCTACCTCCTAACACTGGAACCCCTCTGATTGGGCCTCCTCTTCCTCATAGATTCCTGAGCCCTGTCGACCCTCTGCTTTTATCCCGTGAATTTACACGAGCAACTGGATGTATAGGATACAAAGTCCCAGCTCAAGGTCAAGTGAAAATAGGAAGCTGGAGAAGTGCAGAACTGTCTCCAGGAAGAGGCCAAAAGAGTCAACCGGAATGGAACAGGTTCAGGCAGCGGCAGGGTGAGAATAAGGAGGAAGGAGGGAGGAGCCTGAGCACATGTGACCCCCTACTCACTGGCCTCTTCAGGACAGCTGATTGAGGAACCACCAGTTTGGTTTGGTTTTGCTTTTTCCTCCTGACAATGACAAGGACCAGTATGCATCTAACAGACCAAGATGGCTCCAGTAGAGCGGACTTGGGCTAGTGGTCTGCAAAGCTGGTGTTCAGCTGAAGGCCACAGCCCCCGTTCTTGAGTGGCATGTGCTTGTCTGAAGTGGAAAGCACGTAGTGGTTGTAGTAAGTACCCAAGACTGGGTTGAAACAGCGCCAGCAGCTAGACCGGATGCACCGGGTGGCTATGAGCAGGGAGGAGGTCCGCGCACTTCTCTGCTGGTGAATCGTGTGAGTGCAAGCAAGTCTGAGTCTATATTCTAAGGCAAGGCATAAAGAAGTCACCCCTGGCAGGTGTCTACCCCCATTCCCCTTGGTGGCTCATCTGAAGGCCTTTGCTCTGGTCCTAATCTTTCCGATAGAGGAGGTGCTATTGTAAAGGCTTTGTTGTATGTGTGGTTCTAAGTCAGGCGTTATGAGTAAACTGAGTAAAGGCCAGTTTCAATTACATTGTGAGTGTCAGTTGCAAGGAGACCATAGGAGTTTATTATTTATTTATTTTTCACTTTGTGTGTATGTACATTGCATGGGTGTGCAAGCCAGAGGACACATTGGGTGCTGTTTGTTAAATACTGGTTTTTTGTTTGTTTGTTTGTTTGTTTTTGAGATGAGGTCTTTAACTGCCCTAGAACAACTGTCTCTATTTCCCTAGTTCTGGCCGTAAGGACCAAACTCAGGTCGTTTTAGTGGCTGCTCCTGTCTCCTCGCCCCATTGTTCTTGTGGGTCCTGCCTTCATTTCTAAAGCCCATCCTTGCCCACTTCTTCCCCCTCCTCAGCCTGCTTTTCTGCTTCATTCTGATTATCTTCATCAGTGGACTGAAAAAGTAAGCTCACTTTCAAAAGGGGGGGGGGCACATTTTCGTAATGGAAAAACAAGATTATTATAGATTAAAATACGATTATCTCCAGCTTCAACGTTGAAGTACTTACTTAGGCTAAAACATTGAGAGGGATTCTTCCCCAGCCATTGATTTCATGTGAGTGTAGGCAACTCATTCAACAAATTATCCTCAAGTGCTCACCGAGAGCTGAGTGCTGAAGCCACAATCAGAAATGTTGGTGAGCAAGGCACATCCCTGCCCTCACAGACAGGAGTGATGGTCTGGCTCAGGGTCCGCTTAGAGGGTTTTTCCCTCTTTCTTCCTCCCTTCCTTCCTTTCTTTCTTTCTTTCTTTCTTTCTTTCTTTCTTTCTTTCTTTCTTTCTTTCTTTCTTTCTTCAAGCAAAACCAACACCCCAAAACAAAACAAGCAAACAAACAAACAACAAAAAAAAAACCAGCAACAAACAATTGCAGTGTGGTCTTTCTCCGAAATATGATTTTATACTACATATATTCTCTCTCTGGTGTGTGTGTGTGTGTGCGTGTGCGTGTGCGTGTGCGTGTGTGTGTGTGTGTGTGTGTGTATTTGTGTATATATATATGTACACAGTCATATACCCATGTACCCATAGGTATTCACACATCTGTATACTGATTGGTTTTTTTTTTTACTTGTTCATACATTTTATTTGTCATGTGGGAGTGAATGTGTGTGCCTGGTTGCACATATGTAGTCAGAGGAAGCTTTCAGGAGTCAGTTGGCTCTAGCTCGGTGGTGAGTGCCTTCACCCAGGGAGCCATCTTGCCAGCCCATCTGCGACATTGTTTAAATGTGAAGCTTATTTGTTTGTCAAGACTAGCTGGCCAGCGAGCTCCTGGGATCTTCCTGCGGTCTTCCTCAGGAACACTGAGAGTGCAGGCCTGGCCTGCCACTCCCAACAGTTTACTTGGTTGCTGCGGACCTGACCTCAGGTCCTTATGTTTGTGTGGCAATCATTTTAACCTCTGAGCAATCTCCCTAGCCCCTGACTTCACTATATATTCTACCCTTTGGTCCTCTATTCACAAATGTCACCTGTGGAACCCCTTTCCTGATGTCACACCTCAGGATGTGTTCCTCATTCTGATTTTTCTCTTCTAGAGAGAAAGATCCAGAACTCTCTAGCTAAGTTTTGCAGGAAGAGGACAACCCTGCGTTTGGCCTTCTCTGTGGGATTTTAAGATTGCAATAATCAAGGTGCATACTTAATTTAGTTATTATTTATCAAATCGCTCACAGATGACATGATTATTCAAGCTACTTACAAAGCTTTTTTTTTTTTCTGAGCTGCCCATCTTTTTGCATTCCCAATGTGCTTTTCACTCATTAGTTTTTCAGACAATGAGGAAGTTCAGAAGGTCTGATCTGTCACATTGCCCATCTTGTCACTAGCCACTTCAGCATTGGGTGAGAGGGGGCAGATGGAGGCAAGATAAAATGTAGACGGTGGGTAAGAGGCAGTGTTTATCGAGGGCTCGCTGTCTGCTAGAGAACGCTCTGCAAGCCTTTGAGCAGCAGTGACGATGTGAGTGCAGCATGTGTTGATCAAGTGCACCCCTGTGTGTACCTGGCTCTAGTTTTGCCTTTTGTAGGGATTTATACATTGAGACCCCACAGGAGTGTGGGTCAGGTGGTATTGCTTGGTACTGTTTTAAAAAGGAGGAGCTGGCTTCTAAGTGTTCTGAGATGCAGAGTGTAAGTAGTGGGATCAGGGTGTAAATCTATGGTGTTCTCTTACTCTGAAGTTCATAGAGCTGTCGGTACTGAACAGTGCTTGCTTTTATAGTCTTACAGGTTTAAGAACTGGTCCAAGTGCTCTGAAAGATGCCTAGGCAGAGACCCTTGAACATTTTGTGAAAAGATTTTAAGTTACTGGTCACATCCTTCTTGCCGACAAAATAAGTCACAATGCCCTTTCCACACTGGGTGCTGAACACCCAGGTGGCGTGTATGCCACCTGATCACAGTTACAGGAGAGTCAGCCACCTACAAGGGATTACAAAGTGCCAACCCTGGCGAAGTCACAGCGGCTGCTCTAAGCACAGCGTTCCTGCCATTGAGATTACAAAGTCCATTTCATTTTGCATGGGGAAGCTTGTGACTTCTTGGACCAGTAGGGTACATCAAAGCATTCAGTGTACCTTCTGTGACTTCTAAGACTAAGTCAGGGAAGGACTTTCTCTTCCCTGAAAGCCAGAATGTTTAAAGGCCAACATTGTATGTGAGTATTACCTGGATGGTACACTAAAAATGTTGGAAGGTTTTCATGTGGAAAAGCTTCCATGTTAGGCGTAGGATTGGCTGCATGGTGATGACAGATGCGTATATTTTGTCATTAGGGAGGCAGTGCAGAAACGCTGCTGTCTTAGGAACTTAGTGTGAACTCCCACACTCCTCTCTCATTACCCCAATTACTGTTACGCTCTGGGACATTATAGTTAGCACATAGGCATTGGTAGCAACGTGTGCTGCTGTACCATGTGTGCAGCCTCCCTCCCTGACGCTGTGGCTGTCCCTTGCACTTCTGTGGCGTTGCCAAGATGATTGGTCCTTTTGGTAACTTGGGCTCAAGTTCACACCCCTGAGCAATGGCGGAAATGAAAACCTCTCTCTTGACTCCTTCTTATGCCCTTTCATCCTCCTCCCTTCTTCTTTCCCTCTCCTCCCCTAACCCTTCTACCCCCCGTGGTTTTCATCCTCCCCCCCCCCCCAAGATCTCCTGAAAGGCCCACCGAGGTCCGAACATTTAGCAGTTACTTTCATTATTATCTGGAGTTCTTGTAAACCCATGTAGGCATTCCAGAAAGTTTTGCTACTGAAGAAAAAGCATGCTACATGCATCATTCAGGGATTGATGCATGAACATTATCTTTGAGGTTGCTCGTATAAATAGTCTTAGCCCTAACCCATTTACATAAAGGATTGGAAATCTTAGAGATTAAAAATAGCCAGTGTATTACCAAATCCTCTTCGTTCGGAGTCTGGGTAATTGGCACTTAAAGAGCTGCGGTTCACCTCTTAGTACTGGTCTCCAGATATCAGGGTCAAAGTGAACCTCTGTGGCGCTGTAATTGGACACAGTCTCCTGGAAAAGAGGCAGCGGCTGATGGCAGGAGTGGGGCCAGGCCTTCCTGGCTCTGCCTGCCCAGTGTAGCCTTCAGACCAGGTTAGGCTGTCACCTGTGGGAGCAGCTCCCACATAGGCTCTGGCTGCTATGTCCCCTGGTGACCTTGAAAGGAAGGAGAGCTGGAATTCAATTACTATGTATTATTTTCATAATTATTCCATTTTGTATCCCTGAACCCCACCGGAGACATTTCAGCAATATGATTTCCTCCCTGTTCCTGCTCCCCCACCCCACCCCCATGTGAATAAACCAGTATTCTTGTTTATTCACAAGAGTGGAGCTCTTTCCTCCTGAACTCTGTCCCTGGCCACATGTTTTCACATCAGCACCAAACTGGGCGAGCTGACCCGTGTGGGCTAAGAAGTCTATATTTGAGTGAAAACTCAACCTTGCAAGGAGCAGACAGCAACTGTCTTAGAGAGACAGGGAGCAGAGCTGGCAGATGTCAGTCACCAGCTGCATGCAAGGGGAGAAGCCTTTATTCAGTACCTGCCTGCTGTGTGATGAAGGCACTGTTAGCCACCATATTGCCCAGCGATGCCTTGCAGGCACCTGGGGATAATATTCCCAATCCACTGTTAGAGAACGTGAGTTCAGAGCACTTGCAGCTTGTGTCTAGTAACAAAGTGGTGACCAGCCTCAGGTTTGTTTCCTTTTGTTTTAAGACAGGGTGTCAGCTGAGTGTGGTGGCACACGCCTTTAATCCCAGCACTCGGGAGGCAGAGGCAGGCTGATCGCTGTGAGTTCGAGGCCAGCCTGGTCTATAAAGTGAGTCCAGGACAGCCAAGGCTACACAGAAAGACCGTGTCTTGAAAAACCAAAAATTAAAAACCAAAACCAAAAACAAAAAACCCAGGGTCTCATGTAGCCCAGGCTGGTTCCCAACTTGCTATGTAGCTCAGGGTGGACCTGAGCTACCCATTCTCTTGTATCCACCTCCCAGGTGCTGAGATTACAAGGGAATGCTGGGAGCACAGGTGTGTGCTGCCACTGCACTGAGGTTCATGTGGTGCTTGGGACTGAATTCAAGGCTTTGAAGGTTCTAGCCAGGCATTCGCCTAACCGAACCACATACGCACACACGCATCCACGCACGCATGCACGCACGCACGCACACACGCACGCACGCACGCACGCAAGCACTCGTGCTCCTGGCCCCAGATTTAGGTCCTTTTGTGGTTAAGATAGTGTTAAGTCGAGTGAGTCTCGGAAAGCCCAGGTAAAGCCTGTGATGTTTTACGTACCTGATGTCCGCGTTTCCAGCTGTCTTCTTTGGTGGGGCTAACTCATGAGACCCATGTAAGGGTCCCTTGGAAACCATGTGTCAGTCAATCGCCCCAGAGGCCTCACTCGTTCAGTTGAACAAGAGAGTAGAACTTGAGTAAATCCTGCCACAAAGTTAAGATGTCATGGTCTCACAGAGCAGGTGTTTATTGAGCAGCCTTTCCATACCAGGAAGCACTCAGTGGTTCATTTCCTCACTGAGCTCTCTGTGCAGCGGAGGGCGAGGGGCTAGAATGTGGTGCTGAGGGGAGGTCGCTTGGGGAACACCCTTTTTACCAGGAGAGTAGTAGCATGCTCATCAAGTTACACTGTAGTGTCTGATTATCACAGGTGTTGTGTGCGCCTGTGCGCGCTTGTGCACATGCAAGCATGCACGTGTGTGTGTGTATGTGCGTGTGTGTGTGTGTGTGTGTGTGTGTGTAGTGACCGGCATGTGTACAAGTTCGTGGGTGTATATATACACACTGGGGAGTGAGCTCAGGTCCTCAGGCTCATTCCATGATGTATGAGCTATATCCGTGGCTTCAGATGAGGCTATTTAAAGAGCGATAAACCTCACAACTCCAATATGGCGAGGCTCTGAAAGCCAAGCTCTACTGAAGGGCTCAAAAAAATCTTAATGCAGAGGCTTCAGGGTCCAAATTCTTCAACTGAGCTCTGCTCTGTTTGCAACTCGGGTGTGTTGTAAAGGTCAGCGAGACTGTCTGGGTCAGGTTTAGTCTAGATCTTGAAGTTGGCCGAGCCAAGAGTCCTGGACTGAAGAGTTCGCACTCTGAGGGTAAAAGCCTGCTGGAGATTGCCAGTGAAGAAGGGGTCAGCTACTTATTACGTGAGACGGCATGGACTCAGCAGGCAGCTGCTACGTACACTTTTACACTCCTTCTTCTACTAGAGTAAGGTACACACTAGCAGTATGATTAGAACGTCATTTTTAAAAAAGAATTATTTATGTATTTTATGTAGATGAGAGTTCTATCTGCATGTACACCTCAGAAGAGAACTTCAGATCACATTAGAGATAGCTGTGAGCCACCATGTGGTTGCTGGGAATTGAACTCAGGACCTCTGGAAGAGCAGACAGTGCTCTTAACCACTGAGCCATCTCTCCAGCCCCTAGAACGTCATTTATTGTTGGCCTTGAACTCTTGATCCTCTTACTCCCAAAACCCAAGTGCTGGCATTATAGGTGCAGTTTGCTATGCCTCGATTACATGTTTGCTACAGAGTGAAACCGGGCCTTGTAAAAACTAGGTGAGAACCCTGTCCCCTGGGCTGTTTCTTCAGTCCAACTTCGTTTGCTTGTCTCTCTGCCATGTTACTTGCACATGCTAGCCTAGTGCGCTTTTACCAGGCTGCATCCTCAGTCCAGGACGGGAAAGGCAAAAACTTAATAAAAAGAGAGATCCAGTCTACTTGATGACTTTTATACAAGAAAGAAACAGCGAACTATATGTTCAACTATTTCCAAGTGCACACTGTCAGCAGGGTTTGTAGTTTGTCGTCTTGCATGCTCCTTCACAAAGTGGCCGTGAGTCCTTGCTTGCAAACTCTTTATAGAAAACAAATCTTCACTTCTGCTTCGTTCCTTAGTGATGGAGACATCTTAATGGGCAAGAAGGGTCTTGTCCTCCCAGTGCCTTTCCATTACAGGCACTGTGGAGACAGCCTCCCTCCAGCCTGAACGATGTCATCCAAGTGATGTAAAGGGCTCTGTTTGATCATTTTTGGCAAAGGATTCTCATGTTCAAGAGATGTGAAGTTTGGCGTCCTCATCCCTTCCAGCAGTTTGCAAGGAGCCTTTGGAAAACCTTCTAGTAGTTAGAAAGAGCACTGAAGGGGCCCACTTTAATTTAGAGATAGCTGTTGAGTTTTGGCGACGCAGAGAGTGGTGTGCATCAGGGAGATGGCATTTTCGAGAAGGGTTGGAAGGATCGTTGTGTGTATACTTTCCAGTACTGGACCTTCCGAGGAGCAGGCCACAGCAGGTTCTGCTCTTGTTAGTTTGCACAGTGATAGGGATTCCAAGCCTCATGGCTAGTGTTTACTTCTCCCCGAGGAATCAGAGAAAAACAAACAAACAAACAAACTAGTGCTTCAAGTGTGGAAAGTCAAGAGGCCACCTCTAGCCCAACTACATAAGCAGTGAAAACACTTGCAAATTAGTAAAGCACTTGAATATGCCGCCAGTGTGGGAAAGCATGGATGACTGGCCCACTTACACTTCATCTTACATAACATGCTCATGTGTGCTTCTTATATTTTATTTCCCTGTCGTGAATGACTTAATCAAAATGCCATTTTACTTATGAAATAAATGGTCATTTGCCTTTTAGTCCAGTCTTTTCTGGAGGCATTTTATAGAATCAACTCCCACATCCTAAAATACCTCTGCAAGGATTACGGGCCCATTTGTGTGATTAAATGTGTATTATGACTGAGTTATTCAAATTCAAAGTTTGCTGCTGAGTTTTCTCAGTAAGAAATAAGGGCCATGGCATTTCCTCAGTAACTTCAAGATGCACAGAAGTTCCCGAAGCTTGTGAAGTGCACGCTTAAGTAACCCTTCTCACAGTGTTCCCCTTGTCACTTAAAGGATGTATTTGTATATTAAATGTGTCAGCGAGTACTTCGTGACATAGTATAGGTTGACTGTATATTTGGCCAAATCTTAGACCCAAAGAAAAAGAACCCGAAGTCAGTCAGTCAGTCAGTTGGTCTCTCTCTCTCTCTTTCTCTCTTTCTCTCCTTCTCTCTCTCTGCAAACAAGGACATTTCTATTCACACTATCACACAGGATCAATTATTGTCAGCCTCTACATGGCAGTCACATGATGGAAGATTCTCATACATGGTGGGCTAGCATTGGACAGCACCCCCTGTCCATATTCTCTGTTTAAGAAGAGAATAGCATAGCTTATGCTCTGTTGTGTACAGATTTTCTACTCGATTCCTACTACGTTGGGTACCTAAAAAGCGGAAGTTGAAGCTATCCAGAAAAGTTCCTCCAGAGAACGAGCCCCCACTTTCAAATCAGCCACATCTGCCAGGTATGCACTGGACTGGACTGTGTGTGACCCCGTGTGGCGCCGCCCACATGGCATTGTTTGGGAGGTATTTGTGTTGGTGTGAGTGCCACGCTTCCTCTCCTTCCTCGGTGCCTTTCTAAACAAAATGACTTCAGAAACAGATGTTTTTTCCTGCCACACCAACTGTTTGATTCAACTTAGCTTTCATAATAGCGGAGTTTGTTTCAGTAACAATGTCAAAACACTGGGCTCTCTGGCGGTAGCGTATACAGGCACCATATTGTCATGTTCTTCTGTTCTTCTGGCAGCAAGTAGGGATGTTTGCCAATACCAAGTGAAATCTCAGTAGCAGGCTGTGGACCAAGGTGACCCTGTGGGAAAGGGACAACAGCTTTCTTGATGATGGTCATCTCCATTCAGACAGTTGTGTTTGTTTACTGTTCATCAAGTAGGTGAAAGGTGTGTCTAGGTGACACATGTTATTGCTAACCACTGTATATCTTGGTAATTGGCTGTAAAATTAGTCTTGGTAGGTGCCTTGAGTTGACCTACTGGGATATTTGCATTGTGGTCAAAAGTGTTCATCGCATTCATTATAAGAACCGTTTGGGGTTCCCCCATACAAACTCTTCTAAGCAGAGTTTTTTGTTTTGTTTTGTTTTATGTTACTTGTCCTCTTGTAGTGAAGGCAGTATGTCTTCTAACTAGAGAGAGAATACAGTCTTCCACGTCATAGTTAAAGGGCTGCTCTCATTACGCAGACTTCTCTCTGATCCACCACCTTGATGCACTGACTCTTTACTTGACTTAGGAATGTGTTTTCTTTGGAATTCAGTTCTAGAAAAAGTGAGGACAGTTCACTGAAAAGTGAACAGTTTGTTGTGAGGCTTGATAAGGGTAGGAAGGAGCAGTGAGCGGAGCTAGGAAAATTCACCTATGCTCGTGGGTACCAGAGTCAGCTTGGAAAGCGTGTGCCTCTTGGTAGCTCCTGACTGTGTGAAGTCAGAGTTATCATGTTTCTTTCTGGTAAGTTGCTGTGAAAACGTGGATTTCGCTGAGCTCTTGCTGTTTCTCCCATTTACTGAGCTGAGCAGCTTATTCTGCTTTTCTAGTATTGATATTAGCTAGAATTTGGATCCTCTGCCCCAGATTTAGCGGTGTTGCCAGTTACGTTTCTATGTAGCTGTTGGTGCGTCAATTGTTGTATAAACACTGTAGCTAAAAATTGGGATTATTTTTAAATAAACAATACACAGTGCTCAGTATCTGGGTTTTGTTTTGTTTTTTGTTTGTTTGTTTAGTTTTTCGAGACAGGGTTTCTCTGTGTAGCCTTGGCTGTCCTGGACTCACTTTGTAGACCAGGCTGGCCTCAAACTCACAGAGATCCGCCTGCCTCTGCCTCCCAAGTGCTGGGATTAAAGGCCTGTGCCACCACCGCCCAGGCTCAGTATCTGTTCTTAAGTGGATCGCAGTTTGCATAAGGACATCAGAATGTCACTATGGTGTTTGAAGGAGGCAGTGACTGTTTCCCTTAGCTTTCCATCAGTGCAACAAAATGCCCAAACTATGAACTTCAAAAGGGAGATCAGGCCATTTATGGAGGTTGCCATCAGTGACCAGTTGGCTATTTGCTCTTGGACCTGTGGTGATGGGTAGTGCATCCTGGTGAGAGCTTGTGGTTGAACTTCTCCTTCCTACTTACTGGGAAGCCCAAGAGAAGAGGAGGAGAAGGGTATGCTTTCCTTATAGCACTAACAATGCCATGACTAATGACCTAAATGCCTCCCATTGATTCTTACTTCTGAAAGGTTCCACCACCTCTCAACACTGCCATGGGCCAGGAACCCAGCCTTTAACATGCCAAGCTTTTGGGTACTTATCCATACCACAGTACCGTGCAAATACTGTTTTTATAACATGGATGTGGGGGCTGGCATACTTTCTAGGAGAAATTCATAAAATAAGGCAGACTCGTAGCTTTGCTGTTAGTGTCTGATTCCTTTGAAGTTATTTTCTGTGCGTGCACAGTGGCTGTCAAGTGATTCCTGTCCTAATGTCTTATTCAAAGAAATCTTTGTTTTATTTTGTTTTGCTACTGGTAGAGATCAAACAACCCAGGGCCTTCTGTGTGGTAAACAGTGCTTCCCAGTGCTTCTAAGATCTGGGCTGTGTCAAGGGAAGGGAGCTGGGGTTAAATTAGGGGAGGTTAGCCCAACTTGGGTCACAATTTTGACTTTGAGTTCAGGCTTGTTACTTTTAATGTCTATTTTGTTATTTGTTTGGTTTTTTTGTTTGTTTTTGTTCATGTCCTGTCAGATCCCAGCAATTGGCTGCTAGACCTTTAATAACATAAATAAAAATTGGTGTTACATAAGACCAAAACTTAGGGTTCTGTGAAGTTCCAAATACATCTAAGAACTGCTATGTCGAAGCAAAACATTTTTACCTCTATTTGAGATGTCTTTCATTTTTCTATCTAAAAAAAAAAAGGACGCATATTTAACTTTGCCATTACAATATCAATAGAAACCCTGACAGTTTCTTCAAAACTAGACACCATTTGATATTTTTTCTATCTCTTTTCTTAGCCATTAGTTCTTATACATGGACTTGAAGTGACCAAGGTCAACCTTCAAACCAGCCTCTATAAGTATTGGTTCTTACATTATACTAATACAAATGAATGAAACTGGACTTCAGCTTGTATTCTGGTTCACATATGCTGATCCCTTTTTCGGACATATAGCCATTTACTTTATATCTTTTAAAAATAATGATTTTTTTTAATAATGTGTTTTTAAAATATTTTTTTATTTGCATGCACGGTGCTGAGGGGGTGGGGGGGAAGAGAATGTGCTAAGTTTTTGCATGAAGAGGTCAGAAGACAATTTGCTGAAGTTGTGAGTCCCCTGGGAATCAAACTCAGATCATTAGACCCTGTGGCTAGCACCTTATCTCACTGGGCTATCTCAACAGTTCCTAGTTAATTTTTATAATGGGAATTGTTTTATTTCCTTAAGAACCAGATTAGAATGTCCTAGCATTTCTTCTGGTGTTTGGCCCAGTTCACTAGTTCATACATACTTTTATTTGTACCCCTTGGGGACCATGGGCTACCAGGTGTGGAAAGCATCACTGTCCCTGAGTCTGTGTACAGTAGGGATATGATATTTCCTCCAGGAGAAGAATGTCTTCCCTACTACTAGACATTCCTCCAGGAAGTGTTTTGTTTTAAACCCTTCAATGTTTAAAATGTGTTCAGTGCTGTGAGCCATTTATATAATAATTGACACAAAAGTGTACATATTCTCGGGCTACTGTATGATATTTCTACACATGAATACAGTGCAATCAAGTTGCAGTAACCGTCCTACCCACCACCTTAAATCCTGATCGTTTCTTTTCTTCTGGGCACTTTGATATACTCAGTGACTGTTGAATATAGTTACTGCATGATGCCCTGGAATGTCAGAACTGAATCACATGATCAAACTGTGCTTTGGGCTTATTAGCCAACCCTTCTTTCCAGCCCCCTACCCTTCCCAGACCCTGGCCGTATTTGTATAATATCTGCTCTGTCCCTGTGAGTATGCCAGGGATGTTTCAGCTGCTCAGACAGGCAAGAGAAATGCTTTCCTTTCCTTCCACACGTGAAACTCTGTCCTGAAGCTTCTGCTGAGAGGTTACTTATGTCCACTCCTTTCAGACAAATGATTCAGAGTGTAAGTGAAGTTTAAGTAGGAACAACAGTAGCTGCTCTCAAGAGCACTGTGGTCTGAGTCTGCTCTGCATGTGGGCAGACTTAGCAAGAGAGACAATGCCCTGAGAAACAGTCATTACCTGAACTGAAGAAGGGAAGGTGTCATTCCCCACATTTTCATGCGAGACTCAGTCTTCTGTGGGACACAGGGTGTCCCCAGGCTCCTCCTGTCCTTGTCTCTTGCACTCTCCCCTTTTCATGTACTTCTTTTAGTCCCTGGTCTATGCTGAGATTTCATATTCAGTTAGGAACACCATGAGTCATGTTTACACCCAAAGAATTTACTCCGGAAGACTGGGAATTCACACGACATAAAATGTACTGTGGTGCTTTTTGGGAACAGCACCACCACCAACAAAACAGTTCCTGAAACAAACAAATGATCAGATAAATAGATAAACAAAACAAAAGGCAAGAGATGGAGATGGTGAGATGGTAGAGGTCTTCGTCACAGCGAGCTGGTGCTGTGTTGAAGGATGGACACTTGGAAGTCACAAAACCCAGATAGGCAGTGTTCAGAGATGAGTGGCCTCTGGTGTCCACATGTTGACTAGCTGACAGCAGTCAGGCAGGCAGAGTGAGAGAGCGCAGCAGGCAGCAGGTAGTATGTTCTTCTTGTTAACAGAGTAACCTAAATTAACGTTTTTCTAACTGTCTAGACTTGAAGGTCTTCTCCCCGACATGAAGTATTCAAGGAAAAAACAAACAAACAAAGAAACAAAAGAAACAACCCACAAGTCTCCTTTTACTTTTAAAAAATTCATATTTTTCCCTGTTCCATAGTGAGTTAATATTTAACTTTTAAAGTATGGTACCTAATTTATCAGGTCAATAAAAATGAAACTTCTCTAGACTCCACATTCTGGCTTTCAATAAAGGGAGTTTTGAAAGAAAAAAATGAGAGTAAGTCTACATATAATAAGAGGTTACACTTCACACACACACACACACACACACACACACACACACACACACACCACCACCACCACCACCACCACCACCACCACCACCACCACCACCTGGAAACTGTTCAAGGGAGTATGTTCAAAAATGCAAAAACAAAAAAACCCAACTCAGAAAGAGGTATGGATTTGGGGTAGGGACAGCTTCACATTTAGCCGTGACAAGGCATGTGGCCATTTTGCGATTCCAGGACAACAGCCCTGAGAAGAGGAGTTGGCAGAGAACAGGGAGAAAAGCTGCCTTGCAAGCCAGGGAGATAGTTGCTTGGAGTCCTTAAGACCAAGGGAAAGGTCCGAGAGTTCTGACAGTTATAGGCCCCCGACGATGTCTATTACAGATGTTCTTGCTGATGACGATCATCCACGAGATGCCGTGTTCTACTTAAGGAATAGGATTTTAGAGCAGCCATGTTTTGGAAGGATGTCCTTAGAAATTCCTGACTCCAGGCTGGGCCTTAGCTCTGTGGAGTGACTTAGTGTCATTGTCTCCTCTAACTCTGAACCATCATGCTGGCCAATGGCTGTTTCTAACCTTTCAGTGCCATTGCTGGTACAATCCATTTAACGGGCTTACCTTCGTGCCTGTACTCAGCAATCGCTTAGTAATTGTAAGCCATCGTTATTAGTGCTGTCTGGTGTTTAGGATCAGAAGACATAGAGTGCAGTTTAATCTTTTCTGAACCATTCAAGGAGACCATGAAAAGACTGCTCAGGTTAGCTGGGGGTGTACAGAGATGTCATAGTGCCTTCTAGAAATAATTGGGACCAGAAAGTTAGGGACTTATTCCTTGTTTCAAACACTGGCCAACTTGCTGAAGTGCAGGACAGCTTCAAAGGGCGGAATGGTGTAGCACTGGAGACTACGCATGTATAAGCACTGACCACCAGTCAGTGTGACTACCCCCACCCACCGTGTGACCACCCCCACCCACCGTGTGTGTTTGTTAGCTGGCCAGTGTGCCTTGTTGAGGTAGACTGGGTCTCCCATTCACTGTCCCTGGCGCTTTGAATCCTGCCTCGCTCAGCAAGAACTCAAAGGAAAAATATATTTCACTTTGAACCTGTGGGTTTTTGAGTGTCCAAGGAACTGTGTCTTTACCTCCACAAGAGAGGGAAGAATGTTTTAAAGTTCTTTTTCGATCCAGTGTTTGCCTAGCATTCTGTAGGATCTAGAAAGTTAAAGTCAAGACAAGAGTGCAGATACAGTTATAATTGGCATGCTGTCCTCTAGATGAGTGACACCACTCCAACAGCCCTTTACAAGGCAAATAAAATAAAAACAAGAACCCGACCTCCTTCAGGGGCTGTTGACTAGGGGAAAATCAAAACCAAACCAAATCAAATCAAACCAAAAAAACAAAACAAAACAAAACAAAACAAAAAATCCAACTTACTGCTCTGAAATCTTTTTTTTTTTCCAGATTACTGCTGGGAATTAGAAATTTGCAAATATTTGAAATCTTGAAAGAAACAGATGAATATCATTTTATAATATACTCATATAGACTTATCAAAAATGGCAAACCAATGAGGATTTAATTACCTGTGGAGTAAGCTCATGGCCCTTCCTCTTTGAACCACTTAATTTTGTTTGTTTGTTTGTTTTGTTTTGAGGCAGGGTTTCTCTGTGTAGCCTTGGCTGTCCTGGACTCACTTTGTAGACCAGGCTGCCCTTGAATTCACAGTGATCCACTTGCCTCTGCCTCCTGAGTGCTGGGATTAAAGGTGTGTAGCTGCCTGGCTGAATCACTTGATTTTAACAAATAACTGAGCTGTCTGGGAGAGGAGAGGAAAGTAGTCAGCCAAAATAATACATTCTTGAGTGAGAAAGGATTTTGGAGGCCATGTGGTCTCACCTACATAATACAGGAACTCCATCTACAGCCCCTGACAGATGGATGTACACTTGTGTTTTGAATACATTTTGGTGTCAGGAAGTGTGTTATTTCAAGAGATGGCATATTTTATTGTTGGACAGTTCTATAATAATAATAATAATAATAATAATAATAATAATAATAATAATAACAACAACAACAACAACAATAATAATAATTTTGCACATAAAAACAAAATTTCTGTCTTTCTAGTTTCCATCTGCGATCCAAAATATTTATTAAATACTCTTTAGTTGAAAGAAATCCAATAGCTGTGTTTTAGTGTGGGATGGCCAGACAGGTAGCTACTCAGTATTTACAGAACCCTCAGTGGAGATCCTTTGGTGCCTTGGTGATCACAGATGGTTTTGCAGGGCCTCTGCCTGCTGGGATCTCAAAGATTCATTGGGTCCAGGAGTAAATACATACTAACCCCAGCTGATGAATGACACCACGGGACTGAAGCTTTCCTCATATTGCCATAGGTAAGAAAATCTTGGGAGAAGAAAGAACATTAAAAATTTAAGGGAATGGAGAGATGGCTCAGTGGTTAAGAGCATGGGCTGCTTTTCCAGAGGATTCGGGTTCAATTTCCAGCACCCATGTGGCAGCTCACAACTGTCTGCAACTCCAGTCCCAGGGGATCTGGCACTCTCACACTAATGCATATAAAATAAAATTAAATAGATTATTTAGGCCAGGCATGGTGGCGCACACCTTTAATCCCAGCACTTGGCAGGCAGAGGCAGGTGGATTGCTATGAGTTCGAGGTCAGCCTGGTTTACAAAGTGAGTCTAGGACAGCCAAGGCTACACAGAGAAACCCTGTCTCAAAAAAAATTAATAAAAAATTTAAATGAAATTTATTCTAATTAACTCACAAGTAAGGATAGCAATGGCTAGTTTAAGGAAGCCACTCACTGAAACAGTGGTCTAGCCTAAAACTACTCAAACAGTGGTCTAGCCTAAAACTCTTATGTATTGAATTGAACTAACGTACAGGTATATAATGGCCGTTCTGATGCCATTGAGCATTGCTTAGGGTTTTACACTTTCACTATCTACTCGTTTTTGTTGTCTCATTACTTAGGGTCTCACTATGTAGCCCTGACTGTCCTGGAACTCACTCTGTAGACCAGGCTGGCCTCAAACTTGGATCTGCCTATGTCTGTCTCCTGAGTGCCAGGAGTAAAAGTGTGCATCACCACTGCCTGGCTTAGCTACTTTTAAAATTCACTTATCCACCCAAACAAAAGAAAACAAAAACCTATGATGGAGTTGACCCTAGAGCAAATTCTTAGTTTAGCATCCTCTTGTACGACTCGTGTGTTCTTTGTCTTCATGCTACTCTTTTTAGTCACTAATACACCTCATCTTGGTCCCCTTCCTGAATGACATTTTGTGCCCATACTTATATCTGTTTACCTATATACTTGCATATATTATAGGCTAGGATCCATATATGAGGGAAATTACATAATTTCCTTTCTAAGTTTGGCTAACACACCTTAGTATTATACTTTCCAAGTCCACCCGTTTTCCTGTGAATTTAATGATTTTATTTTTTCTTGACAGTTGAACAATATTCCATTTTGCATAACCACACTAAAAAAACCTTTTTTTTTTAATTTATTCTTTGTAAGTTTCACATCGTGCACCCCAGTCCCTCTCATTTCTCCTTCCGGTCGTCGTGTCTGCCTTCTGCCCTTGCAACCTCGCTCACCATAAGAAAATTTAAAAACTAACAAACAAACAAAAACATAAAGAACATGTCATGGCGGAAGCCGTAGTTTGTCACTGTGCCCCACAGTATATATACCCATTTCGTCTCCCTTTACTTGCAAATGTTCATTGCAGTGAGCCACTGGCCTGGCAGTTTCTATTATCTAGCCGTTTGTTGATGGACATCTAGATTGCCTCCATTTGTTTGCTGTCATATAAAAGGAAACTACAGACCAATTTATCTGATGAACGTTGTTGAAAAAATTTCCAACAAAATACTTGCAAACGGAATTTAGGGAAACACGAAGAAGGTCAAAACCAGGGAGCTTCATCCATCCATGTGGCGCACGTCTTGAATCCCAGCTCTTGGGAGGCAGAAGCAGGCAGATCTCTGAGTTCGAGGCCAGGCTGATCTACAGTGTAAGCTCCAGGACAGCAGCCATGTCTGCATTGAGAAACCCTGTCTTGAAGAAAAACAATGACAGCAACAACAAAAACCAGAAAGAAAGACAAAAACAAAAACAAATGGGCTTCGTCCTGGAGATGCCAGGTTGTTTCAATATCCATAAACCAATAAGTGCAACACACCATAAAACAGAAACCACATATTTATCTCTGTTGATGCCACAAAGGCATTCGACAAAGTTCAGCATGCTTTCATGAGAATAGGAATAGATGGATCATAGCTCAAAATTATAAAGGCTGCGTATAACAAACCTACAGTGCACATTGCACTAAAGGGAGGCAAATTGAGAGAATTTCCTCTGAAAATCAAGAATGAAACAAGATGTCCACCCTCCCCTGCGTTATTCAGTATAGAAGTCAAACTCTTGGCTATAGCAGTTGAGAGGGGGAGGGATGAAAATAGGAAAAGGAAGAAATCAAACTGTCTTCATTGTAGATTTCATGAGTCTAGAGATTCTACTTGAAAACTCTGCGATCTAGTAAGCACAACAAAATTGCAGAACACAAAAATCACTATATGTATATATTCACATAGATGTCTATTTGTATGTAGCTTTTGGTGAAAAAAAATTTAGAGGCAATATTTCATTCATAATCAACAGCTCTAAGTTACTAAATAAAATACCTAGGAATGAACCTAACCAAAGAAGGAAGAAACTTCAATAGTGAAAAAAGTTCAAGATGACAAAAATGAAAGTCAGAGAAGACGCTGGACCGGACCATGGAGAGACCTTCTGCGCGCCAGGGTTGGCAGATTAAAATTGTGCAGATGGTTAAGCTACCTAAATTGATTTATGGAGTTAGTGCAGTAGTCATCAAAATTCTGATGCTATATGTCACAGATGTGGAGAGAACAACCCAAGAAGTCACATCGACCACAAAGGAGCGTGGGTAGCCAGAGAAAGGCTAGGAGTGAGACCACAGCTGGAGATATTATAATGCCCGACCTCCACGTGTCCTGCGGAGCTGTGGCGATGAAGCCGCCTGGCACCACCAGAGAACCCTTTGTCAGGAAGTGAGGGGAGACCACGCTGCCCTTCCCCAACCCCAGACTTAACCAGCTTTAACTAGACTTAACCAGCTTGATGTGTGGCTGAGCCTCACCCAGTTGTGAACCATGACCAAAATCCCTGGCCTGACACTTGGTTTTGTGTGTCCCACATGGCTTTTTAAAGCATATTTAGATGTTTTGAGAAAATTCAAAAGAGAAAGAATATGGAACACGAAATTCAGGTTTTTTTAGAGTTCATAAATAACAATTTAAATTTTGTCCATCAAAATTTTACGAACATTGATCTTTTTTTTCTTGCTGTGTAAATACTTACATAAAAGTCTTGATTTTGACCTTTGGCCCTCAAAGCCTACATTATTTGACAAATAGCCCTTTTCAGAAAGGATTTCCTTGTCCCTGATACATTCATTCAGAGATTCTTCATATACCGATGTGTGCATACATGTCTGCGGTGGTTTTGTTTATTTATATAGACATGGGATTGGAGCTAGGAGGATGGCTGAGTTGTAGTAACACTGCTTGTCCTGCAGGCATGTGGTCTGTTAGATCTGCAGAATTCATGTAAAAGGATGAGTGTGGCTGCATTTTATATATTATATACATATTATATATAATGTATCACATGTTATATATTATCCATTATATAATACACAATATATAATACATTGTATAATATATATAACATAATTTGGGCATTTTGCCTGCATGTGCTCCTTTTAAAGATGCATAATATAAAAATATATTTATATATATGCTATCATGTATAATATATGATATATAATATCATACCAGATATTATTATGATATACTTTTATATATTATACAATATATATAATATGTATAACACATTAAATAAGTATATAATATCCATTAATAATACATAAATACATTATATATAATATTACATATATAAATTTAATAAAAAAGGTGAAAAGTGGAGAAAGACATCCCAATATTAACTCATATCCTCCACACACATAAATACAGGCACGCCTACACATACACATGCGTATGAATATATGTACCCCCAAATGTACACACAGAGTGCTGGGACTATGAACTCTGTTGTGACAAAGGTTGGCAGGCCTGAAATGATTAAGTAGTCGAGCTCCTGTTAGTTGTAATGATGTCTGGAACAGTGTCTGGAAGTCAGGAGGCCCAGTGGCGAAAACCCAGGGTCTGGATGTGTGTTACCCTCAAGCGTACAGGTGTGAACCGCTGTGTTCCTACAGTAGACAGCCTGGCTTGAGAGTGAGAGGGAGAACCAAATGGGATGCATTCTAGAAGACCCTGCCCAAGGAATATACCCAGCCCCTGAAAGAGATAATATGGGACATACCCAAGGTGCCCCCGTTTCCAGGAGTAACAACCTTAAAATGAGCTGAATCTTCCCAGCACTGAGACAGTGTCAGCTGTTGACAGCTGTACTGTGTAGCACTTTATCACGTACCTTTCTCTCTTATAGTTGGCTTCATAAAATGTGACTCTGACATTTGGAATGAAGGGCATTCAGCTACTCCTACATATTGTCTGTTAGGATACTTCTAGGTATTGAAACTTCATGTTTAGAAGCTTCTGGAAAAGAAAAGGATGTTGGTCACTGCTTATTTTCCTTCTCTGTTAAGAAAAATTAGGTAGAGGTTTAAAAATACTTTGGAAGAGCTGTTTTTGAGGGACATTGAAGGATGCCATTTCTAACACTGTCACCTCTGTGCACAGACTCTCACACGTGGGCCAGGTGACCTATGACAAGAACGGAGCTCTGCTCTGCACATGCCGCCCAAGCTCAGGTACAGGTGTGCTCCCCCAGTGTGAGCCTGTTGGGAAAGGATGAAAACAGCACCATTGTGCTTAATTAGCCCTGGAGCTGGCCACCCCCAGCACCAGCAGCTCTGGGGTCTGTTTCAGTGGAGAGTGAGTGTCATTACTTCCTGGGCAGCTTTTCACTCAAAGCATATTTTAGTGTTTACACATCAGAGGTTTGGGAAGTGCAGATGGGCAGTCAGCCTTCCATTTAGCGCATGTTTGAACCGCATCTGAGTTTCACTAAAACCTTTGACAGCCTTATTATCTGTCCTTAAACCATTTCATGAACGCACGAGGAACCTCATGAGCAGCGTGAACAGGGCCACCAGCAACTCTGAGCCAACGAGCACACAGAGATGACACAGGCTGCTGCTTAAAGCACTCATCGTGGTCATGGTAGTCAGTAAAGGCTCAGTGCAAGGGTGGGCTTACGTCAGGAACCTGGGCTTTTGGCACTTCCTCCGCCTTGCTCTGGAATCTTGAGTGAGCTACAGCACTCATCTGTTTCCTCGTTGGATCTTGGTGAAGACTCATAGTCTTTGGTCAAGGTGAAAGTAGTTAGGACTTCTGAGCAGCTGATGTTATGATCGCTCAAGCTAACTGTTCCTGACACTTTTCATATGACTTTAAGCTTAGCACTTTTTTTTAGCGCTCTCTCTCTCTCTCTCTCTCTCTCTCTCTCTCTCTCTTCTCTGTGTTATCTATGATGTGAGTATGTTTGTATGTGTAGTGTCTGTATGTGTGTGTGTGGTATGTGATGCATTTGGGGGGGTTGTGTGTGTATGTTATATGTGATGTATGTGTGGTACATACGTGATACATGTATTGTGGTATACATGGAGTATGGGTGTGTGTTTATTTGTGTATGTATATATATTTATATATGTTTTGTGGTGTGTTTGTATAGTATGTGTGTTTGTGTATGTGTGGTGGTGGTAATGTGTGTGTGTTATGGTGTGGGTAAACTAGTACCATTCATTCTGTTGTCTCTGATCTTTCCTGGAGACAGGATCCCCACACTTGTGGATATTGTTACCTTCAGCACAGGCCTTCTTTTTGCTAGACTTCAGAAGACTGTAACTTCCTAATTAAGCAGGTTCTTCTTCCAGATGGGAGGGAGTCCCTGGACCAACTACACAGCACAAAAGAATTACAGAGAGCCTGAAATTTCATCCTATAACTCACGGAGAAGCAGTTTCTACGAGCCCTTTTTAGCACTAGAACTTTGTCTGTGTATTTCTGAAATTCCGGATGCACAGTTTCTCCTAGAATAATCCGATCTATTTCCACAAGGATGGATTACATGGTTTCACCTGATTGGTGACTTTGCAGACAGCGTGGACTTTTATCAACTGTTTCCTGTCCCTCTTGTATATGGATAGGTGGTAGCCCTACAAAGGAGTCCCCAGTGTCAGGTGCTGAGGCCAGTCTGTAAGACTGGGGCTTTGAGTGTCCTCCTTCAGCCGCTAGCCCAGGGTTGAAGAGGGATGTGTGCCTCTGGCGCCTGTCCCAGGAGTGGAGCAAGCGTGCGCCTTTGAGAGCCTGCTTGGAAGAGGATGTACCACTGTTCTTGAGCAGTAGGTGTCACTATAGTCAGTGGCTTCTCCCACTCAGCACAGAAGGGGTTAACTGGGTCTGGTTTAGACAGTGCTGGGGGTGTAGCTGATCTGTGTCCTCCATAGTATTGGTCTTGGCCTCAAGGGCACCAGTTGACATCAGTGAAAAAGCCATGTTGACTCCATTTTCCCCCTAAGAAATTGAGAGACTTTGTCATCTGGGTTTGGAGCCTAAGGCTGGTTGGTCTTGGGTGTTTGGGGATGGTTGGGGTGGAGTGGCACAGAGGTCAGAGGGTCTTTCTAAAGTGTGGTAGGGACATCTAGAACAGGAGAAGGGGGACGGATGTACTCTGAGAGGTCATGAACTAGCTGGATGGTTTTCCTTCTTGTCACTGGCATGGAGTCCGCCACACAAGCAGGGAGAGCTTTAGGGCCCATCCAGCCTCCTCAGAGTGCCCCTTGGATCACAGAAGCAGCAAAGGGAAAACAAAAACCCTTCCCATAAACACACACCCACAGGCGCACACACACATACACATCTCTCTCACACCCCCCCACATCATATACACATCACACACACACACACACACACACACACACACACACACACACACACACTCCACCACCACCACCACCACATCTTACAGGATTGCCTTTCTCTTTTGCCATTTTTGACTCCAAAAAGCTAATTGTCAACCACTAAGATGGAATTTAGCCCTTAGAAACAGCTACTGTGTTGACTAATTAAAAAAAAAAGAAAAGAAAAAGGAAGAAAGCCATGATCATTACCTAGCCATTTGCCTTTTCAGGCGCACCCAATTTTACTTTGTCCTTTCTAGTAATACCCTAGTGTGCAAACAAGTAAGACTGAGTGAAGTCACAGAGACAGTTGTGGATTCACCCTCCACCTCCCTGATAACCACCTCCCCACCCACCTCCTATGCTGCACAGTAGATTGTCCTTTAAAACAAAAGCTACATGGAGAAACACCTAGGGTGATACAAAGATGCTCAAGGGACTGAGCTCCTGTCCAGTTTTTGCCTGCCTGGCTGACATTACCAGCCTGCTGAAGCCTTGCTCTTGAGAGTAAAATATGTTAAGCTAGATTGCTCTTTCTCTCTCCCCTTCTGTCTCCCTTTTAAAGCATCGCACACTCGCAGGGCCAGGTGGCGTTGCTTCCTGCCTCCGCCGCTTGCTGTTGCTAAGCGAGAGGCACCAGCTCGCACATGAAGCTGAACCAATAGCGTCCTGACCCCAGTCGGCTGGTAAAAGCCAAAGAAAGAGAATCCCACCGCGCCGCCTGTGACCGGTGGGTCCTCCTCCCCCCCTCCCACCTTTTCTCTTCCGACAGGAAGGGGCGGCGGCGAGGGCGATGGGAGGAGGAAGAGGAAAGAAAGGATGGGGGAGGCGAATCCTACCACGCTCTGCTGTACTTGGGATAAATGCCATTTTTTCCCCCTTTGTGAAGCAAAGGAGCAGAGGCTTCCCGGTGCAGATGCGCTTCCTCCCGTCCCAGAACTACCCGTGCTGCCAAAGCCCAAACTCGGAAAGAGCGGGCTGTTTACACGCAGACCTGTGGTTTTTCTCTCTGGGCCCAGCAGTTAAGGCCCTCAGTTTTGGAGACCCTGGGGCCGTTCTGTCCGTTCTTCCTCCTCTTCACCTCTCTCCTTTGCTTCCCGTCTCACAATATCTTCTTCCCAGAATGCAATTCCTTTGAATGTTAAAAAATCAGCAGAGGGTGTTTTTACATCTTGTGAGGACACCATGAAAACATTGAGAGGTGGCGGCGTGGGGGGAGGGTTGGGGGGGGCTTGAGGAAGATGCATACGCACTAAAGTAATTTTTAAAACTTCCCTATTAGGAACCGTAGTCCTTGGCAAATTCTATTCAAGAACAAAATGAAATGGCAGGCAGATCGCGAGTGGAAAGCTGCCAGTGTAGACAGCCAGTGGTAGGGTTGAGATTATATAGAGGAAATGACCTTTCTCCTATAATTACCAGGATATTTTGAGAAACATCAGACCCGAGTTACCTGGATAATTATAGCTTTGCAGATCTGACCTTAGGACAGCACAGATTTCAGGGAGAATGTTTGCTCTCTTTGGTGACGAAGGGGAGAGAGCGCCACTGCTTTTGCAGCCCAGGTACAAGAAGCCATCCTGTGTGGGGTTGATTACTCCAAGTGTCGCCTGGCCTTTTGCAGACTGCTGTGCCATTTGGTCATCAGGCCCCTTCTTCTACCCTCTTCCTGGATTTGCCATTTGGATACACTGTCATAAGGATGGAATCTGTTCCACCCACGGGGGGAAAAAAAGACCCTTCTCCCTCCCCACCTGCCTTCCCCAGCCTTTGCAATTTTTTTTTTGTCTTTTTGTTTGAACCAAAGCTAAATGGCTTTCATAGATCGAAAACATAGCTAAGGCGGAGATTAAGCCGAAGGGATCGCACTGGGAAATGTTTACAAAGGTTTGAGGAACTGGAATGCTTCCCTTTAGCGTGAAGAGCAAAGGTAGCCTGTGCTGCCTGCCGCCTCCACAGCGTTTAGACACAATTCCTAGCCAGTCTTGTTCTACTTGCTTCTGGTTTCCTCTGGGTTAAACCGGAGGCGTGCACACGCTGTGAAATGTCAGGTCCGTGCAGCACCTTTGTTTTCTGCTGTGTCTGTTTTATTAATGACAAAGTAAGATCCCCAAATGGGCTAAGGAGTTGAGGGAGGGAGGGAGGGAGGGAGGGAGGGAGGGAGGGAAGGAAGGAAGGAAGGAAAAGGATTGACCAGAGAATTCTGTACACTCAGCTCATCCTCAGCATGCTAGGCTCTGATAGGCTTTACCCCTCCCTAGCCCCTGCTCCCGCAATCCCCTTGTCCAGAGCTGAGTTGCAAGCCAGGCCCTGACTTCATTATTCAGATCTGGGCGCCTTGCTCCAGCCAAGGGAACCTGCCAGGACCTGCTCTGCTTCTTCTCTTCTTCCTGGTTGAGAATTTTCCTCCTTCAAACCTGGCTTCACACCCACCTCCTAACTCAGCTAGCCAAGAGAAAATCCCTCTAAGTCCCTAGGTGTTCTGCCCTCAGATTCACACTTCTCTAGCGTCCTTTGCTGGCGCTAGGTGTGGTGCTTCTGCGGGGTTGTTCTGCATGCCTGACAGGCGCTCTGCTTTGTCAGCTGTGTCCTCCTAACACACGGTCTCTTTCCATGTGGAAATCTTGGCCACAAATGTACACCCCGGCCAGATACCATTTCGTTGGCAAGCTGTCTCTCCATCTCTTCCAGTCTCCTGAAGTACTAAAGGCCACTCTGTTTTCTTGTCTTTTGGAACTTTCTATCTTCTTTGAGTTGAGCCTCTTATATTCTTGGTCCTGTCAGCAGCAGCCTCCTGTTGGCCTCTGTATAGAGACAGAGCCTTTCTCTAGCCTTCATCCCATAGTCCTCTTTGGCATTCCCGAAGTGCCATTTCATATAAGTAGGTAGTGACATGTAGTGAGCTTGCTGTTCAGTTTCAGACTGACCCCTGACCAGGTACCCACTGTAGTGCAGTGGCTAGCTCTCAATTCCTCCTTTGTGGGAAATCGGAAACGGTATCTCCTCCACGTTAAGTTCTTCAGGGCCAGAGTTTTGCTTTTCCTGTCTCCTGTCTTCTTCAAGTTTCCTCATTATTCTGTTTTTTTTCATCACCATAACAAAATACACAAGGCTAGGTAACTCATAAAAATAGTTTACCAGACTAAGGTGATAGCTCAGTGCTTAAGAACACTTGTTTTTTTGTTTTGTTTTATTTTTTTGTTTGTTTGTTTGTTTGTTTTTCAGAAGACCTGGTTTTATTCTGCAGAACCCACATGGTAGCTCGCAGCCATCCATAGCTACAGGTTCAAGGATTTCATCCCTCCCTCTCTTTTGATTGTCAAGGACACCAGGCATACACACACACACACACACACACACACACACACACACACACACACACAAAAACATGCGCGCGCGCGTGCACCCACACAGGCACACACATGCATGTATACTCATGCATGCATACACAGACACAGAGACATACAGATGCACACACAGAGACATACACGTGCACACAGACACACACACACACACACACATACATAAAATAAATCTAAAATATGTTTTGTTGTTGCTTAAAATTTCCAGCCCAGTGTAGTGTCATGCACCTTTAATTCCAGCAATGGGAAGACAGAGGCTAGTGGATCTCTGTGAGTTCAAGGCCAGGCTGTTCTACATAGAGTGTTCTAGAGCAACTAGGTTATACAGTGTTTTAATTCTGTAGGTTCTGGAGTATGACCAAATCTTCTGGCCCATTCTACTGAGGGCTTCATGGATGAGCAGGCAGTAATGGTCTGAGTGCATGGAGAAAGGGTCATATACTAAGATGAGAAGTTACAGAGCGTGGGCCTGTAATCCTAGCTACTTGCGAGACTGAGGCAGGACGATTGCAAGCAGGTCAATCCCAAGACCCTGGGATACTATGGAGTGAGTCCAAAGCCAGTCTGGGCAACTTTGTAGGCCTCTATTTTTTTTTTTTTTAAAGCAAGCAAGCAAGCAAACCAAACCCAGAAAGCGTCAGGGGTCAAGCCTGCTCTATCAGCACCTCACTCTCACTAGAGCTAATGGGGTCCGAAGCCATCAGTCATCTCCTAGGGTGGGAGCCCCACTCACCCGTACAACTCCCCTAGGTCCCAGCTCCTAAAGGTTGCGTGACCTCCAGGCTGCTACAGTGGAACAAGAGTTTCTAGTACACACACTTGCCAAGGAGCAGTACGTAAACAGTGTAGCTGCTCTCTCCCCAGGTGGCAAGGATTCACTGCGTAACGAACCCAGGAAACCTGAAATTTTCTGCCTGTCATTTGTCACTCTATGAGTAGAGAAGAATAGAATTTTCTGTGACGATTTCAGACCAGATCAGGAGATCACAGAGAAGCTCAGCTAAATGTTGTTGAGCTGGCCAGGCAGGAGGAGTGGGGACATACAGTAAAGAAATAAAGTAGGGATTGAAACAGCAATTGTTTGTTGTTCGTACTTGCCGTGAGCTCACGGGGAAGTAGAGGTTGTCACAGTCACTCGGGGACTCATTCTGAGCAGTCCAGCTACTGTCTTACACCGGTGGTTGTAAGAAAAGAGAGGACACTTGGAGGGTCTAACCAGAGGAATCGAGTGTTCCACATCTCAAAATGAGTCATGATGCCAGCTAACCACACAAGGCCCAGGAGGTGTGGTTCTACTGTGTGCCTGTAGTGGCCTGGAGGATGGCTGGAGCTACACAAAGTGAAACCAGCAACTCCCACATGTACTCAAACGTCTCAGAGGAAGTTTATGCTTAACATCGAGTTTGGAAACACAGGAAAAAAAAATCCACAGAATTCTTTGTTTGCATATATCAGTGGTTCTCAACCTGTGGGTCGCGACCCCCCCCCCTTTTGCGGGTCAAACAACCTTTTCACAGGGATCACCTAAGGCAACTGGAAAACACAGATGTTTGCTTTATGATTCATAACAGTAGCAAAACCACAGTGATGCAGAAGCAATGAAAATAAGTTTATGGCTGGTGGGCTCACCACAACACGAGTGGCTGTATTAAAGGGTCACAGCGTTGGGAAGACCAGGAAGCACTGACGTATAGAATTCTTTTATTCCCTTACCGAGACTGACTGCTCTGCCGAACTGGAGAGAACTGGGGCCGAGTGCCCTAAGTGGTTCTGTTTGAATCCACGACAGAGGCCCTGTCCGTTGTTGCCACCTGTCCACTTGTCCTGTCCCATAGTTCGGGGTCTCTCTGATGGGTCACTTCTCCTCCAAGCACCTCCTCACAAGGGCTGTGACTACCACCCAGCCAGAACTCTGGGAAAGCTGTACAGGTCTTATGAATATATTATATGGCATGATAGCCACATGGTTTTCCTTTGTGAAAAACTAGACGAAGCCTAAATGCCCAGTAGAAGGGAGTTGTGCACAGTGTGCTATGTGTAGGGGATAGGGTACCGGTGACCGCTACAATTCCCCTTAAGGACATGGACACATGGTTACAATACACCAGTTGGTAAGCTTAAGAGAAGCCGGCGCCACAACGGACTGTGTAGCATTCTGCCTTTTAAAGACACATGTAACCTGGGGTCAGAATCATGGCTGAGAGAGAGAGAGAGAGAGAGAGAGAGAGAGAGAGAGAGAGAGAGAGAGAAGAGAAGAGGCCTCGAGGAAGGGCTGACCACTGGGTACCGAGCTGCAAGAGCGCGAGGCAACAAGTTCTAGAGTGCCGTTCACTGTAGGGCGATTCCACATTGACAACTGCAAAAAGTAGAAGACAAGGCTTTGCACGTTTTCTCCTCCACCCCCAACCCAACAACTTACTTTTGATGTGTGTACACATCTCAGAACCTCTCCACGCTCCATTACGGAAGTTAAGGTTGTGTTCGATGTATCAAAGCTATATGGTAAAATGTGCTTAGGTGCATTTCAAGCTAGAAGTAAAAATATTAATGTCTGAGTGTGAAAAGGAGGGGGGGGTTTCCCTCTCATGTTGTCTTTTTTCCTTTGCCTCCTGTGTGCATGTGTGTGTGTGTGTGTGTGTGTGTGTGTGTGTGTGTGTGTGCTGGTTCATGGGTATGTTGGTACATAAATATGTGGAGGCCGAGAAGACGTTCTTAGTATCATTTGTCACATATCATCTACTACTTTTTTTTTTTTTTTTGAGACAAAGTCTCTCATTGGACTGGAATTCACTGATTAAGCTAGGCTAGCTGGCAAGTCCCAAGGACCTTGCCCGGTCTCTGCTTCCCCAGTGCTGAGGTCACTGTGTGCTCCAATGTCCTTGTGCCCATAGGGTAAACAAGCATTTTAGCCAACTGAGCCATCTCTCCAGTCCACCTGCCCCCTGCCTCCCTACCAGCGTGTGTGTTCTGTGTGTGTGGTAGGTAAGCGGGGATGTCATACCTACAGACGTGTGTGTTTGTGTGTGTGTGTGTGTGTGTGTGTGTGTGTGTGTGTGTGTGTGTTACTACCTCTGGCCCCTGAGTATGTAAATTTAGGTTGCATGCATAATGTTATTTCTTTGGGATTACTGAGTTGGTGTAAGACATACCTGCCTCTGTAGTGTACGGATACCAAGATAGACACCCAGAAACTGCTCTGGCAGATCTGGGGGTGCTTTGATGTCAGTTCACACCCATCTGGACATTTTACCATCTCTTGCCCTTTAGTCTGCTGAAGAGCTGTATAGCTCCCACATGGCATTTTGACTTGGCATTTCCCGGCTGCTGCAAATCCGCCAAGCAAGGACTTGACACTGGCACTTTGAGGCCACGGGTAGCAGGCTGGTTTGTAAAGAGATGCTAAATTTGCTGAGATAGTGAAAAGCTGCCATGTATTTATTTTGGGAAGAGACGGACTCTTGTGAAATAGGGACCCATTCTGGAAGAACTTGTAACGCTCATTCATCTTGCCTTGTGCACCGAGCTGTGATGCTGCAGCTGTCACCCATTTTCAATGAACGATTGTCATATTGTCAATCCACGATAATACGGAACAATTTTCATTCTCCATGTTGAAGCATCGCCTTTGTAGTGCAATTCAGTTCATATTAACAATGCTTTGATGACAATTTCTTCCCGCTCCACCCTCCTAGCCCTCCCTCTCGCCACTTCTGAACCAGAGGAAAACGTATTTTGACAATATCTCTAGTGTTACCAATTTTCTGCTTTTAAAACATTTTAGGCCCAGAGCCCTCACTGAAACTACAGAAAACACATTGGTCTATTTCCTTTTTCCCCCCCTCTTTAACATAGCTCTCTTGGGATTTGGTAGTGACTTGCCCAGCAGAACGATAAGTATTTTTAACCGTTATTTATTTCTTGTTAAAACAGCTCTATGAAAAAGGAGCAGCATATGCGTTATTATTTCCTTTTCATAAGGAACGTTTTAGAAATCAACTCTTTCACTCTAGTGTTTTCAGGATGACCGTCAATGGGCTTGCCTGTCTTTCCTATCACTAAGAATGATGCTAGTTGGTTGTAGAGTAAGTCCTCCGTGTGTGTCTTACCTGTTACAGTTCATATGATGAGCTGGTTGACTTGTCTTTTTCTGAATTCTCTCAAGAGCTAGATCTAGGTGCGTGCAGGCGTGGTTCAGACACAGCCACCCACGCTTGTATAAGCTGTGCCAGGGCCAGCACTGTGGTTCTAAGGTACAATTATCCCGTTGGCTGTTGGATAGTGCGTTGTTCTCATTTAAAAATTTCTTGTCAGCTCAGGTACTTGCCTGACGACATGTGGTGAAGGGGAGAGAGTCTTAGGCAGGGAGAAAGTCGGACACCAGAAACCACCAGAAATGTTGTCCGGTCACAAATCCTACAGGTGTGCAGATGCAACAGTACTGTCTTCCCTGGGCCTTTCCCTCTGCCAGATGAAACAATAAGTCAGAGCCTGGTGTGGTGGAGCACACCTTCAATCCCAGCACTCAGAAAGGCAGAGGCAGGTGGGAGCTCTGTGAGTTTGAGGCCAGCCTGAACTACAAAGCGAGTCCAGGACATCCAGGGCTACACAGAGAAACCCTGTCTCAAAAAACAAAACAAAACAAATCAACAACAATAAATCAGCGCTTCTGAATAGTATAGTCTTCAAACCCAGCAAAACCAAGCCGGGCACTGAGTGAGGGAAAGAGCTGAATAGAGCTTTAGGAAATAAATGTGGATATGGCAGACGTCAGTGCGAACTTGGGAAGTAAAGGAAGGAGAAATATAACCAGGAAGTGTGTACAGCATGTCCAGTGAGTCCTGTGGGTACTGCTGTGGCAGGTCCAGGAAAGGTCCTGACTTTGAGTAGCTTGCTGCTTTGTCCCTATAGATGGACCTGCCTCCCCGGCAGCCCCACCCTCCTGCCTGGTGTGGCTGAACTGTTCAGGGGGTTCTACTACCCTAGTCTTGAGGTCTCAGGAAGGTGAAACCTAAGTCTTGCCCAATAGCCTGAGACAGGAAGTGGAGACCGACCACTAACTGAAACTTGAGACTGCATGTGCAGTGTGTGCCAAAGCAACAGGGCAGATGTTTCTTCTCCAACAGGAAGCACCCGGGGCCCCACAGGAAACTCCACAGTCTCTCACACATCTTCATCCCCATGCTCACATCCCTACAACACTGTCATGTGGCCTCTGTGTGACTGGAAACAAAAGAGACATCAACATTTCTATTGACTTTGCTTCTTTGTAAAGGGGATGCTGTCAATGGAAGTGAGGTGCCACGGGGAAGGAATATGCGTTATTATTTACCCAGCTCATAAAACAAAACAAAACAGAACAGAACATACACAGCTTTGCCAACAGCCCTTGGAGCTGCAAGTTAGACTCAGCCACCATAGCTGTTTCACTCATCCACCCATTCATCCATCCATATGTGCCCTAATGAATGATCCGAGACACAGTGCCTGGAGTCAGACAGCTGGGTTCAAGTGCAGCTCCCCCATGTGCGTAGTAGTTGGGGACAATACTTTCATGCTGTTAGTAAAGCATCACACGACGCTGAGGAATTAGGTGATTGAGAGGGTGTTTGAAGACGGCCTTTAGACTGCACTGAAGATTTGCTGCTTTACTTATCTCTTGAGTAAGAGATAGCTACACAGCTGGGCGTGATGGCGCACCCCTTTATTCCCAGCACTTGGGATGCAGAGACAGGCAGATCTCCACGAGTTCGAGGCCAGCCTGGTCTCTGGTACACAGAGAAACCCTTTCTTGAAAAACCAAGAGAGAGAGAGAGAGAGAGAGAGAGAGAGAGAGAGAGAGAGAGAGAGAGAGAGAGAGAGAGAAGCGTGAGAGAGAGAAAGCGTGAGAGAGAGAAAGCGTGAGAGAGAGAGAGAGAGACAGACAGACAGACAGACAGACAGACAGACAGACATATAGTTTACAGAAAGCCTATCTTTCTGGATGACAGAATCACGGTCTTCCCTTTAAGTCCCAGATGTATAGTTTTTCTTTGTATTCATCACTGTCTAGACATTTTTTAAAAGAATAGAGATTTTTCAAACAATGCAAGAAGCGAGACCTTTGGTCTGTTGGAGGGAGGGGCTCTGACTTCAGTTCTGGTTGTGTCCTTTTGAGTAGTTCACCCTCCAGCCTTCCCCTCTCTACCTTCGTCTTCTACCTTGATACTGCTGTTCTCCCAGCTCTCTTTATTTTGTGACCTTTGCCCTACTGTCATGGAGCCTGAGCTACTGCCATGTGTGCAACCATGCTCAGCCATGGCTGTTCTAAGACCTAGTCACACACTAGTATAATTTACCTCTTGAAAATTGGGATAAAGCAGTTTGCATTTATGTAGACTTGCTAACTAAATAACTGTCACCATAAGACAAAGTAACGTATTATTTCGAGTACCTGCATACACAGAAGTTTAAAAACTAGCAGCTGTGACTCAACACGACAACCAGGATCAGATGGTGTCACCCATGGAAGTTCTAGAGACTGAACGGCAGAGGCAAGTGTAATGGCTCAGCCCCTTGATAAATAGCAATTTTAGCTCTGTGCTTTCAGGGACTTGAGTTGAAGTAACTGTATTAGCTTGGGTTGTCACAGTGTCTAAAGAATGGAAGGGGGTGTGCTGGGTTATGTGTGTGTAACAGTGGAAGAACGCTACTGTTACACACAGTGTGTATATTTGAGTGTCAGTTAAAACAGTGATGGGTTGGCCCCTGAAGCTGACTCCCTTGCTCTGGTTAGATAAGGTCACTATGAAAGGCATAAATACAGCAATTACTCTCTGTGCAGCTTTATGTTTTCATTTTTGACAAAGCGATGGTGTCCTTTTGGCTAGCGTTTTTGGCTGTGCATTGTTGACTTACAGTGGGGCATGCTTCAAATGTCCTCATTTCTGTGGTACACTGGATCAGATGGGCTGACGCCTGGTGTATGAGTAGAGAGGCCTGGACCACACTAACCTCGAATAGGAGGCAGAGGGGATGTGGACGCTCAGGTGGGAGGGTTCCTCCTCCTCTATCTGAAGATGGATACTGCTGGGGACTCTGCCATCTTTCCAGGGGAGGAGGGGCTCACAGCATGGATTCTCTGTGTAGCCCTGGCTGTCCTGGACTATGGATCTCATTAATAGTGGAGCTGACGTTGTAGGGCCCATCAGGGGCTTAGAGGTTGTTGATCTAAGTATATATTATAGATCCTCAGCACACAAAACCATCACGATGGGCCCTAGAAGTCACTGAAGTAACATGCAAGATCCATGTTCTCACAAGAGACCCAAACCACACACATGATATGGAAGCATCAGTCGTCATGGGAAATTCTCTCTATACTGGTGGCTCTTTTTCCCTTTGCTTTCAGCAGGCTCCACTTTGTTGTTGTTGTTGTTTATTCTGTCTGTCTTCCTGTCTTGGGGATCAAGCACAGGGCCTTGTACATGGTAATCAAGCCCTTTTCTACTGATTTACATCCATCCATAGCCCTTGATAAGTGTGTGTGTATACATGCAGATATATTTATACATGTGAGCATGTGCATGCGGAGGTCAAAGGTCAGTGAGACATCAAATGCCTTCCTCCATTGCTCTCCACCTTAATTTTTGAGAGAAAGTTTCTCACTGGACCTGGGGCTCATCAATTCAACTAAGCTGGCTGGCCAATAAGCTCTGGGGATCTACTTGTTTCTACTCCTTTCCCCCAAATGGGGAAGCAGACACGCACCACTATGCCTAACCCTTATTTGGGTGTGGGTGTAGTGGAAGTTTTGGCTTCTTTTAAAACTCAGTTATGTTATGTTAGCATGTTTTTGTTTAATCCCAAGTGTGGGATACGGGACTGCCTTAGTTTATCCACAGGTGATAACAGCCTCCTGTGGGGCATGGTCTTTGCCAGCTGAAGTTAGTGAAATTCTGAGGACTCTGGGAGAGTATAAATGCAAGAGCCCAGAGAGAGGATGGGGCTTCCGGGAGACAGACAGAGGAAGAAGAAGGCTGCTTGTTTGTCCTGCTGCATTTGCCACTTGCTGTTGCTGGACTGCTGGATATCCTGACGACTGAGATTGGTATTTTTCTAAAGAACCCGATGACCCTACTTGGCTGGAACTAAATCTAAAGAGGTCTATGTCCCCTTTCCATTGTAACCTTCTTTCTCTCCTACCTAGGGTTGGGGGGTTGGAAGGGAGGTAGAGGCTTAAGAAACCGCAAATAAAATAGAGTTAAAAAAAATCTCACCCACATGCAGGGGTTGAGCTTAGGTCCCCATGCTTGAGTGGCAGGTCCTTGGTTGGCAGAGCTATGGACCCAGCCTCACATTTAGCTTTTTGACACAGGATCTTGCTATGTGACCTTGAACTCTCTGTACCTGGTCTTCCAATTCACCATCCTTCTGCCTCACTCTCCCCAGTGCTCTGATTACAGTCATCACCACACCTGGCCACCCCTCACAATTTTATTTATGTCAATAAGAGATATACCATTGTGGGCCAGCTGGATGACCTTGGACAAGTCATTGCATTCTCATCTTATCTGTAGATGGGAGAATAGTGTCCACTGATTCTCCAGGACTCCCCTCCTGCCCAGTCTTTGCTTGTGTTTGTTTAGAGGACTCAACAATGAAAACATGTAGCTCTTCCAAGTGTTTCTAGTTTTCTTCTTTGCCTCTGGAGACATTCTGGAGTGTCCCGTGATCTTTATCAATCACATAGGGACTGCCATCCCCTCAGACTCTCGCAGAATGGCTAAGGTGCCCTCTGCAGAAGATATCGCCGCTAATGTTCTCATTACTGACTAATTGGCTAAAGAGACTTCTCTCACATTGCATTTATGCTGATTGATAGTTTTCTATCACCTGATGGGTGGAATGGACAGCCAAACCAATTACCACTGCAAAGAAAGCCCCACACAGTTGGGCTGTGCTACCAGAGACAAGAGGCCCTTATAGATTGTCTCTTGCTGGGGGGTCTGCTGAGTTTGTTAAACAAATGGCTCCTGGAAGGATCAGCTTGCCATGCTTTGACATTCCTATGTGTCAGGTCACCCTTAAATTCACTGGGCCTTGTCTTACTGAAGGACAGCGTGTTTCTGCGTGTGTTTCAAACATGGGTAGCCTGAGCAGCTCGTTAGCTGTGTAGCTCACACCAGGCACCTTTGTGCTGGGGAACAGCCTATACTCCTGTGTTCTGAGCTGCAGTTGCTGGTGTCCCGTGAGTCACATCACATGGAGACACTATCTACTTGGATGGAGACAATCAGTAGACATGGGACGTCATTACTCAGATTCCTTCTCTTCATGGTGTTCAGGCTCTTCAGAGGAAATAATCTGTAGGTCCCTTGCTGTCATCTAAATCGAGACTATTTCATTGGGTGTAGATGCATTCATTTGTGGCATCATTATTCCTGAATATCTTCTAGGTTGTGTTCCATAACAGCAGTGGGCAAAACCAGTAGCTAGCATGTTGCCTTCTGTGCTAGGAATGCAGCTCACCCCCAACACTGCATAAGCTAGGCATGGTGGCTCAGACCTGTGAGCTGGGGACAGGGAGATCAGAGGTTCAAGGTCATCCTCAGCTACATATCGAGTCTGAGGCCAGCCTTGGCTACATGAGATCATCTAAATTAAAACAACAACAACAACAACAACAACAACAACAACAAAAACAACAACATATTTGCCTTCATTTACGCCAATGGTGATGGTCCCTGCAACTTTGGAACCTGTGGCAGCTATCTGTGTGATATGGACTTCCATGGTGGAACAAGTTTGGTCCATACTAGAAAGTGGGGTTAAAAAGTACAAGGAACCGAGTGTGGTGGCGCACACCTTTAATCCTAGCACTCAGGAGGCAGAGTCAGGCAGGTCACCGTGAGTTCGAGGCTAGCCTGGTCTACAAAGGGAGTACAGTACAGCTAAGCCTCACAGAGAAACCTTGTCTCAAAAAACAAAAACAAAAACAAAAGAAAGAAAGAAAGAAAAAAGAAAAGTAAAAGAAACCATTGTCACCACATCACATATACCAGAGAGTCTCTTGAACCCCTGCCCCTATTCCAGGTGTTACTAGAGTATAGAACATGAATTTTCGTGCTAAGTAATTAATTTTAGGAGACCAACTACAGGGAAAAGTAACCAGAAAAAGCAAGATTTTCTTTGTGGGTCCAGATACCTTGTGTGACTGTTAAATATGCAGAAGAGGAGCTGGGCACGGTGCACAAGCCTAGCTACACTTTGGAGGCAGAGGCAGATGGATCAGGAGTTCAAGGCTGGCCTAGACTGAACTGTGTAGTGAGGTGGACCTTGGGCTCCAGGAGACCTATTTTAAAAAGGGGATGGGGCAGGATAGGGCATGTCACTTCCCATGGAAACAGCCAGGCTAGAGCAAGTTGGTTGGACTGAAATGGAAAGGAGGCCACTGTTCCTTGTTTTCCCTGCTTCTTCTCCTCTAGGACAGCCTCCGGAGCTGTGTGAGGTGTACAGCAGTCCTTCAGCAGGAGAGAGTTGCCAGGCTAGCTCAGCGTGTGACTTCCACAGGTCACACTGTGGCCCTGCTATGCCCTGGTCGCTTTCAGGAATGATAGACTTTAAGGCCTTGGAATCTTTCATTCTCTGTGTAGAGCATCCTTCCACTGAAGGCAGAGTCCTGGAACACCATGTTCTTGGATGCTGGGTGACCACAGCCTCTCATCCCTTCTCTCACATCACTGCTGTATCTACCTGAGGCAAATGGCTCTGGGCGAGCGATGATACAGACACTGCAAGACTTCCCTGCCCTCCTGTCAGCACAAACTACACCAGGATGCCTCAGTGCCCTGGATAAACACGTGTTTACCTCTTAGTACCTGACTGACGGGGATGGGAGCCCCATTCACCCCATTCACCCCAGATGTACCGGCAACCACATTTCTAACAAGGCTGTGGTAGGAATAAAGCAAGAGGATAGCGATGCGCCACTGAGAAAGTGAGCACGCCTCCATTCTTGCTTTTCTTGTGCCATCTTCTTCTTTCACGGATGTGTTTTGTTTCTGGCATGAGGTCATCTCGATTTGGTCTCCACTGTGCAGTGTGTGTAGCTTTGAATTTGTCAACAAGAACAGCCAATGGAAAAGTACATAGAGGGTTGCAAAAAGACTTAAAATACAGCCTTAACCCTCAGTTTCAGAGGGGGCAATTTCCGGATAAATTTTTGTATTTTATAACATTCTAGGAGGGGTACTTCACATCCGTTACCTAGAGGGGAAAACATGCTTTATCTCCACACATGTGTAGTATTAAGTGGTGAGTCCAGAACGAAGCAAGAGGAAGCCGTGAGTCCTGATCACAAACATCAGACCTAAAGGGGACCATGTTGGTTTTATGAATTTGGCGACGGCTGTGTCCCGAGGGCTGAATTGGAGCATTTAATCTAGAAATTCTCTGGCTCATGCTGTTGGGTGACTAAGCTCGTGATTGAGCTGGATCTGGCAACTGTTTCCCAGCAAGTGCTGTCCATGCTTCTCCGCCTGCCTCTACCCCTGTGTTCATCTCACCAATATGTTTATATTACTTTGTTCCTTATCGTGAGCTGGAATTGACTTCGAAGGAAGTTTACTGGGAATGGACGTACAATTAAATAATAGCAATGCCTTTTTTATTATCTCCTCTTCAAACCCGAAGCCAGACAAACATGTGCTCACTTATCGAATAGTTGAGTTTATACTTAAGTGAGCATGGATTCATAAAACCCCAGTAACAATGAAGGGTTTAAAGTTCTTATTAATCTATCCCATTTCTGTCCAAGTCAAATCACAACCAGACGGCACATCAGATGTCTATTTGCAAGGAACTGCTTTCTTGTGGAGTCTAGGGTACAGTTAGTATTCAGTTCACATCTCCTGTGGAGATGGTTGGCGAGCTGTGGCACCCTGGACAAAACTCCTGGGTCCTGGCTCGCCCCCATCCTACTATTTGGTTGGCTTGCATCACAGAACTCTTGTGGATTCTGTAGGCATGTTTTGTTTCGTTTTTTGTTTTTCAAGACAAGGTCTCTACATAGCTCTGACTATCCTGGAACTCAACCCTGTAGACCAGGCTGGCCTCAAACACAGAGACCCACCTGCCTCTGCCTCCCAAGTGCTGAGATAAAAGGCGTGCACTAACACTGCCTTTTGTAGACACAGGTGCTACACAAAGGTTACTGTGGTTGTAGTAGTGGTAGCTGTCCTGGTCATTGACGTTGTTGCTACTCCTATTCTCTGTCTCTCTGTCTCCCCATCTGTCTGTCCATTCATCTGTCTGTGAGTGTGTGTGTGTGTGTGTGTGTGTGTGTGTGTGTGTGTGTGTGCGTGCACACACACACACACACACACACACTCTCACACACACACACACTCACAGGAATGCACATAAAACAGCATATGTGTGGAGACTGAAGACAACCTTGGGTGTTTGTCCTTCCCTCTCTCATTGTTTGAGACAGGGTCTCTTAGTATTAGCTATGGAAAATGCCAGGCTAGCTGGTCCATGAGCTTCCAGCTTCTTCTGCCTCCACTGGCCATCTTGCAAAAGGAGAACGGGGGCTACAGATGTGCTATTGTATCCGGCGTTTCATGGGGATCAAAAGTAAGGTCCCCACACTTTCACAGCAGGCCTTTTCCCACAACCATCTCTCCAGCCCTGTTGTTGTTATTGCCATTAGTAACATTGTTGGTCCATCTGTGAGAGGAGTTGTGTACAGTGATGATATAGCACAGGATGGTTACAGATCACAAAACAACCTGTCCATGTTTAGACTAGTGTATTTCCAAAGGCAGATAAGTTGTATATTTCACAAAACTTTTCTGCTATCCCCACCATGTAGGTCCTGTTGTTTGCATTTTACATCTGCAAAAAACTAAGACCAAGATTGATTTCCCTTGATCAAAAAGCACCTGCCGAGCCCTCTTGCTGGTGCTAAAGCTCAGCACTCAGGCTCTGTGCAGTGTGCTTCATGCGGCATCCAGCACCCAGTGGATCTACTGTTAGCAGAGAGCTGGTGCCTGTAGTGTGGCCATCAGAGTCTTTTTTTTTTTTTTTTAAGATTTATTTATTTATTTATTTATTTATTATGTATACAGTGTTCTGCCTGCATGTACACTTGCAGGCCAGAAGAGGGCATCAGATCACATTACAGATGGTTGTGAACCACCATGTGGTTGCTGGGAATTAAACTCACGACCTTTGGAAGAGCAGGCGGCACAGTTAACCACTGAGCCATCTCTCTACCCCCAGAGTCTTTTCTCATGGCCTTCACCTCTCCCTGTTTGGCCCCTCAGCCTAGACCCTTCAAAGACACTGCCTCCTCATTCTGTGTCCTTCTAAGGCTTGAATCCTCCCCTCTCAGCCAGCCTCTCAGAGTCCAGCTCACGCGAGTGAGTTCTCCCCTCCTTCTTATTTTATGTGTGAGAATGAATGTCAAGCTCCCAACCACAGTCATCTTTCCACACGCGCGCGTGTCACCTGAGCAGGACACAGTTATGGGGAGCCTGAGAAAGCACTTACTGTCATTCCCTTCTCTTGGGACAGTGACAATCATGAACTTTACTGAACCAGGACATGCAGTCTCCTGGTCATGGGAAACCCGCTGGAGCCTTATTCCTCTGCAGTTTTCTACAAATCCAAACACCCACTCAAGCTATGAACTAGATTTTTCCTGAAAGAAAAACAAAGCAAAAAAGTAGTTACTGAAATGTAACCATTACCCATAAAAAAAGAGAGAGGGGAAAAAAATCAACTGGAGCATAAGACCCCAAAGGGGCCCTGGGGTGTGAAGAGCCAGTTCATGTTCTTATTCTTCACAAACACTAAGAATGCCATTTTCTCAATGGCAGAGTGTCAAGCTGACACACCCGGGAAGAGGGAAGCTCAGCTGAGGATTTGCCTTCCCAGACTGGCCCGTGGGCATGTCTATGGGGCATTTTGCTTGAAGCCTGACTGACTGACGTGGGAGGACCCACCCTGCTGTGGGCTGGGCTGCCCCTGGGCCTGTGATATATAAGAAAGGCAGTTGAGCAAGCCAGAGGGAGCGAGCCAGTCAACAGGGTCCTCCGTGGTCTCTGCTTCAAGCTCTTGCCTTGAGTCCCTGCCTTAGCTTCCCTCAGTGAGAGGCTGTAACCTATAAAACAAAGTACACTGCCCCCCCCCCACCACCACATTCATACACCACCCATACCCCACATACACGTGCACACACACACCACCCACCCACATACATACACCATGCGCCACCACACACATACACCACATATACCACACCACACACCATACATATGCATGCGTGCATAGACACACACACACACACACACACACACACACACACACACACACACACCATTGCTTTTGGTCAGTGTTTTTATGACAGCAACAGAGAAACAGACCAGAGCACAGAAATGACATAAATTCTTTGAATAGAATTTTATCAACAATTAGAAAGGCAGAAGAATCAAAGTTGAGTCTTTTTGTAGATCCTACCTACTGCCTGGTCCAGAGAACAACACTGAGAAGTGATGGCAACATGTTAAAAAGGGTTAGGGTTAATTTATACTGCCGAAAGACTTTGGGGGTGGTTGAACTCCAACATAGCTGCCCCTCTCAGCAAAGGCTGTGTGAAGGTCATACTCCAATGTTTACATCCATCCTGTAATGATTTGCAGGTAACTTGACCATATTGGAAGTTAAAGAGCAGAGCAGAATGAGACTATTTTAAATCTCCTTTACTGTAACTACTTGGAAATGTGGGTTTCCTTAAGAACAAATTTTCTTTTGTTGTTTTTGTTTTCCTTGCATTTTGTTTTGTTTGTCTTGCTTTTGGCTTTTTTTTTTTTAACAGAGGAAAGGGTCTCTCTCTCTCTCTCTCTCTCTCTCTCTCTCTCTCTCTCTCTCTCTCTCTCTCTCTCTCTCCTCTCTCCCTCCCTCCCTCTCTCCCTCTCTCCCTCTCGTTAAAGGCATGCACCACCATACCTGGCAAGAGTTTTCAAATCTGATGTTTTCTTTCACTTGGCATTTGATCCTCAACTCTACGTTGAGGTTCAATACATTCTTGGACGAGTCAGTGCTGCAGGAAGAGGTGGGGCCAGCCGCAGGAAGAGGTGGGGCCAGCCACAGGAAGAGGTGGGGCCAGCCGCTTTCAACTTTGCCCATCATTTGCTGTCTCTGAGATCCACCATCTTCAAAAATAGAAACAACTAAATCCTGTTTGAAACCATTTCCAGTTCTGTGGTTCTAGAACCACCTAAGAAGCCTAGCAAGGCTGCATCTGGAGGGATACTTTCGGTGCAGGGAGGATGGAAGGCATGTAGCTACAGATAGGGTCGGAAGTTTCACGGGTTTCTTCTGATGCTGTTTACTTACTTAGAGCTTTAAGGTGCACGGCCAGCCAGCCAGCTCAGGTAGACGGAGACTGTCCAGTTAGCCCAATGACTGACAATGCTTCCCCCAGTCAAGATTGAAAAGCGTGGATAAGGCAAGGCTGGGAAGAGAGTGAAAAGCAACTTTGAGCATCTTCATAAAATGGGGAGATGACACTCGCTTGAGAAATAAGGAAAACTCTCCGTGAAAAACAGAACAAAACCCGGCAGCCCCTTGGTGGACAGAAACATCAGAAGGCACTGTGTGACTACGGTACTGTAGCCCTTTCCAAAATGTTATGAGAACCTGATGGAGACGGAAGGTTCCATGTCACCGCGGGGCTGCTCTCCAGTTTAAATTAAATCCCACGTCAACAAATGTCACTCACTGAAAACCTTTGTGTTAGCGACATGGCAAAGCCTTCCCTGATAGACCGCTCAGGAGAAAACTCTGGGCCCGAAGTGTGTCCTGTCAGGACGCAGCACAGTCTTCCTCAGAGTGTGAGGAAAACTTAAGGTAGTTTATAAGGAAAAATTAATGGTTTCTTTTTAAATATTTATCCTTTCTCAAATAATATTATACACACAAAATCTCAGCTCTGACCCTCGGACGAGAGCCCCAGGTCCCCCGCTCAGCTGACTTCGTGTGGACGCACTGGCTGTGTGTGAAGAATAAATATTTAAATCATGGGCCAAGCAAGCAGGCAAGACTCCTGGAGAAGCATTCTTTCTGTTAATCTACTTAAGCTTGAATTTCTGCCGCTTAGTTTTCCCCTCTTGTCGCCCTAACTAGTGGCCATTTTGAAAAGGTATTTTTACCTGCTAACCTGCAGCAGAGACCCAGAGTGAGAGCACTGTGCTGTTACTTCCTTGTCGGCTCACTGGTTCTGGTGCTGCCAGTAGATCACGGGCGTTCCGGGCTGATGTTATATGCCGCAGCAGCATTACCAACCTGTGTAATTTTAGAGTTTCTCAGCCTTCATCTCTGCTGACACCGAGGTGCCTAGGGAGGAAATAATGATGATTTTTTTTTTTTTTTTACCATCCCTGGGGTTTAAAATGTCTCCTCTGAGATGAGGCTGGCCCAGTGGCAGGAGGTGAGCCCATAGCTCCCCCTCAAGCACTTAGCTGGCAGCAGTTGGAAGCCTGCATTTGGATCTCAGTGAGCTAAGAGATGAGGGTAGAGAGCCTCGAGGGAGGGGGTGGTAAATGCCCAGGGAGGTGGAGAACGACGAGGACACAGGGGCTGAGATGAGCTAAAGGCATCTGTCCTTTTTCAGGAGACACAGGCAAATGGGTGTAAATACCAGGGGAGAGGGAGGAGTAGGCGGACGTAGACGGGCTAAGAACGACATGCTTTGGAGTAGTAGCTATTCTGAGCCTCGCCCCATTTTCTTCTGTCCTGCTAATTAAAGCTGATTTGGGGTTCCCGAGGCGTTAGTCTCCACCCGAGGAGACCGGCTTCCCCCGGTCAGTTGGACAGTTTAGGGCAGGCTCCTTCCCAGAGCTGGTGTCTGTTGTCCGAAGCCACAATGCAGTGTGATTTAAAATGTTTTAATCCCCGACTTTCTAGAAAATCCCTCAAGTTACTGCTGTGTGGCTAGCGTGGTGTTCAAAAAACAAAAACAGTTATCCTGAAAGTGGCGGGAGGGGGATGGCGAGGGTCTGTGTTAGGACTGGGGAAACTAACCTTGGGGAAATGAGGTCTGGGCATATCAGGATGGGCAAAGAGGAAGACGTGACAAGCAAAGGTTTCCTATGCCTTCTTAGTTTCTTCGAAAAACAGGATGCTGTGCCCACTCTTGAGGGAAGATGGGAGCCCTTGTGAAAAGTTTGTGCTCAGGCAAAGGAGGGGAAATCAGCTTAGTTTGTATCTGTCATCTTTGGTTGCCAAGCAGAGAATCGTGAGCTAGCCAAAATATCTTCTGCTAAAACTGTGGGTGTGTCGCTAAAAGATTTAGCTTGCTTTATCTGGTATGGATTTTGTAGAATGCAGTCAATTGGCACATTTATACATTGGCAGTTTGGGGAGAAACATTTATTTATTTGCTAGCTGATATAAATAATAGCATTTATGTAATAATTGGGAGTCTCTTATCCTACCTTATCTTAAAAAGCAGCTTTAAATGGAAGTGATGGGCATGACATTCGCCAAATATTATTATATCACCGATATGGTAATGAGTCGCTTCTTTAGTTTGGGGTTCCATTTTCTGCAGAACTGTCTAAAATGACTCTGTCCCCCATAATTGTTCCTTATTTTAAAATGTATTTGTGTGCTTCAGACATTCACCCAGTACCACAAATGATAGGGGCAAATTCAGGGACCAGAGTCTGAGGAGAAGTGTCCCGGCCGCTCCTAAGTACAAACATTAGTGCGTCACCCCAAGAAGAAGGAGTATTAGCCACTTTCTTCAGCTCCCTGTCTTTGAAGCCTCCTCAGGATGAGAATGTGTTTGAGGGAGGAGCCGTCATGGGAAGAGGCCAGGGGGGCTGCCCGGAAGTAGGAAACTCTGCAGGCTGTGTCTTTTTTCCACAGTGGAGTTTGTTCCTATTGAGAAGTTGGGGCTCTGCCCCTAGGGGTGAAGCAGCGTAGCTGTGTCCAGGGGCCATTGCTTCGCTCAGGGCTAGTGGTTCCACAAAGGCATTCATCATCGGAAAAAGCAGATGCCATCCAAGGGGCAATGACACCTGTGCAACAGGACAAGGAAAGAAAGACAAACATTGGGACAGAGGACAGGGGCGAGGGAGGGAGGGAGGGAGGGAGAGAGTGAGGAGAGAGAGAGAGAAAGAGAGAGAGAGAGGGAGGGGGGGAGAATGTGAAGTCTGTCTGTAGAACTCTCCTAGGAACACATAAATCATCAAAAAGGTTTGAGAGTTACAGGCAAGAAGTATTTATGACGATCAGTGGAGCAGAGGGTAATAATACAAACATAATAAAGAAGAGAAAGGAGGGGACAGCAGGAATAAAGGGGGCCTGGCATTAACGAACAGGGAGGTAAGCTTAATGATTATGTGCAAATGACTGAGCTATTGATGGCAAAATAGCTGAGCTTCGGAACTACTTTTTTAAAACTGGCCTTTTAAGAAGATAAATAAGGATAATTAAACAGTAATGAAGACCTGTTTCATTTAAGAGCGAGGAGAGGAAGAGAGAGGGAGGGAGGAAGGGAGGGAGGGAGGGAGGGAGGGAGGGAGGGAGGGGAGGGGAGGACAAAGGGAGGAGAGCGAGGAGGGAGGGAGAAAGAAGAAGAAAATCAAAAGAAATACACGGGCCAGGTCTGGAGATGATATGCTATCTTAGCCAGGGTCAGTGCAAGTCGTAATGAATTCATTAACATAGGGCCAATATCCTGTGGAAACTGGGGAGGATAGTGAGAGGCGAGGGGAGAGAAAGGAGGCATACCCAATCCCCAGCTGCCAACGCAGAGGCTCTGTGTTACCTTACATTAGCCATCTTGTCCAGCCTCCTCACTCAGGGAGCCTGTTGAGCTCGGCTGCCAGTGAGAGATCACAGATTTCTTCCCCTTCCAGCCTTCTGTGTCCCGTGTCGCTAATGTGTAGCACGCATCTCGGTTTAGGAGAGACTCCACTCTGTAATATTTCAAGGAACAAGAGCCCCTGAATAATTAATCTCTAAATCAAACCAGTCCCAGGTCTGTTCCAAGCGTAGTACCTGCCTTTAGTATGTATTCCATGAGTGCTTGGTGGGTGCGGAAATGAAGTAGGAGGCCACATTGCCCACAAATAATGAAACAATTGGAAAGAAGAGCATACGAAAGTGTGTGAGATGTTGCAGCCCTGAGCCAAGGACAACACGGTTTACATAGCTTCTTAGGATGTTCTAAATTAATTGATTTTTGTGCTTTGGGTTAAAAAAAAAAATCACAAAACAATAGACAAAAAGAGCGACCCTGATTTATATATATATATATTTTCCCCCCCAAATACATCCGGCCATCAGTGGGAGCACTGATAGTAGGGCTCATGAAATGTAGCTCAGAAATGAATTCAGATTGAGTCGAATGTGTCAAATTGATTGAAAACTGCCTGAAGGAACGAAAGTGCCGTGATAAATAGCGGCACACTGGGCTTCAAGGAAGTGAAGAGCCTTGTTCAGCAGGTCCTTTCTTTCTTTCTTTTTTTTTAAAACCCATCTTCATTAATTATCTGGGACAGGATGTAAACAGCATATTCATTAAATTTGTAGAAGCTAAGTGGAGAGGTGTTTGTCGAGGCTGGTTGGGGCACACCATAGTATAAAGCTTACCTGTGTGGAAACTGCGTGCTGTTTTGTTATCTGATGAAAACCAATGGCAGTGTCGGCTTGGGGCAGAGCTCAGGTGGCGAGATTGAGCAGAGAGGGTCAGCAAGGCTGGCAGCGGGTAGCTGAGTGAGCCAAGGCTTGCTTAGCATTTATGTGGCTCTGGGTTGTGGCCCCCACACTGGTTAATTAATTAGTTAAGAGTTTAAGGCAGAGCTTTTAAGTTGGACGATCACACGAACAGCTGGCTATAGCATGGGGTTAAATGAGCTGCTGTGGGAATGGGGTGGGGGTGTGGTGTGGTGGGGTGTGGTGGGGTGTGGTGGGGTGTGGTGGGGGTGTGGTGGGGTGTGGTGGGGTGTGGGTGGGGTGTGGGTGGGGTATGGGTGGGGTATGGGTGGGTGTGGGTAGATCCCAAACAGCAGAGTCGGGCTGTCCAAGACCTGTTGTTATGCTGTAAGGAAAACATCTGGGGGCTCCATCAAGGCTGGCTGCGAGCGCTTCCATTAAGTCTTGAGATAGGAACAACTTTCTTCAGGAACACAGTATCACAGACCCTGGAGTTGCCCAGTGCACACTCACCTCTCATTGTCGCATTGGCACCTGTGTCTTTCATTTTTAATAGAGGAGTCTTCTTCTTCATGTATGTGTGTGTGTGTCTATGAGTACATATGTGTGTGTATTTTTGACAAAGGCCAGAAGAAGATATCAGATGGCTTCTTCTATAATGGTTTTTTTTTTTTTTTTTTTTTTTTTACTGAGGCAGGGTTTCTCTGTGTAGCCCTGGCTGTCCTTGAGTTCACTCTGTAGACCAGGCCGGCCTTGAACTCAGAGATCTTCCTGCCTCTGCTTCCCAAGAGCTGGGAATAAAGGTGTGCACCACTATGCTCAGATCTCCTCTCTCTTTAATATAAAGAGAACTCCTGGGTTCTTCTCTGGACCTGAAGCTTTCTTGTGTTAAGGTGAGCTCACATACCATCTTCTATTTCATTTTAAAATAATGATCTAAAGACCAATACCCTAGAAACATTAATAATTGCCTAAGAAAGCAGTGCATATAGGAATGTCTATTAGTCATTTATTTTATAATATTAAACAAATAACCACAACCTGATATTTAATAATAGGAACAACAAGAAAAGTTTACTATTCCCACTTGACAGGATGATGTCCCATCACTAATAGATATTTATGAAAAACTAGAACAGGAAACCATTACATTTATTTATCTTTATTTTATGTGAGCAGATGCTTTGCCTGCATGTATGACTGTGCACCACATAAGTGCTTATTGCCCAAAGAGATCCAGAGATGCCTGAAGATAGTGTTGGATCCCCTGGGGCTGGAGTTACAGGTATAGTTGTGAGTCACCATGTGGGTGCTGGGATTCGAACCTGGATCCCCGGGAAGAGCAGCCAGTTCTCTTAATCACTAACCATGTCTTCAGCTGCAAACATCACATTTTAATTCAGATAACAAAAAGCAGATTTTACTGTCAAATATAGTTTGTAAGTAACAAACCAGCTCATCTTGAGAAACAAAATGGTTGTTCATATAGAAAAGAGGAGAACACTAGGAAATCGAGTATTTGTAGAGCGTGATCCATGAATTTGTGTGGTATTTATTCATGCCTCTGAATGTTTTTATTTGCATTTTGATACGTGCTTTGTAGAGTTTCCCATAAAGATACTTAGAGGAAGTGTAATGATTAACTATATGGCCATTTTCTTGGGAAAAAAAAATCTAATTCCTAATTATCACCTATGGCCATCCCACCTTACACGTGCCTGATCTTGTCTGATTCCTGATTTTTAAAGGGCGTTAGTTGTCCTGAAGAGACATATATGGAAAGCACCCCTTGAATACCAAGAACTGTGACTTGGCTTTATGGTTTATGACGTGATGAGTGAAAAACAACCAATGACATAGTGCAGAAGAGCTGAACACACAGACATCAACACACATGCATCCCTAGAGACTTTGGCCACGGAACTGATGATTTTCTAAGACTGAGGAACAAACTTCATACGGTGGACATGGATTTCACTGCATTTCAACCTCTCCAAAGAGAGGTTGCAAATATTGAGAAAGGTGGAGGCTTTTTTTGCTTTTTGTTTTGTTTTGTTTTGTTTTGTTTTCTGAGACAGGGTTTCTCTCTGTGTGTCCCTGGCTATCCTGGAACTCACTTTGTAGACCAGGCTGACCTCGAACTCACAGAGATCCGCCTACCTCTGCCTCCAGAGAGCTGGGATTAAAGGCGTGTGCCACCACATCCAGCTGAAAGGTGGGCTCTTCTAAAGGAAGTTGAAAGCAGAGATATCCCATCTAGAGTGGACAGTGAATCCTGTCACAATCTCTCTGGAGCAAGGATGACACCTTTGCAGTGCGGCTGGGTTTTCCTGTGCCCACGTCTCCCACCCTCTGCTCTCATGGTCATATATCCTTTCCTTGGCCTCTGCCTTTGTAGAAGGCAGCAGCCAGGTGTGTATCCATTTCTCAAGTATTTTATTTTCAAACCACTTTAACTGTCATGTTCTTTCTATTGTGATGAAAATCCTTGTGTTTATTATCAAAACATTTTATCATGAAAGTATCAAATATCCAGAAGCTTAGAGACTAGAACAGCATCCTCTATGTGCCGTCAGTACGTAGATTTAGTAGTTATTAAGACTTTCCAAAAAAGACTTTTCCAGCTTGTTCCTGCCATCTCCTTTTCATTAAAACAAACAAACAAACAAACAAAAAGACACCACGCCACTTCACTTCGTTTACTTCAGATTATTTCTCTCAGTGGTGGAGATTTCTGGGGCTGGAGAGATGGCTCCAGCGCTTGGAGAACATAACTGCCCTTGCAGAGGACCCAGGCTCAGTTCCCAGGAGCCGTCCATGTGGTGGCTTGCAGTCGCCTGTTCCAGGTATCACGCGCCATTTTCTGACCTCCACAGGCTCCATAGGCATTTATAGACACCCAGGCATATACCCATCCACACATATAAAATACATACATTTTTTGAAGTGGGGATTTGTCATATAACCACATTCCCATTAGTGACAGCATCTCAGCAATATCTAATCCATAATCCATAATAATCAAATTTCTTCCTCAAGATCCTCTCCAAACAGTCTTTGCCAACTTGTATTCATCAGCCAGACTCCAACAATGTCCATCTTTATTGCTAGCTTCCTGAAGTCTCTTTAAAATCCCTGTCTGTCCCCTTGACCTCCTTCCAAGAGTGACATTCTTTCAGTGTCTCTAAGAAGTAGCGGGAAGCACTGGGCTATGAGCTCGAAGACAGCTAATTTAGCTCGTATTGGCTTCTGTGAGAATTCTCTCAGCATTCCAGATGCTTCTCTCTCACATTTCTTTCAAACGTTTGGAGCTCACAGGAACAGGTGAGCCTGGTGGATGACAGGACACGGGGATCTGTTTCATTCGCAAGCCAGGCCTCCCCCTTCGCTCTCACTTAGCTGCAGCCTGGAGATCAAAACTTCCTTTCCCTTTGGTTGTATTAAAGAGTTCGTGTCTTTCCAAATTACAGCTCTCTGTGTTTTGATGGCCACGGTCTCCTTGTTTCACAAAGTAAACAAGATGCCCTGTGGCCCAGAGACGCCGAGGCAGGCCATCTGGGTTGGAGTCCCAGACTCCCTGCTTACTAGTGTGCACTTCTACAGGTCATTTTCCTCTCTGTGCGTCTGGTGTCACATTTGTAAAACAGGGACACACATGGACGGTGCTAGAATGGGGTGTACGGAGTGCTAGGACATTCTTAAAGATTGCATTTATTTGTTTGTTTATCTATGTGTGTGTGTGTGTATGTGTGTGTGTGTGTGTGTGTGTGTGTGTGTAGGTATGGGGTGCACACATGCTACAGTGCGACTCCTAGGGGGATCTTCTCTCCTTCCTGCAGGTGGTCCTGGGCTTCCAACGTGGGTCGTCAGACTCAGCTGCAGCTCTCACTCCCTGAGCCGCCTTGCTGGCTATACACTGGGGTCTTTATTGAGCATTTCCTGCTGATATATCATTCGTGTAGTCCGTCTGTGAAAAACAAGAATGGGGAAAATACCTGTCTTCGACTCGATAACCTTTAATTTTATCCCTGTTTGAAAGCAAAATAACATATGAATAAATGTAAGAAGTAAAAGTTTTATAAATTTGAGTAAAGGACGCCTTTTTTTTTAATATTAGGAAGAATCCTTCAGATTAGGATCATTTTTTTAAAGTTGAAATGTCAGAATTGACAACAGTTGAAAGGAAAACATCTGAGAATGTGGCCTGAGAATCGCTTAGAAGGCTTTGCTTCAAGTCTCTGCTGTGAGTGAATAATGTTTATTAAGCTTGCGTATTTAAATGGAAATAATAAAATAAAAAAAAAAAAAAAGAAAATCCATATCTGAATGCCAAGCTGTTTCCAAGAACAAATGGAGGCTTGTTTCCTTGTTTCAACGATTCCCTGCGCATTCCCCGCCTCTGTGTGTGCCCCTAGCAGACGCGAAGGCCTGGGTGTGAGGGTGTGAAGGGCCCATTGTCTCAGCTGTCTCTGGGTGACAGGAGAACCCCCGCCCCCCAGATGGGCTTAGGAGGGGACAAGCAGCCGAGTGACTCTGCAGACCCCAGTTTCCATGCTATGTGTCAGCCACAGATAGAGAAGAGCCACGTGGCCAGCGTATCCTGTAACCACTGACTGCATAGCCAGATCCTTCAGGACATTCAAGTTCAGAAAGTTTCAATGACTTCCTCAGGTCACCCAGGAGGGGAAGACGGGAGTTTAGTGAGCTCCTCCCTGTTCTTGTGTTCTTAGAGTCTTTCTGCACAGGTTATGTCAATACACACGGTGATGAAAATGCCCTGGGAACAACAGCTTACGTGTTGAGTGGATACCTTCCCTGACACAGACCTCACTATCTTAGGAGGGGAGTGTGTGAAACATTTCTCACCTTTATTTGGCTACATAACACCCTGTTTTTTCTTTTTTCTTTTTTTTTAATTAAATATGTCTTTTTGCCTGTATTCACAGAGAGGAAACACCCAAGAACTAAGGGAGAGAGAAATATTTATAACAGCCCTCTTGACCTGTGCCTGAGGTAAAGCCTTACAAAGAGGTGATAGGAGCACAGGCAGAGCAGGCTGCGAGGTGAAAACTGACCCAATGCTGTATGTGGTGAGCCGAGGCACAGAGGGGTGGGTCCTCACAAACCAGCAGTTAATGTCTCCCCTGACGGTGCCCCCTCTCTCTCCTTCTCTCTCTGCTCTGGTCTCCACAAACTTCCCTATTTCTAGAACCAAGCTTATCTGCTGTTCCTTGTGAGGTCTCTTATTGATTTTCTGTGCTATTTATAGTCACTTTTGGCTGCTAAATGAACTCTAATGAGGCACTTACATTTATTTGGGGCACACTTAGGAAACTGGGGTGGGTAATCCATGCTTTGTCCTACTGTGTAGGGGCAGGTGTTGTATCCACAGGAATGGGCGTCTGTCCTTCCCCATGTTTTTCTGTCTCCCTCACCTTTTCCTTACTTGGGAAGGAAATAGAGGGAGATGCCAGCTTACGAACACCTTCTTCCAATGTGTTACCTGGGCCACGCAGGATCTGTGTTCTCAAAGCATGGCACTCCCATGCTTTCCCATTGAAACCCACCACACGAACAATAAAAAGGAAGCGGTTTGTTCCCAATCACAGAATATATCAGCGTGCTTGTATGCGTGTGCAAACATGACCTGAGGTCAAAGGAGGATGCTGAGTGTCCTGCTCTGTCACTCTAAGCCTCCTTCCCTTGAGACAGGATCTCTGAGGAAACCTGGAGCCAGTCGAGTGGCCAGCAAGGCCCAGCAATCATCCTCCTGTGTTCACCAAACACGATGCTGGCATTACAGATCTGCTTAGCCACGCGTATATGTAGTATATGAGTTGCATGTACACCAACATGCCAGAAGAGGGCATCAGATCACGTTACAGATGGTTGTGAGCCACTGTGTCGTTGCTGGGAATTGAACTCAGGACCTCTGGAAGAGCAGTTAATTCTCTTAAATATATATATATATATATATATTGAATAAAGGAAAAGGCAGTTTGAGGCCTAGATGCAGTCACTTAGCTACTTGGAGCCTTTGTTTTCCCATATCATATTCTGGAACAGTAGTACTAACTTTGCAAAGTCATAGAAAGGAACACTACAACGTTCCAGAGGCGCCCGACCCACACCACCCTAGCAAATGACGGCATCTGTTCTTATATAAGGTTGTTGCCAAGACCTTTGGGTGAAGCATTTTCTTCTTCCATCCAGTTACTTTCTGTTACTTAAGTCATTTATGCTCATTTCTGAAGTGCACAGTGTAAAACATTGCAAGAGTTGTCTTGAGCTTGCACAGCTCTGGAATGGTTAAATTGGAGTTCAGAGTGAAAAAAAAAAATCCAGAGCCTGTCTCTAAACAGCTCAGAGGCATGGACCCGAATGCATGTAGCGTTGCAGCTTTTACATCTCAGGCTGTACTGGAAATAAGCAGCCCTCTCTTTTCCATGCCATGCGTTTGCATCTTCGCGTAATTGCTTGGGTGCTTCGAGAACAAAAAGGTGAGCTCTGCATTCTCCCTTTGCAGATCTGGAGGAGGCAGCACATGTCTGCCTTCATCTTGTTCCACAGGCAGCTGCCTGAGTGCGGGAACTTTGTCATGTCACCTCTCCCAAGCATCAGTTTAAGTAAATTGATGAGAGTGGGCCTTTTTTTTTTTTTTTTTTTTTTTTTTTTTTTACAGAAAATCTGACTCTGGGGGAAAAAATTCCCCCAAGTCAATTTTTTAAAAAAAGTATTTGATTTCTTTTGCAGTATTGGGCCTCATGGCAAAGTTTGCAATTTCCATGTTCAGCACGCAGTATCCGAGCGGAGCTTTAATGAAACTCTTGGCCCTTTTTTGTGCTCAAGTTAATATTGTTAGCGTTCCTGTCTCCTCAGAACAGAATCCCACCCTCTTGGCAACACAGCTCCTCCATGCATAAAACAAAAAAACACAAATGAAACCGGGGGGAGGAGGAACCCCCAAAACAGAAACAAAATACAGGCAAGCTCTGAATAAAGAGAGTTCCATGACAAAATCACCCCCCACCCCCGTCTCCTTGATGCTGTAAAAGATCCATGCCTTAGTTCCTAGCTACCAGACTGGTTGACACCATAATGAATACATCCTGGTTGCCCCTCTGTTAGACAGCTCCAGCACTGGCCAAGTGGCACCAAGTCAGCCTTGAATCCAGTTCCATGGTGCAGTTCCAAACAGCCAAGGCTCCCTTCCGTCCTCCCAGTTGTCTGCTGGTTTTCTCATCCTCTAGGAAAAGCTGGGATGTTTGCATTAGGATATTTACACAGGCACTTCCTTCCCGGAGAAAGATGGCAGCAGGTTAGAGGACTCAGCCTTGTTAATGCTTAACTCTGAATAAACAGGGCAGGTCACGGCTCTTGTTAATACTTCCCAATGTGTGCGCCACACAGGTCCACGAAGGTCAGAGGGAGAGCCCAGGGCTGCTTTGTGCAGGGAGAAGGTGCATTTGAAATGGGAAAAGACACAGCTAGCTGCAGATTGTGTCCTAAGCTCTCTGTCACTGAGACAGTACCACTTTGCTTAACATTGGTGATTGAAGGTACTTAGTCAACATGAAAAAGGTAGAAACTACTAATGGTAGGTATTGGTAGTAAGTGGTCCTTGAAGTCTTCAGGGCTTTCCTCCTTTGTCAGGTAAATTAAACAGGTAGATCAAGCAGCTTAAAGGATGTGTGCTAGGCACCCATACAATGGGGTGGTTACTGTGACAACGTGCCTATGCAAGGGCCTCAGAGGACGGCCAGAACGGATTCTGGTATACCAAGAGTATCCATCAGGGGCCATGGCTAAGGCTGCGTGTTATTTTCTCAGAAGGTTCTTAGGCTCCTAAATTATACCACAATGAGAAGATAAAACTCCAAGTCTAATGATGGGATAACAGTTGAGTTGTAATCTGAATAAATTAATAAAATAAATAAATAAATAAATAAATAAATGTATTCAGGGTCTCTTGCTGGGAGCTTCCCCATGCTGTTGACCAGTCTAGACCCCAGGAATATTTGCCTGAATGTACAAGGAGCAGATGTTATAGGTAGAATGTACCTATTCATTTACTCATTTCAGGTGTCTATGTCTCCTTGGCTGTTTACTAAGCACCTGCTATGGGTCAGGCCCCTTCTTCCATAAAGGACTATAAAAGAGCCTTGTCCCAGTTTGGAGGGGGAGGGCAACTGTGAAGGAAAGAGGGTACCACCATTTGGTAAAATAAATACTTTATGGGTCTTTAAAGTATGTTTTCCACAGTTTTCTGAGGGGCCTGGGGAAGGTTTCTCACACACACACACACACACACACACACACACACACACACACACGGGGGTGTTCGGTCTAATAGGGTGTAGTTGGTCAAAGTATTACGTGAGGGAAAATTTCAAGACCAAGAAACCATACCCACCTAGTCCCTGAGGAAGACACTGGCTGCAGAGGGGAACTGAGGTCTAAAGGTACAAGATCACTCAACAGGAAGCATCGTGGACCCAAGTTGGTTAGGAGGGTGAGTTTTAAACAAGTTGAAAGAGAAGAAAAGAACCTCCAGTTACTAACTTAACACATATTAGCAATTCGAGCAGAGGTTTCGCAAGACTCGTCTATTTTTACACGATGCTTTTCTGTTCTGTTCTTTTGTCTTTTCCATTTCTAGCTCATCGTTAGTTCTTCCTGGGTTCCTGATAATCACGAGAAGCTGAGAAAATGCATCGATGTGCATGCAGCCTGGGGGCATGTGCTTTGCAATTTGTAAGGTCTTATAAACACTACTCGCCATGTGCAGTGGTGAAAACATTAATTGTGGAAGCATTCTTTTTTTTTTTCCAGCCTGTTTGTTTAAATAATAAAATCACAGGGCCGGAGACAGTCCTTGCAGCTCTCCCAGGAAACTGGGGTTTCTGTTTCCAGCACACACACACAAGACGCTCACAGTGGCTTTTTGCTTTGCTCCAGGGAACCAGATGCCCTCTTTTGGCAGCTTCTTGAACCAGCGCACATACACACACACACACACACACACACACACACACACACACAGAGAGAGAGAGAGAGAGAGAGAGAGAGAGAGAGAGAGAGAGAGAGAGAGACAGAAAGAGAGAGAGAGAGAGAGAGAGAGAGAGAGAGAGAGAGAGAGAGAGACTAAATAAAATCATTAAATTATAAGCAGCAAGAAACTATTTCTAGTTCATCTTCCTGTTGTCCTCCATCCCAAGCATTACCAGATCATAAAGTATCAGCAATTCTTATGGCTATGTGTTAATGAACGAGTGACGAAAAGTTAAGCCCGGTGAGACAAGTTATTGGATGTTCCCTTTCACAGAGAATTATCTTCAGGAAAAGAATAAGCAGTCCAGGCTTAAATAGCTGTCCTGAGGTCTCTCTTTCCCATTCTTTCCACATGAGGACATTAGTATGTGAAGAGAAACAGGGTTTTCCCCTCCCTTAACTAAACCATTAATTTACCCCATTACTGCCGCAAAATATATTTTGTTGGCTTATTCATCCTGCCCCACGAGCTCATTCGTGTGCCCTTTTCTGCACTCACACATTCACTGTCGACTCTAGCGTTGGCGGTGAAGGGCTTCAGTGTTTGCACTGTGGTGCTGGTCGTTTGTTCGTTTCGTCCAGGTGCCACGCGGTGCATATCCCCGCACAAGCAGGAGGTCATCCTCTGGCTTCGGTTAGGATCGGCTTCGGTTCTCAAATTAAACATTTAAAATTAATTGAACTTGGGATATCTGTACCCTCAGTTGACTATACTTGCCCTCTTCAATTTAAAAACCACCTGACTTGGAGAACTAATGCTATTAATGTTATTCATTTACTTTTTAATTTATAAATTGTTATATTTGAGCATAGCTGTAGAGTCACATGAGGTGGTCAGACTTGTGTAGACCTCCTGTTTCCCTCTCTTCTTGTATGATGCAAACCTTCAGTACAGTCATAGGAGCAGGATTGGAGCGTGGGCATAGTCAACACGGACCATTTTTACACCACTAACATGCTTCATGATGCTCCTCAAGCACTTTCCTTATTTCTATGTCCTTTTTTTTTTCCATTAAAAAAATTAATTAATTGCATTAACTTGGTAGGTTTGGCTTTTTCTACCCACCACTGTCTTCTGGAGCCGTTGCATGTGTCAGTGGGTGACACTTAACAAATGTTTCTTTTTTAACTTGGATTTTGAGAATTTTATATGTTTTTATAATGTGTTTTAATCCCCCATCTCCACTCCACTTCTCCAGCTCCTCCCATAACTCCATCATCACGTCCCCCTCTTAACTCCATGCGCTCTTTTTCAACCCACCGAGTGCACCAGTGTTCCCAGTGCACCAGTGTGCATGGTTGTGTGGCCAGCCACTGGAACACGGGCAAGCGTGAGAGGCTATACTCTGGAAGAAAACTGACCTCCTCCCAGCACCCATCAACTTTCAGTGCTGGGATGCCGGTTCACCAGGCCATGTGCAGGCCTCATGTGTGCAGTGGCCACTGCGAGTTCTCATGTGTGAGTTCACATGTGTAACAGGCATGTCCAGAAAATACTGTTTTATACCAGTCCTGGTGACTGTGCAGCTTCTCGGTGTTCAGACACATCACTGTTTATGAAATCCTCCCCCGCCCCCAAGCTGAACATGTAGCTAGCTAGCCTTTAGTCTCACCATGACTCAGGTACCCAAATCTTCGCACCGATTCCTGCTTTGATCAACTGTCTTCTTGTGAATTTTGTTTGCATTAGGCCTCTGGAGCAGCCTGGATTTTCAGTTCCTTCATAGCACCTTGCCATTTTCCCTCTTCTCTGAAGTTTTGTTTGGGTGTTTATGTCCAGCTGCTGAACGAATGTGCTCGTGGTGTATAGCTCTACCGTCCTGGAGGGTATGGGGAAGTTGGAGCCCTGTTACATAGCCAGCCCTTTACAAAGCCAACTGGGGAAAACTAGAAAGTTGTCATTAAAACTTGGAAAGCCAGTTTAGCAGAATGATAGGAAAGGCGCTTCCAAATGATGTAACCTCTGGAATTTAGCTGGTGGGAGGGGCTTTGTCCATACACAGGCAGAAGCCTCATCGAAGGCGGAAATGCTCCCTGGAAAGCCAGAGCTTTGGATGGGATTCGCACTGCACTAATTTGGGAAAGGCCGAGGTGACTGGGTACCATCGTTATCCGGGTGAGCGTAGGGTCTTAAAGTCAAGCAAGGGGGGGAAGAACCCAGATGCCCTAAGTCCGCTGCTTGCCTTCAAGAGCCTCAGTAAGGGATGGGAAGGAAGACTGGACTCCTTGCCATTCTTCTCGCAGAAGACTGTATGGGCTGTCATTTCTCCTTCTGTGTGTGCACACACTTCCTTAGGAAGGCCTGTGGTTATGTGGCTTTGAGTAAGTTTGCCTGATTTCATTGAACCTTATTTGTTGCCTGTAACATTGAAAGAATACCTACCATTACTTTGAATACACAAAGCCCCTTGGAAAGGATTTGCCATGAGTAGATAGACTGTTGTTTCTTACGAAAGGCGAAATGGCCTCCTGTAAGAGATAGGAGGAAGTCACGGGACATGGCGGGGAGCCTAGCAGTTAGCAGGGACATGGTAGATGTTGTGGAAGAGAGCAAGGGAGTCACTGGAGCCTTGAGCCTTAAAAGGACACTCAGAATTGCAGACGGCAGGGGAAGAATGCAAGGAAGAAGTGGCATGTGAATAGAAAAGCAAACGGATGCCAATGTGTGTGCATGGGCTATAGGCTGACATCAGGCAAGTGTGACCACGACACCTGGGTGCCCCTGGCATGCTAAGCATTTAGCTTTTAAAATATTTGATTGATATTCTTTAGAAAAAAAAAAGTACAGCAGAGAAAATGATTTTCTGCCAGCAAAAATAGCTAAACCTTGCCATATGTTCAAATAAAGTGTCTATTAAGTGCTCTGAACATTGCATGGCATTTCCACAATTTTGGGTTTGTCTTTTATTGTGTAGACATTTTTTATTACTCTTAATCGAGTATGGTTCACACATTAATCGTCCATAGAGGTGATATTTTTGTGGACAGTGGCACAGGTCCCTTCATCCAGGGCATCTTTTTAGTGACGGAATGGGTGTGGCTTACCATGTGAGGAAGGTAGAAACCCAGAGTCAGCCGGGAGTCGGTGGGGTTTCAGTGCCCCCATATGTTGGGGCATGGTCTAAGGTATTTTGATGCTAATTACTGCTTGCCATCTCTGTGACCCACCTTTTAATTAATAAAAAGCCATCCTGCCTGGGCAGGGCAAAGGAGATAGAGGTGTGGCTAAGATTCCCTGGCTTACGGGAGAGAGAGGAATCCTGGGAAGAAAAAGAAAGACCCTCCACAAGGAGGAAGGAGAGAGACCCAAGGAGGAGAGGAAGGCCGCCATGGGTTAGATGGAAGAGAAGCACATGGCCGGTGTGGATAGAGAATCCGGCCCAGGTGAGGAACGTTGGCAAATATTTGGGATTATGGTTAGGAGGTAGCTTGATAGAAGCTATTAGAAGCAGATGGCGTATGATACCTACCCCACTATGGAAGGTAGTTTAGAGGATTAATGTCTGCCCTGCCCCAGGTTAACTAAGGCTATTTTAAAATCTAACAAGTGTCTTTGTCTTAATTGATTGCTAGCCAGGCCTACTGATAATACAGATAATTTAAAAACAATACCCATAGCATGGCACCAGGGTGCCAGGGGCTGTGAGGAGGAAGGAAGGGTTAGATCCTAAAGCTAGAAAGCTTAGGCTAGGGCCCAGATCCCAGGAACCTGTCTGCTTGATGAGATCCTTTGGGATGTTCTCTGTTAAGTGAAGGCAGTTGCAGAAGGCCTCCGATGGGCTTTAGGAGCATTTGCCTGGAGGTGAAGTCCCGGGAATGAACAGGAGGCTGGGCCTGTGGGAACTTAGGAAATGTAGCCGTGAGGTCCTAAGATGTGGCTGTGGATTAAGACGTGGCTGTGGACATAAGTGAAGAACGTAAAGGGAACTGAGGGATGACAGGAAGGAGCACAGATCAGATGGGCCTGCTGTTGGGTCAAGGCCAGGGGAGTCTACGTCACATTGCCCTTTCAGGTACAGCCTGAAAGTACAGTGTGCCTGGCTACTTTTCTACATCCTGGGCAGTAGGACTTAGATTTTTACAAGCAAACTGTGCTTTTGAGTCTAAAGGGCACTAATTCTTTTATCTTCTTTCCTCTCTGAACTATTTCCAAAGTAATTTTTTTTCCCCTCTGCAAAACTCACAAGAATTGTTTTTCAAAACTTGCTATTTTAAGATCCCTTGCTGGCAAGAAAATTCATCTGATTGAAGAGCTATTAAATAATAGGTAACGGCTTGAAGCATCTCTAGGCCTCTTTCCCCTTTGAGGTTTACACAACTTACTCCTCTAATATAGAGTAGAAATTAACAGGCTCACTAATTCAGAACTCTCGATATTTTAAGTTGGAAGATATTACCATTATAATTTTTATGGAAATTTTCCTTCCTTTTTTTTTTTTTCCTTCAGAGGTAGGATATTCAACTAGATTGAATAGCAGAATAAATTGTTAGGTATGCTGTCTTCTACCTTATAGTAACTTGCCCATCTATAAACAAGTAGAGTTACACAAACATAATCAAACTTCAGTAGAACCATCAATCTCTCTCTCTCCCCGCCCCCCTCTGTGTGTGTGTGTGTGTGTGTGTACATGTATGTATGTTACGAAACTTTCAATAAGACTAATATCCTTTTCTTTGCTATTTCAAGTCATCTAAGTTAAGTTTTTAGGTCTTCTATATATTGTCAAATGGGATCATTATTTTGTGTGTTTTTCTTAGTTCAAATTAGAAATACCTTAATATTTTATCAGGTGTATCACCATCCTCCCCTTTTCAAAATATCTTGACACTTTGTTTTTATTGATGTGAGGGGTTTTTCCTAACATGATCAGATCCTGTGAGGTGGTCGTGGGTTTGTGAACGTACTGAATAGAGTACCTCCAGGCGCACGCTTGAAAACACTTACATTTATTGACTTCATTCTAGTTGGTGGTGTGCTTGAAAGCAAACAGTATCTCTGTTAAAACAAAACAAAACAAAATAAAACAACAACAAAAGCCCTAGCTTTAATTTTCAAGTGCTTTCAACAGATCTGCCTCCCAGAAAGAGAATGAATGAAAACACAAATCTCACTCTACTAGCACACCCGCACACACGGTTGTGGATTTACTTGGAATAAATGCTGACATTTGATAAACACCTCTGGGGCTGAGAAGAGGGCTCAGCTGCTAACGGGCATGCCATGCAACCACGAGTGTCCACAGAACTCATGACAAAAAGCCAGGCCTGGTGGTCTGTGCCTGCAATTCCAGTGCTGGAGAGACAGAAATAGGCTGCTGATCTTTCAGACTTGCTGGCCAGCTAAATCCATGAGCTGTAGGTAATAATAATAATAAAAAAAATCTTATCTTAAAAAATAAGAGTAAACTAACCTGGGCCTGTTGGGGCTCACAGATACTGAACCACCAACCAGAGAGCGTGCATGGGCTGAACCTGGACTCTCTATACATATGTGACAGATGTTCCGCGTGGTCGTCATGTGGGTCCCCTAACAATAGGAGTAGGGGCTCTCTCTGACTCTGTTGCTTGCTTTGGGATCCCTTTCCCTTAGCTGGGCTGCCTTGTCTGGCCTCAGTGGGAGTCCTGCTGTGATCAGTGGTGCCAGGGTGGGTTGGCACCACTTTGGATGCCTCCCCTTCTCTCTGAGAAGGAGAAAGGGGAGTGGGGGAGGGGGTGTGAGGGTGGGATTGGGAGGAGATGGGGGAGGGGGCTGAGATCAGGCTACAAAGTGATAAATTAAATAAATAAATAAATAAATAAATAAGAAGACAAGGATGATGGAGAAGCTCAGTGGTGATTGCATATGCCTTTAATCCCAGCACTGGGGAGACAGAAGCAGGCAGATCTCTCTATGTGAGTTCCAGGACAACCTGCTCTACACAGAGAAACTCCATCTTCAAAAAAAAAAAAAAATATATATATATATATGAGACAGTAATTCAATTGACATCAGTCTCTTTTTTGTTTTGTTTTGTTTTTTTTTTTTGAGATAGGATTTCTCTGTGTAGCCTTGGCTGTCCTGGACTTGTATTGTAGACCAGGCTGGCCTCAAATTCACAGGGATCTACCTGTCTCTGCCTCCCAAGTGCTGGGATTAAAGGTGTGTGCCACCACCGCCCAGCGGACATTAGTCTCTTAACACAGGTGTTACAGGCACACAAAGGAGGAGACACTTGCACACCATATGGAAAACAAACACACAGTACAGATTTCCAGCTGTGCCAGTCAGAACATCTGATTTAAGTCTGTTCCTTCTCCAAGTGCCAGGGATGTACTTCAGAGTCATATGAAATGAACCCTCTGTCACCAAGACCTAAAGCTACCTCGGGCCTCTTATCTGCAGCGTTGAGGCTTCACTGAAGAATCACCCATGGTGAAGAAGAAAGCCTGAAGCTTCCAACACTCCAAACCTTGTTTTGAAGAAGATGTGACCCTTAGGAGAAGGAAAGCAATAGCTGTTGTCACTTGGTCTTAGTTGAGAACAATTTCTGAGTATAAACCTGCATAGCTTTCTGTGCTGTCCAGATTCTTGCTCAAGGCAGGGGAGGGGGCGCTACTCCCAGCCTTGGAATATATCACGTGGTACAATGGGAAGAGACGTGCTGTCCTGGAGCTTACGTTGACAATATCTTGTGATTCAACATAGCTGCTTGGGTTTCTGTGCGCTTTGGAAAGTACTGGATGTCAGCTGTCTGTGGGCTGGGGTTTTTATCTTTCTCTTCACTCCCTTATCTTTGAGTCACTGAGTAGTTTTGACACAAGTAGTGGGTGCTCATTAGACATGAACCGAATAAAGTTGTGCCTAGATTCTTAAGAACACTTTCCCTGATTTGGGGGAGAATTGCACAGTGAAGTGATATTTAACATGCACTGTTGTGGGGTTAGAGAGGTGGATCAGTGGTTAAGAATGTGTACTGTTCTCCCAGAGGACCCAAGTTCAATTCCCAGTACCCATGTCAGGTGGCTTATAACTGCCTTTAATACCAGACCTGATGCCTCTGAGGACACCTGCATTTGAGCACACTCCTCCGTCCAACACACACACACACACACACACACACACACACACACACACACACACACGTACACACACATACACACATAGACACACACTTAAAACTAATAAAATTTTTAATCTTTAAAATTCTTTTCTTATAAGCACATGCTGCAGTTAAATAAGAAAGCAGTGGATATAAGGATTCTTAAACACGCAGCAGTGTGCTTAATTGAGGACAAGAAAAATTAACAGGGAATAAGCTCTTGCTAGTGCGAATAAGAGGCCCAGGACAAAGGCTGGGAGAACGCCCTGTGCGCTGAACTGTGTGCAGACTGGAGAAAGTGGGTCAGGAGCAGGGATGCACAGGGAGGGTTGAGGGAAGGCTCCTTCTGCGGCGGAGTCAGCCACTTGCTGCTGCAGGAGGTCTGTGGCAGCCTGGGGCTTGCTGCTTCCAAAGGTGTCCTCCCCTCTGTGGCTCTCAGGCCATTTTCTTTTAGTCACCCAAACTTCTGGTGACCACAATGGATACTCTAGACACCAGCTGTGTCACCTTAGTTTCAGCTGTTCTGACCTAAGGAGAGGATGCGAAATGCTTGGTGCATTGCATGTCTGTCTTGGTATGGGATTAAGAGCTCCAACTCAATGCTGAAGTTAAGTCACTGCCTAGACGGTGCTAGCCTTTAAGAAATAAAAGACTCTTTTAGAAATGCAAAGGCAAGCTGGGCGTGGTGGTGCACACCTTTAATCCTAGCACTCGGGAGGCAGAGGCAGGTGGATCGCTGTGAGTTTGAGGCCAGCCTGGTCTATGAAGTGAGTCCAGGACAGGCAAGGCTACCCAGAGAAACTTTGTCTCGAAACCAAAAAAGCAAAGGCTTGGGGGGTGGGGAGATGACTTGGTCAATAAAGCGCGAGGCTGGCAGGAGGACCCAGGCACTTACACAACCAATCAGGCACAGTGGCTTTTGTCTGTCGTTCCAGTACTGGGAGACCGAGACTGTCTTAGAGGCTCACCTGTTAGCTAGTGTAACTGAATAGGTGACCTCCAGGGCTAGTGAGAGACCATGTCTCAAAGATTTTTTTTTAATTAATAAATGGAGAGTAATTGAAAAAGACACCTGATTTCAACCTCTGGTCTCTACATGTACATGCGTGTATGTGTGTACACACAAGCAGAGGCTCATACACATGCGCGTACATGTGCGCACACATACACACATACAAAACAAAAAACATTGGAAGAACCCAATATTAAGCTATATATGCATACTATAATTTATGGACAATTTCACGGTCCCTTTCCTGTCAAATTAATTTGTAAAGAGATTTTTGCTGTGGGCAAATACATCGGAAGATTTACATCTTGTGGAGGCTGACAGAGTGGGCCTGACAGGAATATCTGCTTTATCACGGGAATGCAATGGTATGCTAGGTTAATGATTGTGGCTGGGGTAGGGGGGGAAGGAAGGTTGTTTATCAATAGAGATTTGTCTCTTTTTTTTTTCCCATCTCATAAATTGTATTTGTTTATGGGCGTAAGGCACATGGGTATTATGCAGAAGATGAACCGTGTATACTCACATCTGAAAATCAATATGAAGGCAGGCTTTGAACTTGTGAGAAACAAAGGAATAAGATCTGTCATCTGTATTTTCTTCTCTCGTCAACTCTTAGTTTGACTTCACGCCCCCTTCAGGGACCAGCGCTATAGAATGGTATGGGGTAAAATGTGCCTCCAATAAACCTTCTTTATTTGGGGAAAAAAAAAAGTTTGGTCAGAAAATGCTTGGTCCACACGTGACAGCCTTCTGAAAGGGCATCAACCCGTAAACACCCTGCAAAAACATTTTCAAAATATTCTAACTCTGAGACTGCCCTGGGTAAATATCACAAATATTAACCCCAGACATTTGGAATCTCTTTTCTCAGCAGTATAAATTGACTTAACACCACCTAACAATGCCATTTCTTACTGATGAAAAATTCTCCCTGACAGTAAGGCCAAATAAATGACTGTGAGTTACTGGATTAAGGTGACCTCGGGGGGCCTGCCTTTAAAAAGGCAGGCGGCTTTAGTGTGAGAACAGGGCAGTGGTTGCAGGGGATAAAAGACCATGGCTTCTCCTGGATAGTGGGGCAGGAAGTACAAGGTCGGGACTGGGATGCTGTGAGACTGGTACCTACTTCCCTGACTCTCAGCTGTGATGGAAGTCTGGGACCAGCTGCTTGTTCCCAGGCTGCCTGGTTTAATGGCTTTAAAGTAGCACTGGATTCTATACCCCGTTCGGTTCCAGAAGCTCAATTTAAAGCAGGCAAGAAGGGTCCTGGGTGATGTCCCTTGGCTTTATGCTTGCCATACTTGCAGGAGGACCTCACCACCCAGGTAAAAAGCCAAGTGTGGTGATACAGGCCTGTAATCCCAGTGCTGGGGAGGCAGGCACAGAAGGATCCCCCGGTCTCAGTTGACAGCCACCCCAGGTCCCTGTGAGAGACCTTGTCTCCCAACGCAGGCCAGATCACTCCTAAGGAACAACATGGAGGTTGTTCCCTGGCTTCTTCATGCACATGTGCTCATGCGCACATGTGTAACACACATGCAAACCCATGTGTACGCACGCAGAATGGGTGAGAAGTCATAAGAAACTGATCCAGAAACTCACTTTCCAGTGGCCATTTCCTTTCTTCCAGCTATCTGACGTGACCTTCCCTGAAATAACGAAATAAACTAACATTTCCTATTCTCGCTTTGCTGTGTGTTTCAAACCCTTATTATTCCAGTACTAGGAAGTGGCATTAGATGAAGTACCAGGAAGCAAACGCTGTAATGACTGTGATTTCTAAGAAGGACCAGATTAATTGTTTTCTCCCACTTAGATTTTTCTGCTCCTTAATGAGTACAGATTATTTCATTCAAGTTGATGGTAGGGTTTTAGCTGCAACCAGGTCTTCTCAGTCTTGGTCATATGCCCTCTTTTTAGTCCAGCCCTTTTCCTGTGTGCAGATCCCTGTCTGTCTACGCTGACTTACGAACAAGCCTGCTTTGACAGGAGTCTTTCTGTGTTTTCCTCATGTGTTGCCGCAACCCCCTTCAGGACGACACTCTATGTTACAGGATCTGTGACCTCACAGAAAGTTATCACTTGCTTCTGTCCCAGTTGTGTCAGCTTCCCCTCACTGTGACAAAATGCCCAAGGTAAAGGATAGGATAAAGGAAGGAAGGTTTGAACACTGTTTCAAAGGATTCAGTCCATGGTTGGGCCCCATTGTCTATGTGTCGCAAGCAAGAAGGTAGATACACGTAGTTAGTATAGCAAGGGTTACCGTTTTATTATGCTGAGGATCATCACACCGTGTTCACACTCTAAATTCCTAACTGCGGTCCTAAGCGGATCTCACCAAGGCTGCTCACCCGGAGTGATGGGTCTTAGCTGAAGGTCAGGTCCAGTCTCTTAACAGTAGTCTCTGATTCGAGAGGGTCAGGATCCTAGGGAGACGCTCCAGCCACAGGGCAGATCAAGGTGGCATCGTCTCTCCAGATGTGCAGAGCTGAGCATCGCACTTAGTCTCTGCTTATGTACTTGTCCAGTGGGGTCATGGGGTTCTAGACCCATGTCTGATTATCTTGAGTGAGTGATGTCACTGAGCTGGGTTATCAGGTGCAGCCTTGAGTGTAGTGGGGATCCTGACTAAGCTATTTTTACAAGCCTAAAAGATATATATATATATTTTTTTTCACTATGCTTATTATGCTTTGGGCCTATGACAAGGCAGCATATCATGTTGGAGAAAATATGTTACAAGAAAATTTCTGACCTCATGGTGACTGGAAAGTGAAAGACCCTAGGAAGGGCCAGGGTCCTAGAGTCCCAGGGCCCTTCAAGTGCACTCCTCCAATGGCTTAACTTCTTCCCACATGGTTGCACCCCTTAAATGTCCTACCACCTCCTGAGCCTTTAACACATGCAATTGGGGGTCAGGGGGGAGGGGATAATCCATTTAACCACCTTCATCAAGGATTTAATTTCTCAGGGGTAACTAAGTTGATATTACCTTGTGTATGGGACTTTTGAGGATATGTTAATATAGATAGGTCTCTCAGCTTAGTGCCTGGCAAAAGGCAAGGTCCACGCAAGCAGATACCATTACTAGCGTGTGTTATTATTGTTATTATTATCATTATCTGTTTTGTTGTTTTAATGCGCAGAGTATCGGGTTCCGATTTGCACCATTAGATGCTAACTTAGCGACTGTTTGTTTGGCCTCGTGAGGTTAGCATAAGTGCTTCAGCTGAGTGGGAAACCATCCCAACAGCCTTTTTCTCTGCTTGGCCACAGAGGTCTTGAAATGTCCCTAGGTGACTTCTTGTTTACTTGTGCAGCCAGGAGTGGGGCCTGTGCCAGTCTCTCCCGTGTCCCCTCCACTCATGGCACCTTAGAATTAGTGCCAAGGTGGAAGAGTATTTTTCAGCATCTCATTAAAAAAAAAAAAGTCAGCTCCTTACATAAAGTCCATTTGGATCTAGAAAACCTCTGCAAAGACATTCCGTGGTAACCTGTAAGCGACAGGCCGGGGATGCACGGTGCATCTACCCACCTAGTGCTTTAAAACTGCCCGCTGCTTCCCACAAGCTGTCTCAAGGGTGAGTTGTGTCTTTGGCCAGGTTAAGACTTGAAATGTATTTTCCTTCAGCCAGGCGCCTGTGCGGACTCCTCTTCAGACTTATGACATAGGAGCCCATCTCCCTAAATGTTCACAGTGCTGGTTATCTCAGCGGCGTGTGTCTTTCTGTTTTCTCTTTCTAATCTCCTTTGGTTGGGCAGGGGTTGGGGGGTACTTGGGGGTGTGGTGGTGCTGAAGGGCGGGTAGAAAGCATTCCCAGCTCTTGTTCTGTGTTTCTCCAGTTAGAGACTGTGATTCGTTTACTTTGTTGTCTGCCTATGTTGAAGTGTCTTTCCGATGATTTGTTGTTATTTAGAAGAGCAGACCCCTCCTTCTCCCTAAGGCCTTCCCTGGGCGGTGGGTAGTGTTTTTGTATTTTTTCTGTAAACAGTGGTTCCAGGAGCTGGCTCTGTGCTGCCCCAGCTCCTGCGGCCCAGTGAGCCTGATTTCGATTCTTCTTTCTTATGGTTTACTTTTTAAACCTCAGTTCTTCTGAGTTGAATTGCCTGTCTTCCTCCCCAGAGGGTTTTCTGGGTTAAGGAAGATTTTATGCATATTGTTTGTCAAATCCTCAGTTCCTTTTCTGTCAAGGATGATTGGGAATCAGGAGGGTATTAACCTGTTTGTTTGTTTGTTTGTTTGTTTGTTTTTTGGGGGAGGGCAGTGAAACTCTATCAGGCCTCCCCCCCATTGTCTTTGAAATTAAGTGGGGTGCAAGGCAACAGTTCCTCCATAGTGAGGACCACCTTCATTTTTTTCCTATTGTCCTTCAGACAGGCTCCTTCTTCCCCTTAATCATTTGTTTTACTTCACAAGGCAGTCTAAATTCTTAAAGAAGCCAAAACCATTCTATTCTGTTTGCTGATTCTTAGTGGGTGGAGATACAGCTGGGAAATACGGCCATAGAGAACACACACACATAGACACAGAGGAGTGGGAGGAAGGGGAAGAGGGAGGGAGGAAGGGAAGGAGGGAAGGAGAGAGAGAGAGGGAGAGAGAGAGAGAGCCTATTCTTTCAGCCAGCGAAAATTCTTATCACTAGAAGAGACTGGGCAGTGGCTGGGAGCCAAGCTCTCTTTCTCATGCAGGAAATGAAGCAGCAGCGAGTTTAGGGCCCAGCTGCTGGGGGTTCCCTGCTAGCCCCTCTCTCTACTCTGATCTGCCTTTCCCTGCTCCTCTGCAGCCTTCATTGTCTCCCTCAGCCTCATGGTGTTCTTTGTCTGCGGTGGGTGACTTGTGTCGCACACACTCCTGGAGGCAGCCTCACCCGGCCTCTGTGAATGCCATTTTCTTCCTTTTCTTCCAGCTCCCCCTCCCCACCTCCCACCCTTTCCCTTTCTGAGTGGTTTGTGATTCAAGGAATCCGTGAGATCATTTTGGCTAAGGAAAGACTAGAAAGGTAGGGTTTTAATGAGCTTCCAGGAAGTAAAATAACCCGGACAGGGACGCCTTTAACAATAACTGTGCCCTTTGTGGATCTAAGAGGTAGGTTCCTGAGGTAGCATTTTCTAGTTATAAACAGCAGATATGGAGGAGGTGTGTGGGCGAGGGGACAAGATAGGGAGATGAAGCCGGCCCTTCCGAAGTGCAGTCCTAATAAATAAGTAAAGAAACTGCTGTTGGGGACCACCTGTCCCCATATTCTGGTGGACTGAGAAAGCCACCCGTGTGTGTCCCCTGCTTCTCGAAGTGCCTTTATTCATGAGGGTAGAAATATGACAACAAATGTCTTGTGAATTTAAATGGCCAGGTCTGCTGCATTCCTGGAGGCTCCTGAAATAAACACTTGGACCCATACACTATTTTGTGCAAAGCAAAGTGTTAATGGCTTGGTAGGGGCTTTGCTCTGTAGAGTCCATTTCGAGCCTCACTCTGCCATTACCTGGTGCTTACAATGCCTTTTAAGTGGTTCTCTTGCCTGTTCTGAGGGGGAGAGCAGGGAAGGGTGGGACTGAAAAGGCTCTTAAAGCCGTTTTTATTTTATTCAGAAACCATCCTTGGGGGAACTTAAAGAGCTTCCCAGACAGAGAGAAATGGCATCTCTGGGTGAGCCTCCACCCAGAAGCCCAGCCCCGTGCTGTTGGGAGTTTGGAAACCGAGTCTGAAGAATGTTCCTTATGCCGCCTAGGACACAGTGCAGACGGCCAGGACTTGACTCTGAACATAAGTTAGTACTGCTGTCTCCTCCCGTAGATGTCACTGCCACGATGCTATTAACCCACTTTAAAATGGGAAATGCCAAAGCAGAGGAAAAGAGAACTTCCGGGTCAACCTTTTGTGATAAAGCCAATGAGACCAGACCTCGTCTTTCCCCAAAGCTCTTCTCTTGGCACCAGCTCATTGGCTGAATTCAGGGCACCATAGTTCTCGCTTCTGCTTCATAACTCCCTTACTACCATTGACTTCTTTCTTAAAAAACAAAAAACAACTATTTCTTAGATCTATTAATTTTTCCTGCATATCTATATGCACGCCACGTGCATGCCTGGTACATGAGAAGGCCAGAAGAGGTGTTGAGTCCTCAGAAATTGGAGTTATGGGTGGTTGTAAGCCACAGTGTTGCTTTTGCAGAGGACCTGGGTTCAATTCCCAGCAACAAGCGCTTTAAACCATGGAGCCACCTCTCTAGCACCTAAGGTCTTTCTCTTTATGTTCAAGACATGTCCTGTAATTCTGTCTCCAACTACTTCTTGCTGTGTCAGGAACTCTGTCCATATTTCTTCCCAGGATTTTCTCTAAGTCAGCTCATCAATGTCCCCAAAAGAAGCAATGCCACCGTCATTTCCAAATGTCCTCAGCACAAGATGGCATAGCAAAGGCCAAATAGGCTTGGGGACGGCAGGGCAAGCCTGTGTGGTGTTACCAGCTAGCCAGTCTTATTAAACTCCCACACCATGTTTTTCCCAACTCTAAAACAATTTTGAGGAGAAACTGGTAAGTTTACGATCTGACCCAACCAGAATTTGTCTCTGCCTTTAGCTCTTGCAGCCTTAGCGGGAGCCAGTCCCATGGACTCTGTCAGGGCTGGCTCAAGGGACCAGAGCAGCTGAGAAAGGACCCTTGGGAAGCCTGTGGTAAAAAGGGATGCTCTATCATTGGGAAATGAATTTTAATACACACAGCTTTCCCTTCTGCCAAGTTAGCTTAAGTGCGTTGCGTGAAGAAGTCAAATGATGCTTGTGGCTATGCCGTGTGGCTTTTCTGCGGTGTGTGAGTATTGTGATGCGCTTCCCCAGAGTGTAGGCTTCCTAAGGGCCATGTGTCAATGACACAGTGTCAGCCAGCCAGCCACTGACTTTATAATTAATGACAGCCAGTCCTGGCCCTCCCATCTGAAGTCTAGTTTTTAGAGCCTATAGTCTAGTGGACTTTACAGTCATTGCTTTTCTGAATATTTACGAGCACATCACGAAAATAAATGTGATGAGAAGCTGACCGACCTAACTCTTTCCCACTGTGACTTATTAAAAATCATGATTCATGTTTTCTGCCTCTGTACCTATGCACGTTTCTCACCTTAGACCTCAACTGACATACCTTTCTACTTTTATGTCGATTCCAGATGCAATTGTAAGTTAAACAGAACAGACTCCAAGTAGGGAGAAAATTAGACTAAGCCACACACAGGAAGCCTGGTATTGCGTGGTCTCGCTTACTTGTAGAATCTGAAGAGGAACTCGTAGAAGCAGAGTGGAGAGTTGCTGAGGACTGGGATTGCAGGGTCAAAGGGCACAGTGCTTCAGCTGAGCTAGAGAAATAAACTCGGGAGATCTGTGTCACAACGTGGTGGCTAAAGTTAATAACAACCTGACAGTAGATTTTACATTATTATTTATTATTGTTATTATTATAATAATAATAATAATTATTATTATTATTATTATATGCACATACATACATCTATAGAGTGTGTGTGAGTGTGAGCACACATGTGTGTGCATGCATGTGTGCATGCATGCACGTGTGTGAATGAAAGCATGTGTACCACAGCATGTATGTGTGGGGGTCAGAAGACAACTTTGTGGAGACAAAGACAAACACACTTCTGTTTTCTCTGTCCACTATAGTAGGATCTGGAGATAGCTTAGAATATCAGGCTTGCACAGTAAGCCCTTTTACCCACTAAAACCTGGGCCTGATGATAGACATTTGAGTATTCTCTACACACACACACACACACACACACACACACACACACACACACACACGGCATGCATACATGCACACATATCTGCACACTCATGTGCATATGCACATGCATCACACTTAATGAATACAGGCTAGGGAACACTCAGTAGGTGAAGTGCTTGTCTTACAAGCAGAGGTACTGAGATTGGTTCCCAGCAACCACGTAAAAATGCAGGTGTGTTGGTGCATGTTTCCAGTTCCAGCGCCAGGAGGCAGAGACTGACAGCCTGTCTGGACAGCCAATCTAACCTAGTCTGTGAGCTCCAGGCCAATGAGAGAACCTTGTCCCAAATGGGGTTGCTAGTGTGTCTAAGGACGACATCTGTCTAACCGCCAGTGCACACATGCACACACACGTACACATGTGCAAACAAACAGCACATTTCAGAATGATAAATACATGAAGTAATGCATATATTAATCTGCTCAAATTAGTCATTACAGAATGTATGAATGTGTTATGTGTTCACTCTAAGTCTATTCAGTTTTTGTCATTAAAAATAAATAAATCTGGTGTGGCTGTGTCACCTGTAATCCAAGCTTTCAGGATGCTGAGGCAGAAAGAGCTCAGACTTGGAGCCAGCTGGGGCTGCATAGCGAGACCTGCCTCAAAAACTAATTAATTAATTAATTAATTAAATTTTTTAAAATTCAAAGGAAAAATAATGATGCTCATTTGAATGGCATTCACTTTATATGTCACTTTAAAAAGGGCTTGGTAGCTCAGGGGTAGATCTTATTTTGTTGTGTGTTTGTTGTTTTTGTTTTGTTTTGTTTGGCCACTATTTGTTAGTTTTAAAGAAAAAGGAAAAAAACTCATGTTATAGATAAACACTGTACATTGGGCGGAGGATGTGATTAAACAATGATAAAGCTTTGTGAAATACATTAGATTTCACTGACTTACAGGACTGGGAAAGGGCTAGGTATGGTGTTCACAAGATGGGTCACCTGTGTAGACTGTTACTAAGTATGTAAATTGTAACAAACCAGTGAGTGAGTGGCTGTGTGTGGGTAGAGAGGTGTAGGTGTTCCTCGGTTCTTAGCCCATGGTTTTTGTTTGCTTGTTTAAGACGAGGTTTCTCTATTATATAGCCTTGGCTGTCCTGTAACTCACTATGTAGACCTGGGTGGATTTGAACTCAGAACCTGCCTCTGCCTCCTGGTGCCTGGGATTAGGCATATGCCATCATGCCTGGCTTGTCTGTGATTTTTTATTATCATTGTGTGTGTGTGTGTGTGTGTGTGTGTGTGTGTGTGTGTGTGTGTTTGTGTGTCTGAGTGCCTGTGGAAGCCAGAAAAGGGCATCAAACACCCTGGAGCTACAGTTACAGGTGATTGTGAACTGTCTGATGTGGGAACTGCAGACTCTGGCTCTCTCTGAGAAGAGCAAATGCTCCCATACACTGGAGCATCTCTCGGGCCCCCGTGTCACTTGTGACTTTGACCCATTTCTTAAGTAAAGGAATGGCCCAAGGGTCATGAGCACTATCCCTTAGACACCACTTTGTTCTTACTAAAGCCACATTGATGTGCTCTGTGCTCCTTCCTGACTTGGAGAGTTCCTGAAGGCATCTCTTAAGCAGTTCCTTTGGATGGAGTTGGAATGCATGCTGCCCCATAACCCGTCAGCGAGCCCCCACAACTGTTATCAGGATAGATGGGCCAACAAGCCCCCTTAAGAAAACAATTTGGAACTTTCAAACTGGTTCCACTATAGGGAAGACGCTCTGAAAACGCGTTTTCACATGGTCAGAACTGACGGGAGCAAAACCACAGCGGCTCGCAGAGAACATTGGAGTGATGTGTCACAGATTTAACATGCATCCATTCCAGTCGGGGGGGCCAAACAGCAAAATCAATCTAGGTTTTGTCAGTTTATCTGCAATCCTGCTCTTTGATCATGCTTGCGCTGAACTTAATGAAAAGGAAGGCTAAATCTTTTCTGAACCCTTCCCTTCCTCCGTGGAGGATGCTATCAACACAGCTGGAGTATTGAGCCAATCTCTGCCCTCTTCCACACGCCACTCTTCTGCTGTAGACAGAAAATTCTCCAGCGGGATCAGGGGATGAAGGTTTGGGTAACTGCTCCTGTGGCTTGGTTTTGATATCGGTAGAAGGATCTGGGGATGTAGTGATTAAAGGGCCAGCATCCAGGGCCGTTTTACTGGTGGTTGTACCAATTTGTTACATGATCGCAGGCAAATACGTTTATGTTCCTTTAAGGGGCTGGTATTGATTTTTGCTTCACCAGCTCGGGTGGGTTTTAGTTGATGTAGGCAAGGCTTTTTATATCCCGGGGTTGATTGTTGCCATAGTGTGCTACCTTGTTTTTAGTCCGGAATAGGGGGATAGAGGCTATGGATCTACTAGCACTTTGCTGGCTGTTTCTATCCCTTCATGCCAAGCTTATAGCAATAAGAGCCATCGGGAGTCATGGGCAGTCTTGATGAAGATGACAGGGGGAATATTTGACAAAATGACATTGCTCTTCCACATTAGCAGTGTCTCTGTCAGATGCTTGTCTGAGATTACCTGGAAAACCTATTATGGCGTTCAAGAGGAAGTTGTTGCCAAAAAGTAGCATGTGGCTGGCTGTTTTATAGAGGTTTGGGGTGTATGTGTGTGCACGTGCCCACGTTCACGTGTGTGCCTGTACCATTGGGGTTTCTTACAGTGACCTAAGTTGACAAAGTGCTTACCACCCAAGCAGGGGGCACTGATCTTCAGCACCCACATAAAAGCTGGCCACAGTGCCTCATGCCTGTAATCTCAGCACTGCAGGGAACGGGCTGGCTATACCGGCAAGGCTAGCCTACTGAGTGAGCCTCGGGATCAGGGACAGACCCTGACTCAGAACAGTAAGATGAAGAGCAATTGAAGAAGACAGTTGACAGTGACCTCTGGCCTTCACAGGCGTAAGCATGGGTGAGTGTATTCGTGTACACACACATGGACATATGCCCCTCTCACTAACCCTACTCTCACTCCCCTCTCTCACTCCCCCCCCCACCCCACTCTCTCCCCCATGCTCCTTACATATCCATACAGGTTCTGGTACAAATTCTCGATGCAACAGAACTATCCTAAGTATGACAGGAAATTAAGTCATATCTTCTAGAACTGTGTCGGGTAGCCCATGCCTATGTCACAAGAATTATTTGTTGCAAATCTGCAAGTGGGGCCCTAAATGTCTTGACTTAAGTCTTTATGGTGTTACTGATCTCACATAAGAAAAGAAGCCAGATCAGGGCTGTAGCTCCCTCCTAGAGTGTTTGACTGGTATATACAAAGCTCCGTGTCTGATCTCCAACGCTGCACATTAAAACAAGTACCTACAATACCTACAGCATCAAGAGGGGCCTTAATCACACAAAAACATAAAATTTTGACTTTTAAAAAATACATAACCGAGCATGGTGGTGCACATCTTTAATCCTAGTACTCACGAGGCAGAGAGAAGCAGATCTCTGTGAGCTCAAGGCCAGCTGGTCTACAAACAAGTCCAGGACAGCCAAGACTCTGGTACAAACCTTGTCTCGAACCCAGTACCCCCTACACACCAAAAAAAAAGTACATAAACTCGACGTGATGAGATCATACTTGATTGCCTGTACATGAGCTAGACCACCAAGTTTCACTGTAGTGTCCACAGCACTTAAAACAAGACCTGAGGTGAGGCTTCCAGTGTAGCCCAGTTACAAAGGTCAACAGCAGCCCTGGCTTTAAGGACATCTGAGGCAGGGAACTGAACACATCAGTGCACTGTAAACTAAAGTCATTCAACCATCTGAGCGGTGTTTGTACTGGAGAATTGATTGAACTGTCAAAGAAATAGGAATTGGAGGAATGTCTTATCTGGGCGTGAGCCTTGTCCAATTCGCTTGGTATGAAGAATCTTGGCATGAAGAAGGTATAAACCAGAAAGTGTCACAGGCTGCTTCTGCTGCCAAAGGGGGGGCTCCCTTGGCTTGGAGTGTTTGGCTGTCTCATGGTCTGCAAATGTAAGAATTCTGAACCAGTGACCATGGCTGGGTAGCCAGCAGCTCTATCACCCTGAGGTTGCAGTTATGGCTTGAGTATGCATATTCCTAGATAGCAAAGCCCATGCATTCCTGCCCTCAGGCTAAGTACATCTACGGAAGGGATGTGGAAAAGTTCAGTTTGGGGTGGGGGAGGCAGAGATACAGTTGCAAATGGCCCATGTTTCCCCCGTCCATGCACAGATACGTTATCAATGGATAGGAGTCTCTTCAGCTTGAGGTGTTTGGCCATGGTCCCTCTCTAACCACTGGGCAGCAGTGAAGTGAGCAGACACGAGGATATCAAATAGAAAGCCGAGAAGAACGGATTAATATAGCCAAGAAAATACACCAGCTGTGTATGCATATGCACCTACTTATAGAGCCTCAGGGTGTGTGGACCTGGAGTGGAGAGAAGGGAGCGAGCAGATAAGAGTGCGGCGACACGAGCCAAAGTTGTCAGCTGCCTGCCTGGAAGGCAGGGCTCTCTGTAAGCACGGAGGCACAGAAAATAGTACACCATTTAACAAAGTAAACGTTTCCTCCAATTCTATCCTTTTCCTCATAGTTATGATCTCTTTTCTTATACTTCTCAATTAACTTTAAACACACTTAATTTAGAAAATATTTAAATTATTCTGGAAGGAGATACTTATTGACACCCAAAGCAGGGGCCAAATGAGCAAAATTATTGTTTTTTAAAAATGTTTTTGAGATTTCAATTTAATTGTATTTTCCCTTCCTTTTCTTCCCTCTAAGCCCTGCTAGATGCTACTCCCCACTCTTCATTTTTTTTCACAGAAACTAATTATTATTACATGCCCTATGTGCATGTATATGCACATACGTTCCTACATGTGACCCGTTGCCCTATGTGCATGTATATGCATATACGTTCCTACATGTGACCCGTTTAGCCTACACACCACTTTCTGTAGGTGTGTTTTCAGGGGTGATCGTTTGGCACTGGGTCATCAGTTGATCTGCTCTGCCCTTTGGAAGGCCACCCCTCCCGTCCCTGGCCTTCCTCAGTTGGCCTGTAGTTCTTTGTGTAGGGTTGAGGTCTCAAGGGCTTTCCCTTATCCACTTTGGCATGTCCATTGCTGCCACCCCTGTTCAGCAGGCATGCTGGTGCACTTCTGATATTAATAGCAGACTCACTACTACAGCAAACTCCCTTACCTTTTTGCACTTACAATTTTCCCACCCCTCCTCTGAAATCTTCCCTGAGCGTTAAGTGCAGGGGGTGTATTGCAGATGTGTCCACTAGGACTGGGCTCCACAAGTCTGTACTTTGATTGGTTGTGGTCTCCATCTGGTGCAAAAACCATGACTTTACTAGTACTGACTAGTTCAGTAAGTTTCTAGTAACAAGCATGACGTGCCTCTCTCTCTCTCTCTCTCTCTCTCTCTCTCTCTCTCTCTCTCTCTCTCTCTCGTTCAGCAGGTCTTAAGATCTTAAGTCCAGTTGGAGAGATGTTGGTTACTACCAAGGTGTGTGTGCCACTACTACACTCTTAGGGTTATGGTGCCATGCTGGTTGTTGATGTGGTTCATGGGCAGCATAACTAGGTAGTACTGTTGGTTGTGTCCTTCCTATTAGAACACCAGGCTTATGGCAATAGACTTAATACATAGTTTGTGTTCCTTGCTAATATCCCATCACCTAAAAGCCAGGCGATTGGCTAGCCCAACTAGCTACAAAGGCACCTAGAAAGAAAGAAAATCAGAATACAACCCTTTAGAGCAGAGAAAAGCTGTTCACGTGTCATGTGGTCATGTTAATGGTCTAAAAATGAGACTGTGTTGCTGGCTTTCACAGTGAGTCCTGCGGGCACCATGACTCACAAGCCATGACTAACAGGGAGACGGCAGCAGAAACTGTCAGTGGTGTTCTAGGGACCCTATGATTTCTTGAATCCTTATAATGAATGCAAGTTGCCCAATAGCAAAAGTTGCACATGCTGTTACCTGTATTTCAGGAGAGGGCAGTGACTTTTTGGAAGTTCTGGAAGGTTCCTAGCCTCGGCTATGATTTCTGCCTCTGCCATTACATGGCCCTGGCCATGGATTATGTTCTTGGATGGACAGAGTTTGTTCTTTCCTGGGAAGTGCAGATCTGCTGATGGAGGTGACTCTCTACGTAGCTCTGCTGCCTATGAGGGGCAGCCTGGGAAAGGACAGATTGAGGCAGCTAGCACTGTCTTTGATTTGAACTGTCTTTGATTTGAAGCACTCACCGGGGAGATGCGTTTCGGTTGAAAATGATAACAGAACTAAGAGAAGTACATGTTGGGCTGGACAGATGTCTCAGAGGTTAAGGACATTGACAGTTCCTCCAGAGGTCCTGAGTTCAGTTCCCAGCAACCACATGGTGGCATACAACCATCTATAATATGACCCGATGCCCACTTCTAGCCTGTGTGTGTGTGTGCGGGCAGAGTACTGTATACATAAAAATAAATAAGTAAATATTTTTACAGGATAAGTACATGTGCATTGCATTTCTGAATCCAGTGATCTTGCATGTCATTTGAGGGTTGCTTATTAGCACATTTTTACTTTAAAATGCACCATTCTTGCATGCCTATTTTAAATATACTCACCTATTTGACCGTGGCTCCAGTTGTGATAGTTTTTGTCAACTTGACACCAGCTAGAATCACCTAGGATCTAGGAAGCTCAGTTGAGGAGTAGCTGCCATCAAATTGTTCTGTGGTCATATTAATATTATTAATGATTGATGTGTTAGAGACCAGCCCACTGTAGGTGGAACCATTCCTAGGCAGATGGGTCTCTGTGGTATATGAAAGCAGGATGAGCAAGCCTTGGAAATCAAGGCGGTTAGCAACAGTCTTCCTTGACCTCTGCTTCCGTTCCTGTCTCCGGGTTCCTGCTTTGAGCTCCTGCTGTGACTTCTCTCAAGATGAAGCATAACTGTGTGCTATATAATAACACTTTCCTCCTCCAGTTGCTCTTGGTCACGGTGCTTATCATAGCAACAGAGAAGCAAACTAGAGCATCAATACTTAGAGTATTTCCCCTCTCCTAAAAGCTTTCTTTTGCCTTTCTCCTATCCCTATATTGCCCAAGTTGAAGGCAGGTCACCTAGAAGTGAGGTGACTTGTGAATGGCAGCTCAGTGACAACTTACGTAGGCTTAGGTGTTTCTGCTCTTCACAGCTTACTAAAATGGGACCTGCTGTTTTTCTGGAATAGTTGCTAAAACGTGGCAGAAGCAAGTGTCAGGAATGCAGTAGGAATACTCTTCCGTGGTGCTCCCAATCCCTTTGTGATGAGTTCCCATCACTGTTAGTTCCCACAACTGCCCACTGAAATGGCACCCGTCGGACCGGCTGCCACTCCATGGAACAAGACTTGTACTGGACAAAGTGGCCTCAGAGGCCCTGTAAATATGCCATGCCTTATGCCAACCCAATAACCTGCAGGTCTGTTTCCAGCCGGTGGCCCTCAGATCTGTTGTCATGTAAATGGAGACCACCTGGAAGGGAGGGCGGAAAAAGATGCCATGAGTCCCCCAAAGAACTGGCTTGTCTTTTGTCACGGCTAGAAACACAGGCAGCCTGCTTTTCTTTCCCCAAAGAACAGATTCTAGACTGAGGAATTCTGGACACAGAGATGGCCTAGCATTTCCACCCCAGGATGTAATGATGGGAGTGGCAACATAGCAACCACTCCACAGTGGCGGGCGATGTTCCAGACAATAGGAAAGCCGATTCCCTGCTGCACAGTTGCTTCTGTTGAGTCATTTTCTTTGAGGCTTTTTTGATGTACCAAAAAAAAAAAAAAAACCTCTTCTGACCACTCAAATGTTGCCAAAATATTTACAAACCAACCCCTCCTGCCCTCTGGGAGGGAGAGGAAGACTATGGCTTGCTTTAACATAAACCTTAATGTGAGGCAGGTAAATGGCTAATTTATCTTTTTAACACAAGTGGAAGTCCTGCCTTCCCCATCTACAAGCTGTTCCATGGACCACCCCCCTGCCCTACACACACACACACACACACACACACACACACACACACACACACACACACACACACCATTTCTGGAGCATCGCTGAGCCTTTTTTCAGCTGGCAGGTCAGCAGCCCTCGGGTTGACGGTGCAGAAGTGCTAAGTGCGTCTGATTGGTATCATTACTGCTCTCTGGTAATTGATTACTGTCCGTGGTGAAATATTCAGAGCGAGCACACAGCCAATAGCAATCACTTAATCCATCATGGCTGTTTGTTCCCCATCTCCTGAGACCTCTCAGCCACATGCTACCCGACCCCACCAGGCAAACTGCCGATGACTGCTTTGCGTGTACAATTTACTGTGTCTTTGCTGTGTTTTCCTGTGTTAACCAGGGCCACTAGCCCTGGTGAATGTTCAAGTGCCACCGGGGAGGGCCAGCTTTTGCAGTGTCAAGTTCACCCTGCAGTTAACCCCTCTGGCGTCTCCTTTCATGGAGATCTGTGATTTGGTGTCTTTGGTTTTGTTGCTTACAAAGGCGTTGAGCGGCATGGTGGTTATATTAGGAATATTAATTGTGAGACCCGAGGTAAGTTGATTGGAATAAGATCCAGGAGGGTTGTTTGTAATGCAGATTTTTTAGAAACAAGAAGTGGGAGAGTAATGAACAATCGCAGCTAATCAGGTTCGTGCCACCGCGTGCACAGACGTCTGTGCTTCATCTAGTGATGGCGAGTAAGGGGAGTTAAAAATGGTCACTCAGGAGCTGTACTGTTTTCTTCCAAGACGCTTTATCTGTGGATCTGGCCAAAGCAGCCCGTCCCTGGTGTGTGCTAAGAAAACTTTAGTCCTCAGCCCTAGAAAGAACAAACTAGTAGGTAGGAGAGGGGAGCCACAGGGAGGAAGCAAACAAACTCACATGTACTAGCGTGCTAGCGCTCTGATGACTGGTGATAATGCCAGGGATGACCCAAGTGAGAAGGAAAAACAAAGCGAAAGGCCACCTTGTCTTGACTGAGCTCCAGGAACAGTGCTGCGGGTGGACGGCACAGGTGGGTTTTCCTGTTTGTCAAGGCCTTCTGTAAGCCTGGAGGAGGCGTGGTAAGGGATCTGCGCTCATGGAAGAGGGTTTGGCCAGGTCAGCCCCTGAGCTTGGGGATGAGGCAATGGCAGCAGCAGTGAGAACAGAGGCTCACACAGCACAGAACCAGGCTATTTCCATAGCTGCTCTTGAAGACTTTGCATTCTCAAATGTATTTAAAGAAATTGCTCTGAGGTCCCGGGAGAGATCTCTATTGCTTCTTTTGTTTTGTTTTGTTTTGTTTTGTTTTGTTTGTTTGTTTGTTTAAATGCTCCCAGAGCGCACGGTGGAATTCTAGCTAATTCTCTGCAGGATGGGGCAAGCATGGCCAGGTGCCTCGTGCTGTGTCTAAAGAGTGTAGAAACTTCATTTTTGATAAACACACATTCTCGTTTGGGGGACTTTCTCAGAACGACACAGACAGCTCGTATGGGTGACTCCAAGCTAGCCTACCCAGTGTCACAGCTGATCATAATCCATTTCACTTCTTCACTCAATTAGCCCCAGCATTTCTCAAGGCACCCACCTTTCCTGTTTAGTTATGTGTTTATTATTTTTAAGAGTTTCGGCGGTATACACAATCTATTTTAACCGTATCTATTCCTTCACTACCCCTACTCCTCCGAGACCACTTCTTTCCCACATGCCTCTCTCAAGTTCAGCTGCCACTGCCGCCGCCGCCGCCGCTGCTGCTGCTGCTGCTGCAGCTCCTCTGAGTCCAGATGGTGATGCCATCATGTGCATGGGACCGCCCATTGGGAGCACAGACAAACTACATGAGAGGCCATACTCTCTGTACCAGCACCCAGCTGCTGTGTGCCGACAGCTCCTCTGCTATTGGTGGGTCTTCACGGGCCACACCTCGGTGCATGTGGGGATTCCGGACTCGCTAGATCTTATGCATGCAGCATGCAGTCCCAGCTGCTGTCAGTTCCTGTATTTTCCTCGTCATGCACAGAAATCAACTTTCCACAGCAGTCTCCCACTGCCTCTGGCTCTTACAACCTTTCCTCTTCATTTTCTCCAATGTTCTCTGAGCTTCCGAAGGGACAAAGAAGACCCTGGAAGGGACAAGGAAGACCCTGGCTTTTCAATATGCACAACAGGATCCACCATTCTCCGCTTGCCCAGTGCTGGGATGACAAGTGCATACCGCCGCGCTTGCTTTGTTGTTAACATGGGCGCTAAACACCAAACTCAGATCCTCATGTAGTGCAGCAAGCGCTTTACCACCTGTCTTCCCAGCACCGTGAAAGGTATTATGGAAGAAGACACAAGATTGAGATGCAGCACATTCCTGTGCTTGTCCTGTTTTCTTTTTGGCTCATTGTTAATTTCACCGTCTCTTTTATCAATTAAACACGCATTTGTTTGTTTGGCTCGGTTTCTTGAGACAGGGTTTCTCTGTGTAGTCTTGGCTGTCCTGGAACTCACATTGGAGACCAGACTGGCCTCGAACTCACAAAGATCTGACTGCTTCTGCCTGGGGTTAGTGGTGCATGCCACCATGCCAGACTTAGTTACTAGACTTTATCATAAAACTTACACTTGTTTTGTGAGAAATTGCATGGTATATGTGGAGTTTGGTACTGTCCTCGGGCCGTTCTCCCCCAAGGCTCTTGACCAGGAAGTCTCCAGTGTTTCCCCAGGGCCCAGAACACTAACTCTTCCTTCCCTGCTGTGTGCGCCTTTTCACTCTCCAAACACTACTTCACACCTTCTCTCTCTCCCTCTCTCATGCCTTCTATGCCACCAGATCTAATGGTCACTCTTCTGAGCAAATTTACCCCCAGCAGCTTCCAGCAGACTGGCCACGACCTCCGCATCACAGCATTCAAGCTGCTTGGAAAAGCCTGTGTATTTGATGCTTCTATTTTTATAGCATTCTATAAATGGAAAACTGTAGAGATATAAACACCAGCGGTTGTCAGGGATTTAGGGGAAGAGGAGGGTTGAATAGGTGAGGTGCAGAGTATGTTTTAGGCAGTGCATCTATTCGGAATAATACTGTAATGATAAACATGCGACGCTGTACTCGTCCAAATTTATGTTACAGCAAGCATGTGCTTTCATGTATGCCAACTTAAGAAAATATTTAGGAGGTCTGATGATGCTAAGAAGACACGTAGATTGTGACAGAAGCAAACCTGTCACAAGTATATGAAATATCTGAAGGGATTGGAGGTGAAGGGGCTGGCCTGAGTCATGGGGTAACGAATGGACAACATACAATTTAAAACAAATCTGGGGAAGGTGGTGCACGTGTGTAATCCCAGCCCTTGGGGGGCAGAGAGAGGAGACTCTTTTGCTTGAGGCCTTTGATGTAGCGCCTGCTTCAACAACAACAACAACAACAACACAAACACCCCAAAGGCAAAGCAACTGTACCTAAGCACTCACTCCGGTTCATCACCTCATGTGGATATTAGACATTCCGAGACAACCATGACATACAGAGATTAGAACTGAGCAATTAACTGGAGGGTAGGTGGTGGGAGGCAGATTTCTCCCTTTTGAGTTCGTCAAAGATGAAAGACTTGCAGAGGGCTGGAGTTCAGTTCCCAGCACCCAGTTTTGGCACACCCTAACTGCCTATAGCTCCAGCCCCAGGGAACCTGAAACCATTGGCCCCTTTGGCCATTTGCACTCATGTGTATATATCCCAACACAGCTACACACGTCTACAAATAATAATTAAAAAACCTAAAGGGTGAAGACTCTAAGGATTCACATGGTAATGAGCTAGAGTTTAAAGCTTCAGCATACAATACAGATAATTAGTGATTTACAGAAATAGACGTGTGTGTACACCAGTTACCGTACACAGATCCACCCCCCTGCTCTGTCAGTTGAGCAGTCCTAAAATTAAAACCCAACAATAACAGACACACCTGCAACCAGGACTTACAGCAACTGCAGATTCTCCAAGAAATGACTGATTCTATAGTAGTGCCAGGAAATACAGAAGACAAGCCTGAAGGAACCTTGAAATGAAGAGTTAATGAACACACACACACACACACACACACACACACACACACACACACACACGGCATTACGTCAAAGGGAGCCAGCTAAAAGAACTCCCAATGGCCAAAGCTAGAACAAACTGAGCGAAAATAAATAAAGTAGCCTTGGGTAATAACTCAAAGTATAAGATAAACATTTACAAGTTCATACTGATATAAATAAATGATTGTGCAAATAAATAAATGGAGAGAAAGACATATCTCCTGCACAAAGGAGTTCTAAATCATTTCTGTAGCTACTCCACTGTCAGGAGGTGGAACCAAATTCCCCATCAGTGGATAGGGGAGTGACTTCCTTCTGAAAGGTACAGGGTGAGAGGGAGCGAAAATAGTCACTTTACAGCAAAGACGTGATGAATGGTGTGGCCATCATGTATCCTTCATAGGAAGGGATGGGAACAGAGCTAGGGAGAGGATCCAATCCTAAGAGTGTCTGAGCTTTATTCTCCAAACCCACATAAAACAAGCCAGGATGTGGGCCCCACTCCTGTCATCCCAGCACGGAGGAACCACTGGGGCTTGCTTGTCACTGGTCTAGATAAAAACAAAAAACAAAAAACAAAAAAACAGCAAGCTCAGGGGTCAGTGAGAGACCCTGTCTTAAGGTGGAGAACAACATAGGAGACACCTGACATCTCTGGTCTCTTCCACGTGTACACCTGCAAGGCCATACACATGCATGCATGTGCACACATGAACACACACACACACACACACACACACACACACACACACACACACACACACTTTATAAAGATGATAAATGGTTAAGAGTTACCCTTTGCTTCTGTGGTCCTCCATAATGCCACTTTAGCCCTGACAAAAACTACAAGCCAGTCAGTCTTCTCCAAGTGGCTGCCCCATCCTCTCTAAACTTTTTACCGAAAACAACAGTCAGGGGAGCCTAATAAGACTGAGGGATGCAGTGTAGCATCCTGGAAAAATGACACTAGTTGAAAATGAAGGAAATCTGACTACGGTGTGAACCTTAGTTAATAATAACGTGTCAATGCTGGTCCATTAGCAGTGACAGATGTAGCTTGCTAATCCACTATGTCACTACAGAAACCTCCTGCCCAAGCTTATGGAACAGTCTGTGTTGTCTTTATAACTTTTGTTTTCCCCTCCCTGAGCTGCTTGTCATGGTGCCCTAGTTTCATTTCTGTCACTGTGATAAAAAACAAAAACAACAACAACAAAACCCACCTTCTGGGAGGAAAGGCTTACTTGAGTTACGGTTCCAGGTCCCAGTCCCCATTTCCGGGAAGTCAAAGCTGGAACTAGTCACATCACATCCACAGCTAAGAGCAGAGTAGGAAATGCACCCGTGCTGCCCGCCCGCTGTTTCCTAGCCACATTTCCCCCTCCTCTTCTATGGTTCAGGAACCCGCACCTAGGGAATGGTGCTACCCACAGTGGCATGGGCCTTACAACATCAGTTAACAGATAGGACCATGCCCCTCACCAGACATACACACAGGCCAACTGGAAAAAGACAACTACTCCACTAAAACTCTCCTCCCTTGGGGGTGGAGAGAGGGCTCAGCAGTTAGGAGTGCTCGCTGCTTCTCCATAGGACCTGTGTTTGGTTCCCGGGACTCCTCTCTAAGTCCAGTGCCGGGAGAGCCAACACCTTCTTCTGACTTCCACAGGCACCAGACACACATGTGGTTCACAGACATACATGTAGACAACACACACACACACACACACACACACACACACACACACACACACATCCAATAAACAAACACCCCACCTTTCCCCCCAGGTTGTGGCAAGCTGACGTTCAGCTCTACCGGCCATGGCCTGTGCTGTGCTCTCCCCACCCCCACTGTAGTCATCTCCTGGGGGTCCCCACTCCCTGTTCCTCACTGTGTCCATCCTGATTCACAGCATGTTGAAAAAAACCACGTAAGGCAATTTTTTTTTCAGCCTTTGCGGTCATAAATCATTCCGCCCCATAGTTCTTTTGTCCTGGAAGGACTGCAGGAAGCCTAATGGGCGGTGCGGAGAAAGCACCTCGTACCCAGATAATCACACTCGAGATGCCTAGTACACGGTGGCCGGTGATAGGGCTTACTGAGGTCACATGGGAAAGAGAGTCCATGTCTCTTTTCTTGCTGTCAGTTTTTGTGTACGGAGCTAGGCATAAAACCTGCTGAAAGTCAAAGTGGCTGGTTCACCTGTCCCAGTGACACATCTGGGAAGGAGATGGGACATACCTGCCTGGAGCTGAGTTTCCATGGAGGCCACTAGGCGGCAGCTGGAGAGGGGAGGGCCAGCGATGATGAGTGGGGCTTCTGGGAGCCCACCACCAGACATAGGACCTCAAAGGCTCAAAGGGAATGCTGACCGGAAGGAGAGCCACAGTCCGCTCATCTACGTGCTCGGGAGGGAGAAGACGACACACGGGCCCGATGGGGTGCCTGCCATCTTTGTTCTGTGGGTCTCGTGTGTCCAGGCTTAATGGGAAAGCGTGCCATGGGTGTGGTGACAGGAAACTGTCTAGGAGAAAGAGCAGAGCGGCCATCCTGTGCCTCTCATTGAGTTTTAAAGTATTTTATTTCTAGATCTCTTCTCTACTGGGACTTTCCATTCAGAGAGAAATGGTACTTAAAGGCCACTTGCCACCCTTGAAGCCATTCATACTCCCTCTAATAGGCCTCCTTGAGAGTCCTCCGCTGCCAGTAGCTGGGCCTGTGACAGGCAGGCAGAACTGATACTGAGACCTCTCCTGAGTCACACCGGGCCACACAACCAGCCCCAGCCATCATTTTCTTTGCTGCTCCGGGGAACGATTCGTGACGTCGCCGGGCACCAGTCTTCATGTCTGCAGAGTATTCAAGTAAAGGAACACAGACTGAGGGTTGAGGTGAATTCAGGTCCCAGCTCTGCAACTGGGCAGCTGTGGGGCCCAGTGGGTAATTTCCTCCTCAACCGACAGTAAGGTGAGATAGTTTCTGGTGATAACCTGTACCCTTCTCAGCTTTTTTATTTCCCAATTCCATCATCCTTAGGTTTCTCCAGATTTCTGTAGTAACAGAAAGGAAAGAGCGCAGAACACCCTCTCAGGCTCCTCTGACGGTTTCATCTAAATGTTCCTAATTAGCATTAGTCTTTCATGAAGGACACTTAAACTAAAAAGGTTATTACTTTATCATAATCTGGGGCTTGCTCTCGGGTGATTTGGGCTAGCGTCTCTCCCTTTCAGCATCACTGACATGTTAAATTAGAGACCTCTATGTAGCAGGAGCTACTCTCTGCATCACAGGATGTTCAGTTGCACCTAGTGTTGGTCCCTGGGGCAGGTTATAATAAAATACCACAATCTGGGTAGCTTTTTAAACACCAGAAATTTATTTCTCACAGTTCTGGAGGCCAAAGTTGAAGATCAGGGTCAGAATCCAGTACCTGGTGGGGCTCTGCTTCCGTTCCACAGGGTCGTTATTTCCAGTAACTTCCCATGGAGGGGAGCAAGACAACCTCTGCACTGTTTATAAGGGCACAAAGCCCACTGGTGAGACTCCAGTCTCGTCAGCTCATAAGCTCCCAGTGTCAGGTTTCCCCAGTTACTGAGCAGGGGTACAAGCATTCAGACTATAGTATGTGGCTTCTGTCCACTAAATATGAGTAGGAACTCCCTTTGTCTCCTCTGCAGTTTCCTCCTGCTATTACCAAATGAGCCTGGTGTGTGTATGTATGTGTGTGTGTGTGTGTGTGTGTGAGAGAGAGAGAGAGAGAGAGAGAGAGAGAGAGAGAGAGAGAGAGAGAGAGAGAGAGAGAGAGAACTCCTCTTAAATGGCAGGGGGGGAAAAAGATAGAACAAGATGAATTAAGCAAATCATCCTTTAAAAACTTTTAAAAGAAATGACAGTAAAGTGAAAGCATTGCAGAAGTGGAAGACTGTCTTTCAAAGCTTACATGGTGTAGCTCCACCGCCAGGTGCACTTTGGATTTCTGTCAACAGTCAAGAAGAGAATGCCCGCCCTCTTTCCCCATGAGGACTTCATACATGGCTTCAGGTGATGCTGGGCGACTCGGGGTTAAAACACGATGCTTTCATCCTTTCTTAGGGAGCACACTCATAACAAGTCAGCCTTAGTGTGGTGTGGTCCCTGGTATGCCAGGAAATGGCCCCATGCCCACGAGTAATTGAACGGCACAAATTGGACTTGAAGTTGAAGGTTGGAGTGTGGGAGTAGCTCCAGAAGGGATTCGGATGAGAGTGTGGTCAATGTTAGGCAAAGCTAGGCAACGTGGGATCATAGTACATGGTAGGAATGTATGGAATCCTTTCAAAATTAATATGGATATTAAATACATTTTAAAAAAGAAATTAGCCTTGGACATAGCCCCTTATTTTTGCTAGAAGTGTCACTGGCTGGTAAAGCACTTTCCCAGTATGCACGGGGCCCTGGGTTCCACCTCCACACCAGTAAAAAAGATCCTGTCTGCCTAGCAAAGACTGGCCCAGACCCTTTTCCCCTCCGCATTTCTACTGTGCTGTCATATCAAATGCCAGTGTTAGGATGGTCAGAGCTCAGGTTGTGCGCTGTTCTGCAAGGGAAACATGATAAGATAAGGAAATGAAGAAAACCAGAAAAACAGGACCAATCGGTCCCGGACTTTCTTCCTGGCTCCTGCAGGACGATGGACCACACCAGAGTGTGCTAGACCTCCCCAGGCCACTTGCCCTGGATGCTGAGTTGCTTTAAGGGAACTGTGTGCTCTCTACTTGCTTATAACCTCCTTGCTACCATTTGCAGAAATGCTGGTAGGAAGAAAACAGAAATCAGATGTTTTCAAAACGTAGACCAGCACTTGTTTATAAAACGGTACGTTGTTTTCTTTCCGGCACATTTTTCCATTCCTTTTTTGCCCTTGCACATGCTCTTAGCTCCTGTGCCAACCTCTTTCTTCAGTCCAGACCTGGATGCTGACTTAGTGCTGCCCCTTCTGCTTACCACTGCTGCCTCATGTGGCTACCCAGAGCTAGGCATCTCTCTCCCTGCTGCCTTCTTAGTGAACGCTTTCATGACCTCATGGTGACTATCCAGTCTGTGTCCTTGACCTTAGACTTGTCCCATGTTTACCCATGAGGTTCACTGGACATGGAATCCTGGTTCCTATGACCACCAGACACTCCCCCTCTGTCCCTCTGTCCCTCCTTCCCTTCCTCTGTCCCTCTAGACTTCTTGTTGTATTGGCTATCTTTATTATGTATCTGGACTTGGCTTTTAGACATTTGCAAAATAAATAGATTATATAATATGGTGGAATATGGTTAGATGTTAAATAAAAATAAAGCAGGATGTGACAGGTGTAGTGTGTGTATGTGAGCATATGTATGTATGTATGTACAAAGTATAGGCTGCAATTTTAAATATGGTGATGGCTCACTGGTGTCGCACATGCCTGGTGTGGATGACACTGGATTCTACTTCTGGTACTGCAAATAAATAAAATGAGGACATGACCTCTGACCAAGTGTAGGAAGGGGGAGCCAAGTACAGAGATCTGGCCAAGCAGGCACAAATGCATGGGTCTAAAGAAGCTGGTGTGATACAAGCAAGAGTAAGTGGGGACAGAGGGGTCGGTGCTCTAAAGCCTTGCAGCACTGGCAAGGACATTGGCCGTTATCTAAGAAAGGGGAGATGTAGCTGGACAGTCTGAGAAGAGAATGGGGTGACCTGACTTACAAGTTAAAAGGATTGTGTCATCGAGTGACTTCCCCTATTTAAAGCTGCCATGCGACAACATGTAACCCTGTCTTCCACAGAGGCAATTACAAACTTGACTTTCCTGGTCCTGCTCAAGAACCATTTCAATCCTGCTGAGCAAGTCCTCTCCATTCCCAGGGAAGAAACACGCTCGTGCACGTGCACACACACTCACTCTCTCACGGACACATACACACGCACACACACACTCATGCGCGAGCGCGCGCGTGCGCGCGCACACACACACACACACACACATGCACACACATGCACACACACACATGGACACACACACACACACACACACACACACACACACACACACACACACACACATGCACACCATTCCCCTCCAGTTGCACCCGCAAGGCCAGGTTGAAGTTTCTGCTTTCCAAGAAGCCTTTGCTGCACCCTGGGGCTGGTTTCTCTCAGTTCAGACTCTGATTGCATTGATTATTTATACGATACATTTGAGCTGGACTGTGACACTGCCCTAAGCAGGGCAAGTAAGTACCAGTTAAAAGCCTTGTAGGGACCGCGAAGATAGATCAATGGGTCAAGTGGTTGGCATACAATATGAGGATCTGAGTTCTGATCCCCAGAAGCCACTTAGAGGCAGACACAGGAGTGTAGGTATAAAATCCAGAATTCCTACAGCAGCATAGCAGGTAGAGACAGAATTCTCCCAAGTTCTTAGGCCAACCGGCTTAACCCATTCAGAGGTAAGACACTGTTGCAAACAAGGTGAGTGTCGGGAACTGACATCCAATGTTGACCTCTGGCCACACGGTAAGTGAATGCCCACGAAAACGTGCGCGCGTGCGCGCGCACACGCGCACACACACACACACACACACACACACACACACACACACACGGACGCATGCATGTACGCATGCGCAAATAGCTTTAAAAAGCTGTGCCAACCTGGGAGGACTTGGGAGTTATCTGTTTTGACTCCTTTGTTTCACAAGTAGGAAAACTAAGTCTAGGACATTGCTTGCTCGGCTGGTTTATTGTGTTCGTAGTTTTTCCCGAGGAACTTAGAAGGCCATGAAGGGATGAAGCCATGTCGTATGTTCTATAGAATTCCCTGTGACTGTAGGTAACATGGTACATAAGTAACAGATACTTGTTAGGTTCACTTAAATGTAAAAGTAAATTGAATTTTTGGTTAGTTCGTTAAAAAAAAAAAATGCTAGGCCCTTTAACCCATCAACAACACCTTGAACGCACACATATTTTGGATGCAGAAAACCATATAAAATACTTGCATGTGGATTGGCCTTAGGTTTTAGGGATTCACTTGTTTTGTAATTAGGTGAAAGAATGAAGAATATTGCATTTCTAGTCGCTACGCCCCCGTCTGCATCTGTATCTACTGCTGTTGCTTCGGCAGGATTCATCAAAGCAGCTTGCATTGAAAAACGCATAACTTCCTCTTCCATTCTTTGCCCACAAGCATGGTGGGAATCACCTCCTCTGAGTTGTTTCTTTAGAAAATTAGTAGTTTTGACTCCAGGCACGAACTTGGGATGCTCACAGACGTTGCTGCCTTTGCCCCATCATTTCCGGAGCTCTAAGAAATGCGTCCTAATGAACTCACCTGACAGCAGAGCTCTCAGAGCGATGCAGAGGCCCAGGAATACTTGCTCAACAAAACGGAGACTTCCAAAAGTCTCTGGTCTGAGGCATGAACTTATTACCCTGAATCTTTCCAGTTTAGATCCACCCAGACAAATCAATAATGCATTTTCCACTGTTTCAATCTTTGCCAATAAACTGAGCACTGTCTTGAGCTTGGCTCCTGTTGTGGCCAAAGCCACAGATGGGAGGATGGACAGTGAATTCCATTTGCCCTGGGTATGCGTGTTCTGCAGACAGAGCAAAGCTTCTGAGGTTCGAAATGACTTGCTGGAGAAACCCTGCTCATTGGGGACATGGCACACTCTTAACGACCAGTGTCTGTAGCCCAGTGTCTGGCCTGGTGACTAACCCAGCTCACTCAGGTGACCATGACATGGTGACAGCAGTTTGAAGAAGGGCACAATACCCAGATGAGCCAAGTAGCTTGACTTATGGCTCCACAGAAGACTCGTACTCCAATTAACTCATGTAACAGATGAAAATGGGCAGCCACAGACCCAGACTGTACTAGAAAAGGCCCCGTGAATTCATCCCAACAGGCTGGCTGAAAGACCATCCACATAGTGTGTTTATCTGAAAGGTAAAATGAGATAGAAGTATTTTGGGCTGTCTATCCTAGGAAGTCCCTCACGTTTTGTGGTATGTCTGTGTCTGAACCCTAACCTCGCCCTTAGAAGTATCAAAAGCTTTACACGTGTATCTTCATACTTCAGATATAATATGGCTTTGGGAAATTTTTTTTCAGGCTTGGTATTTTGATTCTCCATTCAGGTATTACAGAGTCCATGTAAATGCATTCATTTGTGTAACAGCCACCACAATTACGGGATAGAACACGTCTGTCTCCCCCCGGAGTTTTCCCGTGTTAGCACATTGCTCACTGTTCACTTGGAGGCCACTTCCACACTGACTTTTATAGGGAAAGAAAATTGGAATGAGTCACAGGGCTCGATAACCAGACCAACAACAGAAGCCAAGTGCAGCTGTAAACTGCTAGAAGCCGCCTTCTCATGAGTTCTGTAAGCGTGTTCTGATAGCCATCTTGTGATGAGCTCCACAAGCCTTTTGGGCAAAGGGTTGGACATCATTTTGTCATAAACCTTCGTGTGCTCTCCGTGTGGCTGTTAAGGGAAGGACTGTTGATGTTGTTGTTGTAGTTGTTGCTGCTGCTGCTGTTGCTGCTATTGTTCCTGAGTGGATCCCTGGTGTTTGCAGATGTAGCATTTCTTGCATTTGATGACACCTGAAGCAGGCCGCTGAGGTGGCTCAATGGGTAAAGGACACCCTTACACCAAGCCTGGTGACTTTGATCCCTGGGACCCACATGGTACAAGAAGAGAACTGACTCATACAAGTTGTCCTCTGGCCTCTGTGTGTCTATTGTGGTCCACAGCACAAGCCCATGCACCATGCACCCCCTAATACACACACAATAATAAATGAATGAATGAATAAATAAATAAATAAATAAATAAATAAATAAATAAATAAATAAGAAAATATATTTTAAAAAATTTAAGAACACTTCCCACACACACACCAAAAGCTAGGCATGGTTATAGATATTTGTTATCCAGGACTGGGGAGGACAAGACAGACAGATTCCTGGAGATCACTAGGCAGCCATCCTAACTGCTTGGTGAGTTCCAAGCCAGTGGGAGACTCTGCCTCAAAACACGAGGCAGGTGGCTTCTAAAGGAACAACGCTTGAAGTTGACTCCTGGCCTCTGCATACATGTTTGTACATGCGCACCAACACATGCTAGTGCACACATGCCAAACATCGAAACAACTGACAAACAAAAGCCCCAACTGTCTGGCATGGAAAGAGATTTTTCAGCTTTTCCAATGGAGACATTTGGATTTTAAATTTATGAGCTGGCCCAGGTTACCAAGTGAGTGAGCCAAGCCCACTGCAAATCACCCATCCTCCAAAGAGTCGTCATATCCACCCATTCCAGCTCAGGGTGAGGTCATTTCCATGGTGTGATAAAAACATGGGATCTTCATGAGAAATGGCTTCTGTAAAGAAAGTCAGTTTGAGTTGTGGAGGGAGAACGGGAAGAAAGCTAAGCAAGTAGGGAAAGTATTTTCTTAACAACAGTGTACTGCCCGGTTTTGTGTGGTAACTTGACACAAGCTGGAGTCATTAGAGAGGAAGGAACTTCAGTTGAAATAAATGCCTCCATGAGATCCAGCTGCAAGGCTTTTTCTAAATTAATGATCAGTAGGGGAGGGCCCAGCCCATGGTGGGTAGTACCATCCCTGAGCTAGTAGTCCTGTGTTCTATGAGAGAGCAGGCTGAGCCAGGCTTGGTGGCGAACCCCTTTAATCCCAGCATTTGGGAGGCAGAAGCAGGTGGATCTCTGTGAGTTCAAGGCCAGCCTGGTCTACAAAGCAAGTTCCAACACAGCCAGGGCTACACAGAGAAAGCCTGTCTCAAACAAACAAACAAACAAACAAACAAACAAAAACCAAAAGCAGCCTGAGTAAGCCATGGGGAGTAAGCCAGTGAGCAGCACCCTCCATGGCCTCTACATCAGCTCCTGCCTCCAGGTTCCTGCCCTGTGATGCGTTCCTGTTCCGACTTCCTTCTGTAATGGTCTACAATGTGGAAGTGTAAACTGAATAAACCCTTTTCTCCCCAACTTGCTTTTTGGTCACGGTGTTTCATTTTGCAAAAGAAAACAATCCAGAAGATTAAAGGTAGAGACTTGGTTTAGACTATGAATGAAATTGTCATGTAGAAATGAGAAAAAAAAAACTTATAAAATGCTTTCCAGAGGGAAACCTTCTCTCTAATTGAGAAGTCTCCAAGAGCTGGTGAGGCCTCTCACACTCCCATTCTTATTTATATTATTGTGAAATATGAGGCCAGTTACATGTAACTGAACTATTTTGTAGGGGCACAATTAGGCAGGGTTTCACTCTAGCCAGTGTGTCTTTGAACTCACAGTGATTCCCCCTGCCTTAGCCTTCTGAGTGCTGGAATTTCGGGCAGGAGTCACCTTTTTTGCCTTCTGTCATTGTTGTGATCGAATGAAGGAGACTCATGAATCTTGGAGGTTCACCCGGTGTTACTGTTGTATTCATATCGTTGCCGACACCATCAAATACAATGCTTACTAAGACCAGAGGGGCAGAGCCGGTGCGGTGGTGCACGCTGTAATCCCAGCACTCAGGAGGCAGAGGCAGGCGGATCTCTGTGAGTTCGAGGCCAGCCTGGTCTACAAAGCAAATCCAGGACGGCCAAGGCTACACAGAGAAACCCTGTCTCAGAAAACAAACAAACAACACCCCCCCCCCCCTACAAAAAAGGAATAGAAGGGATGTTGACACTGGCAGTGGCATCTGCTGAGGTAAGATGAAAGGTGTCTTAGGGCACTTGTAGCTTAGTCTATAGTCTCCAGGGAGGTTGCTGATGAAGAGAAGCCCAATGGGCTGGTGCGAATTTATAGCCACAGCCCTGTAGGAAGTGTCAATACTGAGAGGAGAAAGCTCATACGGTACCCAGGCTGAAGTGATTGGTTTTTTTTTTTTTTGAGAGCCCTAAAGGAACATGGGTTTAGATAGACATTGGGGAACCAACTGTCAGGTCCCTAAAGTGTAGAGATCAAGTTCCAATGCTCACACAGCCCGAGTCAGCCAGTATCTGATCAACGATAATAATAATAATAAGCCTACTGGTTAAGACTTTTTACGTGCTCATCTGTGATCTGGGAGATCTCATGTCCACACCTGCAAATTTAAAGGAGTGGAATGGGCCTCTGGAAATGTCGTGGCAAAGGCCCAGGCATAAGGGACTGTAATCGAAAGGAGGCCGGGAAGTCCAGTGGCATTCTCTGGAATGGAGGTCTGTGTTGGGACCCAGAGAAGAGGCCCCAGCCCTGCCACATGTTAGCCGGGCTCCGAGATTCCTCGGTCTTTCATTTGGAGAAAGAAGATCATGTGAAGTGTCTGAATTTAAGTCACCCGCCATCCGCCACCTAGGCTGCCTGAGCATCCATGTTACTCAGAAGCCCTGAGTGGCTCTCCACCCACTGCCCAGGAAGCCCAGAGTCCAGGCCAGCCGCCATGATTCTCCTGCTTATCCGACAACATCCCGCCCCATGCTCTCCACTCCCCTTCCTTCTAATTATGCAAATAGTTCTCTCATGCTCACTTTCCCCTCCCTCTGTTAAGATGCAATTCATTTCGTTCCAGGCTTTACCTATAAAGGCTGTTTCTTCCATGAAGCCTGCTTGGGTTCTCCCAGGTCAACTTAATCATGCAGTCTCTACATCTGACAGTGTCCACTTGTAGTTTCTCTAATAAAAGCTGTATTCTGCTACCATTCTGCTTCGTGTTCGTAGATGCCGCTTCTTTATTTCCAGGCAACTCTGTTTCCCTGAATTCATCCTCCTCCTCTTCCTCCTCCTCTCAGAGAACTAATAAAGAAAATCTTGAGCCCGTGAGATGGCTCGGTGGGTGGGTGGGTGAGACTGTCTCTAATCTGAGGGAGGAGAAAGCTGACACCTACAAGTTGTCCTTGAGCCTCCACGTGGGCACTGTGGCATGCTCCCCACGTGCACACACAGAATAAATAAATAAAATGTAATAATATTCATCTTAAAACGTGCTTCAAATGCTGTGGAACGTTGTCCCTTGGTTGGATGATGATTCCAGGTTTACAAATTGGATTCCTTGCTTGCTTGCTTCAAGATCAGACATTCCAGTCCACTCCCCAGCGCGCATCCCTCCAGCGTTTGCTTAGCTTGGGATGCATCTTTGTGAGCCGGAGATGCAGACCCGCTACTGTTGTCATGACTCCCAATATTTATACAGGCTGAAGGCTGAGGAGGGCTGTTCCATGGAGCGTGGTTTTCCGTGGTGTCTGCAGTAGACCAGATGAGTATTTGAAGGGTATTCTGGAAGCCGTTTCCTTTGAGGGAGGTTAAGTTGAAATGTACGAAGTGAAGATTAAAGGAATATTAACATAAAATAGGTATCGAGAGTTCTTTTACATAAATATGTTACCATCGTCAGAAGTGATGTCAGAGCTTCTCAGGGGCCTTCGCTTTAATGCCCAGATGAAAAGTTTGTTATAAATTAGGAGACGTGGAATTCTGAGTGCTTATAAAGACCCTTGACAAAAGAATGCTGGAAGAAGATTGTGTGTGTGTGTGTGTGTGTGTGTGTGTGTGTGTGTGTTCATGTTTTCAAGTATAGCATTCTGATGCAAAACTGGGGAAACAAAAGGAAGTAAAAAGAGGAGCCACTGGTTCAGGCTTCATATTTAAGTCTCTCTCTCTCTCTCTCTCTCTCTCTCTCTCTCTCTCTCTCTCTCTCAGACAGACACACACACACACCTGCACAAACAGCTGTCTACCTATCCTGCCCTGGAGACACCAAGGGAAGTGCTTGTACAAGCATCTGGTGGTTCTAGCATTTTCTGGCAGGCTCTGGAAGGTCTGGAGGTGGGATGAGATCGTGACTCTTCCCTCACATTCACATGGCTTCTTCTTGTGTGTCCAGGGCCCTTGTTTATCATGATTTGAGCCATCAGCCTCACAGGGACATCACAGGACACTAACCAGGGGCTTGCACACTAGCCTCACTCTATAACTTGGGCCTCCTCACCCTCTCTGTGAGCAGCCGGGTACCCTTTGTTCTCCCCTCCCTGACTGCCTCTTTCTTTGCCTCTTCACAGTCCTTCCCTGTGTGTATTCAGGATGGAAACTAGGGCCTCCTACATGGCAGGCAAGCACTCTGCCACAGAACTCTTTGCTCAGCCTTTTCTCTCAGCTGTTGTCCAGGCTGACCTTGAACTCACGCCATAGCTCAAGCAGGCCTTCAACTTCTCCATCCTCTTCCTTCAACCTCCCCAGTGCCTGAGATGACAGGCATGTGCCACCAGGCCCTGTTTTGCTCGTGTTTTCTGTCTAATTCAGTTATACCCACTCGCTTGTGTCCCCCACAAGGCTCAGGTTCTGGGCTGGTCTTGCAGCATGTGGCTCAAAAGCTCAGTTTCTGGGTCTTGAAATACTCTCTCAGAGGAGACTCAGCGCCTCAAGGACAAACTGGGGAGCTAAGATAAAGCAGCTGGAATTCAGGGTTAGCTCACAGTGGTGTTAACTTGAATCAGGATTGGGCATCTGTCTGTGTGTGTGGGGGGGGGCGCAGCAGACATGGGGTCAGGAGTGTGAGTGTATGTGACGGTGTGTGTTTGCAGAGGTCGGAGGACAACGTCAGGGTTAGGTTCTCACCTGCCGCCTTGTTCAAGCCAGGCTCTCTCCACCCTTGTCTGCAGTGAGCTAATGTGGGTTCTCCTGTTCCCATCTCTCCAAGGGAGCACTGGGATTACACATGTGTGCTAGGGAGCCCAGCTTTCAGTGGGCTCTGGAGACTCAGCTCAGGTCAACATGCCTGTACAGCAACACTTTCCCTACTCAACCATCGTCCCAGCCTCAGCCCTGTGGGTTCCTAAGGATGGAGGACCAGAGGTGACGACTCAGACCCACGTGATGCTGTGCGTCTGTTGGGAAAGGGATTGATTCAGACACAAGGGACGAGCAGGAGTGAGGTCTGAGCCTAGCCCAGGGAGGATGATGAGTCCCAGCTCCCTTCCCTGAGGGTGGATGGAGTAATCTGCTGCAACCCGGGTGCCAGCCAGAAGTCAATCCTGGGGACTTCTCTGGTTTTGTAATTGGCTTGCATCTGTGTTTTGCTAAATGATTTCACTGTTAAAGGTCTTCGGGAACTCTTTGGGCCTGATAGGAGATGCTCTGTCTCTCATTGCCTGAATATAGCTCACCGCGCTCATGATGATAAACTCCACTGAGAAAAATGCCTCATGAAAAGTGTGTGTGTGTATGTGTGTGTGTGTATGTGTGTGTGTGTGTGTCTTCAAAAGAAAGCCTACTTGACTTTTTCCTGTTGTTTTCTAAAAGGCACATCTTCAAGGTCTTGGGAAAGGCTTAAGTGCCACATTATTATGAGGACCTGAGTTTAGCTACCCAGAACCCACACAAAACTCTGTGCAATAGCATGCATCTGTGACCTCAGGGAACAGGCATGGTTGAATCATGGTGGTTATGAACAACGAGCCTGACACATGCTGCAGCAAACAATAAGAGACCCAGACTTAAACACCGTGGAAACACCAAGACTAACGCCACAGATGCCCTCAGACTTCTACGTGTGCAACTTGGCATGAGGCTCACACTGACACAAATTCACACACATGCGTGTATAGACACAGAGGGCTTTTTGGTTTTGTTTTGCGTGTCTTCTAGACTTCGGGGGAAGTGGAGTAAGGATTTTCAGTACCGCAGACGGAAGCTAGGGCACCTACCTGCTACCAGTGAGCAGCTTTTTACGTCCATTCACTTTTTAGTGTAGGGCAGGTGCTCAGCAAGTTGCTGGGCAGGCCTTGACGTTGGTCCGCTGGCTTCAGCATCTTGCGGAGACTTAGATCACAGGCGCACAGCAAGCCCGGCTGAGCCTATATTTTGATGCTGTCATGGTTCTCAACCCCTCCTTCCTCTCCTGTTCCCCAAATGCCACCTGAAGGACAGGCACTTGGGAAGAGGCAGAAGGTGACACACCATAGACTGTGCTATTAGCTTGTTCTAGGTACACCCAACACCTGTGGCTGTCATCCCCCCATCCCTACCCCTACCCCCACCCCCACTTTTCTACTGAGTGTTGAGGAACCCACGATATGTGGGGTAAGCCATTCTTTTCCCTGTTTAATGTATAATTTTGATTGTTTGTTCCGTCTGATAAATTAGTATTTTTGCTGTTCACTGAACTTAAGTTTATTGAATTTATTTGCGAGTGTTTAAAATGCTTTGTATTCCCATCAGTTTATTGGGATATATCTATGTGTGTCCACTCATGCTTTTGTCCATATTTGTAGCTACGTCTGGAGTAGATCATTATAATCCATGACTCTTTAAATCTCTGGATGTGGCTTCAACTTATGCCCAGCACTCCTGAGAACCCAAGGTCTTTTTTGTTTTGTTTTGCTTTTTTGCTTTTGTTTTGAAACTTGCTCCATAAGCTAGGCTGGCCTTGAATTCACAGAGGTCTGCCTGCTTCTGCCTCCCAAGTACTGGGATTAAAGGTGGCCCAGCTGAAGCCGGGGTCTTATTGTGACCATTCCAAAAGACCCAATATTATAAATTATTTATCTCTTCTATGTGTATTTTTGCTTTTACAGCCTAAAATACAAGAGACTTTCACTTGGAATAAAACTCTTGGGGGAGGAGGGAGAAACTAAAACCAGAATTACCTGTATTTTAATTTAGTGAAAGTAAGGCTGCCGCTTTCATGTTATTATAAAATAAAACCAAGCAGGGCTAGGGAAATGGCTTAGTGGATAAAGCACCTGGTTAGTCAGCCTGGAGGCACAGGTATACTCTCTCTCTCTCTCTCTCTCTCTCTCTCTCTCTCTCTCTCTCTCTCTCACACACACACACACACACACACACACACACACACACACACACGTAAGTAAAAGTAAATAAGTAAAGTTAAAATAAAACACAACAACAAAACAGGCCAGCAGGGTGACTCAATAGGTATAAAGGTTTCCGGGCCCACGGACCTGAGTTCTGTTACCAGAACCTCCACAATGTGGAAAGAGAAAACAAACTTGTGAGTGTTGTCCTCTGACTACCATGGGTTTGTTATTTCCCTCTTCCCCAACCAAGCTGAGTGAGTGAATGAATGAATGAATGAATGATGAAGATTAGACTGTATGTTGGACCATGGTATGAAGCCCTGGAGCTAGACACCTTTCATGTGACTAGGAGGCAGACACTTGAGCTGTCAACTATCCTGGTAATAACCCTGACACCTGGTAATGAAGCCAGAGAACTTAAATGCATCCTGAGAAAGGCAAAACTGGGTCATATTCTACCTGTTCTGCCTCTTCGGGCTGACTCCCACCATCATTCTAACACTGAAAATCCTCAAGTGTCTAATATCTGGACATAGGCTAGGGGAAGGGCGTTGATCAGCAAGCTCATGGTCCTCAGCAAAAATGATGAGTTCAAATCTTGGGCAGACTTTGAAAGATAGAGGTATCTGTGCACGTGATCCAAGACTGTAAAGGTCCAAAGGCTGATCCAATAAGAGCAGGCCACAGGGCCTGGTTTGAAGCAGTAGTTTGGGGTGGTATTGTTTTGTTGTTTTGTTTTTTGGTTAAAGCACTATTTTTGCATGTTAACCATATCAGTTGTGTTGGAGGCGCTGGTTGAATGGTTGTGGCTTTTTGTTTGTGTGACTTTGGCCTGTGGAAGAGAGACAGAAAGATAGTCATGATGCAGATGGTCTTCTTCGAGTTAAATACCTCATCTGGTCCTCTCTACCCCAGCCTGTGAGCTCTAGTCCCTTAGTGCTTGGACTCTTAAAGGCTCCTACTGTTAATAAATAGGTAGGGAAAAAAAATAGGGGAAACAAAGTTAGAGTAAAAATGCAGTGAAGGGTGAGAGGTTAGAATTATATTCAATAGCTATAGGAAAATGTACCAATCTTATAACCTTATGCAAATTCCCATTCTAGTGTCCTTTTTGTATGAAAACACTGTGGGTATTGTAGGCTTTAATTTTTTTTAAACCTGCTTTATTTGGGGTTCTTTAATGCCTCTACCTCCCTTCCAACCAACCCAGCCTAGGTAGGAGAGAAAGGTTAGTAGGGACAGTGGAGGTAGACCTTTTTAGACTCAGTTCCTTAGAGTGATTCCACTCTTCGTCATTAGGATTTCAACAGCAAACACAGCAGCAGGAACAAGCAGCAGTGGGTGCGAAAACAGGGACCAAAAGCAGCCTCTTCGAAGTTTTCTCCAGAGCATCTCTCTCTAGGAGCATCTGGAAGTGGGAGCGATGAGCAGCCAATCAATGCGAAGTGATGCAAAGCAGGCAAACCAATGCCTCTGGGGTTTTTTTTTTTTAGGCTCCTATTCATCTCCTCTCAGAGTCCATACCAGGATGTTTTCCAGTTTTCCAGTTGACAAAGACCATATTCCACATGAGCAGTTTCACATCCCCCACTTGGGATCAAAAACAAAAATATGTTTACATCCACTACAGTGTGTGTACGTGTGTGTGTGTGTGTGCACGCGCGCCAATGGATAACCTTGAGTCTCCATCTGCAGGAGCTGCCCCCTTCTTTTGAAATGGCACCTCACAGCACACAGACCTCCCCTCCCCAGCACTGAGATTGCAAGTGTAGCTGCCATGACTGACTATCGTTATGAAAGTTCTGGGTCTTGAACTCAGGTCCCCCAGGCTGCCATGGCCAGCGCTTTACTGACTGAGCCATCTCCCTTGCCCTAAAATCACTGTTTCTATTCGAAGCAAGTCAACTGAGACGTATGTAGGCAAGGCATGAAGGTATTAAGCCACCATCCGAGGCAGCTGTAGGGAACAGTAAATAATGTAGTGATGTCTTAGCCTTCTCTGTGGATTCAGAAGGCCCCTGGGGCTGATTGCCTTACAGTTCACACAAGGACACACTGTGATGAGCAAAACACCTAGGTAGAGAGTTCAACACTCAAGTTCATGTACAGAAAAAAATTTCAGTGTGTTTATCTCATTACAATCCAAGTGGCTTACTTTATAAGATTTTGTGCTGGTTATCCAGGCAAGGTTGTCATTTAAGTTGAGCTATTTGGGGTTTATAAAAACAGAAGGGCTTATGGGCTTCTCCTTTTCATCAAGAAAATGAAAGCATTTCAGAAGAGGTACACTCTCTTGAACTTAAAATACTTGCACCCCCCTAAATTATTATGCGCTTTAATTATTAAAACAGCAATGCCAGTGCTGTGGAGAGGGCTCAGTTGGTGTTAACCACGCAAGCGTGGGGACCACATAAAAGACTGAGAAACATATCCCAACACTGAGGAGGTAGAAACAAGGCATCCCTGGGCCTCATGGGCCTGGCAGCTTAACTCCATTGTCCAGCCCTAGGTTAATGAGAGACCCTGTCTCAGAAAAACACCAATGGTTCCAAAGGATGGCTCGTGAGGTTGGCCTCTGACCCTCCCCTGACGCACAAACATGAACTAATGTTCCCTCATTCCTTGTGGGCACTTGCTATTGCTTTGAAACAGAGTAGTCCTGTTTAGTTTGCCACTATATACCTTTCTTTCCCATTGGGGCTTCTGAAGCAGGGTTCAATAAGACCAGGTTTGTACTCATAAATAAACAGTGGTGAAGGAATTGCTGCCATCAAATTGACAACAGCTGCATGCCAGAACTTGCTGGAGTTTTTTTTTTCTTCCCCAAAGCCTGAGTGTGTTGCATTCATTAAGATGCAGAAGAAACTAAGTTTAAAAAAATATGCTTGTCATTTATAATTGGGTTCTAAGGCTTAAAAACCAGGACAAGGAGAACTAGCTGTGTAGTATTTCAGGCAGTGACCAGTCGTATCGATGAACTGTAAGGATTGTGCTTTCCTGGTATCCAAAGTCATAAATGAGCCGATCTTGCCATGTTGGATGGAGAGAGGTGATTCATCTTCCTTAGCTGAGCATCAGCCACGTGACAGGATGCTCCTCCTTCTTCTCGCAGCCCCTTCTCTGGAACTTACCCACAGTCAGCTCCTAAAACGACCCAGTTCTTCTACAGAGGGAATAAGAGTCTCCTGCAGTCTCACAATCCTGCTAGCTCTTGTCTATCCACCATCCTTCCGGGCTGACATCATGGTGCTTATGACTAGCCCGGCTGATGGGCTTCCGCTCGTCAACCCATCTCAGAACAGGAGTACCAGCTTTGTGGGCCAAGCTCAGACCTACACCTGGCTTCTAATGGTGGCCATGAGTCAGGGTCACACGGCGACTTTGAAATCACCAGTGATCCAATGATCACAGAGTTAGGAAGACTGTCAGTCTTACAGGACGATGAAGCAGTGTGACACACCCTCAGCCCTCCATACAATCCAGAGGAGCAGAAAAATGGCAGTTTAGAATATTCCCATCCTTCTCGTACTTGCCGTTTGATCTTATTTATGGCCTCAGCTAGCGCCATGGTCTACAAAGCCAGACTTAAACACACCAGAGGGGAACCCCTGGGGTTCTTTTTCTGGCAGTGTTTAAAAAACAAAGCAACAAAACCCTTGTTCTAATTAATACTGCCCCACAGGTACAGAGCTGTTGGAGGTGTGAGGTTGCAAATAGACAAAATAATAAACAAAGGTCACTACCGCTGCTTTTCAGATTGTCCCTGGCTGCTCCCTGTTGTAACTGGGGCACTTTGGGTGATAATTAAGAGTTTTTCCCATCGCCGGGAATCTCTGAGTTTGCAATCTGCCTTATAACCTAATGCTTTTTTACCTCGGTGTTTTGAAAAGTTGACACTAGCCATTATTAGCCAAAGAAAATACAAGTGTGTTTCTGTTTGGTTGGTAGACTTGACCAGGATTCTCACTGTCAACCTTGTAGACAAACAATTAAGGGTCTGCTTTTGGCTATTTGCACTTCCCTGATTTCTGGCCCTGACACCATCGGTACTGAATGAGTAGCTCAGCTTCTCTTTCACACCAGGCCATTCTAGATGTGCCCAGTGAGAACACACCCTTTCAGCAGACCCTTGGTTGATTTGTGCACACACATCAAATACATTTTAAAGCCTCCGTCCCCCCTCCTTCACTCACCAGTACTAGCATCGTTCTCCAACAGACAGACTCCTCTTTCTGGAGATAGTTAAATAAATGGAATGTTTAACTTACACAGAGAAGTAAACCAGAGGTTAGGATACATCAGAAAGGATCAGTTTTGTTTTACGGCATTGTCCTTCCTGCCAGACTCTTACAAACTTATTTTCTGTGGAGACTAGGAAACACTTGAGTGTCCCCCATGTGGCAAGAGGGTGAACCTCAGAAGCGACTATATTTTCTGAGTGATTTCTAAGGCTACCTTTGACTTGTGAGCTCTGAGGTTGAAGTTAAGTTACGTGGATTTCTTTCTTCTTTGTTTCTTCTTGCCTCTTTTATACTTTTAATTAAATAATTTAAAACTTTATATCTATATATCTATATCTATATCTATCTATCTATCTATCTATCTATCTATCTATCTGATGTGGTAGCACACTCTTGTAATCCAGGCACTTGAGAGGCAAAAGGAGGAACATTAAGAGTTTACCCCTCAGTTACATAGTGAATTCCAGGCCAGCCCAGGCTGCATGAGACCCCGAAATACACACACACACACACACACACACACACACACACACACACACACCACAGTTGTTTGCAATAGAACCTGGGGCCTTACATATGCTGAGCCACATGCTCTACCACTGAGCTACACCACCTACCCTGGGACATTTTTTAAAACGAATTTTTTAAATTGTAGATTTACAAGAACATAGCGAAGATAGAACAGAATATTCCCAGGCACCCCTTGCCTATCTTTGTTGCTTTCTGACCAGAGTCGTATTTCTCCTTTTCCTAGATTGGCAGTGTTTCCTGGCTAAGGAAGCAAAGTTACCGCACCGAGCACAAATAGTATTTGATTAAGGCTAATTACAGTTCTGTCACATAAAGTGGGGGAGAAAGGAACGCTGGCTTTTCCACCCAGCAATGAAATAACCCGCTGTCTGTCTACTGACTTAATAGCTTTAATTGCCAGAACATAATCAAGATCTGGCGAATTTGTTTGAACATATCAGCAGGCACTAAATATTTCAATGGGATCAAGTTGCGGAGTTCGTTGTGCTCCAAGCGGTGCTGAAATCGCTCTGACAAAGTGAGTGGTAGATCCTAAAGGCGACACCTGTTGAAGAGCTGCCCTGAGAGGATGAGGTCGCTTACTAACACGCCTGACTAAAACGTTGACGGTTTAACATGCCGGGCTCCTGTGAGGAAAGTGTTCCGGTGAGCCGCTTGACTTCCTGACTTGCATGGCGAATGAGGTTTACCCTGAGACTTACTCCGCTCCTATTCCCTTACAGCGTTGCTTTTCAGACAGACAGAACGGGTGGGCACTCCTGCAGCCAGCCTGGCGCGTGGGCTTCAGGTCATCAGGAGGGAAGGCACACAGGGAGGCAACTATTCCCCATGTTTTAGTATGTATTCCTGGCTGCAAGAAATGCGCATCCGAAAACTAATATACTTCTGAGACAGTACACCTCAGGGAGTGATCTGCAACCGATTTTGGAAGCCTGGGACCAGTAATAGACCCATTGTGGGGTTTTGCAAAGAAGGTGCCATGAGACTGGCTCCTTCCCCTTCAGACTCTACTTGTCACTTCAAGATGATGTAACCATCTAAGATCGGCTGTTGGGGTTTGTGTCCGCATGCCCTTGAGCTTCCTGAAAGCATGGTGTCAGGAGACGAACCTCTTTTTGTACACTCGTAGAAATAGTTTGTTCAGTTTGGGGGAATTGTTGACTTCCCCGAAGTCACAACTCTTAGTGGGGGAGAGGAGGAGAACATTAATTTTAAAAAGTCTTTATTAGTATGAAAAATAATGGATTTCATTATGACACTTACAAAGATGGCACCCAAGTCAGAGTGGTCTCAAGAGAAAAGAAGTGCAGGTGATGTTTTCCAGGCTTTGAGCAAGGCTGAAGAAGCAAAGAGAAAAATACGGTTTGCTTTCCTGGGTCCTTCTTGGCCTCTCCCAAGAACCTGTCTCTACAGGGAGCATGGTTGTCACTCACTGGCTGCAAGTGGTCCAGAGAAACAGCCCTGTTGCTTACCAGCACACCTAAGACTTGCTGGAGGACAGGATTTATGATGTCATCGCTCCCGCAGAAAGATTCACATGCCTGGCAAGGCTGTTGTCCGCCTCAGCCTTGCGACTGACTGATGACTGTAGCTCCACATGGAGCCAAGCCGCCTTCATCATCCCGCACTGACTGATAGCACTTAAGGCGAACAAAGGGTTTGTGCTAGGTAAGGCCTACCTCACTTCTGCCCCTTCCTGGCTGGGGTTTTACTGGCCGCTGTACCTCCAGGTGCTCCTCATAGGTGGTCCCTTGAGCAGTGTTTCCAAAGGAGTCCCTTTGCTACAGGAGTAAAAAAAAAAACCCTTTCTCCTGCATTCCGGTGTTCCAAAAGCTCGAGATGCCGGGGAGGGGGGCGGGGGGAACCATGGAAAAGAGCAGAAGTTGAGGGTTTGCTTTTCAAGTTCTTACTGATATTTTTTTTTCTCATTTTCCTTTGCCTCATCTACTAACTCTTTGAGACTTAAGAAGCCCAAAGTGAAGTTTGTCCTAATTTTAAACTTGCTTCTGTGTCTGCCCTGTAATTTTCATTCCATGGCCTAAATTGGGACGTGTCTCCATAGGTTGGCCTCAGAGCACGCCTTTGTTACAGCTTTTCCAAGCAGCCCTTAGTACAACAGAGGAACTCAGGCATAAAAACCCAAGACCTCCTTTTTTTGTTTTTTTGGGTGGTGTTTTTTTTTTTTCAGAGGCCACCGTGGAAAGAGCTTCGTCCATTTTTAAGTGATAGTAGTGGGAGAGGAGCTGAAGCTAATTCTCTCTTGGTCCCCGCCTCCCTCCCTGCTTCTCACCCCCTCCCCTCCTCTCCCTCCCTCTGAGATAGCGTCTACTGTTGCTCAGGCTAGTTTCAGACTTGCCATGTGGCTAAAGATGACTTTGAACTCTTGACTTCCCTGCTTCTATCTCCAAGTGCTGAGATTATAGGGGAGTTCCATCACCCCAGAGGCCTTATGCGGTGTCTTCCTGCAGACTTCCCCAATGATCTCTTAGAGAGTACCTGTGCCAGCAGAGTACCCGACAAGATGTGCATATTCTTTCTAGGAAAAAATTGAAATTTTTATTCAGGTTACCTAACTCAGATTCTCTTTCTCTGTGCATTTTCTGAGGTTCATGCTTTGCCTTTATCATGAAGGTCTTTTAATATTCTCGTTATCTGTAAGACCCAATTCCATTTCTTCTTTCCAAACAGTCTCCTTGAAATGACCTTGGATTTCCCCTTTGGTTTTTTTTTCCTCAGAATTCCTAGCCTATCATGGCCTTGGACCCTGTGGGTCTCTTTAACTAAATGCCTCCCCCCCCCCCCACGCTGCTTCCTAATCTGTTAGTGTCTGTTGCATGGCAGGCACAGGGGTCGAGTACAGAACACCATCTTTAATGAACAGCCTTCCAATTAACTAATTGTTATTCCCCATAGTGGCCCAGGAATCAAGAATCATCTTACTGTTTCAATCATGAGTATTCATAGACAGAGAGACTTCTCATTCCGCTAAAATGCAATGTTTGTATTGCTACACATGAATTGACCCCCACAAGTAGGAGATCGATATTTAGTTAGCCAGGAGCGTAGAAGAAATCAGCACACCTGACTCTCGCTGCTTCTCTCCTCGGTAATAGCCAGTGCTCTCTTAGATTAGGCCATTTGTTGGCAAGCTGTTTGTTTCCGTCAAGGCCCTAGAAACTTCAATACCTGCCAATTTCCAAAGTGGAAAAGACTCCAGACCTTTACCTAGAAGAGCCACTTGGTTTTCATTCTGGGAATGTCTTTGCTATTCACTTGACATTGATAGCAGCCGTCACCCCTGTCACAGCAGTGTCCAGGAAAAAGGAGACAGGTCTCCAATCCTAGCCAGGGCATCTCAAGAACTAGGGCTCTGTAGAAGCTTCAAAATACGAGTTTCTGCTCCCAAATTTTGCACCGCTTGACTCGCTATGGATTCACAAGGAAAGGCCCGTGCTCCTGACCCTTCCTGAGAAGTCATGGCATCTGTGACCTCTATTCGGAGATGTCAGACCTGGGGAAGTCCTGAGATCTATCCGGCTTCCCAGCTGCCTCCTTAGGAAAGGAGACTGTTAAAATGCTTTGGTCCTATCAGAGAAACAGATGCTTGGTGGAACCGAAGGGGTCGGTCAGCCCAGGTGGTGGGGTTCAGTCCCCACCTCGGCTCCTGAGCCCCCTCTAGGCAGAATGGACTCAGCTGCAGAGTCCAATCCTCATTTAGGGTAGCCACACCCCCAACACGTGCCACTGGGCACAAGAAAATTCCGCATGGAAGGGAGGGCCTGCTAGCACGAATCCAAGACTACCATAAGGATATTCACTTCGGCCTCTGTCCACAGGTCACACACAGTAAACGTGTAAAATGAGCAAGTGAACAGTGGTACAGTAAAGACATAGGAAGAGCATTTACATCTGCGTGCTGTCCACAGTTAAAGGGTCACTTGTGGCTCCTGGCAGGGAGAGTGATTGGAAGTACATGAAACAGGAAGCAGAGCCTTGACGGTGCCAGTAGATGAAGAGCAGTGACGTCATTTGAGTCCCTCCCGGTCTGGTTCTGTTCACAGAAGCCCTTCTCTGCATTTTGTTCTTGATATCAGGGGTGGGCATTGTTTGTGGAATTCACTCAGGAAAACTTAGTAATTTTCCAACATAGTTAATATTCAGATATGAAAAATCACTTACAGTTTAAATGGTGAATAGATGCTAATTTATACATATATACTTACGCTTGGAATGCCTAATTAATGATCCTCCGTGTCAGTCACGGCTATGTTAATGAGATTGTCTGGCCCCTGTGTCATAATTGCATGGCTCCTCGCTAGCTTCAGGTTGGGAACATTCTAGCTGTGGATTAGCAAATGTTGCAACCAAAAAAAAAAAAAACTGGAAATTATTAGGTGATTCTTAAGCTTAAGAAATGTGGAAGTGTGTGATCATCTGATGTGGTGGGAGAGGACAGGAAGAGAAGACAAGAACGCCCAGCTGAGTTCACAAGCGCCTTGCAGAATCTGCAAGAATGTGCCTGATGTACACTGAAGCTCCCATCTATCTAGACAAAAAGGCTGCGACGAAGGGGAACGTCTTACCTGTAGTTTGATGGGTTGTTGTTTATTTTCAGGATCTGGAAATGCCTTCTAAATACCTTGCATTATGGTTGTTCCTTTACTTTCTTCCTTAGTGCATTTTGTTTTCTTTCCCAAAAGCTTACCTATTTTCTTTTTTTTTTTTTAGCTATAATCTTTCCCACTGTAGTCTAGCAGTCAGGTTAGATTACAACTTATTTTTTTTGGGGGGTGAGGTATGCATGTCTGTGTGAGTATACATGTGTGCACACATGTGTAAAAACCAGAGGTCAACCTCAGCTGTCATTCCTCATGCACTGTCTGTATTGATTTTGTTGTTGTTGTTGTTGTTGTTGTTGTTGTTTTTGAGGCAGAGTCAAATAAAAGTCACTCACACGGGACTTGCCAAGTAGGCCAAGGGGGACCGTGTCCCAGGGCCCCCACCTATCTGTCAGCCTCCTCCGCAGAAGGATTTCATGTGCCACCATGTCTGTCCTTTGTGGATCCTAGGGAACAACCTCCGCTTCTCATCCTGTATGGCAAACATGTGACTTCTCCTAGTTCCTATTGTAACTTTTTGGCTTTGCGACTTTGGGTAGTGGGCAGCATCTCTGAGTCAGTTTATCGGACTTTAACATGGGGGCGAGGGTACTAACCCTTGTGGAACCTAAGTTGCTTCAGAGCGTGAAGTAGAATTGCTCCCCTCTTTCTCCACTTCTGTTCCTCCCTGAGAAACAGTGGTGAAGGGTTCGAGGCTAGAGTGTCTAGGTATCTCTCTTCGTTCCTGCTGTGTGACCTCAGGCAATTACATACCCTTGCTGTGCCCCAGTTCCTGGATTCATAATATGCCAAGTGCTTGACATTTAGTCGGTATCTGGAAGAAAGGCCAACAGTAATGTCTGCTTGTCTAAACCAGCAGATGAAAATGGCCCAGGGACAAATTAGTCTGTGTTGGGGGTGTCAGCATCTGAAAGGGTCAGGGAGCCCGGGGGCCAGAAGCGGAGTGTGAAATGCACAGGTCTTCCCCTGCCTGCTTTCTGTATCGCCTGTGGACGGTGGCCATCTCTTGCGTGCCTGTTTCCCCTGGAGCGACACCTGAATAGGTCTGTCGCACCTTCCTGCGTGTGTGTTGCGCTAGTCTGCACGGGGGCAGAGGCTTCGGCGGCCCAGTCCCTCTATCCTTCCTCTGGCCTCATTCTGGGCCCCGACTCTCCCTTACTTTCTGTGCCAAAAGTTTGCTTGCCCAGGGCGAAGCTCCAAAACTCTTCTGCTAGCCCTGACATTTTAAAGGGACATCGCTCTCCAAGTGACATCAGCACTTCACTTTCCTGGTCCATGATCCTGGTCCATCAGGAGAATGTGCTATGCCACTTTTGTAGAAGCATAAGGCAGTGAGTTCTAATGACTGAGCAAACAAGGAAGCAATCACCTTCTGGCCTGCAGGCTTGCTCTCAGGAGCAGAGCGAGAGTTTCACATCTACGGCCACAATCCGAGTCTCCGTGCACCACAACAGAACAAGTGTTTCACATTTGCAGCTGAGTTTTAGCCACTTCCGGGAGATTTCATTGCCTCCGTACATGTCCCAAGATGGTAGACATGTCAGAGATCATTATCCCATTGGACAGGGGATAAAATGGAGCTTGGAAGGATTAGGTGACTTCCCGATAAGCTGTACCTATGGAAGGTCAGTGTTCCAACCAAAACTCAAGAGATAGCAAACCAGCCGCTTTGTATTTGCCAGGATACATGGAATTATCTGCCTCCTGCTGACTTTACACAACACCATCCACATGTCCCAAGCAGGTGTGTGGCAGGAGGTCAGTGATGTGCCCCACCCCCTGGCCACTCAGGGATGCAGGACAGCAGACGCTCCATCTGCCATGTCCCATGTGACTTCCAGCTTTACAAAGAGTGAGTGCTGAGAACTCACATATCTGCTGTTTCTCTGCTCCCCACTGGCCACAGTTGACGATGTGGCCCCCCAAGTCAGCTACCTTCACAGCAGTCTGGGGTGGCCTTCCCATATACAGGACAGCACAGGGAAGCCACTTGGAATCAGACAGCTTCCAGCTAAAACCAGCAAGCAGCTTCTGTGTGTTTGGGAAAGATGAGAGCAGAGGGGTGAATTTACACGTTTGGTGGGAGATGGGCATCAAAAGCAAGAGTGAGTAGGCATGCAGTGTGCTGTGTTAGCCTCACTTTTCTGTGGCTTGGCCTCCTAAACAAGTATCGTCTACCTCCGAAAGATAAATAGAGAATCCTTGATTTAAATGTAGTTGTTTTACAGATGAGCATTTGGATTTAAAAATACCAACAATTGGTGGGCGATGACATCACACGCCTTTAATCACAGCACTTGGGAGGCAGAGGCAGGCAGATCTCTATGAGTTTGAGGCCAGCCTGGTCTACAGCGTGAGTTCTGGGATAGCCAGAGCTACATAGTAGAGAGACGCTGTCTCAAACAAACAAATTAACAGTAACCCTTGAGTCTTTAAGTAGGAAACATTGGGGTTTGCTCCTGCTTCATCTCTGACTTACACTCCTGTCCTTGCTGTCTCTTGCAAAGCACACTCCTACCACAGCGTCTTTGTGCTTCCTGGTGGCCCCGTCCTGAGCATCTGTCCAGTGCGCCTGTCCCCTTCACTGATCAGTCACCTTCTCAGCCCAGCCTTCACCAACCTGCTTTAACGTGAAACTACAAGAATGTCGGGGTAGTTTGAATGAGAGGGATCGCCATGGACTCCTGTGTTGAAGGCTTGCTGCACAGTTGGCGGAACTGTTTGGGAAGGATTAGGAGGCATGGCCTTGTTGAAGGGGCGTGGCATTGTTGAAGGGGGCATGGCCTTGTTGGAGCAGGCGTGGCCTTGTTGAAGGGGGCGTGGCCTTGTTGGAAGTGTGTTTTGTGGTTGTGGGAGCTTTGCAGTTTCAAAAGTCCATGCCATCCCAGGTTGATTCTCTTATCCCTTGTGTTCGTGGAACAAGATGCAAGCTCTCAGCTACTGCCTGCCTGCTGCCATGCTCCCTGTTATAATGGTGATGGACCATGACCCTGTGGAATGTGAGCCTCAAATTAAATGCTTCTTTTTATAAGTTGCCTTGGACATGATGTTTCATCCCAGCAACAGAAAAGCATAGCTTGTATCACCACCAATATGCCATTATTTTATTAGTATTATTTCAGTGTATTCCAGGCTTTAAAATATTTTAGTTTGTTTTTTTCCGATTTTTTTTTCTGAATTATTAACTTTATGCAGGCAAGGAATTTTTGTAGACATCCTTTTTATGAGTTTATTTCAGTATCCCCCGAATCATGATGACATGAAATAGGCAACCCCGCAACTAAATGTGATGCTAACTTCCTCTTCAGCCTACCTAATGCCAGTCAGCTTCCCATCACTGTGACAACATACCTGAGACAAACAATTTTTCAAGAAGAAAAGTTAGTTCTGGCTCATGGCTTCAGAACTTTTAGTCCATGATTGCTTAATAATGTAGCTTTAGCCCTACAGTAGAACAATGCACTGGGCACAAGTATGTGGTAGACCAGCTGTGCCACAAAGAGTGAGACTCTGTCAGGGGGCAAAGATACTTAGCAGAAGAGGCCTACTCTCTTTCTGGTGACCAGTGAGCCAAAGAGAGAGAGAGAGAGAGCCAGGCTGTGTTTGAGTCTTCCCTTCAAGGACCCCAGCTCCAGCCCAGTGATTTCACTTCCCTCATCTAAGAACCACATTTTTTAAAAAATTATTTATTTATTTATTTATTATGTATACAGTGTTCTGCCTGCATGTACACCTGCACTCCAGAAGAGGGCACCAGATCTCACCATGTGGTTGCTGGGAATTGAACTCAGGACCTCTAGAAGAGCACTCAATGTTCTTAACCTCTGAGCCATCTCTCCAGACCCTTAAGTGCCTTAAGTGCCACTTTTTAAAGCCTCCACCCCCTCCCCATAGCACCTGGGGGTGGGGGTGTAAGGCAACTTGGCAAGTCTTTAGGAGCTACTTGGGTTATTTTCCAGGAAGTCAGACCTGTGTAGTTTCTCCTCTGTGTGTTTGAAGAATTGATTTAGAGAAAATTACATGAATTTCTCATTTCTGTTACACCGGGGCAGGATTTAAGGGGCAGGATTTAAGTAGCGTTTGGTCCTAAAGGCTTTTGTATTCCAAGATGAGAGTGAGACCCAATGACCACCTTAGACTTCTCAAGTGGCTTCTCATGTAAAATGTATTTCCTCAGCCATCCCTGTTCTGGAAGGTTCTCAGCCACAGGCCACCTGCTGTTCATGTCCCTGAGTTGAGATGCCCTTGTTCCCGCCACTGAGCCCACCTGTGGCACTTGCCTTGTAGCTTATACCTTGTCCTGTGCTTCTGGGAACAGCTGTGGTGAGCAGAGGTTCCACTCATGTGAACTCGCTGCCAGATACCTCGGAATGAAGCAGAATTCCTTCTAGAAGCTTTCCATGGAAACACCGGTGTGTTTCCAACTTCTTTCTTTTTAAAATGTAGTCTTTTTGATAAGACGGATTTTAAAACATAAAGTCCCAATTCAAAGCTTGTAATAGTAAATATGATCAGGTCGCTACATACATGTGATGCTATTGTGCTGAGGGATCCAGCCATCTTCCCATGCATCCCCATAGACTCCCCAAACACATGTGTTTCAGAAGTCAATCTCCCATCTGTATCCAGGGTTTAAAATGTTAAGATAAAGCAGTGATCCAGGGAGGTGGGTGGAACCCCGTTCCTATGAGAGGAGGGCGCTTCCCAGACACTGGTAACAGTTTGTTTTTCCAGGTTTCACCTTCAAATCAAAACTCTTTGGGAAGAGGCCTAGGGAGCCTCCTTTACTTAAAAAAAATTCCATTGATATAATGTGTGTGTGTGTGTGTGCGCGCACGCGCATGTGCAGGCATGAGAGGACAGCCATAACAGTCAGTTTTTCTCCACTGTGTGCTCTACAGGATGGAATTAGGGCATTAGATGCGGTAAGAAGCACCTTCACTTACTGAGCCATCACTCCAGCCTGGATAGCCTGGAGCCGCCTTTTCTGAACAGTCTACATGGGAACACACAGCTCACAGTTAGGAACAGTCATGTGGTGGGGGCCTCCTGTCAGCACTGCAAAGAGTCCCTGAGCAGAGGAGAACATTCACCCTACAGCTGCGAGGCACTCCTCTCTCTCTTTTGAGTTTTCCAGAAAAGTACAGTTTTATGTATTTTTAAAAGTCAACACTCTGTACCACTGGTTTTCAAAAGAGGCCCCGGGGACCAACAACGTCTGCAAGAGTTCTCTCAGTGGAAACTGGGTTCTCTCAAATTTGTGTTTTCTGCATGTAGTTTATGAGTAGGTAATACATGTTCATGGGGCAGATACATTCCCAAGGTTAAAAACAGTACCGGGCCTGGGGCGGAGAGCCCAATCCATAAAGTGCTCACTGTGCAAGACAGAGCTCAATCCATAGATGCTGCCATGAAGAAGCTCAGCAGGTCATGTGTGGCTGCAACCCAGCACTAGGGAGATGGAGATGATCCAGGCCAGCCACAGGCTCCACGGGCAAGCATTGTAGCCCGAGGAGTCCCGGCCAGTGAGAGACCTTGTCCCTTCTCAAAAAAAAAAAAAAAAAAAGAAGGGGACCACCTTCTGAGAAATGACACCCAATGTTGCCTGCCAACATACACCAGTGTTCCTGAACATGCACACACCAAACACACGTGCACACTCATATACAAACGATATTCTGTTCTTCCCGTCTTCCTGTTTTCTTTACCTCTAGGCAATCAAGGGTCCTGTTTTCCTGTGCTTCTGCCAGCAACACCCCAAGAATAAAAATGTATTTGCAGGCATATGCTTTAAAAATAGTGCAACAGTAGGTACATCAGGCTTAAGGTCTGTGTCGCGGGGCCTAATTGATCATTTTCTTCTGAAACTATGTATTGATCTTACACAGTTAAAATAACTTTTGTTATAGAGAAACACTAAAATCCTAGTGTTTTACTGTATTAGCTCATCTTCTCTCTCGTGCAGTCATGAAATGTGGGCACTGGACAGAAACACAGACAGCGCTTCTCCTTCTAGTAGCTTCTGGAGGGCGGGGAGGGAATCTTGGGATGTGGGCCTTCCAGCTGATGTCTGCGAATAAGAAGGGTCTTGGGGACCCCGGAGAGCTTTGTTGGAGGGTCTTTGTGAGCCAACCCTGGAGCTGTGAGGAATGCCATGCTTTCGATGTGAGGTGCTATGAGAAAGGCAATGTGTTCCATGGGCCTGCACTCCTCAGAGTCCCTGGAAGAGGAAAGGGTGCCTGTGTACGTCTCTAGTGAGGGAGGCGCCACTTCTGCTGTTCTTAAGTGCACCTGCTTTCTTTCTTTCTTTCTTTCTTTCTTTCTTTCTTTCTTTCTTTTTTATATACTTTTATTTTATTACACATGTATAAAACAAACTTCATACAGCAGGGAGAACCATGTGACAATCATGAGAATAATGTATTCTACATTTGTTACATTCATAGTGACTTGGCCATCTGCATTTATCTTGTTTGATGTCTGTCTGTCTTTCTTTCTTTCCTTCTTAGCACATGAAAGGACAGTGTGCCCCCAGCATTCTGCTCCCATCTGTGGGCAGGAGACTGGCTATTTGCCTGCCCATTTCTCTGGGAGGAGGGGCACATGCATGCGTGTGTTCCTGTGTCAGGGTGCACAGTGTATGCATGTGGAAGTCGGGACACCATTGGCTGTCATTTATCAGGTAACACTCACCTTCTTTTCAACAGGGCCAGGAATGACCTGGAACTTACTGATGTTCTCGGCTTGCCTCATAACCCTAGCCCCAGGTACTCGCCAGTCGCTCTATAACCCTGGGTTGTAAATGCGCACTGCCTTGACTGAATTTGGTTATAACATGGGTCCACGAGTCTAGGTCCTTCCCTACTGAGCCGTCTCCACAGTCCCAACCTGGTCATTTCCCCAACTGCCTCCAAATGACCTCTCTACAGTTAAACCAGGAGGTCCTCCAGAGCAGAGGACCTCAGACACCCACACATCCCACATGTCTGTGGCTCTCTATAGTCATATTACAACCATCCTTTCAGACGTGAGCTTCATGCCCCACCCCTGGCCCATCCTTCTCCTTTCCGTGCAAGACTTTGCTACCCAGAAATTTCCTGGCAATCTTTTTGCTTACTGTTTGCCGGGGGGGGGGGGGGGGGGGGCGGTTAGGGGGGTGGATAGGAAAAAGAATGAAGGAGGAAGAAAAGAACGTGAACAAATACAAATCAGCAATAAAAGAACTCTTGTTAAGTTAAACATTGACCAGGGAGGCGTTCCTTAAGCTGCTAGAAGCTTGTGCCTTTCCTCCCCCAACATAATGCAGAAAGAAGCAGCTGGAAGGGAAACCTGAAGTCTACAGGGGAATGGCTCCCTCCTCCACAACGCTGCCTGCCTGCGTCAGCCCCTGAAATAGAAACGTGGGGATGGAGTGGTTTGATAGCAAGCAAGCAAGCAAGCGGGTGGGGGTGGGGGAGGAGAAGCAGTAAGTGAGTTCTCTGTCATGTGGCCTCAGCTGGCCAACCTGCTGCCTCTCTGGGGACATTGGGGCAGAGAAGAGGACAGAGCTACACACTCGCCCTGGCCTTTTCTGCAGCTGTTTTCTTTTGCTGCTCCCAATACTCGCTGTGGCTGCTGCTCTCTGTGTTGGCGCGGTCTGTGGACAGTAAACATTTAAGGCAGTGAGGAAGCCACATAGGAAAAGAGCTCTGGGCTGTGGTGGACTTTCCTGCTGTGTCTTGTCCCTGGTGACCAGCCTTCCAGCTGCAGGCCTTTACAAAGCTTGCAGTTAAGGTTAACATAGGATTGGGGGGGAGGGCGCAGGGGGGTGGTCCGGATCTTTTCTTAAACAAGTGTTTTCCCCATGGAGTTTACTTCTGGGGACTGTGACCTAGAGAGACTGAAGAAACTAACAGGAAAGGATCTGCAATACGGAAAATGAAACTGTAAAGCCAAGCCTCTGTACGGACAGGAGACAGGGTCCATCAAGGAAGCGAGGGAGTTCTCCACCATACTGGAAGGAAAAGGTTATCAAAATGCCATCTGTCAGCTTGAACTGCTCCTACATGTCCTTCTGGCTGGCCCAGAAAAACAACAGCAGGTCATGGTGTAAGCAGAGCAGGACTGGGCTACCCACTGCTGAGCAGGGTAGCTGTGAGTCTCTGGGGCCCTGTTGGAGTACATCAACAGACCAGTATGTATGTCTTTGTAGCTGTCAAACCACAGACATTCCCAGAGGGCTTGTGGATTCAAATCTATTACCATGAGCCACGGGAGTGGGGAGAGGCCATCACGCAGTCCTAGAGAGCTCACTGGCTGATGGACTGTCACGGGAAGTGGCCACTCCGTGTTCCCCCAGAGGAGCAACTAGGAAATCAGGACGGAGGTGTGGGGTCTCTCTCACCTCAGTGCTACAGCCACCAGCGTGAGAGGCAAAATGGGAGTAAGGTGCAGGGGGTCATGATAGTCCTCCCTGAGGCACAGAACCAGGAAGATGACAGTTGATTTGTCTCAGTCCTGTTTTAAACAGATGGCAGACCCCAATGCAGCTCTGTTCACACCTTGCCAAACACATGTAAGCACCGAACAGAAAACAGAGCTGAGGGCTGCAGACATGATGACTCAGCAGGTAAGAGCACTGGTGGCTCCTACAGAGTACCCAGCTTCACCTCCCAGCACCCACAGGGGCAGCTCACAACTGTTTACAATTCCCATTCTAGGGAGTCTGACTCCTTCTTCCGGCTTCCTTGGTACTCCACTCGGGTGATTACATCCATGCAGGCTAACAGCCATACACAGGAAATAAAAATAAGTAATAAAGAGCACTAGAAGGTGGATCTATTTCTGCTGTTTAGAATCTACCTACTTAGCAGGTACGGGCAAAGAGGGAGGGCAGGACTGGCTGAGAGATGCTTTTAAAAGGAGTTGGCTCGTTGATGGGAGTGTGGGGGTGTGCTAAGTTCAAGGCTGACAGAGCAGGCTGGTGGGCAGTTCTCATAAGCATGGGCGTTACAGTCTTGACTCCAGAGTCTTTTAGGCTGCAAGTGCAGGAGGCTTGTGTGATACGGGCTTAAGGCAGAATGATGTCACTTCTTTTACAAATAGTAATCTTTGTCCCAAAGGCCTCCAGTTCATTGGATGAGACCCACTCACATAATGGAAAAATCATTTGCCTTTCTGGTCCAACTCTAACATCAGGCCTCACGGGGCCAAGGATGGTTACGAATGCAGCTCAACACACACTTGTAGACTTATTAAAAGCAAAGTGTGCAAGTCTGAACTTTGCAGATGAAATGATTAGGTTGAGACACCAAAAGGAAGGGCACACTAGACGCCGATATAAATGTTGATCATGTCTTTAAACAACAACAAAACAACAACTTTCACAATACCTGAACTAGAAGCTTTTTTGTTTTGTTTTGTTTTCATTTAAATTTAGGATTTTAAGTTTTGGATTTTTTCGTTTGTTTGGTTTTTGTTTTTGGAACTAGGCTCCCAGACCTAACTCAGGCTGGCCTCAAACTTACTATACTCCTGTGTTAGCGACCAAGATTGTAGACAAGTGCACCATACCCAGCTTAAACCAGCACTTGACCCAATTCCTGGGCACTATAGACAAGCCAGCATGATATACGAGTCCTCCCTGAGAACACAGTACTCCCAAGAAGTACTCAGAGATGTTCTGAACTGATAATTTTAGACTCTATAGTCTGATAAATTTTATGTATATTTGTAAATTGAAAGTGGAACATTTTAGTCAGATTCCCATAAGCCAAATGTTGAAAATTCTTAGGTATAAAAGTTGTGTTATGAACCAGGCTGCCTCAGTGACAGGCTTGCTGGTTTTCTTGTGGCACGTTGTATGTGGCATAATCTCTGATATAATGGGCATTCATTGAAAATAGTCTTTTTTAAAAACCTTGCTATCAGAAGACAAGTACATGGGCCAGTACTGAGCCCTAAAACAGTAGGAGGCCAATCCTGATGATGGCATCTTCTGATAAGGGCTGAGAGGAACTGACTTCAGTCCCTCCCTGGGGACTCGCAGAACAGCGTCAGGAAAAGAGGGAGCCCTATGTAAAAGTTTAACCTCAAGATGCAACTGCCAGGGCTCAAGTCTCATCTCTGACATTGTTTTCGTGTGTTTAGCTATCCGGTGCCTCAGTTTCCCCACACATACAATGAGGACTCGTAACATCTTGTGAGGGCTCATTGCATCTGCGTGCCTACACAGCAGAGTGTAAGCAGTTGCTATGATAATGAGATAAAAATCCAAGTATCCAGTGGTGATGGTGGAAAAGAAGTTTCTAGAAATGCTTTTCTACCTCAGAGCTTTGCTATAATTCCTTACATGTTTAAGATCACTTTATAACATTGTCTTTGGGGAGACTCTGTTCATAATCCACTTAGATGAATGGAAACCAGGACGGAAGCTTCTTATACACCAAATCCTGCGCCGTAGTTAACCGTGCCATGGGGAGTTTCTAGGGTGCTAATAATGAGCTAATATACCTATGAATGTTAAATGTCTTGGAAGCAGCTTCCTGATGAGCAAATAGCAGATGTGGCAATGGTCATGGTCTAATTGCCCAAGAGCAGTTAAATACAGTTTTTAGTGCTTTTCCAAGCAGTTAATTGAAAGCCGAAATATTTTCTCTTAAGGCTCATCAATTGTTCTCGTTGGTCAAGGGAAGGAGATGGGGCTGCAGGAGAAAGGCTGATCAGGAGTGCACTTGCCTCCTGCGTATCCAATTTTCTTGTAATTTGTTGGGGGAATTTTCTAGTAGAGTTTATTGTTCTAAAAATCGATTCCTAAAATAACACTGCTTATCTTCGAGTTTTTCTACATGCCAGGCACTATAGGATGCATTTATATATTTATATACGTATCTGCATACATAATCACATATAATCTTCAAAATAATCCAATGGAGTGTAGCATAATTATAATTCTGTGTTTGAGGGAACTAAAGCTTAGGTTAATTTGTTCCTGGAATATAGCAGTCAAGAGATCCCAAGTAGCAGGAATACAAAACTCCAACTAACTTCTAAGGACCTCCCTTTATATATTAAAAAACAGCCCTACTTTCTACTAGAGACTTCTGGAAGGCTAGCAAGATAAGGGTTAAACTACTTATTTTATTAAATAACGGAGTCTGATCCAACATGCTCCGGAATTTGCTGTTTCATGACAATACTTCAGTACTACACAGAGCAGTACATCCCTGGGTGTATAGTTTGTCTTTCTTGGACAAACATCATCTCTGAGGAAAGCCCTTATAGGAAGCTAGGAAGTAGGCGAGGTGCACATTGCACTGCACGCTCTGGAAAGCAAGAAGACACATGCCATTTCAATGTGGTCAGTTCAGAGAATCATCAAACAGACAGAAGATTTTAAGAAAATCTCTACTCTAAGGGCAGCAGAGGTGGGGGTGGAGGGGTGGTCTCATTTTCATGCCTACTCTGAGTGTATCTTCAAAATGAATAAGCTTTAGGGTGCGAGCTGAATTATAGCATGGTGAAAATTTTCTTTTGTAAAGCAGTGTGTGTGTGTGTGTCTGTACATTCAAGTGTCTGGAGAAGTTTGTGTGTTATTTTTGTTTCCCTTTTTTGTACCAGCAGATCAGGGGTGATATGAGGTAGCTTGCAGACAGTGTTTGACCCTGGATGAACTGATGGCCTTCCTGGGACCGGGAGGAGGAGCTTATTCGTCTGTTTCAACTTTTCTGACTACTTCTTAGTTATAAAGCCAAGAATGCCATCTAAGATGTTTGGAAGGCTTTCATTTTGATTGAAATAATGCACAAATTCTTCTTCTAGAAATACTTCTTTTTCCTAATGACAACTTGCATTTTTAAAACATCAGTAATTAGGAGATGGGTAGATGGCTCAGTGGGTAAGAAGAGTTCATACTGAGCAAGCGTGAGGACCTAAGTTCAAATCCTCAGGACCCATGTAAAGAACTGGACACAGCATGAGTTTGGGGGTGGGGGTTAGAGTGAAAGGACTGCTGGCATTCCTGGCCACCAGCTTAGGTCCACGGTTCAGGGGAGTTGGATAGAGAGTCATGTGGCAGGATGTCTTCTTCTGACCTCCCCACATGTGCATGAGCACATATGCCTGCACATACATGTGCACACATGTGCACATATCACACACACACACACACAATAAAGAGAAAAGTAATGAGTAATTACTCATTAGCTAGCCCCAGAGTCAGCAGTTGTGTACCCGGGATAGTTACTGCTCCACTCTTCAGGGCTCGCTTTTGTGTACTTCCACACTCCTGTGTGCTCCACTTCTGAAAAAGTCTGCATCGAGATGACTGGCATCCTCGGGCTCGTTACACAGACTGAAAAGGTTCTGGCCTTGGGTCCTTCATATCAACCATGAAAATTTGCTGAAGCCCACATTCCTAGAGTCTGAAAGCATCAGGCTGGATGGTGTGCTGAGATAATTAATAAACCCTTTCCTTGGTTTTTCAAAAACCAGTTTCTCTGTGTAGCCTCGGCTGTCCTGGACTCACTTTGTCAAGCAGGCTGACCTCGAACTCACAGAGATCCTCCTGCCTCTGTCTCCCTGAATGCTGGGATTATAGGCGTGTGCCACTGCGCCCAGCTTTCAAAAACAATTTTTATTAAGAAAAGATGCATATGCTATCTTCCGCTTCTGCATGTAAGATGTTTACCACACCTGGCATGAAGCAAATTTTCAATGTTGTGTATCTTGAATGATTAATTCCAAAGAAACCAAGATGGAACAAAGAAAATCAGACTGTTTCCAAGCTCGTATTTTTTTGGGAGAGTATTAAGATTTTCCATTCTGATTCTCCCATCATGCCATGTGGAGAAACTCAACATTTTCTCATCAGAAGATACCTGGTACTAAGATGGGGTGTGGCCTATCAGGGCTGAGAAGGTGTCCCGTGAGCACTGTGCTGATGCCCGGTCAAGACTGTTTGCTCCCAGGCAGCATTTTCCATCCTTTTTCATTTGTTTTACACAGGGACTCAAAACCACTGCTTGGATATGTTTTCCTATGACACCTTACACAGATAAGGAAAACCTATGCTAGTTAAGTCAGAACTTGGGAGAACTAAATTCTCAATTACTTGTTTTATCGATTGTGGGGAAATATGCCTCAAACAAATGTTTATTAAATATCTGCCCTGTTGAAAACTCAGCAAAGTTTATGATCTTAGCTAAAAATTAATGTGAGGGTCTGTTGATATTTAAGTATCTCTGTGAAATTCAAAGTCTGGTGATGTGTGAAAGACTACAGTGTATTGTGGGATATACTGCCTTAACTGTAGTTTGGTTCTACTGTTAATGATAAGTGTTTAAAATGGGGAATTTGCACCCAGCAGCCATCAACCCCTAACGGCAGAATACAACTTTAAAGTTTAAGCGTAAGTCTTGGGGCTGGAGAGGTAGCTCAGTTCGTAAAAGGTTCACAAGCAGAACTAAATTCTCAGAATCCACATTTCAAAAGCAAACAAATGAAACTGGCCTGTCTGTAATCCCAGGGAGACCGAGGACCTCTGTCGTTTACCTGGCCAAAAGCCAGGTGAGTTCCAGGTTAGTGAGAGACACTGCCTCAAAAGAACAAAACAAACAACCCAACCCGAGGCTGGGCTCTCTGGCTGGGAGAGTAGGGGGACCCAAGGCAGAACTTTGAAACCAATTCAATCCTTTCCACAAAACCTCTTTTTTAAAATGTCCTTTCAGCGGCAACTACACATTGTCCCATTACCATGTCGTAGTCCATGGTTTCTGTAGTGGATGACTCACAGGTGGTCACCTGCCCAGGAATGACGTCACTGTGCACAGTTACTGAAGCTAACTTGAGAGTTCTAGGTAAAGGACCCAGGTTCGATTCCCAGCACCCATGCAGCAGCTCACAATCACACTAACTCCTGTTCCAGAGGCTCTGAACAGGAGGCCTTTTTTCTGGCCTCCTTTGGGTATGAGGCATGGCATGCACATGGTGTACAGATACACACACAGGCAAAACACCCGTACACATAAAATATAAACCGGGCAGTGGTGGCGCATGCCTTTAATCTCAGCACTTGGGAGGCAGAGGCAGGTGGATCACTGTGAGATCGAGGCCAGCCTGGTTTACAAAGCGAGTCCAGGGCAGCCAAGGCTACACAGAGAAACCCAGTCTTGAAAAAACAAAACAAGACAACAAAAACAAACAAACAAACAAACAAACAAGTTGTTAAAAGCAGAATCCAACCTTGTTCTTTCCTTTCCGTTTTAACCAGACCAATCCTGCGCGTGCAATCCCTAGCAACCAGACCAATCCTGCGCGTGCAATCCCTAGCAACCAGAGCTGGTTGCCTCCTAGAATTCCAGGAATGCTAGCACAGGCTTATCTCCTTAATCCTCCAGCATCCTCAGAGCCCTGCTCCCTGGGCTGCCAGCCTCCCCAGGGTTCACATTAAAGCCTTCCTTCTTTCTCTTTCCAAAGCCTGAACACTTTACTTTTCTTCCATCCTCTGTCTCCGGGCTCCACAATGGCGGCCTCTCTTGATTCCTCCATCCTGCCAATCTAGCCCGTCTCCTCTTTTCACACCTGTGTGCTGTGAAGATTATTACAATTTTCTCTTTATGAGAGAAGCAGTTTTCAACCCTGTGAAGTTATGTGATGGGAGGGAGGGAGGGAAGAGGCGCCTTTCAAAACATTGTGCTTCAAAGTTTTTCATTTAAGGAAAATAATTTATTTTTGTGCTGAGACATTCTTTGGCAGTTTTTTTTTTCAGCTTGTATTTCTCATCTAGAAATAAATACTGATTTATACGTTTGGTAAAAATTGTGTATTTGTTACATGTTAGTACAGAGAAAAGATCTGAAATGCAAATACTTATATGTAAACATTTACATTTGCGAAGATGTATCAGTTGTTTTGAGTTTCAGTGATGATTTCAACACAGCCAAAAAAAAAAAAAAAAGAGGGGCGAGGCTTGCCTAAATTAGCTCAACAAGCTAAAAAATCTTTTGTCTCTTTGTGATTTCACCAATATCTGCTTTATTTAGCTTTGGAGAATAAAATGACCAAATGGTGGTTCAGTTCCCTAAGTGGCCTGTTTCTATACAGTTTACACATTTAATATACAGTTTCTTTAAATGGAAAGCCATAAACCTGAGTTTCCTGAAATTTATAGTAGAGGTTGGTACAATGGTGACATAATTTGGTAAGAAAACCAATAATGAAATTGTATTTGTGGAAAATTGATTTAAACATTTTTCTGGTGAGCAATTTAAGTAAAAGCCCAGGGCGGGGGTAGGGGACAGCGACTTTAAGCCATGGTCCCATAGTGATGATACATGTAAGAGGTGTGCTCTGGTTCGTCTGGACAGTGCCATGTGCAGATTAATGGGAGAACTATGTGATCACAGACGGTCAGGCTGTGGCATGTCAGACGAGGGCAAAGAATGGGAAAAGGCAGACCCTGCACCTCTGTTCAGCAGCCTTCACAGCAGGCCCTGAACATGGCACGGCTGGCTGTGTGCACCACATCTCCTAGTGCTTGACCAGCAATGATTATAGTAAAATCTCTAGGGCATTTCAGCATTAAAGGTTTCTAATATGAAGAATATTTGTTGATCCCTTCAGTTACATGTAGTACACAACCAAAAAGCCCTGGGGCTGAGCATCACACTCCCTGGCAGAGTTCAGCTTGTATCAACATCTCTGGAAGCACACACACACACACACACACACACACACACACACACACACACACACACACACATACACACACACCTCTTTCATAAATTCACACCCATTCATGCACAGGTACACAGATGATGTCTCGCCTCCTTGTTTCCAGACTCCTCCCCGGCACTGCCAACCTCAGTACCACCACAGCAGCAACAGCAACTTCTGATTATCAGCCGGTGTCCACGTGACACCTGGGGAGAACATTGAACAGATGCACCAAGTGCAATTGAAAGATTGGTACCTGAGCTTCAGCTTGCCTCTTTCTGTCCATGACTTTGTTTCAGAAAATTACAGTGATCCACATTCATGGGCCAGTGGCTCGTCTTGCAAAATCTTCATAATTCTGTGAGAAGACCAAGGTCGAGCACATACATAGCAACTGAAATGAGAAGGAAAAAAAAAAAAAAAGATCCACCCTGAAAAGTATTTTCAAGTGTGGTATAAATATAACGTATTGCCAAATTCCATAATCTGGACAGCGTAAGTTGTCAATAATGTACAGCTAACCTAGAAATAGAAAGCAAAATTAAAAAGCCAGCATGTTTTTTATGAAAACCAGGAGATTATCAGTCATCATAATGAAACCCTAAACCAAATCTACAAAGTAGGGTGGAGAGCGTCGTAATTTATAGTGGTGAGAATGTAAGATGAGCTAACCCGAACGTGAGACCCGGCCCATTCGTCAGCATCACCCAATGATCTATATTTAACATAAATTGCAGAACAGTATCATTAATAACAAAGCCTAAGAATTGAACCAATTCCTAAATAATACAAGCACACTTTTTTTTTTTTAAAGACAAGAACTCCCTGTATAGCCCAGGCTGGCCTTGAACTCAAAACCCGCACAAGACAATTTTAATGGTAGCATCTCCCGGCCATTCTCTCTCTGTACATTGATGCAGAATGCAGTAGAATCAGACTTTCACTGTGCTCTTAGTGTGAAGGCTGTGGGCTCCTGAGCAGCAGTATGTAGAGCAGTGCCCAAGAAGGCATTCAGAAATCTAGTGTTCCCAGGGGGAAGCAAGTGGGTCCCCAAAACGAAACCAAGATTTGAAACTACATCTGCGAATTCTAAGATAACAACGCAGCTTTCCGAAGAACTGGGATTCCTTTTCAGACCCTACCTGGTGGTACTTAGTGGAATGGTTGCTTTGGGCCAGGTGAGCTCCTGGTCTTTCTGTCTCGGCACGCATCACAGAACTGGGTCAGTACTTCTTTCTATCGGCCAGGAAGGCCACACTTGCTCTAGAGTAAGTGCCATGTTTGAAGTCATGAAGCTGAGAAAGAGAGAGGGTCCCCTCTAAACATTCTCTCCTCGAGGTGTACTAGTCAACTTTGAGGTACGACCCAGACACCACACAGGTGAGCTGGACTGCCTGTGGAGAAAACATTAGTGGCAGGAACTGAGAGAATGAAGCAAAGACTGGGAGGAGGAGGGAAGGGGGAGCAGGCAGTGTGGATTGTAAGGATGCCACAAACCTACCCAAACAGGGTGGCAGCAGGGTGTGTTGCAGGCTGGGAAATTGGAACACTAACGTAGGTTTTTTTGTTTGGTTGTTTGTTTTTTGGCAAATCTGCAAAATTCACTCCAAAAATTCTTGTTGACTGGAGGGGGAGACAAAATGGCTCAGCAGGGGAAGGCACTTATAAGTTTGACAACCTGAGTTCAGTCCTGGTAACCAAATAAAGGTTGAAGAAGAGAACTCTGCCCTCTATATAAATTCCATGATGTGCGTGCACATGTGACACACACATACACACACACACACACACACACACACACACACACACACACACACACAACGCCTGTAAAGTGCCTTACTCAGAAATATCAGGGTTTTGGTTTTTGTTTTTTTGTCACCCAGGAGTTTATGATTGTGTTGTTGACGTTTCCTGGGAAGAACAAATTTGAGCAAGTGTCTGTGACAGGGCACCAGCAAGAGACCAGTGAAATGATTCCACTGAGTGAGGCACTCAAAGATTGTGGTAGTCACAGGACATATGCTTAGACATGCTTGGACCTTGGCTAGACACTGTGGATAGTACAGGCCATTAAGTTTAGTCTCCTCGTTTTCACAACAATGTATATAGCATATATCCTTAAAACATTCTTTTCAAGAAAACGTTGACTTCTGTTGACTTGCTGTATCCGTTTTTGTCTCAAGCCATCGTAGAACCTTTAAGGCAAAAGGCAAAACATCATTTCATGATGAACACGTGTGAATGTCTGTAGTTGGAAGTCTCACAGTATTGGAGACAGGCTTGCTCTTGTTTACCAGGAGTGTTCGTAATCTAAGTGTGTATAAATGTCACTGGCTAATTCAGTATGGACGTATGGATTAGAACGCCATTATATGTTCCGATTGTCTGCACATTCTGTTTTGATAGCCTGACTTGAATTAGTGTCAGGAACATTTCTGGTGCATGGTAGAACTTGGGTTGAGTCTGTGTGACCCAAGCAAATCACATCATGACTGTAGCTTAGCATCCTTTCCTGCAAGCCAATAATGTTGAATATATGGCCATTACTCTTCCCACTTGTAAGACAGTTTCCTGCTATTGAGACCCCAGACCTGTGGTTCCTGCCCAATTTCCCCACCCAAAAGCTAAGGGCAGCTCTATGTGTTTACTTCCCTTCAGAATGTGTCATTGTATTTAGAAATTCCCTGGTGCTGGGGCTACACTTAGCCCCTCTGGTTACCAGACATGGTAGGGATGTGAACGCAGAACACTAGGTTTGTGGTATACTAAGCCAGAGCTCACTTCTCCAGCCCCAACATCCAGGAGGGACAGGGACCAGACAGCTGCATCTTGATCTGTGTGACTTGTGATGTTTGTGAGTTTGGGATTTGTATGCAGGCAGGCAGGTGTGATGTAATTTATGGATCTGGCTCTCTGCAGTTGTAAGCAGAAAGCACGCCTGTATATAGAGGCATTGAGATGTTAAGATGGGATCAAAGACAAAGGAAAAGGGGCGGGTGAAAATCTGCATCCCAGCTTTGGCTGCCTATGATGTTAAGTAATAGAAATGCCCCCTTGATGGATCTCATGACCTGATTATATGTTTATCACTTCAGTCTATTGCCTGCGTGTTATTTATTTATAATCAGACTAGAGTAGATCAGACCTTCATCGTTAACCCCCAATTCACTTTAAATTGCCACTGACATGAATCTTGTGGTGTTTCCTTATTGTACATTAAGTCTATGAGTGAGGTTAATAATGAATAAAGTATTTAGTTATATGAAACAAGGGTGAGATAATTGCATTTTCATGAGGAGCTAAATTTGATGAAATTATACAGATTTAATTCAGTATTGAAAAAGGAATCTCAGTATAAAACTTCCGAGCTTATCTTTTAGAGACTTTATCAAGAAATATAGGTCAACAAGCAACACTGTGTACCATGTCTTTTTGTTCTCATTGTAAAAGCAGAAGCGTAGTGGACATGTGTTTCCTGCTTTGTTTTGGATAAAACGTTGGTAGAGTTCTCTTCCCTCCTTCCGTGACACAGCAAACAAGCAAACAAATCTCCTGGCCCCCGAAACCTTGTGTGTTGGCTCCCACACACAATACAACTTCGATGCTTTCAATTTCTGAAAAACTCCTGAAATCAAGATTTAAAAAAGACTCCCTTCGAGGAGAATTCCTTTTTAAAAGCTGGTTTCATCGGTCAGTAGGGTGAGAAAAAAAGAGGAGATGGAGACAAAGATATCTTTGAAAATTTTCTGAATGAGAATTGTTATAATGGCATTGAAGAGAACGTGAATAAGAACAGCCATTATGAATAACTGTGTGGAGGGCCCTCAGAGAGGTTAAAATCCCAGCCAGGACACACATAGACACACATATAGACATACACCTGCGTGCGCGCACACACACACACACAGACACCTGCACAGACACATACATACCTACACACACACTTACACACATACCTGCACGCGCACACAGACACACACATACTTACACACACACTTACACATATACGTGAGCGTGCATGCACACAGAAAACTGCACACACACACACACACACAGATACACATACACATACCTACACACACACACAGACACATAAGCACACACACTTTCACACACACATAGACACACACACTGCTATTCAGCTTTTTAAAAGGGAAACCCTGTCATTGCACAACACAGTTAAAGCCAGAGGACAATAATTTGAGCGAAGTAAACTAGACACAGAAAGGCAGGCACTTCATGATCTCACTGCCATCTAAAACTGTGCACTTACAGCAGCAGACAGTAGAACAGTAATTTTCAATAGCTGGTGCTGGGAACATAGGGAGATGTCAATCAGAGTATAAGATTTCAGCTTACAGGATGAGCAAATTCTGAAAATCTAAAGTATAACATGGTAACTATAGCCAATACTTACTGTATACTTGAAAACTGACAAAAGAGTGGACTATTTTTAATATTTATTTTTATTATATTTAAGTGTGTGTGTGTGTGTACTTAAGTGCAGGTACCTCAGAGGCTAGACGGGCCAGGTCCCTGGAAGAGTACAACATTTACCCTCTGAGCTAATGCTCCAGTGCTAAGAGGGTAGATCTTAAGGGTTCTTCACACACACACACACACACACACACACACACACACACACACACACACACGGCAAGTGTGTGATGCCATCAATATGCTAATTAGCTTGATTATGGTAATCATTTAAAAATGTATACATGGATCAAGCATCATGCTTCACACCTTAAATATATACAGTTTTATTTATCAAATGTACTTGGAGAAGGTTAGAAAAACATTAAATAACAGAAAGTATAAAAATTAAAAAATTAAATTTAAATAACGAACAAAAGCCCACAGTCACTCAACAAGAACGAAAGTAAAAAAAAAAAAATCAATAAATAAAAAGCAGTGTAGGGAACTGAGGCACTGAGAAGGCGCATTATAAGAAGCCCTATTTTTTCTGAGAGAGGAACGGCTCCAGTATTTGATGGGATGGATTTATGATCTTACCAGTGGAGAAAAGCAAGATGGGAGAGGAGAGCCCATTAACAAGATATTGCCGAAATAGCTCTGGCTTGCAGAATATTAAACTTCCTGAAGATTGTTTGCCGAATGCATGTTTATTGCTTAAATCTATTTCACATGTTATTTATTTATAACTTTAAGGATAATTTAATATGTAAAACCTCCTCTGCTGAAACGTGGGTATTAATTTCTAAGCATCATTTATGGCGCTTACAGCTGATGGACTGTTACGAGTCAGAACTAATAAACTTGTGAGGATTAATAGAATATCAGTCAGAGAAAAATAAATAAATAAAGAGGTGTGGTTTTGTGGTTGCCACGGAACCGCATCTGCTTGGATGGCTGCATCGTAGAAGTTGGTGGGGCACAGAGTCTCACTGGGAGAGGGGTGACGGCTCCAGAGTACAGCAGGAAAGAGAGATTAATACCCTCTAATTGAGTGGACGCCAGCAGCAGGACACTGAGAAGTTGGCAAAGCGGAGATCTTGTGCTGAACGTGCCACACTTCTCTCAGAAGTGCCTGCTCTATAGATTGGCCAGGTAATGCCACAGAAACCCAGCTTTATTGAAACAAACCAGGCACAAGATTCAACAAGCAGAAAATTACTGTGTGCCGTAGGCTTTATTTTCTCACTGCAGACAGAAAGAATCTTGCTTTCTCTGTAGGTACAAAGCAGTGGGAGAGCAAACAGGCTTGGAAAAACAACAGCAGTGGCCCCGTGGATTTCCTTGGCGTTTAGGGGGAAGGATCTGCTTTATTTTCTAACCCCCTTGAGATTCTTCCCCTGTGGAAACTGAGGTCTCCTAGCTGGACGTGCTTTTCAATAAGGGGTAGAGGGCACATGGGGCTCCTATTTGACTAGAGATGGTGTAGAAAATACAGGAGTTGGAGTGGGTGGCCTTTCTGTCCCTCCCCTCGGGAGAAGGGTGGAAGCCATAGAGGCCAGCCACCACCTTCTCATGGGGGACGGTCACTGTGGAACAAAGTCAGGAATGGGACCCCTCTCCTGCTGCACAGGAGGCTGGATCTCCCGCTGCAGGAAGGCAGTCTTTATAGTCACATGGCCTCACAGTTCCCAGGTTGTGTTTTTTCATTTGTCCTTGTTCCTTCCCCTCAACATAATGCATAGACACACATACACACACACACACACACACACACACACACACACACATACACACTCTCTCTCTCACTTCTCACATATAGTCACATATTCATACACAATCATATATTTTCACACACTCAGATACATACATATTCATCTATACTCACTGCACTCAGATAGACTCATATACACACATCGACACAGACACAGTAATTAGTACATACATAGTAACACACATCACATATTCATATATATTCAGATATACTCCTGAATACACCCAGATGGACGTTAGCACATATATTCATATACATGTTTGCCCAATACACAATTAGCATACATTCAAATACACTCATGCATCTGTCCATTTTCCACATACACTCAGACTTATGCATTCACATCCACTGACATCCGCACCCTAGTGTGTACATGTTCACACACTCACGGTACAGATGTTCACACATGAGCCTACCCTCCTCGGGTCTTCTCCTCCCTGGTGATATTGTTCGCAGACACGGGTCTAGGCTGACCTCAGGACGTGGAAAGGCACTGCGGGTCAAGACCCATCTGTTACTGTAATCATTCATTAGACCTGAAAGTTTGATCGGCCAATTGGATTACATAAGTATGCAGCAAGCCGAGCTGTCCTGACAGACAACAATACAGCAGTGTGATGCGTGTCACCCTGTCACTGGCGTCGGGTCAAGGCTTTCATGACTGACAGCTTTCTTCAGTTCCAGAACATTGGGACTTGGGGATGGAGGGGGCTGCGGTGGCAGCTGGGGACTTCTGTGCTCTGTCTCAATCGAAATACAGAAACATTGAAGGAGTTTTGCCTGCCTTGGAAGGCAGATTTCCCAGTGTTGTGTGTGTGTCTCTCCTGCCGCGCGCACGACCTTCTAGTCCCGTCCCTTGCTCCTTTTAGGGGGGTGGTTAGGGTGGGCCAGCAGGTTCCTGAGCAGCAGCAAGGATATGTTCAGCGTAGCTCAACTCAAAGGACACAGAGGTTCACTCTGAAGGAGGATTTTGGGCTGAGCCAGAGTAGAAAAAGCCAACAAGGGAGTCTCCAGGGTCAAACTGCACCCTCCTGAGGGTCAGCCACGTGATTACCCTCTCCTCTGTTGTATCAGTATCTCCCTCCCTCTCTCCCTCCCTCCTCCCCCACCTCCCTCTCTCCCTCCCTCCCCCTCTCCCTCCCCCTCTCTTTTCTCTTCTCTAGTCTTTCCTTCTTTCTTCTTTCTCTCTCGTCATCTCTAGTTCCTCACAGTTAGGTCCTCAGATATTGGCACTTATGACTCTCCTTACCCTTCCCTTGGCTCCTCAGTGACCCGGAAGTACTGTTCTCAGTGCTGCTTGCATCCGATTCTGTTTCCAGTGCATTTCAGAAGCTGAAGGACCATTCTCCTCGTCTCAAGCATTTTTCTGCCTCACTGAGATCACAGGCCTCTCCCATCAGTTGCCTCATCCTGCTTCAATCAGTATGGTGGATTAAAGAGAACAGCCCCTATACACTCACGTATTTGAATGCTTGGCCCTCACTGGGTGGAAGTGTTTGGGAAGGATTAGGAGGCGTGGTCTTATTGAAGGAGGTATGTCATTGAGGGCAGGCTCCTATGCCATTCTCAGTTAACTCTCTCTGGCTCTTCTTTGGGGATAAGGATGTGAGCTCTAGGCTAACGCTCTGGTGTTGCCTGCCTGCCTGGTGCCACAGTGCCTGCCCTGATGGGGCATGGAGGCTAACCGTCTGGGACTGTGAGTACCAACAAACTCTTTCTTGTCCCAAGTTGCACAAGCCATGGTTTCTCTTTAGAGTAATAGAAAAGTAACTACACAGACAGCTTTGACCCAAAGGAAAAAGGGCCTTTGCACAAAACTTGTGGAATTTGGTTGTTTCTCTTAAGAAGGAGCCATGACAGGTGACTGGAGGGCACTGTGAAACTAGATTCTGTCCCTGAGTCTCTCATCGTTTCCATGGCTGGTCAGTCAAGTGAACTGCTTTAAAAGGGTCTTTGGTGACAGTTTACTTGCACCAAAGATCATTATTTAAGCACATTTACTCGGGAATTTTCGGTTGATGTTTCCTAGGCCAGCAAAGAGTGTGGCTAGAAGACAGTATCTATTTTGTTGACATAAATGACCTGTAAGGGGGTTTTGAAAAACCCAACAAGGCCTCAGGAGCCTCCAGCTCTTTGGAAGCACCATTTATATGTCAACAATCAATATGCTAATTACAAATAAGCCTTCTCTATTTATTAAGCACTTAACTGACTCCAAGTACTGTTAACCAAGCAGCACTGAGCTAACCTTAGCTTTCCTGGCCTAAGATCAATAGGACTTCATTTCTCTTAGAGTCCTTCATAATCTTTCCCACATGGTAGCATACCACCATTTTATGACAGTCCAAATTAGTGAGAAGTGTACCTGTGTGTGCACGTGTGTGTGTGTGTGTATGTGTGTGCACGTGTGTGTGTGTGTGTGTGTGTGTGTGTGTGTGTGTGTGTGTGTTCGCGCATGCGCACGCACGCACGGGAGTCTGTGTGTGTGTGTGTATGTCATGTATGCCAAGCTAACAAAAACACATGAACCAGTGGGAAACTAATGTATATACCAGACATTCAAAATGTGAAACAGGAGAAAGCTAAATTAACAGCCTGTAATAGGAGGAAGGAAGGACCCTGCCAAATGGCTTGGGGAGGAAAGATACTTACTTCCAGGCCTGACAGCCTGAGTTCAATCCCTGGGGCCTACATGGTAGAAAGCCAAGTTTTACAAGTTGTAACACACACACACACACACACACACACACACACACACACACACAAAGGCAGACAAGGAAAAGCAAGCAAAGCCACTATAGCCACTATTTAAAATAGTATGCAACTCAGAACATTCTGTCTAATGGTCTCACCCTCCAGAAGGTTGTTCCAGCGACAGGCGCTACTAGGAGAGACTTGTGGGAGTGTGATTGTGTGGCTGGGCACAGTGCGGAGAGAGAGGCTGTTCCTTTGAGAAAGAGGATATATTTCATGGGCCCAGTGAGTGTCCAGGAACATGGAGAGTAGAGAGCTGATAGAGTAGGCTTGGGGACAAGTTCAAGAGCATCAGACATCACACTGAAGCATAAAACCCCAATTAGATTTTTTTAGAAGAACAAAGAACACAAGGCATTTGATGTGTGCATGCTGTTCTAGGCAGTACACGCTGAGAACAAAAGAGAGCGAACCCCTCGAGGGCTCCGCTAGGCTTTGCAGCTTGTGGGTAGTTTCAGTGTAAGGAGGTGGGTGGTTCAGGCCCCTCCATCTCTCACCCAGGGAAAGCTTTGGAGAGATGGCCACAGGAACAGGGCACAGGCACCAAAAAGAAAGGGCCCATTGCAACAGTGGTGAGGATGCATGGACTTGGGCCCTTCCATCACCATCATGACTCTTAATGGGCTCTGTTGACCCGTCACTCCCTGCTTACATATAGGAAAGAGAATGAGGGCCTGCAAGGTTTCCCAGTGGGTAAAGTTCTTGATGCACAAGAATGAAGGCTCAAGCCAGAATCCACATAAGACCAGGCTAAGTGGTACATTCCTGTAGTCCCAGCACTGGGGAGGTATAGACATGCAGATTCGGAATGAGTTGTTCTAGATTCAGTGAGAGCCCCTCTGGTGGGCTTGTAAAATGTGCATAGAGATACAGCCCTAGTCTACAGGTGTCCATTGAACTCTACGTGTGCACCATGGCACACACACGTGCACAGGTACACACCACCACCACCACCACACAGGAATAATGAATAAAGATTGTTTTAAGCTAAAGATTTAAGCTAGAGAAGTGACTGAGAAAGGTATCCAGGTGGACATCTGGCCTTCACATGGACAAGCTCCCACATACATATGCACCCCCCCCCACACACACACATGTGCGCACACACAAAGAAAAACATTATAAAGAGACTTGGCAGGAGCAAGCAGAATCTGAGTTTGAAGCCATCCAGGTCTACAGAGAAAGTTCCAGGACATCCAGGGACACTCAGAGATACCCTGTCTCCAAACTATAGAGGGTGGAGAGGCCCTGAAAGCACAGAGACAGGACCAATGGCCACTGGGCAGGTGGGGTGGCGTGGGATGAGTGTCATGTGACAAGTGGGGACAGTGCAATAAAGTGCAATCTTCAGCCACTGGCAGCTTTGCTCCTAAATGTCCTGTTGCTTGCAGTTTACCCTCAGCCCTGCAGATCCTGCTTCCCTAGCTTTCAAGGATGCTTCCTAACAGGGCATCTTCCCAAGGAGGGAGCTTACTTCCAGGAGAGCTGCTATTGAACACACAGCTGCTCTTCTGTCCCTAGAGGCAGGAGATAGTATTTTCCATCTTCGTCTGTCTTCGTGCTAGTGAGATGGGGCACCCTTCTTCAGTGTATGTATGAGCTTACCGTAGAAGTTGATCCCCTCGATTTGCCTGGAAGTGATTCTGACAGTGAACGACTTCCGGCGATCACAAAGGTTTCCTTTGTGCGGATTGAAACCTGTTCTCTGGTGTGACCCTTTTGACTCCCCTGAAGAAAGAGAGTAGCGAGCCTCCATCTTCCACGTGGTACTTACATATCCTGAAGAGCATAATTCAATTATGTTGCATTTTCTTTGCTGGCGATTGCAAGGATACGATTTTGCTCGAAGAATGTCTGCTGTCAGAGCCATTTCAGAAGCTTCGTTCTGAGAGACCCTTCAGGTAGCAAAGGACACTTTGAAATAAGGCTTGAAGTTCGCTCACCTGTCTGGAGCACAGAGGGATTATTTGTGAATCCAGTCTGTTCCTGGCTGAGTTCCTTGACTGGACAAAGCTGTTCATCTACACTGCGTTCCCAGCAGCCCCTGGGACTGTGTCTCCAAAGCCATCCATCCTACAATAGAGAAAGTTACTTTTTCTTTGCTCACGCATCTTCCTTTCCTATTGCCTGCCAGCATGATGGCTGAATGCAAAGAAAAGCATAGATAGCCCTTTGCTCGCTCGATCACTCTTCCTTCCTTCCATTTTTGTTGTTGTTTTGATTTTGTTTGTTTTGTGGAAGCATCTCATGTATCCCAGGCTGTTCTCAAACTCACCATGTTTGGAAGGCGTTCTCAAACTCCTGATCCTTCTCTCTCCACCCCCCACAACCCTCCCCCCACCCCCACGAGTACTAGGAATGCAGGCGTACAGCAGCATGCTCAGTTTATGCAGTGCCGGGGATTGAACCCAGGTCTTGGTGCATGGTAGACAAGCACTCTGCCACACGAGCTAGGTCCCCAGTCCACCTTTCGCTTTTATACCCAGTTAAGAACATCACAAACACACAGCCTGACACACACAGCTGTTGCTTCTTGACTCTGAAGGATGAGTATTCTCCAGGCAGCCTACCATTGCTCTAAGTGCCCAAAGCCTTAAGTGATTTGTCAGCAGTTACAGGGATGCTAACTATATTTATGTTGAAACTGTCCTCTGAGACAAACAATCGCATCTATATTAATAAAATTGTTGCAATGGCTTGGTGCTAAAACTCCCTGGTGGCTCAAGCTTTGTGGATGTTTTAGTAATGGCTGAGCGATAATGGATGAAATATGGACAATCCCTTGTGTAGACGGTGCTTTCCCTCAAGTGACCAAGAAGACACTATTAAGAGGTGACTGGTGGTGGCTAATCACAACCATGGGCAAATTCAATTTCGTAACCATCTAGAAGTGTTTGCTTTGTAATAGTTTTCTACCCTACTGGAAATTTAGTAGAGCTGAGGCAGGAGCATAGTGACTTTGAGGCCAGTGTGGCCTAGGAGACAGTGTCTCAAAGCCAAGGACCTTGAGATGTAGATCCTGTCATCCTTGTTTGTGCAAGACCCTGGGTTTGCTCCCAGCACCGCTTGTCCCCCGACCAAAAGAGAAAAAAAACCCCCAAAAAACTGGCAGCATTGAGTACTAAACCGAAAGAGTAAATAAATACGCAGTGTCCATGTTGGTGCAAGTCATTTTGCAAAGGAGGAAGGAGCAACTCAGTTTCTTAAGTAGAACTCCAAAAAATAACTATGGAAGCAACATAAGAAACAGGGCCTCCAGGAGGCCTGCGCCCTAACAAGAAACAGGATCCACGGTCCGAAGCTCAAACCAATGGGCAGCAGTGCGAGGGGACACGGGCTACAGCCGACCTCAGCCCAGCTCCCTGAAGATACGATTGGCTGCAAAGGGAAGGACAGTGGCTTTATGGCGGGGCCACCAACGCATGGTCACTTAACCGAGTGCTTGGGGGAAACGTCACAGCAAAAAGGCACGTTGACATCACACATCCCTTGTTGGTGAGATGCGCTGAGCGGGATGCAGCATTACTCCCAGCAGCCTTTCAGTCCACTCGTGAGAAAAAAACTGCACAAGCCCAGCGAGACTGAGGGGTTTCTGTAGGCAGGAGGGGAATGGGACGAACAAAACCACCAGAGGCACTGAGGGAGAACCCTGAGTAGGGTCCCAAGACAGAAAATGATGGAGAATAGAGAAGAATTCTATTAAGGTCCACAGATTAATTAATAATATGTGTGAAAGCTAATCTCCTGTTCTTGAAAATTGGACCATGGTTATGTAAGAGGCCATTAGAGAAGCTTGCGTGAAGGACAAAAAGAGCTTTTGAGCCGTTTTGCAACTTTTTTGTACGTTTAAAAAAAAAGTGCAATATTTACAAAATTATTGTGAAGAGGAGCTGTGGGAATTAATGATGTAGGTATTTCTTTAGCCAAAAAAAGGACCCAAACTACCTTGTAAGAAAGCCAGTCACTCACACTGCATCTTTATCCTTTCTAGTCGGTGTTCTTCTCTGGGTCTTCTATCCTGTGTTCCCGCTTGCTTCGAGCTGCAGAGCTGAGACCAGTGGACGTGGCTCTGCTGGTCCTCTCCTGAGATTAGGACATAACCAGCTGGGTGTTGTTGTCTTAGGCCTCCCTGGCATCCTGTGATGTCCTCTGGGTTGGACCACAGCCCATCTTCCATGCTTCTCTCTGTGCTTCTCCATCCTCTTCTCCTCACGGTGCGACGTCTTCGTTGGATGCTCAGATGCTCCATCTCGGTGACCAAACTGTGATACATCGATTCCTGCACCTTTAGGCATTTTCTTTCCATATCCATCATACTCTTTGAAAACTGTATGTATGTATGTATGTATGTATGTATTTATTTATTTTTGGTTTTTTGAGACAAGGTTTCTCTGTGTAGCCTTGGCTGTGCTAGACTCACTTTGTAGACAAGGCTGGCCTTGAACTCACAGCAATCTGCCTGCCTCTGCCTCCTGAGTGCTGGGATTAAAGGCATGCGGCACCACACCTAGTGAAAACTTAAAAAAAAAAAATCTATGTATTTATTTTATGTATATGAGTGCGCTGTCTACATGTACACCTGCATGCCAGAAGAGGGCATCAGATTCCAGTATAGATGGTTATGAGGTGGGACTTGAACTCAAGACCTCTGGAAGAGCAGACAGTGCTCTTGACTGCTGAGCCATCTCTTCAGCCCTCGAAAACATTTTTTGTTTGGTTGTTTTTTGTTTGTTTGTTTTTTAATTTAAAAAATGTTCAAGTACACAGAAGAGTGGACTGTAACAAAGCCACTGTCTCATCAGTCCGAACCAGACAATATCTAAAATGAGATGTTCATCAACAGTGACAATAAAGGGGCAGCGTCTGGCCTGTTCCTGTCATTCTTCATATTTATTTTTATTTTTATGGATTTAGGAGTAATACTGTTCCCCCTCCTTTGACCACTTTATTTTATTAAAAATGCAAGGACTAGAGAACTCCTCTCCCACCCACTTGCACAAGATGGAAGTCACTCTGGGGATGGATAAAGAAAACTTGCCTGCCTTTAATGTTTTACAAAGGGGTTGAGTTAATGCCTTTAGTATAATGGCAAAACTTCCTGTTTACATTTTACCTGTATTTTGTGTGAATGTGTGTGCAGAGGTATGTGTAGGCGAGCACGCATCTGTGTTTGGGCACCTGTGGAAACCAGAGGTAAATGTCAGGGGTCGTCCTCAATCATGATGCACCATAGTTTTGTTTGTTTGTTTGGTTGGTTTGGTTTGGTTTGAGACAGGATCTGTCACTGAACCTGAAGGCCGATTCACAGATTTGGCTAGACTCGCCGACGCTGACTCCCCCAACCCTGAGTTTACAGGCTCCCCTGTGCGTACCTGGTGTGTTTTTGAAATGGATGCTGGGGCTCCAGATTCAGCTCTTTACACTTCCATGGCAAGCACGTTACCCGCTGAGCCATCCCCCCCAACCTGAGAAATTTCCTTGCTTGACAAGGTCTGATTATTCCAAAGGAAACTGAACAGTCCTGTTTCAGTGATGAAGCCTCTTGTGTTCCTAAGCGAAGAAGGGAGAAGCGTAAAGAGAGCTCACCACAGGAACGTCTCCCAGGTGTCACTGTGGGGTTGCCCAACCTCAGTAACTCAGCCTTGAAGATTTCTGGTTTTATTCCTAACATTCCAACTCCAGCAATTTTTGGTCCTCAGGAAGTGGCGATCTGAGTAATCAAAGTGACTTCCCAAGGGTGGATGGTTAGAAAGATGTTGATGTCTATGTCCGTGTGTGAACTCAAACTTCTTTGAGAGAAGGAAGCAATGGGACATTTGGTTCTCCTTCAGTATCATGCAGGTGGTGGAGCCCAAACCCAACATACCCGACACCAGTGATGCGGATAACCATGTAGTGGTTACACAGTAGGATATGAGTTTTATGGGGATGAAACGGCAGTTATGTATTAGTTACTTTTCCATCTGCTATTAAAAATACCCACAAAAGCAACTTTAAAAGGAACAGTTTATTCTGGCCCTCAGCCTAAAGGTACGGTCTGTTAGAGCAGAAAAAGCATGGCAGCCGAGCATGAGACACGTGATCACATTGCATCCACAGTCAGGAGAGAGATGAATGCTAGCAATCCACTTACTTTATCCTTTTTTAAAAAATTCAGTCTAGGACCCCAGACCATGGGATGGTCCCATCCACATTTAGGGTGGGTCCTCCAAAACACATACACACGCACACACACACACCAAAGTCACACTCCCCTAGGGACTGGAAACTCCATCAAGCTGGCAATGAAGATTAAGCCCCAAAAGTGCCAGTGTGTGTTTTTGCAATGGACAGAAACCACTACAGAAAAGCACAGCTAATGAGGAGCTATGGAGCACGGTCCTAGTCAAGACATCTACAGCACCTAAGGTTCAGGGAACATGTCAGAAGAGGGGGCAGAAAGAGTGTAAAAGCCAGAGGAGTGGGGAGTCTGCTGTGAGAGTGTGTCTCCTAGAAATGTCAGAAGCTACACCCATAAAGCCCCAACAACATGACTGCCTAACGGTGAGCTGAACTAGCACAAGAATAGACCGCCTAAGTGGATGGAGGGAAGCCTAAGAGCCCTCAGCCCTAAGAAAGAACTACAGACAGCTGTGGAATGCTGAGAGCGGGAGAAACAGTCTTCCCCAGGGAAGAGCCCACCAGTCAGTTAATCAATACCAAATGATCATCCCCCAAAACATGCTTGCTAATAGCATTATGTAAACTGAGCAGGTTGTATTCAGGTATTTAGGAATATATACAAATGCATGCATGTAACAATTAAATAAAAGGGGGGGCCATGAATTTGAAAGATAGCAAGAGGAGGGGTACATGGGAGAGTCTGGAGGGAGGAAAGGGAAATTATGTAATTATATATATATAATTTGTATATATAATTATATATATATATATATAGTTTGTTTTTCAAAACAGGGTTCTCTGTGTAACAACCTTAGCTGTCCTGGAACTTGCTTTGTAGACCAGGCTGGTCTCAAACTCACAGAGATCCACCCTACCTCTGCCTCCCGAGTGTTGGGATTAAAGGCGTGTACCACCACCACCAGGCAAAAGAAAAATATTTAAATAAAATGTTAGGGTGGCGTGTGTGTGTGTGTGTGTGCGTGCGCGCTATAAGTAGATCATTTCACTTCCCCATAGGTAGGACAAAGAAGATATCCATCCTCATTTTTGAAATTTCTTGGTGGACAACATACCATGTTTCCGGGCTTGAAATGAAGAGGATGTTGTGTGAACGTGAAGTCAGGAAGTCACGGGGAACACCTGTTGGTGATTTATATAAAGTGGGCAGTAATTGACATCAACAGTTACAGGCATTGAAGATGACCATTTTTTAAAATTAGTTGTCATAGCTGTTGAGTGACAAGGGAAAGTGACAGAGTGTGATGCCTTTTCCAGGGTGGCAGTAGAGCCATGCTATCTGCCTGGTGACCAACACCCTTCTGGGGCCTGGGTGAAGGGGCTGGAGTTTCCATCTGAGGCCAGTACCAAAGTAACGAAAGTAACGAAATAGTTAGTGGAGGTGCCAGGCAGGCCTCTGCTACTGCAGTGGTTTAGTACTCGAGCAGGATCGAATGCTACTCTGAGTGCTGCTGAGCAGTCTGCCAGTCAGTGCTGTGATGGGCAGTGAGGCAGCAGGGGTGCAGCACTCCTGAGCCCCTTCCTCCGGCAGGCACCCGTGCGCAGGAGCTGCCTGGCAAATGCTGACTACGGTTCTTCAGCTCCATCATGGCTCTGTCCCCTGTGCCAGAAACCTTGGGGAATAGACAGGGATTTGGCTGGGTTCCTGGGAAATGGATGGCGCCCCAGGGAGCAGTGTGGATAGCTTTCCCCAGTGTTGCCAGACAAATGCAGCGCAGTTTCTCACTCTTCCTAGAGAAAGAGGGGCCATTTTGGAGCAGCTTTTAAAACGGAACAGAGGAGAAGGCAGTCCAATTGCCATCACTCTCAGAACTTCATAACACAGGAACAAATTCACTTTCCTAAAACTTCGTCTTAGGTGAAAAGTAATGTCAATCTGGTGTCTTATTCCCTTGATTTTTCAGACTTAAGCTGAGGCAGGAATCGGATCCATTGCCTTATTGACTGGTATCACTAATTCGAGGTGAGGGACCCCACAGGCGTCTCTGGAGCATGCTTGCCTTCTCCTGCCTGCCTGCATATTTACCCCTCTATCTTTTTTTTTTTTCACTCCCTCTCTGACTCCTTTGATATGGTAATGATCTTGCACAAGAAAAGCCATTTTTATGTGAGTGCTTAAGGAATTAAAGGTGAGAGAGAAGATACGGGGTGTTCAGAAAAATGACAGTTTGTCATTAAAATATAAGTGAGTGTATAGCCCTTGGGATGACAAAGCAAGCTAGCAGGCCAGAGGGAGCTGAAGGCTAGGATGGGCAGGCGGGTGCCTCTGGCAAGCACAGGGGACAGTGTTACTAACCAACTGACTTAGTGCTCTCCTGACAACATGGAGCTTGCTCGCGCATTGATTTCCCTCTGCCCTCCACAGACCTGGCTGCAGTTAAGCCTTGTGTCCTCCACGTGATGGTGAGCCGAGTCAGATTTTCCTTTTAGTTGTTCGATCACATTTTCCTTCCTAGAGCTTAGAAGGCACACTTGGGACTGTATAGTAATTGCCTCCCTACATTGAACTGCTCATACCTTTATTGGATTGGCATAGGGTTTCAGAGGACTGTGTTTAACAGGCAGTGAGCCGCAGCAATGCAAACAGCTCCAGTGTTTAAACAAGCATCCATTAGGACAGAAAACAAGGCGATGCCAGCCCATTTGGTGCTCTGTAGTGCTGGTGGTGGCTTGGGGAGAGTAGGGCAGCTGTGTCCCCATCGGAGCCAGACAAGGTGGCCTCTGAGGAGAAATGCCACAGGATTCCCGGTCTCAAAGACGGAATCCATTCTTTCTGGGTTTGTAGAAGAGGAAGGTGAAAGGGGAGGGGACTAGAAATGTTGTGGCTAGGGACATGCGCAAAACTCATTAATATCTCATTATGTTAGAATTGCCATCTCCCCACAGATTGGCATTAACATTGGCGGTGGCAAAGAATGGACCGATGAAAGTGCCCCCACCCTGGTTGGTTGGTTTGTTTGTTTGTTTCTTTTTTTTTTTTTTTTGCAAGCCGCAGCAAGCTCCCCACACTTGTTTTGCACCAAGGGAGTGATGGTGTTGAATTTGTGAGGGAGGGCTGTGAGGAAAACCCCAGAGGAGCAATAGCCAGCTGCTTGGGGGAGGGAGGCAGACGGAAAACTGTGGTTTGTAAATACACAAAGTGGCCAGCTTCCAGTGTGCCAGCCAGAAGTGGAGAGGGAAGCAGAGCCGGCCAGAAGCTGGAAAACCAACACACTGCAGTGTCAACTCTGGGCATCCTGAAGCCTGGAAATGGGTCGGGTGGAGGGCTTGGGGGGAGGGGAAGCAGAGGTAAACTGGATGGAGGGAAGCAAAGAGGACAACAGGGTTTCAGCCAGAGAAAGCAGTAGGACTGTAGAGCAGACAGAAGATCTGCCTTTGTCAGTCAGCATTTTCTTTCTTTTTTTTTTTTAAAGGTTTATTTATTATGTACACAGTGTTCTGCTTGCATGTACACCTGCATACTGGAAGAGGGCACCAGATCACATTATAGATGGTTGTGAGCCACCATGTGGTTGCTGGGAATTGAACTCAGGACCTTTGGAAGAGCAGGCAGTGCTCTTAACCTTCTGAGCCATCTCTCCAGCCCCAGTCAGCATTTTCAACTGAGCTAGCTGGGTCCAAACCCATCCAATCTCGCTGAGGGTTAAGTACACCCGCCCGCTATGGGAACTCTGTGACCATTCCCCAAGCTCAACCCCTGCACAGCACCTGCTCCTGTACACTCCTGGATGATGCCAGCAGGTTGCCAGCGCTGGGGCTGGAGTCTTTGAGATGGGTAGTCCGAGGATTGCACCCCAGATGGCAAGGTCCCAGCCAACCCTTAACTTTGCTGTTAAAGGGTCAGGTGTTTCTATGTATTTGTTTTGTTTTCTGGTTTTTTGAGACAGGGTTTCTCGGTGTAGCCATGGCTGTCCTGGACTCACTTTGTAGACCAGGCTGGCCTCGAACTCATAGCAATCCTCCTGCCTCTGCCTCCCAAGTGCTGGGATTAAAGGCCTGGACCACCAGGCCCCGCCAGGTGTTTCTATATGGGTGAATCCTCCTTCCTCCCTTCCTCCCTCAACAAGAGACAGCTATGTAACAAGATGGACCACAGGGCAGCAAGATGTACTGAAGTGTAACAAACTGCCTGTGGATTTTGTTAGGAAAACACTTTAAGGTTATGCCATTAAGATTCTTTTAGGCTGTTCTTTTCTGCCTTTTGTTTTTGGGAGTTCTTTCTTTGTTTTCTCTTTTTTTCTTTCTTCCTTCCTTCCTTTTTCTTTCTTCCTTTCTTTCTTTCAGTGGAGTTTCCTATATACCAGAGTCACCTGGGACTCACTATGTAGGCAAAGATCCTGTCCCTGTAACACCCCAGTGCTGGGATTCCAGACCTACACTGCCAGGCCTGGTTGATGAAGAGCTAGGAAGGAACACGGAGCTTCACGCAGGTTAGACACGTGCTCTACCGCCAACAGGGTTACATCCCAGGGTTAGTGTCAAGGGGGAAGGGGGGGGCTAGTTTGCCTTCTACCTTCTGTGATAAACACCATGACCAAAAGCAACTTGTGAAGGAAGGCGGTATTTTGAAAACTTTACAACCTCCAGTCCATCCATGAAGGGAAGTCTGGGCAGGAACTGGAAGGAAGCGGGAAGTGAAGCAGAGGCCATAGAGGAACTCTGCTCACTGGCTCGCTTAGCCTGCTTCTAATAAAACCCTCCCAGGGATGGCACCGCCCCCAGCGGACTGGGCCCTCCCACATCCATCCTTAGTCAAGAAATCACCCCCATAGGCTTGCCTACAGGCTAATCTGAGAGAGGCGTTTTCTCAGTTGAGTTTCCCTGCCTCGCCTCCCGGGTGACTGCAGCTTGTATGACACTGACAGAAAATTTAGAAAATAATAATTGTTTTTAGAGGAAGAAAGAATGGAACAAAAGAAAGGAAATAACCAGCACGGAACCCTTATTTCTGCCTTAGACCCTCAGCTGTTGAAGTCCTGGTTCTGGCAACACACGCCACTCAGCCCTTGTCCTAGGACCAGTCAGGGGGGTGAACGGCTACAGGGCTGTGTGAAAGTCATGTGACATGTTGAGATCAGTTTCCAGAGATGATTTGTGAAGGCCCGGAAAGACTCGCTTTGATCTGACCTAAGACAATATTTTTTAAGATTTGTCTTCATTATTTATGTTATGCATGATTCTATATGAATGCATCTGAACATGTGGGCAGGTGCCCTTGGAGGTCAGAAGAGGGCGTCAGAGCCCCAGGAGCTGGCAGTTGTGAGCCATGTGACGTGGGTGCTAGACACTGAGGTCTGATCCTCTGCAAAACAGTGGGCACTCTCAGCTGCCGAGCCATTTTTCCAGTTCTTAAGATGGCTCAGTGGTTAAGAGCACTGTCTGCTCTTCCAGAGGTCCTGAGTTCAGTTCCCGGCAACCACATGGTGCCTCACAACCATCTATAATGAGATCTGATGCCCTCTTTTGGAGTGCAGGTGTACATGCAGATAGGGCACTCACACATAAATAAGTCTTAAAAAAAAAAAAAGACAAGTTCCCACTAAAATATGGATTAATCATTAACTTTCGAAAAGACAAAAAAGTTAATGCCAATGTTTTAAGCTGTTTGTGTTCCTTTGCGGGGATAAACAGCTTGGCTCAGAGTAGTCATTAGTTTGTTATGTACAAGGGGGTGCTTGTAATGAACATTTTAAAATTAATGCATTTGATAATCACAATCAAGTTTATTTGAGTTTAAAAAAAAGAACAGTTAGGGCATGCAAATACTGCTGAGAAACAAATTTAACACAGCTTCCCTGCCCCCACTGTGGCCTCCATGGTAAAAATAGTAAAATGTGACCTTCTGTGTCTTAAAATCCATTATTCTTCTGACAGCAAAGCTTTGAGGCAATAAGCGAACAAAGTTAGAAAATGGCTTCATGTCGGAAAAATATATGCTCCCTATTGTTTGTATGCTCATTCCATCAAACAAACAAACAAAATGGAGAAGCAATAGTTACAGCAGTTGAAGGTTTTAAGACTCAGCCTCTTGCAACAGGTCCCGGCGTGGGATATACCACAGCCCACAGGACAGTAGCCCGGTCCTTCAGGCATTCTTGCTCCTGCTGTGTCCTTTCCAGTGGCAGGGCCAGGAGCCAAGCATAGATTTGCACCTCTGCAGTCATCAGTTCCTAACATCTAAACACACTGCCCATAGTAACTCCCCCTGCTGCCTCTCTAGGACAGCGAAAGTGGCAGTTAACTTTCATCCAAACTTCCTACAAAACAAAACAAAAAAACGTCCTGACGTCCAAATTGCCCCACTGAAGGAAGAACGCTCGTGAGATGGCGGAATTGCAGTTGAAAGTAAAATGGAATTTAATGTTTGGTTGAAAAGAAAAAGTGGATTTCTTGCTCCTTTCAGGCTTTTGCCATGAATAAAACCTGAAAAATGAAATATCAGAAAATCCAAGATGAGATGGGACTTAGTTCGCTCCTTCCCCGCCTTCGGAGAGGCCGTGTCTAAGCCATCCCAGATGGCTGCTCTATTTTTAAAGAACTCCAGAGAAGGAGTTTCTCCCACCTCCTCAGTCACCCTTCCCAAAATCTCTTGTTCCTTGCTGCCAGAATGTTTTTTGAGAGCCCTGGGGTGGGGGGAGACAAGTCATCTTCACTTTGGGCCCCTTTGGGATTTTACCCCGTGGTGCAGAAGAGGAAAATGGAGGATCAGGCAGTCTCCCCGCAGTGAAAACGGTCTCTCTAATCTTAGGATTTCAGCTCTGTGAAGGAGCTTCTTGGGGGTCATCCCAGAATTCTCTTGGGCTTATGATATGTATAGCACTTTAAAAAGGATGAAGACTGAGCAAATAGTCCTGCTCAGGACTTAAGAGAAGAACATGGACACGGACACACACACACACACACACACACACACACACACACACACACACACACACACACATCCCTACCCCTTTGCTGGGAACAGAATTGTCGGTGACATTGCTCATTCCTTCCTTTCTTCATTCATTCCCAACACTTCCTGGAAACACTCACATGTTGGCTGAGACTCAGACGTAGAAGAAAATAAAACAGACAAGGTCATTGCCCCCGAGCCTGCACCGCTGTGGTGAAGAAGGTGAACCAAGGATGGTTCTAAACTGTGACAAGTGGCCCAATAAAGATAAAACAGTTGAAAGTGATGGGAAGAGGTAGGGAGTGAGGCAGGGTGGCCAGGACAACCTCCTTCCACCGAGTCAGCCCCTCCGCACATGCAAGGAACTGCAGAGGCGCCAGAGGCCATATTTGTAAGAGTGCTCTGGGTCAGAAGAGGGTGGGACCAAATAAGTTTGGAGATATCAGGCAAAGCAGCATCTCCTAAGCCATGTGCCGAAGTTTGATTTCAAGGAATCAGAAAATCTGTAGAAATTTAGACAGAAAGCGTGATCTGATTTTTTTTTTCTTTTTTAGAGGGGTAGTTTTCTTGTTTTGTTTTTTGAAACAGGTCTCTTTGTATAGCCCTGACCGACCTGGAACTCACTATATAGACCAGACTGGCCTTGAACTCACAGGTGTCCACCTGTCTCTGCTTCCCTAGTGCTGGGATTACTTGCAGAGGATAGACTGGAAAGGGGAACGTGGCACTTGAAGTGAATGATACATTGACTGAGTTACGTAGGAGAGTGGGGTCACCTCTGAGTTACATAGGAGAGTGGGGTCACCTCTGACAATACAGTGGAAAGTCAGAAGAGTGACAGGTGGAAGGCTTGTACACTGGTCACACTCAGGTGTGCCTCATTGTGACAAACTGTGTAAAACTCAAAACTTTGAGTGCTGTTTTTTTTCTTTTTCCTTTCTTTTCTTTTCTTTTCTTTTCTTTTTTTTTTTTAAAGAGTGATTTGTCTTAAGTATCTATTCCACAAATGGAAAATACATGTGAATCTTTGGCCAAAAATGCTAATAAACCATGAAGATGTGAAACCTTAATAGATGGATCATAGCATTAGAAGCAATCGTAGAGGTCATTTTCTCCTCCCGTCCACCCAATAGAAAATTACCTTTACAAATCCCTGGCAGATGAACACGTAGCCTGCATAGGGAAAGTTCAAGAGACAGGAAGCTCATTAGCCTCAGGAAGCAGCCAGATCTCCCTAATCGGTTTTTTTTTCCTTTCTTTCTTTCTTGTCTTTTCTTTTCCAGCTCCTCTGTAGATGGAGGGTGGGTTCTTTGCCTTGGTACAGGCAACCATTGATCTTAGTTCTGTGTTCTGTCCCTACACAGGTCAAACCAAACTCTTTTCCTACTAGAGGTCACCAACCATTTAAAGGAGGAGCCGCACCCTTCCTGTCCCCCACTCTTCTGGCTAAATCACAGGGGCTCCCCATGTGATCTGTTCACTGGGTGGCTTCCCATGGCTCCTGATCAGAGCTCAGCCCCACAGAAGCCATTACTGCCGAACATGCACACACCTCCCCGCATCGGGGAATAAACATTCATCGTATAATGACTGAGTTGGTGGTAGCTTTCTACAACCTAGAGTTATAAGAGATTGTGCCCAAAGGAAACCAGAGCTGCTTGTGAGACCTTTTCTTGGCTTAAACACAGAACTTTACAGTTGTTCCCAGCAAGCCTTATTTGTTCCTGCTAACCTTTAGGTGACTGGTCTTGAAAATTTTGGAAATTCGCCAGTCCTGTTAAGAACCTGGGCGTGGTGGCGCACACCTTTAATCCCAGCCCTCCGGAGGCCGAGGCAGGAATCTGATAAAAGCTTTGGATTGCTTTCTGAAAGAAAAGAAAAAAGAAAAGACAAAAACAAAACTCTTAACCACTGAGCCATCTTTCTAAGCCTCCCACAAAATTCTACATACAACTTCTCAGGGTCTCAAGAGTTCTTAAAATCCATTTTTGTGTAAATCTTCATTTTAAGAAGTCAACTGTGCCAGTGTTCTGTAAGTCTGATTCTGTCACTCAAAACTTTATGTCTGCATTATCTCTGTGTCTGTCTCTGGCAGATTATCCCCAGGAACATAGCAACACTCTGTGGGAAATCCTGCAGTTACAGTCAGACTACCACCAGAAGAGGAAAGTGGCAGTCTTTAAGCTCTGTTGGTGGGTCAGTTGCTTCCGTGACCTCATTGAGGTCCTCCGGCCACCGGCCACGTTAGCCCAACCTCACCTAGGAGGTATGGTTAGTCCACATCTCCTCAAAGGAGAGGAGTCTGATTTGGCTCACAATTACAGAGGTTTCAGTAGTTTGAGCTTGTGATGGCGCTGTGCAGCATGGCAGAACCATGCTGGAACAAAACTGCACAGAGCAGCATGGCGCAGTGCACGCTGGGGCCAAGCTCCTCATCATACAGGAAACAGAAAGAGGGGAGGGGAGGACCGGAATGTCAACATCCCAGTGACCAAACTGCCTCCCTCCCATTAAGCCCCACTCCTTTAAGTTCCAGTAGTGCCAGAGGCAGGCTAGCCAAGCCGTTAGCACTTACGCCTTTGGGAGACATTTAAGATCCACACTGCAGGCTGGGATGATGAAGGGCTCAGCTGGTAAAGTCTCTGAGTTCAGGCTCCGGAATCCACACAGAAAAGCAAGGCATGATGGCACACGTCTGTCGTCCCAGCACTGAGAATGCAGAGTCTAGCCCAGTGGTGAGTCAGGCCAGCAGGGACCCTGTCTCAGAAAGCAAAGTGAAAGATGCCTGAGGGGCAGTGCTTGAGGTTGCCCCTTAGGCTCTATACACACACACACACACACACACACACACACACACACACACACACACACTCCAAACCATCAAAGTGGGGCAAATGAAACAACGTAAAGGTATCAACAAGAGACTGTGACAGAGCAGTGTGAAGGCAGGACCAGCGTAGTGTGAGTTTTTTCAGTGACAGCGACGAAGTTGACAATGGCCTTCTCTGATGATAAGAGTTGAAGCGAAGGTGAGCTAGAAAGGTCCCAGCTGTGTGGATGCTTATGAGCAGGTTGGGTTTCCTGGGAAGGGTGTGGCTCTTTGGGCCATTCTACAATGATGTCCCTGGAAAAATGCTCATCTGCGTGATCTGGCGTCACTGTGGCCTGTATGGGTGGCTTGCCACATGCAGTGTCGTTTTCTCGGAATTGAGCTAGTTGAACGAATGGACAGGGTACAGTTAGACCTCTGCAGATCAAACAGCTGCAGAACTGGTTTGTGAACACAAGAGAAGAGTGTCCGCCCTGACGGGAAATCTACTTCCTTCTGCGCCCTTGAAGGGGCGCTCTTCGGAGAGACACCTTTCTCTGCCTCTTCTCTTGGTTAGGAGCCGTGCTGGCCTTGGGGAACAAGAAATGCAGGTCACTCTCAGGCGGAGAGGCCTACAACCGGAAAACATGGACCTCGGAACTCAGATGCGTACTGATGGTAACTTTGAGAAGAGCCAGACTGTGCAACGTGTGACTCAAGGCTAATGTGGCTTCGCCCTGCCATCAGTCTCACTTCGGGGATCCACCAAAGTTTTGATTCCAAAGGAATTCTGTCCCCATCTCCTTGTTCACCCACGCATCTCATATTTTTTTTTTAAATTTTTTTTTCACTTAAGATGAAGTCTTGTCCAGGGTAAAAACTCATGCTCCATTCAAGGTGACTTGTCCCTTGGAATGGGGGGAATTAAAGGACATGCCAAATGCTTTGTTTGTTTGTTTCATTTTACCTTTTTGGGTTTTCAAGACAGGGTTTCTCTGTGTAGCCCTGGCTGTCCCAGATTCACTTTGTAGACCAGGCTGGCCTTGAACTCACAGTGATCCACCTGCCTCTGCCTTTTGAATGCTGCCCCAAATGCTGTTTAGTTTCCAGGTGGATGAGGCACTTTGGGCATATACACACACCCTCTGAGATGGAGCATTGTGGGAACCTGGCTGTTCCTGGATCTCCCCAATGGTTGGAAGGGAGGGACATTTGGGGGCTAATCCTTAGTTAATGTGCTGGATTAGAACTTAATACTGGAGTGATCCACACTGCCAGTGCAAACTCGATGCGACTATCTCAAGTAAAATTTAAAAACAGGCCCATGCCCAGTAACCCTGTCACTCTCTGACTCTCTGCGTATTGAGTAGGCATGGCCACCTCTCTTTGCTAATGTGGAAACTGGCTTAATTAGCTCAGAAAATTTTGCAACAAGACTCTGTTTCCAAAGAAGCTTTTCCCCCCCTCTTCCTGCTAGCTGACATTCCCATAGCAGTTAATTCGAGAGGCTGTGTTACTGCATTGCTGTTGCCGACGGACAGCTGTAGCATTTTCCTGATCACGCTCTCAAACCTATCCCCTTGCTCCTCCGACAATTGAAACCAGAGTCATAAACTAGCCAGAATGATCCTGCAACATGGGTGTCATTTGCACGTCTTTGTAATATGGGAGGCTGATGCCTGTTTCGGTAAATATAAGCCTCCCAGTTGACTGAAGGTAATTGAATGATTTCAGATTTATTAGCACGCATGGAGTTGCTTGCTTCTCAGCCTATGGTTTGAAGCAAGCCCTGTGGTCACATCTGCAAACCTGAGTTTGGTGTTCGCGTTGGCTCATCTCAGTTGAACCCAAAATATGTGCAAATTGGGGTATTGGCGCCAGACTTGGATCTCTTTGTCTGTGAAACCGTGTCTCTCTGCAGCTGCTGTTCTGGGGCGGTTCTGAAGGAAAAGACGCCTTTGACTTGATTCCAGCTTGTTCCATTTTCCTTTTTAATTGATTTTAGTCCCATCTATAATTCCCTCATCGGACCCACTGTGAATTTCCCTCATGTTGTGGCTTGTGTTAGCTGAGCTTTGGTTCTGTTCTGCTAGGCGTTTTCCTGGCTCCTTTTTCCCTGCCCTTAGTTCATAGGGGACCTAAGCTCCAATTGCAGTGCAACGCTGTTTCTGGCGTGATCTGCCACCTTTATGAGATTTATTGTGGTTGTCTGTCTGTCTCTCTCTCTCTCTCTCTCTCTCTCTCTCTCTCTCTCTCTCTCTCTCTCTCTCTCTCTCCCCTCTCTCCCCCTCTCCCTCCCTCCTTCCCTCCCTCCTTCCTTCCCTCCCTCCCTCTCTCCTTCCCTCCATCCCTCCATACAATATGGTTCCTTATGAATTAAAATCAGGTTCCTGGAGCTGGAGGTAGGCACAGGCGTTGGAAGCCTGGCCACATTATAGTGAATAATAACAATAACCAGCCTCCCTCTGTTACAAGTTCTTCAGGCAGACTCGGTCTTACTCATCTGTACAGCCCTAGCTTTGCACACAGGGCGCCCAGTGCATAAATGACATTCCAGGCATTGCCACCGAAGGAAGGAATTAATTTTTGCAAAGCCTTTTATAGTTTATAAAGTTACTCCACATTAGCAGCACGGGGTGATTGTTTTTAAGGCCTTGTTGAAACTGTTTCCACACTCATTTCTTTATGATTGCGAAATTGCTTTGGAATTTGGGGACACTGATACTTTGAGTAAATGTCTTTCATGAAAAGCCAAAATCTAAATAATTCTTTGATTGTTTGTTTTTAATATGAGGGACTGTGGGGGAGAGAGAGTAGAGAGAAGGAAATTGTTACTAGGTTGTTTTGTTTGTTTGTTTGTTTGTTTGTTTTTGTTGTTTTTCTTTGTGTTCAGAGGTTCTTTGAGCTTTTGGGGAATTTGCTTTGTTTTGTTTTGTTTTGTTTTGGGTTTTGGGCTTTGGTTTTTTTTGGGTGTATTTTTTTTCTTTGCGATTGCCCTTTAGAGTATTTTGCCGCCGCCTCCTCGTTGACTGGGGCAGAGGTGACTTTTTGCAAAAGCTAGAATGGTGTTTAAAAGGGAACAAGCAAATGGACGGCAGGAGAAAGACTGTTTTTGATTTGTGTTTCTCGACTTGGCCACTGTTCAAGGTTGTGCTGCTTAACCAGATAATCTCAACCGCTTCTATGTCAGCAGCGGCGGCGGGCCTCCTCATCCAGGCCACACCTGCTGGACCTTGGGAAGGACGTTCCCCCCCCCCACCGGCCCCATCTCACAGCAAAGTCCATGGAAATGTTGACCCCACAAGGTCCCTTGGCTCTGTAGCCCTGGGACAGCCACCCAGGAGTTAGTTCCCAGCCGCAAAGCTTTTCTTAAATGGCTTCATCCGTCTGTACTTAGTGCTTTAGCTTTGAGTTCTTTCCACGAAACTCAAGTGTAGACATCAGAAAACAACTGTATCACTGCTTTTCAGCAACATCCCTCAAGGGCTGTGGATGTAGAAGCATCATCTAGCATATGTGAGGCCCTGGGCTCCATCCAGGTCTCCAAACAACAGCAACACTTACTGGGGCTTGGGATAAAGTATAGAATACACAGAAGCAGACATACATAAAAACTTTGAAAATTGTAAAGATTTTTGACGTTTCCAAGTTAGAACAATAGGCATACTTGGAATTATAAATTAAAAAAAAAAAAGGAAATGTAGATGAAATAAAACACAGAGCATTTAAACAGGGCATCCTCAGCTTACACACTTCAGACATGGACATTTCCAACCCCACAGTTCCTAGAAGCAGAGCTTAGTTCATAGTTCATAGTTCGGTTTGCTTCTATGCATGCTCCATTTCTGCCTGGTGTGAGCATGCAGAAAACCTTTTAGTAAGGGCTGCGACTCAAAAGTATATATTAAGAATAAATTAATTTAAATTTTTTTAAAAGTTTTTTTTTAAAGTATATATTATGTTCACTTACTGCCCGGATTATCATGGAGGCCAGAAAATGTATTGCTCATAAGTGGGACGCACATTTTGGCCTTCCGTATGGGATAAGCTTGGCTGACTAGAGATTCATGCTCTGTGTCTATATTCATTCCTAAGATTCCATAGCAAAGCACCATAGACACTGTGACGTAGAAAAACTAGCAGTGTGTGTCCTCACAGTCCTGGTGTTGGGAAAGTCAGGGACTGAGCAGGGCCGAGCGCTCTCTGAGAGTCCTCTGTTGCAGACGTGGGTCCCTCCGTGCTTCCTGTCCTCCTAGACTTTGCCTTGACTTGTAACCGGATCCCACAGGTGCCAACTCTGTTGTCCCATGGCATTCTCCCTGTCTGTCACTTGCGTTTACATGGCCACTTGCTTGTAAGATGAACCAGCTGTGTTGGTTTGGGGCTCACTCTACACCGGTATGACCTCATCCTAACTGACTTCATCTGCAAAGACCATCTTTTTTTGTTGTTGTTGTTGTTAAAAATCCTATTCTGTGGTATTATGGCGTAGACGTTCAACATATTTTGCATGAGAGATGAAGCTCACCCATGGCAGTGGCTCTGCTTCTGTTTTCAACCTTTGGCAAGAGCCCATTGCCTTGTGATGGACCAATGTGTGGTGTTCTTCTAGAAGTAATGACCTTGAGCCAAGGTCGCTGAGAAAATGCAACTTCAAGCCATGCTTTCCCTACTCTTTCCAAGGCATCTCTCCGCCTTACTTGTCTTGTAATTGTTCTTTCCGATAGCTTTGATGTGCTGGTTTTTATTATCTCAAAAACAAAGATCTCCAAGGGATGCACAGTGACAGAGTCGCAAAGGAAAACGGTATGTCAGATTCTCAAAAAAAAAAAAAAAAGTTAAAAATAGAATCACCATATGTCCCAGCAATTCCACTGCTGACTGTTCACCTGGAAAAAAAAATGAAAACAGGATCTTGAGCAGGTATTTGTCCTTTTGCGTTCACTACTTATTGACTCCAGGAAAGGGGTCAAATGTCCATTGGTAGATAAATGGAGAGGCAAAGAGAGGCCTTTGCGCTATGTCTTGGTCCACTTGGCCTACCGTAGTGGGATGCTGCAATCTGGGTGGCTTATAAACAATGGGAAAAGCATTTCTCACCCTTTTTGAAGCTAGCAAGTTCAAAATTGATGCCCGAGTTTGCCCAGTGACTCGTTGCCTGGTAAGAACCTGTCCCACGTGCCAGAAGGAATGGTGTCGCTCTCTGGGGTCACTTTTATCGGGGTACTAGTCCGACTCATGACGGTAGAGGTCATATGATCCTACAAATGCCCCAAAGCCACATTTCTTATGCCTGTCACCCAGGAGCTGAGGATTTTAACATAGGAGAGCTGCGGGGATAATGCAAACATCTAGCCTACAGCATCCTCTTTAAGCATCAGCCTTAAAGAGGAAAGAAATGTTGACATCCCGCAGCAGGTATGAATCTTAAGGGCGTTATCAGGAGTGGACTATTCCATTCACAAAAGACAAACGTTGTTGTGATTGCAGTTCTACTCAGTCAAAAGAGCAGCTAAGTCAAAGACACAGGACAGCAGAGGCTGGAGTTGGAGCCGGATGGCGAGCTGGCTGTGGCTTTGGACTTTTAGCATTGCAGGATGGAGGGGCGGGGTTCAGTGGTTAAGAATGCTTGCTGTTCTTCCAGAGGACCCGGGTTACCAAACCCGTGTCAGGCAGCTTACAACCACCTGTAACTCTTCTGGCCTCTTCAGGTATGTGTGTGTGTGTTTTTAAAGATTTATTTATTTATTATCATCATGTATAATGTGCTCTACCTGCACATACACCTGCAGGCCAGAAGAGGGCATCAGATCAGATCACATGATAGATGGTTGTGAGCCACCATGTGGTTGCTGGGAATTGAACTCGGGACCTCTAGAGGAGCAGACCCTGCTCTTAACCTCTGAACCATCTCTCCAGCCCCCTTTCCTGCTTCTCTAAACAGGTTTCTCAGATGCAGGAGTCATACCTCTGATCTCTATTCTTCTCCATCCGCTTCCTTTTTTTTTTTTTTCTTATTTTATTCATATTACATCTCAATGGTTATCCCTTCCCTTGTATCCTCCCATTCCTCCCTCCCTCCCATTTTCCCCTTACTCCCCTCCCCTATGACTGTGACTGAGGGGGACCTCCTCCCCCTTTATATGTTCATAGGGTATCAAGTCTCTTCTTGGTAGCCTGCTGTCCTTCCTCTGAGTGCCACCAGGTCTCCCCATCCAGGGAACGTGGTCAAATATGGAGCACCAGAGTTCTCATGTGAAAGTCAGACCCCACTCTCCACTCAATTGTGAAGAATGTCCTGTCCATTGGCTAGATCTGGGTAGGGGTTTGAAGTTTACCGCCTGTATTGTCCTTGACTCCTTTTACTGACCCGCTGACAATGCAGCTTTGCTGTCCAGTGAGGTCACTGATAGTCACCTAAAACTGTTGAAAATTTAATTTATTTTTTTTGTTGGTGGTAGTTCTGTTTGTTTATTTTCTTTTCTGAGACAGGGTGTCACTATATGTCCCTGGCTGTCCTAGAAGTCACTCTTTTGACTGGGCTGCCTCTGCCACCCGTGTAAAGACATGCACCACCATGCCTGGCCAATGTAATTGAATTTAATAGAATGCAAAGGGCCCGGGTGGCCACAAGTGGCAAGTGCTGGAGGCATCAGGGCAGATGGGAAGCATGCCATCTTCTCATGTGACTGGTTACCGAAGTCCAGCATCTACACAGAGTGTCTCAGACTCATCACTCGCCAGGAGGGTCGGGGTGGAGGGTTCGGAAAGTCTGGGAACACAGCTGACAAACCGCATTTCTAACAAGGACCCCCAACTGGGACTGGCAGGCAGGGCAGGCAGGCCAGCTAGAGACCCCAGGTATCCACCTGTCTGTGCTTCCCCCCGCTGAGATTACAAGTGGTCACGCCACCACTCCTGGTTTTCTTTATTGTGTCTTGGAGTCTCGAACTTGAGTGGCCATGCTTGTAAGTCAAGCCTGTTACCAACTGTGCCCTGATGTCTTACTTTCATCTTTCACTGATACATTGTATCTCTGCTGACCCCTCTCATCTAAGCAGTGGCGCCCATTTCCCACCAGGCATTAAACTCTGGGGATTTTGTTTTGTTTTGTTTTGTTTTTTGTGGGTTTTTTTTTCGTACCTACTTTGTTTAGGCTGCCTTATCTGTTTGATGGGTAAACTCTCAAGTACTAACCAGCTTCTTCCTAAGGCCACATCTTTAAAACCTGTGTCAATAATCTGCCACCACTCTCAAACACTGTTCTGTACAGGATAAGGCCGATCAGTCCCTGCCCTCTGAGGTTGGTGCGTGAATCACGTCATGGTCTAGTCTTTTGTGGCTATGTTTGTTGTTTATTCGGGATTAGGTTTTGTTTTGTTTTAGACAGAGTTGAACTCACTGTGTCGTTTAGAATGACTTTGAACTTCTGATCTTCCGGAGTGCTGGAATTATACCATGCCTCCATATGGGATGCCGGGTATCCAACTCAGAGCATCATGCTTACAGGATAAGCACTACCACTGAGCCACACATCCAGCCCTGTCATGCATTTAGCTTAGCAATGTTTAGGCATATGCATAAGAATCCCCTGCAGTGCTGGGTGTGATGGCGCACACCTTCAATCCCAGCACTCAGGAAGCAGAGGCAGGCAGATCACTGTGAGTTCGAAGCCAGCCTGGTCTACAAAGTGAGTCCAGGACAGCCCAAGGCTACCAGAGAAGCCCTGTCTTGGAAAAAAAAAATCCCCTGCAGAAATGCCTGTCGGATATTATGTGTCCCAGCTCATGTTGATGTAGCCAGAGTGACCATTGTGTAGGCTGAGTAATGGTTATCTTCGAGACAATCTTCTCGGCCTTCTCCCTGGACGTGGTGAGGGGTCATGCACAAATATTCCCATTCTCAAATTAGAGGCCGAGTGTCTAGAAAAGTTTCAGGAAGGGAGCTGGGTGACAGAGCTGCCAAGGGACTCCATCCCGAGTGCACGGCAGCCAGTCAAAGCCGCACAACAAAGCTCCTCCGGCTTAATATCAAAAAGAAATTGCTAACTGTGATTCAGCTCTCACTTTGCATAATGCGCTTCTGTGACACTTCATAGTAATGAGATAATTACCATGGGTACAGTATTAGAGTATACATATTCCGACAAGTCACAGCTGCGAGAAATCAGTAATGGCCATTAATCAGCCCCGTGTTCACTCTTCGCCAGTCTCAGACTGGAAGTCAAACTGTAGACTTCCAGCAAGCCCAAGACGGATGTTATCGTCGTCATTTCTGCCGTTTAGATGAGGGGTTTATGAATACAATAGACGCTCCCTAATTCAAACTAATTTGGGCAAACAGCTTCCTGAATTGAGAAAAATTGGAATTGAAGTATCGTGGTAAATATATATCGAGTGTGATATATTTTAGAAGTATCAAGTGCAATTCAAACTGTTAGTAAATAAACACCCGTGGGGAGCTACTCTAATACATGAGGCGCATTTAAAGTGTCTGCATCAATTGTTTATTTAAAGCCGAGTCTCTTGAGTCCTCTCGGTTCAATCTTAAGTAGGCTAAGCATTCCTCCTATTGTCTTCATTAGGCTGAGCCCTTTACATGGTAAGCTCTTCGTACGCAGGGAGAAATATCAGGTTGGTCCTTTGCCAAGTTACAGCCATAGGCAGTAGTATCAGAGTTTAACATAGCTAAGTTTTACTACACAGCGCCTAGAAACAGCAACAGATGTAGCCTTGTTTGCTTTGTTTGTTTTGTTGGATATTTTGGTTGGTTGGTTTTGAGACAGGGTCTCACTGTGTAGCCCAGGCTAGCCTCTAACTTGTCTGCCTCAGCCTCCTCAATGCTGGGGTTATATATACATGGTATGTGCCACCACTCCTGACTTGATTTTTTTTTTTTAACTGAAGGCTAGGGATCAAATCCTGGGCCTTGCACATGCTATTTCCCACACTGAGCCACATCCTCAGCCCCTGACATCTTCTTACAACCTGGTCTGGTATCTAATGACCTAAACAGATATATTCAGACTGTCCTTGTTACTTAAAGTCATTTGTTTAAACCATTAAATGAGGGGCAGGGGCACTGTCTAGCTTCGCTGAGCTATAGCTGCCAGTCAGTTCAGCAGTGTTGGCTGTGTCAGAACACTGTCATCTGTGAGGGAAGCAGTCTCCATTCAACACTTGGGAGTGAGGCAAGCGTCTGCAGGGGACTGCAGAGCTATATCTGAGGCACCTTTCACTCCTCTGTACCCAGCTCAGCACCTGATACCAGATGTGCCATGGTGGGGGGCTGGGGAACACGTCTACTTTTAAATTAATCATGTAATTTACACACTCCATTTACCTGAGGGATTTTGGAAGATAATTGTAATTGAGGCTCAAGCATATTTTTTTTTTCCTTTCCAACATAACAAAATTTAAGAAACCTTTCCAGATGAGCAGTGGCTGCTTGCTCTCTGATATACCACAAAGACTTTCATGACTGAGTAAGAACTGTCAAGTTCAAGGGTGCATTTGAGTCAACAGTGCCTTGTTGGGTGTTGTGAATGTAAGCTATTGATCAGAATTCAGGGGCCAAAGAGAGACCCTTAGAGCTGGGGCCACTCTGAGATCACAGACCACAGCTCTCACGTTGTGACGGAGAAAGCAGAGGTCTAGCGAGGTTACACACCTGCCGCCGGGTCACATAATTAAGTTCGTTTAGTTGCTGGGCTATAGAGAGATTGGGAAAACACCACATGCGTACTTTTGCTTTTCAAGTTCCTGACATTTTGGCTTGTGTACACTCGGGGTATTTTTAAATACGGATAACCACGTGAGCGGAGACCTCACTTAGTTCAGTCTGGCAGTGTGGGCAGTCGCCAGTGAAATCTATTACGTTGCCTTGCCTGGTGGCTTTATGATCAGTTTGTTTGGTTTGTGGCTAGATCGGACAAAAGGTGGCAAAATAATCGTTGCAGTTTGAAAAAAAAAACAGCTTCTTTCTTTCCCATTCACACAACTTCAAAAATATCTCTAAAATTCATCATCTGATGTTACACTGTTTTAACTTCTGAAGTGAGAGTGGGATAAAAAAAAAAATCTATCCCAGGGGAGTTTTACGAGAGCCATAACTACACACGAGTAGGTAGTTAGAGGAAATTTTATGCAAACTTGACTGTAGCCTTCTAGTGGAAACTGTAAGTTATGTATGGCTGGCTGGCTAGGTCAGAGAGGAGATCACCAGCATGCCTAACTCGGCTTTACAGTTTTTACAGGACGTCGATAGAGTGCCAGTCTGAGCAGAAAGTTGATACACCTCGTCTATTGTGAGCCCCATGATTTATAGCTGGGGATATTGGGCAGGAGTAGAAAACTGGGTTCTTCCTCTACCTCAGTTTCCCCTCTGGTGTGCCCCTCTGAGGTCAGGTGGTCACTTACTCTCAGGGAGCAAGAGGACATTATTCAGGTAGGGCCTCTTGAATTGCAGACATCCCACCTCTGCCTGCTCTGAGGGTTCCTCAGGACTTAGGACATTAGAAAGGAAGTAGTCCTTGAAAAGATGTATTAGTGCATGAGACAGAGGGAGAGGGGGGGAGGGAGGGAGGGAGGCGGGCAGAGGACCATTCAGGGCAGCTGGTTCCTCTCATTCTACTCTGTGGGTTTCAGGAATCACTCTCAGGCTGCCAGCATGTGCCTTAGTTGATGCCCCTTCTCTCCTGCCTCCTACAACGTTTTTGTACCAGATTTTGTCAGAGCAACAAGAAAAGTAACAAACGCAGAGAAATAGGCACTTTTAAAATAAAGCATTGTTAAACTCTGGATGATAAAGTAGTAATTGTCAACTGTTTTCTTTAAAGCCAACCCTGCATCCTGTTGATGAGAATACCTCCAATCAGCTGTGCAGGGATGGTATCCAATCAGCTGTGCAAGGATGGTATCCAATCAGCTGTGCAGGGACGGTATCCAATCAGCTGTGCAGGGACGGTATCCAATCAGCTGTGCAGGGACGGTATCCAATCAGCTGTGCAGGGACGGTATCCAATCAGCTGTGCGGGGATGGTATCCGATCAGCTGTGCGGGGACAATATCCGATCAGCTGTTCAGGGATGGTATCCGATCAGCTGTGCGGGGATGGTATCCAATCAGCTGTGCAAGGATGGTATCCCATCAGCTGTGCAGAAACGTTATTGGATCCCCCGTGAGCTGAACCGTGTCTACCCCGAATCCAGAGGCTGAGGTTCTCAGAGACTGTGTTTATGAAGGTAGGACCATTTACATTCCAGCAAGGCAGTTAAGGTGGGCCCTCAACAAATATGACCTCTGTCTGTCTTCATAAGGAGAGAAATTTGGGCACACAGACACAAAAGATGTGACATCACAGAGCAGAGACCATGTGAGGACAAAGGGAAAAGGTGACCCTCTGTAAACCAGAGAGAGGAGCGTCAGAGACCAACCCCTTTGACTCCTTAGTCTCAGGCGCCGGGTCCCTGGAACGGTGAAGCCTAGGTTTGTTTTAGCTGCTCTGCCAATCGGCATTCCATCACACAGCAGACACCTGAGAAAAATCAATTTAGAACAAGAAAGGATTGATTTTGGATCATATTTTCAGCCTATGTCACTTGGCGCCATTGTTCGTGCCTGTGGTGACATAAGACATCATAGTAGAGGTGTGTAGGAGAGTGGGGTGCTTACTGTTGGCCTTGGAGCAGAGGGAAGGAGGGAGGGAGGGAGGGAAGGAAGGAAGGAAGGAAGGAAGGACTACTTACTCTAATTCAACTTTACCTCTTGGTGGTTCCTCTGCCTCCTAATAGTGCCCCAAAGCTGAGGACCAGGCCTTTAACACATGGGCCTTTGGGGGTAACACTCCACATTAAACTGTAGAAGACACCAGTCTGATATCTTAACGTGGGAACCCTAGAAAGACAGCACAGATCATTGCAAACATTTCACTGTTTGTAGCTAGTTGTAACCACCTTTTATCATTATCGAATCAGAAATGACCACCACAAGTAAGGGCCTTTCCCTAATGTCGTCTGGACTAGCCCACACCCCCGGCTTAGGCCAGTTCTTCACGATCTCTGGGATTCCTGCTTCTTGCTCCAGGCTCACTTCTCCATGTTTGCACTGGACACTGGATGCGGAGGGCTCACAAAGGCTCTTCTTCCTTCTCTGAGCCAAGATGTGTTCCCGCTGCCTGAACTGTTGCTCCTGACCATGCCTCAAATCTTAGCTTGCATGCAGGATCCCTCAGGAAGCCTTTCCTCCCTACACTGAAACGTGCAGCCCAGGTGCCTACTACATACCACACTGTTGCCTGTCTCCTGCTTGCCCGTCATCTTCACACGGAAGGTTCTTGAAGTTGGATACCCACTCCCACTCACTAGGGACACCTCCTACCTGGCTCAGAAACCACACCCAGGAGTGTTTAGTCGGTTACACCCATGCCTGGACGGGTTTGTGCAAGATGGTCGTTTATGTTAGTTACTAAGCACCCTGACCTACCTAAGACCCCAGAGAAGACGGGGATGGGCATGAGTCAATTTATTAGTCAAAATTTAGTCAAAAATTAGTATGACAGAGCTTCATACATTGGGCTGCTGAAGCGCCAGAGATTTACCCCCTCATAGGTGTAGAGGCTGGAAGTCCAACACGAACCTTGTTGGCACCATTGGTTTCTTCGGAGCCCTTGCTCCGAAGTCTGTGTGACTGCTAAAACTGCAACCCCATGTGGTGACGTTTTAACAGTGGGGGCTCTGGAGTTGGTTATGTCACTCTGCTCCCATGAGTAGGGTTGGTGTTCCTTTCCTCTTTTGCTCTTCTGCCATGCCAGGGTACCCAGGTGACATCATTCCACAGCAAGTGGGCTCATCATGCCCTGAAGCCGTTTCATAGCAACAGGGCTCACAGGTCCCTGGCCCTTCCAGCATTTTGATCTTGGACTTCCCAGCATCTAAGACTGCAACAAATTTTTCTTTATAAATTATCCAGTCTCTGGCATCTTGATACAGCAGTGCACCCAAGTGGACTAAGGTAGACATCTGTCCTCACAGGTTCTTCCCTCTGTACTCTTAATTCCTTCTTCTCATAAGGACACACAGTCACCACCACCCTAAAGACCTCGCTTTACCCTAGTCATCTTATAAAGACCCTGTCTCCAGATACAGTCACAGCTGAGATACTGGAGGCCGGATGCAGACACAAGGATTGATAAGTGATGGGGACAATGTCGTCCTGTAACTGTGGCCTTGAGCACTAGGCTCAGATTTTTACCACCCTCGTATATCTCTGCATGGATGTAGGTGACTCCCTGGGGGCCCTTCTCCGGAAAATCCTTTGGCATGAAGATTCCTTAAGAGGTGTGCATTTTCCTCAGAACAAGGTCATTTTGGAATTGAGTATTGTTGGTTGGTGTGGGGTTGTCACATTAGGAAGTGTGATCACAAAGTCCTACAGAACTGAAATAATGAAGTCACTTCGCAGGTCACTGAGCACTATGCTCACCGAGATTCCTCCTCTGATCTGCCAGTCCTTGGGTGAGCCAGGAAATTCAGTGCTGACACACTCAGTTTCTGCTCCCGGGGGATGGAAGTACTAGATGTAGAGGGTTTTTGTGTGTGTGTTTGTTTTTTGTTTTTTGTTGTTGTTATTCCTGGCCTTCCCTGCTCACCCTCTGGAACACATAATATTGCTATGGGGCTTTAGATTGGCCATAGAGGAGGCAGGTTTTCACTGCTTAAAGGCTGATAAAGGGTCCATGCAAGCTAGGCCTTGGTCTTGGCCACTCCCCTTGCATAAATAAAATGCTGCCCACATAAGTCAGTGAGGTTGTGGAAAAGAGACTGTGTGCCTAAATGACTCTGACTGTTGCTATAACAACAGTACCTCGGTCTAATTTCTTTTGAAAAATGAATTTCAGCTAGGATGAAGCCGAGCAGCATCTCCCACATGGGAAAGCTCGGTGGGCAGGCTCCAGACCTTTGCTGCCTCTAGGTTGAACGGTGGCATATTCTGCTGTCTGGCTGGACACCTAGCTTCCTCTCCTATGGCATGTGCATATGGGCATCTCACCCTTCCCACCAGCATTCACTTAGGAGAGAAAAGTCCTCCTGCCCCGCCTTGTGTCCTGTTGGTGACAAAGTCTCAAGACTCTGTGGTTAAAGGCCTTGCTGAGTGAGCCTGAGGCCCCAAATTTGGTCCCCAAAACCCATGTGAAAATCTGGGCACTTGGCAGTGCTCCTCAGTAATCCAAGTGTCAAGGAGATGGAGACAGGAAAACCAGCCTCCATCCCCAAACTTGCCAGGCCAGTCTGTCTAGCAGAATATTCAGTGAGAGGGTTTGAGAATAACAATCAAAGTCAACCTCCGGCCTCAGCTCGCACAGGCAAGGGCTCGCACACAGGTGCACACACATCGACACGCAGAAAGACAGCCATAAAGATGTCAGTAAAGAAAGCCCAGACCCTCAGCCTTCATAATCCAGAGCAAAAATGCGCAATGAAATGGAGGCCTAGGAGTCAGGTGCTGTCTAGAAAGAAGAATTACGTTGTTTGCTTGCTGGCAGAGGTGTGTGGGTGAGGGGAGGCTAGGAGAATCCTGTGCCCTCGCTGGGAGGTGGCTCCTGGCTGCCAGGGTGTGCTTAAAGTGTAAGGCAGTGACAGCTCACACGGAAATGGGGCTCTTGACCTCTTGGGGGGAAACCAGAGATGGTTTTTGTGGAGACCTATTTCAATTCTTTTGCATTCCAAAGGGAGATGAATGTGTGCTGGGGTTTATTGAGAAGCGTCTCCTCAGATCTGGACTATTTGCATCTCCTAAGCTGGTGCACGACTTCAGAGCTGCGGAAAGGAGGGGAGCTCACGAAGGGGCTAAAAACAAAAGTGAGAATTCCTCGTTGAGAAAGAGGACACTTTGAGTAAACAGTGGACTAAAAATATTCTTGGGTCCTACCCAAGGGAGGGGGGAAAAACACCGAGCCTCTGAAGTGTCCCTCCTCCTACCTTGTCCTCCCAGAAAACAAACACATGGAAACCAGGCTTGCCCCCTCCCATACCCTCCCCCAGCGTGCTGTACTTTGGTCCTTCTTGCTGAGAAGGACCCAGCTCGTGTCTAATCCTTTATTTGTACCCCTCCTTCCATGGGGTCCTTCCTTCTCCCTCACCTCCTTTGTTTCTTTACAGCTATAAATAAAATCCCATTAGAAAATTCAGAAACTAACACAAGGTCATGTCTGCAGGTATGTTTGAATAGAAAATGTATGCATGACTTCTAGTAAGAGCTGCTGGGAGAGACCCCTAAGGATCCTGTTTCTTGTCCTTCTAGAAGTAAACACAGTGAGTGTGTGTGCAGGAAGGGGTTCTGATTGGGATCTTGACAGCAGCTGCCCGTCCCTGTGGAGCTCTTCCTAAGAAAGCAGCTGAGTGCAGGAAGTCGCTGGATGCACGCAGCCGCTGCGGGCTGATGCTGCCAAGGCTGAGGCATCATCGCCACTCCTCACGCATGCGATAAACTTGGGGTGCGAGCATCCTCCCTGTAAGAAAGCACCAGCTATGTCTGTGAAGCAGGCAGGTCTGACTCAGCCATGGATGGATCCCTCTGTGAACCCTTACAATGGCTTCTAAAACGCTCAGAATATATCAGGGAGCATTGCTGATGTTGGATGAGGCAGTAGCTATCGGAGGAAATGGGTAAGAGCAAGCTTTGAGAGGATTCTGAGTTACCAGTTTTTGCTAAAGCACTCCTCAGCCATCATAGATTATTACACTTGTCAAGGTGGCAACTGAAAAACACTAGCAAGTATGGTATACACCATAATCCAACTACTTGGAAGCCAGAGACTAGAGGATCAGCAGTTCTAGGACAGACTGGCTGCATAGCCAGTTGGGAGCCAGCCTGGGCTACAGGAGACCCAGCCTCAAAACAAACAAACAAACAAACAAACAAACAAGGACCAGATGTAGTGTCACACACCTTCAATTCCACAAATTGGGAGTCAGAGGCAGGTGGATCTCTGTGAGTTTGATGCCAGCCTGGTCTACCTACTGAGCTCTAGGCCAGCCTAGGCTCCACAAACAAAACTAGGATGCAGTCATGGCTCACAACAAAAATTAGGATGCAGTACCCTCAGCTTGATGCCTGGCAGTTTTCCGCCAACTAGAGTGTTGCATCACAGCAAATCTTAGGTCACTTACCAAATGATAGCGGGAGTTATCGGCCATCTGTCTCCTGGTGTGTTGGGGTCCAGTCTCATGGAACTGTGGTACATTCAGTTGGTTCCTGTTACAAACTTAAGCACAACTAAAGGACAAAATCACACCCCAAATACTCAGTCATTCATAAAATAATATGTAGGAAAGTCTAAGACCTAATGGAGGAATGACCTCAGAGCTGGATTTTGGTGTCTGTGTTTCGAAACTGGCAAAGAGGTACCATCAACACGCAAGAGCCCCAAGTACCATGGATGTTGCTGGTCCTGGGCTGAGGTCCCATGCCCTCGGGCTTCCCGTGGGGTTTCTTGATGTCACTGATGCCCACTAAGGGTAAAGCCCCTTTGGGGGGGGGGGAAATCCCATATTTCCTGAAGCCTTTCACAATGGGGGTTTATACATTTGCTGAGAGGCTGTCTCCTCCAGAGACCCAGAACTTATGCCCAGACACAGCCAGGGAACCAACCATGGTCTGGGTACCTTACAAGCAAAGCTTTAATTCCCCCAGTTTATGTGTGCTTGGTGTGCAGAGCATATAGTTTGTGTCAGGTTTTTTGTACGTTCCTGCATGGTAATGTTGTTTTCTTCCCGCTGAGAGCCTGTGTGGTTGGCCAGGCTTCATGAGTCCAGGTACCCTTGTCCTTTTTCTTTCTGCGTTGTTCTAGCTGTTTGGGACAAACTCGAAAAAAATGTACCCAACCTTTGTCAGCACATTTGTGGATGTGCTTTGGTCTCTGGGATGGTTAATGCTCTTGGAAATGGGTGGACCCTGTAGCCAATGGCACAGCGCCTGCACAGATGCGTAAAGCCCTTCCCCCCATCCACTGGTAGGGTGGTGTGGGGGATGGTGACAGATATCGCTGAGCTCAGAGGAACCCAAACTGTAAATATATGTCTGTATGCCTTTTCATAGAAGAGATTACGGAAATCCATCAATCTTGCATTCAATTCATGATCCCCTGAGGTTGAGAAGGGGTCATTCTAGAATAGAGTTCCCCGCTTCTGCTTACGAGATGCGCCAGAGCAAGTAGGGAATGTTTTGTGTTGATTGGGTGTGTGTCTTTAAAAATCTAATCACAGACCCCAAAATATTAGACTGTAGTAATTGCAGTCTGGATCTCAGCGTCTAAATGCAGGAGACCCTAATCCAGCTAACTCAGGAGAACCCAAGGAACTCAGTAAATGTATTTGGCTATCTGTGTCCTCCCACCATCCTGTGTCCCAGGCTGGCTTCCACTTGAAGCTGTTAAGTCAGGGATCCCGGAGGCACAGTCAGGACATCCACCTCGATAACAGCTTCTCAAGAACTAGCCCCACCAAAGTGGAGAGGAAATTCACTAAGGAAACTAAACCCTTTGAATGTGATCAGGTGTACTTTATAAATATATATGGAAATGCCAGCCCAAAACTCTAGCTCTAAACAATTAACATGTGCTGACAACAATGAATTAAAAACAATGTGTCACATAGCAAAGCTTGAAAACAGAAAAAAGGAAATCAACTCCTTAAACATCTTAACGGCTCTGTAAGATGCCACAACTTATATCTGTGGGAAAGTTCTGGAAGTGTTTTTGCACCCTGCTCATATCCTCACATGGAGACTATCTAACATGTGTGCACGCTGGGTCCCTTTAATACAAAATAAGCAAGTCACATTCATTCCTGTGTCCCTGGGCTCATGACTAGGCATACAATGGAAAGAGAATAGCCATGTGATGACTGAATCATCTTCATGTTTGCCCAGAACAGACCAAGATGGCCAAAATGATCTCCTGGAGTTCATTAGCATCTGCTGCATGGAACCCATTTTCAAATCCCAGGGAAGGGATCATGGCTCTGACAGTGGGAAACCCATTCTAACCTGTGCTAAGGGAACAGCTGTGGCAAAAGGAGAGAGACCACATGAAGCCCCTCAAGGATATTTAAAGTCCATCTGCAAAAAGTTCAGCTGCTTGGGTCCACATGTATGTGAAAATGTGTCCTTGTGGGGTTGCAGAGATGGCTCCGCTGTTAAGAGCACTCATTGGCTATTGCCCAGTTACTGGGGTCTGACACCCTCTCTGGCCTCCACAGGCAGAAGGCACACACACGGTGCACAAACATCCTTGCAGGCAAGGCACACATAAACATACAATCAGATTTTTAAAAAGATATGTCCTTGGTAATATCCCTTTAAGTCTGAACTTCAGACTCTATTTTCGTCATCTTAAGTCGCCTGCATGTCTTCTCATAGCTCCCACAGAGGATCCCCTGGGCCTTTGGAGTTCTCAAAAGCATTAAAGAGGAGAAAGCATGTCTCTAGCATCTTCAGATAACCAGAAGAAATTGCTGGTCTTCTCCAAAGCCCCTCATAAAGCCCAGCGTTTTCAAGGGCCTGCATTGAGGAGCAATGCCATAAACTTGATATGGCTATTTGAGAACTGCTGTATTTTCATTCACTCATGAAAGAACGAAAGGCAGTTCTACAGTGTGATATGCACTCCAATGTCGGGGAAGCACATAAAATGCCACCTTACCAAGGTCAGGGGTCATGGTGAGGGACTGTCAGAGCAACCATAGTAGGTGATGTCCAGATGTAACTGTGAAGGACAGGTGGCCTGGTGAAGGAGTTGGAGAAGGGTGTGACATATGCAAAAGGATCAAAGAAAAAGCAAACACAATTTGTGCTGGAGCTACAAATGACTGAATATAGTGCGGAGTTCACATAAAGACTTTGCATTCATCCTGGACTGCATAGCCAATGGGGTCCCTTTTGCCACCTTAGTATACTCTGGTGTTTCACCCACAAAATCAGCTAACAATATATATCTCTGTTGTGGTGTTTTTTTCCTCTTGTCTTTTGTTCCCAGAATAATGACTCATGAGACTCAAAATCTATTTACAAACACCTAGGCCATATAGTTAGGCTAGTCTCTGACTAACTCGTAACTTAAAATAGCCCATTTATTCTAACCTATGTTCTGCCACATGGCTGGTTACCACTGCTTAGGTACCATGCAACTGTCCTCCTCACATCCTCCCAGGTGAACCTCCCACACCTGGTTCTCTCTCAGAATCCTTTCTGCCTACCGGACGTCTCATCTACTATCCTACCCTTTCCTATAGGCCATAGGATTTTTATGAACAGGTGTCTGCATCCATACAATACACAAGATATTCTCGCTACATAGCTCAGACGATATCCTGTGTTGCCATACACATAACTATCTAGCTGAATGTTTGGGGGTTGGTTGTTGTTGGGGGTTATGTAGGAGAAAAGAACTGGTGATAGGAAAAAGATTAAGTTGGGGACAGAGTGGCTGTGTGCGCCTGACTTAAATGACGCTGGCCCCTACAGGCAGTTCCAGAGGCACCTGCAATGAAGACAAGGTATGATCAGATTCACACTGGAAGAAAGCTAGAACCACATGGAAAGTGCTTAGCAGTTGCTGCCAAGATCCTTTTGATAATGGGAATAAAATGCATGGATAAGAATAATTGTTCTCTCTGGTGCCTCACATTTGACCATGTCCCCTGGAGGGGGAGATCTGGTAGCACTCAGAGGAAGGACAGCAGGTTACCGAGAAGAGACTTGATACCCTATGAACATATACAGGGGGAGGAAATCCCCCTCAGGAACAGTCATAGGGGAGAGGAGTAAGGGGAAAATGGGAGGGAGGGAAGAATGGGAGGATACAAGGGATGGGATAACCATTGAGATGTAACAAGAATAAATTTAAACACACACACACACACACACACACACACACACACACACACACAAAGAATAATTGTTCTTAGCTAGGCACAATGGTGCTTGCCTGTAATCCTAGCACTCGGGAGACAGAGGCAGGTGGTCCCTGAGTTCAAGGCCAGCCTGGTTTACAAAGTGAGTCTGGGACAGCCAGGGCTACAACAGAGAAACCCTGTCTCAAAAGCAAACAAACAAGCAAAACCCAAAATATTGCTGTTGAGGCTTTAACTGCATGGAGCAAAGCAAGGATTCCTGAAGACATAGTCAGTGAGGGCACTGTGCACCTGCCTTTTGATGATGTCATTGATGAGCTTGAGTATGAGTTTAGCCACGTCTCCGATGTGAATCAGACACTGTTCCGTTTCATGGCGCCTCAAGTCCTGTCAAATGGGTCTAATTACATCTCTCTCCTAAAATCAGTCCTCCGGTTGGAGGGCAGGGCAGACGGTGGCTCATTCCCAGGTTCCAGGGAGAGCTGATGTTGCTTCTCTTGTTTGGTTTCAAACAAGTCTTATTATTTAGCCTGGGTTTGCCTTGAATTCTTCATCCTCCTGCCCTAGCCTTCCTGTGCTGGGAGTACAAGCCTGCACCGTGCCTAGCCAGAGTCTTCATTAACATGGGCAGGACTGCCAGCGTCATTCTTAAGCTCCGTGATCCTGAAATCAGGGACACAGCGATGTGAGTTTCTTTGAACTCACAGGAACTGTATTGGTCTAGAGAGGAAATGATCTTGTCACAGTGGGCATCATCTTGGCTCAGGGGACACACATGACTCTGCTAAGAATGGACTTCACCGTGTCAGTGGAGGCCTGGTGACCTCAGCCATCCTTTTCCTCGTAACAGGTGCCACTTCCCATTTCCTCCCCTCCCCCCCCCCACAGTCTCTTTGCCAATATAGAACCATCCTCCCCACTGGCACAAAGGTCTGCTGTACGGATAGCCGCTATCCTTTGGGACCATATAGCATGTGCTTTGTAATGTGAAAGGCGCGGTATTTATTCAAAACTTATTTTACTAAGCCAGGTTATATAAGGCCACCTCCATATACATATATTATATACTTTGAGTATATTCTTCACTTCCCACTTTAGTCCCCACTCTTCAATTCATCTGCTTTGTTTCCCTAAACACTTGCTTCTACTTTCATGTTATCTGTACATATGTGATTTTCTGTATCTCTATATAAAATCTAGGACCCACAAATCAGGGGAAACTTGCAGTGTTTGACTTTCTAAGACTGGATTAATTCATTTAACATGATAAGCCCTAGTTGCATTTATGTTCCTTCAAATGTTTTATTCATTCTTCTTTATGGCTGAAAAAAAAACCCTCATACTCTATGTATTTGTATTTGTGTGTGTGTTGTAGTGTATATGCACATGTGCATGTGTCACAGCACATATGTAGAGGTCAGAGGACAATCTTTGAATGCCTTCTCTTTCCTTCTACTGTGTGGGTCCTGGAATCAAACTCAAGCTATGAGGCTCAGCAACACTTTTTTTTTTTAACCCACTGAGGCATCTCACCAGCTCTATATCATATTTTTTTTAATCTGTTTCTCTGTTGAAGGATGCTTCCCATATCTTAGCTGCTGTGGCTAGCCTGCAATCAACAGTGGTGTGTGGGTACCTGTTCTTCTTGTCACTGTGCATCTGGGAAGAGACGGGGCACTCCACTCTGTCCCTCTCAACCTCTGGGTTTCTCTCTCTTACGTCCTCTGCCTCGTATGTATCCTGTCATTTGACATAAACACAAGCTATTGGGCCACGCTGCAGAGCGGAGGCACCTCCAGAGCGTTCTGGAAAGGGGAATTATTGTCTCCAGGGCACTTGACACCTGATAGCAGCCCATATTGTCACAGGCATTAGCTGAGTGGCACACTTAAGCTCCTGGCAGCTCAGCTTCCCTTAATGGGAGACAACGTCTCTATGTAATCGTGGTGACATGGGAACAAGAGAGCTAAGCCCCTCAGTAAAGTTTCTGTGCTCGTTCATGAGGGCACAGTGTACTAAGAGGCTTTCTGCTCCGGGAAGCCAGAGGGCCAGAGTCTTGTTGAGATAGGCTGTTTGGGCTGAGGTGGACAGGAGCCCTTAAGAGTGCGGACTCCCAAGACAATTGCTCCTGTGCAGCCAGTAAGTCTCCTACTCACAAACCGAGCTGCTTGTTGGCATCTCAGACACACCCGGGCGCCACATCTCCCTCTCACATCCCTTTCTCCCATGAAGGATATAAAGAGAGAATTAGATTTTTCAGACCACCTTTCTATAAAACAACGGATGCTGAGACAGAGGAACTGGCGTGGAGATTGCTCTGCTTTCTTGGACATAACAACACAGAACATAACATCCACAGTGGCGTAGCATCTTCAGCACTGTCTTTCTCATACTCCCAAATGCTGAGACATGAAATATATATACCAAAATTTGGTTAAAAGGGGCCAGCAGTGGAGAGCGTGAGGCCTTTGGGGAAACAAATCTACTCCATACCCCCATTCGGGCGGCGTGCACCCCCCCATTCGGGCAGTGTGCTGGAAATGCAGTTGGTTTGAACCTGAACACTGCAGCGCCCCCCACTCGCCCCCACCCCACCCCCACCCCCGTTCTACAATCTAGGACACGAATGCATTAGCACTTGGACTTGGGATTGAATTGCAAATTTGATTTTTGTTGTTCGTATTAAGAAAGCTACTCCAGATGCTGGGAAGACATTAAGGTTTGGCCGGCTGGGGAGCAGAAATAGTGTCGTTACACCTATCTGTGCCTTGAGGATTCAGGAAGCATTCCGTCCCCATGGCAGTCATGACTGAGTTTTAGAAATAGTGGAGCTGAGGCTTAGGGCGTGCTGACTGGGTCCCCCGTGCAAAATTCCGTGTTTGCACATTATCTCATATGAACTAAGGGTCACAGTAACTCCATGAGCTAAGTGTTACTAACCCGTTTGGGAACCAATGAAACCAAACTTGGGGCAATTTATAGAAATTTCTCCAAATGCATTCTTTGAGTGTCAGTTGGGGGGCTCACAAGCAGGCAGAGCAGAAAGCTTGCCCCCCTCAGTGTGGCCTTTCAGGCACCACAGTATCCATTACAGAGCGCACCACACCACAGTTTAGTGCGCGGGGAGAGGGAGGGGGGCTTGGAGTCGTGATTCTGACTCCAGCCAGCATCTTGCTCCTGTTCCTAGAATACTGAGCTCTAGTGCGTCACTTGCTTAACTCCTGAGAGGTGAGTGGGCCCCCTAGGCCTCTGTAGCCTGGGCCACCTCTGTTTTATAGGGAACAAATAGAGCATCTTTATTTCCCAGTCCTGTTCATCCATTACAGGACCTAGAACAGAATTGTGGGCCTGTGAGTTCCATCATAACGTCTGGTTCTTTTTTTTTTTTTTTTTTTTTTTAAGACAAGCACTCATTTTCTGAAGCTTACCATCCATCCCTTCAGCAGGCCACCCAGGACTGGATTCTTGTTAGGTCGTTAAGCTGTGATGCTTGAATCTGCCACCGCATTTGGAGCCACGTACATTCAAATGGCTGGCATACCGATGATCAGAACCATGGGCTCCTGGTGTGTTCCATAAATAGCATCACTGTACAGTGGTGCCTTCCTAACACGATGGGTTGAAGCATCGTTTTCTTTGAAGTCAAGTTCTCGTGTGTCCCAGTTAGGCCCCTGTTTTCAGCTGCTCCAGAGCCTCAGCTGAGCAATTAGGGCTGGGTCCGTCCTGTTTGTAGTGAAAACCACTAAGATTTCGGGGGGGGGGGGGAATTAGATAGAAGTTTGGCTCAGGGACCTCTTTAATTCTGTTTACTTTTTAAAAAACCATAGTCCTCTGCTTCCAGGAAAGCACACATTCCTTAAAACTCACATCACCTTCAGACCCGTGTCAGGATCCGTGGGGCTCCTCTAGAGCCTTGCCAACTCTACGAAGTGCAACTCAGAGGGAGTCCAACAACCTCTCGTCCATAGGGTCATCTCAGCCCGAAACAGGAGGTGCCCGGATGGAGGAACTGTCCCAGACTCCACCTTGCGCCACCAGGCCCTTCTTCTGCCTTCACCCATTCTCCCACAGCTGCGGGGGAACCTGACCAAGTCAAAGCCTTTGTCCACTCACCGTGCGCTTCCCCAGCCCCCACTCTCTGGACACTCTTGGACCACAGCCACACGTTCTTCTGGCAGGAAGAACGGTGACAAAGAGATGAACTGGATATAAAACTAATAAACTCGTAGAGTTAGCAAGAGCTTGAGTCCTTATAACACTCCTTGGGGCAAGAGACTGTCCCGTCCGTTGCCAGGGACGAAGCCTGTCTATCAGAAATGCCTTCTGGCCACCAGGCTGACTTCTACACCCGGTCCAGCTCACTTGTAGTGTCTCTGAATTAGACTCATTTTGCAGCTTTTTTTTTTAACTGCTGCTAAGAACCTGACCACTGCAGACACCCAGGAACCAAGGCAGCCACAGTCCCTAACTACTTGGCACAAAGTATGACAGAGTCCAACAGTGAGGAAGTATAGATGGTTGGGAAACTTTATTCTAATTAATGCAATTTAGTGTGGGTGGGTTGCGGGGGGGGGGGGGGAGGGCGCGGGCGGGAAGTGAGGGGTACTCAGCTTCCTACAGTGAGAGGAATCTGAAATCTGATGTGAGAAATAAGCAGCTTATTGACCAGAGAAAGGGGAGAGGAAGGGGGAGTATGAACCAGGGAAGGGGAGGAGAGGGGGAGTATTAATTGGGAGGGGGAGGAGAGAAGGAGTGTTAGCCAGGGGAGGAGAGGAGTGTTTCCCACACAAAGAAAGCATTACTTTGCCTGGAGGCAGAAGGAAGCCTGACACGGAGAACTTGAAGGGGTTGAGGAAGCATAGGTCAGCTCCACGGGTGGCGGTGCTCGCCTAGTGTGAACAAGGCCCCCTGGGATTGAACCCAGCTTCACACACACACACACACACACACACACACACACACACACACACACACACTTCTGAAAAAAGAGCTTTAGGAGAACTGATAGAAGATGTACAGTGGATAAGCTTGGCTGGTGTGTGTGTGTGTGTGTGTGTGTGTGTGTGTGTGTGTGTGTGTGTGTAAGGATAGGATAGGAAGATACAAAGGCAACCGTTGAGAGGAAAACCTCCCTGACCCCTGACCTCGCCACAATGTACCTTTTGAGGAAGGTGGGAAGAGATAGGCTGGATAGAAGAGCTAACCAATGAAGAGAAAGACAGATGAGGGAGGGAGTGGGGTCACCCAGAGTTGGTCCCCCTGGTCTGGGGCAGTGACAGTGTGGGGAGACCTGAGACGAGCCTATCTTTCTACAGTGCTCACACTCTGTCCTGGACAACAGGGCAGATACTGCGATGGGGACCAGGTGGGGACTGTACTGAATTTTAGCTGTCCCTGGACTATCTGAGAAGGTTGAGAAGGTTGGGGTTGGCGGGGCTCAGCAGGGATGGAGATGGTCGAGGCTCTTGTAGTAGAGGAAATCACCCAGGAAATAGTATAAATGAACAGGGGAAAAAAACCATGTTAAGAAGAAACCTGGAAGAATCCCACTATTTACAACAGAGGATGCAGGATAGTGAGAAAGAGGGACCCCCCAGAAAGTGCAGCAGTACAGGAGATGATGGAAACACACCGGGCATCTTACGGTGCCGAAAGCAAGACACTAAGAAACAAGTGGAAGCTTCAGGCTATGCTCAGGCTGAATCTTCCTCATCTGCTGTTTGGTAATGTGTTAAATCCATATTCACAAGACAGTTTTGCTGCTCTGGTCACTATAGCAGGAAAATGGGACCAACCCCGTTGGCTGGACACATCAACAGACCAATGGCTAATGAACGTCTGTTGCCACACACATAAAACAGAACACTATTCAGCCCTAAAGAAAAAGGAAACCACAAAATTAGCAGAAAAAATGGACTTAGAAAAGTACAGTTCTAAGTGAGGTTACCCACTCTCGGAAAAAATTACATGGTTTTCCTGATATGGGAATCTATTCTGTAATGTGTACGTGTATAAGGATATGTGTATATGTAGGTATGGTGTAGGTATATGTATATGTATATATAGTATAAATTTGGAAAGAACAGGAGAGGCTACTATTTGGTGATGAAGAGAGGCATAATTCAAGTAAGGCACATGAGTCGTTAAAGGATATAAAACTAATTCATTTTCTAGTTTTGGCTTTTCTAACTTTTCGCTTTCCTGTGCAGAAGTGTGTACAATCAGTGAACGTGTAAAACTCAAGTCCCACAGCTTCAGAGTGACTACTCAACTTTGTAGACCCTGGGTCTGAGAAAAGGCTATGTTATCTTTCTGTGTTATTATTGTTGCTGTTGTTGTTTTCAATTTGCACCTTTATTACAATAAAGTGGGGGTTTTTTTTCCAGAAAGGGTTTCTCTGTGTCTCTGTGTAGCCTCAACTGACCTGCACTCACTTTGTCGACCAGGCTGGTCTCGAACTCACAGAGATCCGCCTGCACTGGGACTACAGGTGTGTGCTACCATGCCTGGCTGATTTTTTAAAAGATATTTTTAGTATTCTTCAAAAATAGCGTTGATTTAAATTCCTTGATGGTTTCAATTATGGCGTGGTGAAAATTGAGAATGTCTTTTTTTGAGTGAGTCCCATTTGGAAAACACTCAAAGGTGATCTTTCCTGTGACCTTTACCCTTTGCATCTCTTGGCTCTCTGAACTCTGCTTTTAGTTCTCAGATTTCGAATCATGATGTCGTCTGAATTTAAAACTAGAAGCATCCTTTGTGTGTGTGTGTGTGTGTGTTCTAAAGCATGGAAAGTGTAGTTCATGGGCTAAGGAGCGGTAGCATCTGAGTTCCATTCCTAAAACCTGTGAACAGCAAAGTAATACTCAGGCACATATCCACTTGTAATCCCAGCACTAAGAAGGTAAGTGGGTTCCCTCACCTCCCCTCACCTCCCCTCATGGGTGTGCCCCAGGCCAGTGAGATAGCCTGTCCAAAACAAGGTGCTTGGGGCTGCACACAGGTGCACATGCATAGACACGAACATACACACACACACACACACCAAGGTAGTTCACTGCAATGCACGTCATGATGTTTAAGAGTTCGGTATGAGATTAAGTTCTCTTCTCTCCCGTTTCTTTTCCAGCTCCAAGAGACTGTGAAAAGGAAGTTGGAAGGGGCCCGGTCGCCACTTAATGGGGACCAACAGAATGGTGCTTGCGACGGGAGCTTCTCGCCAACCAGCAAGCGCATCCGGAAGGACCTCCCCACGGGGATGGAAGCCATCAACAACATGCCGCTGCCTTCGGCTTCTCCTCTTCACCAACTCGACCTCAAGCCTTCTTTGCCCTTGCAGAACAGCGCCGCTCACGCTCCTGGGCTCCTAGAAGATCTGAATAAGAACGGCAGGCTCCCCGAGATTAAACTCCCCGTCAACGGCTGTGGGGATTTGGAGGACAGCTTTGCACTCTTGCAGAGCAAAGACCTCAAACAGGAGCCTCTTGATGACCCTGCCTGCATAGACACGTCGGAAACATCCCTCTCGAACCAGAACAAGCTGTTCTCCGACATTAACCTGAATGACCAAGAGTGGCAAGAACTCATCGACGAACTGGCCAACACGGTCCCAGAAGATGACATCCAGGACCTGTTCAATGAGGACTTTGAAGAGAAGAAGGAGCAGGAATTCTCCCAGGCGACCATGGAGACCCCGCTCTCCCAGGAGAGTGCGAGCGTGAAGAGCGATGCGTCTCAGTCTCCCTTTGCGCACGTCTCTCTGGGATCGCCCCAGGCCAGACCCTCATCTTCTGGTCCTCCTTTTCCTGTCTCCACAGGCACTAGCTTACCGTCCGTGGCCAACACTCCCGTGGCTCCAAACCCTGCCGGCTCGCCGGCTAACTGTGCTGTCCAGTCCCCCCAGACTCCAACCCAAGCCCACACCCCAGGCCACGCCCCGGCTCGGCCTGGCAATGGCTATCTCCTTAATGCAGTTTCCGTGGCAGCGTCTGGTTCGGGGTCAGGCTCGGTGGCAGTGCCCAGCTCTGACATGTCCCCAGCGGAGCAGCTCAAACAGATGGCTGCGCAGCAACAGCAGAGGGCCAAACTCATGCAGCAGAAACAGCAGCACTCAAATCAGACTTCGAGCTGGTCTCCCCTGGGGCCTCCATCAAGTCCGTACGGAGCAGCTTTCACTTCAGAAAAACCAAATAGCCCAATGATGTACCCCCAAGCCTTTAACAACCAAAACACTATAGTGCCTGCAATGGCAAACAGCCTGCAGAAGACGACCATGAACAACTACCTCCCTTCGAATCACATGAATATGATCAGTCAGCAGCCAAATAACTTGGGTACAAACTCCTTAAACAAACAGCACAATATTCTAACCTACGGCAACACTAAGCCTCTGACCCATTTCAATGCGGACTTGAGTCCGAGAATGACGCCGCCCATGGCCAACCCCAGCAAAACGCCCCTGATGCCCTACATGCAGCAGCAGCCGCCCCCGCAGCCTCAGCCGCCCCAGGCTCAGCCGCCCCAGCAGCAGCCTCCGCCTCCTCCGCCGCAGCTGCAGGCTCCCAGGGCGCACCTGAGCGAGGACCAGAAACGCATGCTTCTCATTAAGCAGAAAGGAGTGATGAACCCGCCCATGGCCTATGCTGCGCTTCCTGCCCACGGTCAGGTGAGTGAGAAGTGGGGCACGCTGGGAGTCGGTCTCACTTGCGTGCCGGGCAGTCCCGAGTGTATGATGGGCACCGGGCTTGGCCCGGAGTGCCGCCTTGATACCCACCAGAAATCTCCTCCCCTGTACATCCCGACGCCGTTTCTTCTAAGAGTGGCCCAATAAGCCTTTCTTGTACACGAATGCCTAGGAATCCAACCAAAACGATGTCAAATCCTCACTGCGAGGTGGGCAGGCTGCGGAAGTCACATGACCCAGTATGGCATGCCTCTGTAGTTTTTCTTCCGGTTCATCAGCCGAAGGGTGATAGGAGGGCAGAGGTGCTTAGGCCCACCTATCACTCACTGTTTTATACCCTCTGGATGAATGCCAGCTGTCTTAGTAGGTTATGAAAGATAGAAAACATGACTATTGGCCTTTAAACAATTAGAGTTTTCCGTATTTTCAAAGCGGGGCGGGTCATGTGGGGCCGTTTAATGTTTAAACGTTTGCAGTTTTACCAGCAACTGTCAGGTGTCTCCGTTCACATGCCTTAGGAGTATGAGGCTCCCTGTCCACAGCATTCAGGTGGATTTCAGCAAGATGTGCTAGTGAATGTGCCCGCCCATGCAGCATTCAAAACTTAACCTCTTATCTCTCACACTCTTTCTTTGTGGCTTGGAGAACGTGCAAACAATGAGTAGCGGTTACTTGAAAAATCTCGCCGAGGCTGGCCAGTGGAGATGATACTGGGGTCCTTCAATACGTCATCCATCAGAGGGAGGGGAGAGGAGGGGGGAGGGAGAGATGGAGACGGAGACAGACAGAGAGAGCTCTGTTTTCCCTTGCCAGGCCCAAAAGACCATGACCAATGCTGAGTTTTAGTGACTGACTTGGACCATGAAGATAGTATAACATTGGACACATTTCTTTCAAGGCAGTTGAGTAGTCACTCACGAGTGACGCTAGGAGGAACTGAGGTTCCTCCCAGAAACAAGTAGAAATGCACTTACTTTCTGAGCATATTTTTTTTTAAAAAAGGGACAAGCCAGACATGGTAGAGCACACTATTCATTTCAGCCCAGCCGAGGCTACACCATGAAGCCCTGTCCCCAAGCAAACAAACAAATGAAAAAAAAAAAAAACATTCAGGCTTTTTAGTACCTTTTATCTAGGAAGTCTGCTTTATAGAATTTACATGTTCTTCCTCATAATGATCAGATTGAAGGAAGATAATGGTTATTTTTATTTTATGTATGTGAGCACCTTCCCTGTGTATGTGCTACATGAGTGCAATGCCTGTAGGGGCCAGAAGAGGGCGTCAGATGACCTGCAACTTGAGGTATAGGTGGCTGTGAGCTGCCATGTGGGTGCCGAGACTGCAATCCAGGCTCCTCTGGTGGTTAAAAGCAGCCTGATTTCAAAATGGAGACCAATAGAAATATTTTTGACAGGTATATAATGTAAATGACAGTGTGGGATTAGAAATGATGACGCATATGGAAATGCCCCTAATAATTAAAATAAGCAGCTCCCCAAAACAGTTGATGTGTTATAGACCAGCTTGTGCTGCTCAGTAAAGTTGAGAAACATCTAAATTTTAGGAACGGCATTCTGTTATATCATTGTTATTTTTCTTTTCATTTCAAATGGGATATTCTCAATTTTCTCATATATGTTTTGTTGTTGGTGTTGGTGGTGGTGGTGATGGATTTTTAGTTTTTGGTTTTTTGGTTTTTCAAGACAGGGTTTCTCTGTGTAGCCTTGGCTGTCCTGGACTCACTTTGTAGACCAGGCTGACCTTCAGCTCACAGCAATCTGCCTGTCTCTGCCTCTCAAGTGCTGGGATTAAAGGCATGCACCACCACTGCCCGGTGGAAATATTTTTTTTTTTAAAGTTAGGAAAAGTCCCTATTTTTTTAAAGATTTATTTACTTACTTATTATGTATGCAATGCTCTGCCTGCATGTACATGTTCAGGCCAGAAGAGGGCAGCAGATCTCATTCAAGATGGTTGTGAGCCACCATGTGGGTGCTGGGAATTAAACTCAGGACCTTTGGAAGAGCAGCCAGTGTTCTTAACCTCTGAGTCATCCCTCCAGCCACCAAGTCCCTATTTTTTAAAGGGAAAGTCTTACCTTTTCTTTTTCAGAAAAGCAATTTGAGTCAAATTGACTCACAGTTGGAGGAGCTGCTGCCATCCATCATTCCCCCCCGCTGTTGTTTGGTTGTGAGTTCCTGCTTCAGTGGACAATCCCCAGCCTTTCTCCCACACGCTCTGCCCTTTTCTAACTACACCCTCTTTCCATTCCTTTCTAGCTGTTATGATTCTTGTAAAAGCTAAAATCGCTAAAATTCCTACCATTGTTCTTTGTCTCGTCTTCTCCAGGACGTGTTCCTGCGTCAATTCTTGGATCATGTCTCTTTCTGTGGTACCCCCCCCCCCCCCCCGTTTTTAAAATAATATGCTTTCGTATGTAGTCCTCATGAGCCTCCTACACTGATGTCTACTAAAAAAGACATGTTTCTGAGGTGAAACAACCCATGCTTCCTTTGTTCTTGTCTGTTTTATTCTCCCAGTTTTGCTGTCATCTCTCAAGAGTTAGATCTGTAGCCCCAGCTAGTTTTTGCGTAGTGCCCACCTCTGTGTCTGAAACTCAAGGCTAGCTAATAAGCCATTTGACGAAAATTACCAACCTGTGGGCCAGAGATACGTTTTCAGTTGACTGTGGCCTTCCCTGAGAATGCCTGGGCACTAGGGACACAAAGCGGCCTTTGAGAGCCAGGAGAAATGCTAGAAAAACGAGTCTGAAAAGAAGCCTTTGATAGGCAGGGTTATCTTGAGCTAGTGGAGTTGACCCTAAGATGGAGGGGAAGGCAAGCTCAACCAGTGCGCCGCCGAGACAAACAAAAGACAATGAAGCAACTATGCAGGATGGGGAAACCAAAGGCTGGTGGCCCCCCAGCTGTGCAAGGGAGGACAAGGGCAACCCAGAGCACAATATTACTCCTGCACAAGTCAGTGGAGAGTGACAGGCCCAACGGGTGATGCGAACTTCTAGCCCTGGCAATGACAGGACTGGCTGCATTGTGCCCTGCTCTGTGTGTTTTTTCCACGTGTCTTCTGTGTGTGGCTCCGCACTTGTCATAAAGTAGGTATGCTCCCCACTCTGATGTGCGTCAGCTTTGCTAGTGTAAGCCTGTTACCTGTAACATCTCCACGGGAAGATCAGATCTCCGGTATTCACAGACATCCTGGGAATCTCTTTTGAACGCCCTCAACGTGACAAGCCGGAGCCTCTTCCATCAGTTTCCTTGAATGCACCTGCTTGCTTTCTTCCCAAGAACTTATGCAGCACCTGTTTCAGAGAGACAATACCGTCAGGCTTTTCGCTGATCAACAGCAGCAACCCCGTCCACAAAGGCAGCCATTTGACTTCAACTAAGTCATTTTCTCATTTATCACTTCCAAGGACTGCATTTCTCCATGTCCAACCCTACTGTAGAACTGTACGTTGGAACACACCCTGCCTTCAAGGCATTTCTTCCTGACCCTGTGCCACCCAGGGCACGGAGAAGCCCAGTGACGTGTGACCATGCCTTTCGCTTTGAGAGCATTTTGAATCTTTTAAGATTTTGTCATTTCAGCGTGACTTCTTTCCTTCATTATGTGTAATGCTACGAAGTATATTTATCGTGGGGGGCGTGGCAGAGGAGGATGTTAGGTGCCCTACTCCATCTCTCTCCTCCTTATTCTCTTGAGACAGAGTTTCTCACTGACCTGGAGTTAGTAAGCCCCTGTGATTCCCCTGCCTCAGCATCACGGTGCTGGAGTTACAGGCATGCATAGTTGTGCCTGGACTTTAGCTCAGTGTTGGGATTTGAACTCTGGGCTTCATGCTTGGGCAGCAGGCGCTCTTTGCCACCAAGCCACTTTACTACCCCTGATATATGGTACTAAGAAACTTATTTTTAACATCTGGTAATATATGTTCCTAATATCTGGGACTTAAGATATTTTTAATACTTTCTCACTTCTTTTTTTTTTTTCTTTTATATTGAACTTCTTGGAACCCCTCCTTTTGCATTGTGAACCTCCCCGATTGCTCTCTGGTTCTCATTTCTTTTCTATTTTCCATGTCTTTGTCTTTTTATCCCATGTTCTATTAGATTTCCTTAGCTTTGTCTCCCAACCTTGATACCAAATACTTCATTTTTAATTTCCACATTTTCTATTTCTATAAGCTCCTTCTTATTCGCTGGCTTGTCCTTTATAACCCGAGAGCACTAATTATCATTTTGAAATGAAGTTTTCTTCCGTTCTCTGCTTAGTCTGCTTCTCCACGGCAGCTTTTTCCATGTGTTCATTTCATTCTGTTTCTGTGCTATCAGAAGCATTTGCTTAACCGTCTGCTTAGGAGTGCAGCAGGATACAGGAGAGACTTGCTCTTTGTGGACCTTTGCCCTGGGATGCCTGGGTCAGGGTCTTTAGGTGACTTTCTCTTGAGCAGGACAGATGGGATTCCCGAGCTGGGGATGCTGACAGCAAGAGCCAGCATGGGAAGGCAATTGGTGGTGGCAGTGTGTGTGTGTGGGGGGGGGGGGGGTTAGTAAGGGCTGTGTACACTTTCACTTACACCTTCCATTATCATGTGACACCTGGGGTCCCAGGGCTCCTGAGTCTGGTGGCTTGGTCTCTGTAGAGTTGGGAACCTTCCTTCCTCTCTCCTGGGGAGGCAGAGGAATCTACCTCCTCTTTATAGACTTTCAGCCCTTTTCCCTATGCAGTTTTCCTGTGGAAAGTCTAAACAGACACTCTGCCCTTTAGCTACAAGACAGTCACCCCAAGGAATTTCCTCAGAAATCTCACCCTAGAGAAGGGGAAAGGCTGACCCGCTTCCCTAGTGCCTGCCAGAGGAGGAACTTGTCTCTCCTGAAGAGATTTCAGGCACTCTGAACAACTTCCCACACCACTTTCCAAGACCACACCTTGAGCAGGACTGCTTAGCTACGCGTATCCGTTGCTCTCTGTTTTCCTCTAAACCTTATGGACTTGGTTGGTAGAAAGAGAGATGTTGCTGGACCTCCTTGTTCCTTTTCCCAACTTGATCATGTTGAATAAATCTCCTTTTCCTGATTTTTACACCTCCTTAGCTCTTCACTTGGCGTATAGAAGAGGGGTGGCCAAGCCTAGCTTTATAGGGCTATAGGATCCAGGCTTTGACCCTAATAACTTCGGCAATGCCCCTGCCTCTCGCCTTGGTATCAGATCCCTGGGCTTCTGTCTCTCCTACTGCGTGAGCGTGAACCCTCACTATGGTGCTTTGTCACCTGATTTTCATCTTCCAAAGATGTCGCTAGCATCCTTGACTGTTCTCGCTGTCTCTCTTCCTCTTTGTTCTTCAATATTTATACCATTTTTAGTCTTTTATCATCACTGTACTGGGGTCCGTGAGAGTGCTAAGCTCATTCTAGACTTCCGTAGTGGCTGCCGACACCTTTCTGTATTAAATATTGCCTGATTGTTTCCAACATCTTGGACATTAATGAAGCATACTAGGTTGGAACCAAACTGAAGATATTCTCGTGGTGGTGACTTGTGGGTTGTCAACTTCCCATAACCTCAAGTCATATGAGAAAGGAGCGTTAACTGAAGAATTGTCTGGATCAGACTGGCCTGGGAGGAACTGGCTTGATTGATATGGGATGACCCAGGCCATTGTGGGTGGCAGCATTTTATGAGTTGAACCCCAACTGTGTTAAGTATAGAGAAAGCTGGCTGAGCACTAAGACAGCAGGCAAGAAAGGACCCAGGGGCCTATCCTCTGCTTTTGAGTGTGGCTGTGGTACAGTTGTTCTGACCTTGATGGAGTTCCCCACAATAAAGGACTGTAAACGGCTACTGTGAACCAATGAGCTTTTCCTCACCTGTGTTGCTTGGGGTAAGGCATTTTACCACAGCAACAAAGTGAAACCAGCATGACTCTGGATATTAAGCTTTCTTATCAGCAATACATCTATTCCAGGGGACAGAAAGCCCCACAGTGTCCTCCAGCCACTCAGGGGTGGTAAGATCGCATGATTATACCCACTGACTCTCTTCTAGAATCTTGAAAATGCTGACTTACTTCGAGGACTGTGAAAACAATTTAGATTCCATGACCCTGACTGAGCCTGTGGTACCCGGCAACTCAGGTGCCAGGCAGCGTATCGACAGAGTGCTCATCACCGGCTCAATCCAGGCCTCCCAGCTGAGGGAAGGGGCAGGCAAAGGTGCTCAAAGACCCACATAATACAGGAAGGTTTCTATCGATGGGTAAAATAAAATCATTTCCATACACATCCTGGAAGGTGTTTTAAAATCCTGATTGACATTCTGTCAGAGTCTGTGAATATGAGACTAAGAGAAAACAACAAAAAGAAAAAAAGAAAAAGTTTAGGGAAAGGAATTAGTTTTATAATAGTGCTGTGGAAGAAAGAGGTTTTAATTGGTCCTCGGTGAGAACGCTCTTGAAAGCTGCTATGGGCCAGGAAGATTCTGATCCATTCCGAGAGCTTATAACCCATCAAGCATAGGCTCTGGAGCATTTATGGGCCTAAGAATCACCTGGGGAGGTGCTCAGAGTGCAGGCAACCACAGATCGGTGAAGAGGCCTGGGAATGTGCATTTTACACACACACACACACACACACACACACACACACACACATCTGCTACCAATTCAGTTGCCATTTTATAATGCAGAAATGATAGGTAACACCAGAACACAGTAACATGACCTTTGTTATGTTTCATTATTCTAGATCTAAGTCTGTTTACCTATGGCAGTGTATCAGTTACCTTCTGCCGCTGGGATAAAACATCATGACCAATGCAGCTTATAGAAGCGTGTAAATGGGCTCGTGGCTCCAGGGGGATAAGCGTCCCTCATGGCAGCAGGAAACGTGGGGTACACATCTTGAACCACAAACAGGAAGCAGACAGAGTAAATTAGCAATGGTGCAAGGCTTTGAATCCTCAAAACCCAACCCTAGTTACATACTTCCTCCATCCAGGTCACACCTCATAAGCCACCCGAACAGTGCCACCAACTCAGGACCAAGCATTCAAATGCCCAAGACTATGGGAAGACATCTCAAACTAGTGCAGGCAGTTATCAAATCTATATATATTTTTTAAGTGTGCGTGTGCTCGAGTGCATGTGTGGGATGCAACATTGGGGGAAGCCAGAGCAAACATTTTGGTATCTTTCTCTAGTCTTTGCCTGCCCTACTGACTTGAGATAGGGTCTTTCACAGAAGCAGGAATTGACCTTTTTGGCTCAAATGGTTAGCCAGGGAGCTCCCAAGATCCTCCTATCAACTTGCACCAATACTAAGGTGACAGACACACACAGCCATGCCTGACTTTTTGTGTGGGTATTGAGGATTCAAACTCATGTCCTTGTGCTTGCAGGACAGTACCTTTACCCACTAAGCAGCATGCTTTCCTCAGCTCCATCCTCACCACACCTCTCATAGTAAAAGGTAGAATCCTCCTGCATCTCTCCAAGAGAGAGATGGGTGGCTATTCCCCTTTTTTCTTAGGGCCCTTGTGCATGCTGAGATACCTTCCCCAGAACCTTCCGGAATAAAGCCTGGCAGTGGAGTGGACAACACACATGTCAGAGGCACTGTGAGGCTTATATAGCACTCTCTTGAGAGATCATCCTCCAAGCAAGACTGTCCTCAGATGTACTGGTAGGGCCACGGCTCTGGGTTCTGTGTTCTTGTCCATGGTTCTATCAACGATGGTGGCCAGACAACTTTCCTGGATGTTTCTGAGCCTTGAAAGTGATGGCACATGGACCACATGCCCAGTTTCACTTTACCTCTTGACTCTTGGTTCCCTCCCTCTCAAGCCATATTCCTTAGCACCCTGGGCTCTAGTCCAGGACTCTCCAATGGTATCTCTTGTATTTCCAAAGAGAAGAGGAGGTCTAGATTTTCTTCAGCCTACTATTCATTAGGTCATCAAAAGAATGGGAAATGGACTGAAAAGAGATGTCCAAGTCCCATCAGCCAGAATGTGCAGCCCCAGAGAGTTCTGTCTGGAAGATAAGCTGGGTCCAATATTAACGCTGGGCATCCAGTATCCATGCTGTCTTAGGGTTATTATTGCTGTGATGAAACACCATGACCAAAAGCAACTTAGGAAGGAAAGGGTTTATTTGGCTTACACATCCTGAATCACAGTCCACTGAGGGAAAACAAGGCAGGAACTCCAACTGGTCAGGAACCTGGAGGCAGGAGCTGATGCACAGGCCATGGAGGGGTGCTGCTTACTGACTTGCTCCTTGTGTTTTGCTCAGCCTGCTTTCTTTCTTCCTTTTTTTTTTTCCTTCCATTTTTTCCTTTTACTGAAAATAAACTTATTCTCACATAATATATCCTGATTATGGTGCCCCTACCACTTCTCCTCCCAGTTCCCTCACAACCCCCTCCCCATCCAGATCCAACCCTTTTCTGTCTCTCATTAGAAAACAAACAGACATCTGAGGGATAACAATAAAATAAAATATACAAAAACTGACACATCAGCATAGGACAAAACAGACAGAAGGAAAAGAGCCCAAGAAAAGGCACAAGAAACAGATACAAAGGCAGAGATCCACTCATTTGCACACTCAGGAATCCCATAAAAACTCAAAACCATCATAGTATCTACACAAGGACCTGTAGGAAATGGGGAGATAAGCAAAATAAATTTAAAAATAAAATAAGAAATAAAAATCAGAATTAAAAAAGATAATTAAAAAAAAAAAGCTCTGACACAACATTATGAGACAAGATACTGCCAAAGATGCCATTGATTTCATTTTCTGCTGGTTGTCTACTGCTGGGCATGCAGCCCACCGTTAAGGATATTTGTTTCCCCAGTGGACTTCCTTGAAGAAAAGTAAAATTTTTATTTGTAAGTGGTTATCAATTGGAGCTAGCTTCTAGGTTAGACTTGTGCATGTTGGCATCAGTCTGTGAATTCATAGGTGCATTGAGTCTATTGATTTAGAGGGTCTTGTTTTATGTGAGTGTGTGTGTGTGTGTGTGTGTGTGTGTGTGTGTGTGTGTGTGTGTGTGTGTGTGTGTTTCCTCAATCCCCTCTGGCTCTTTCTGCTTCCTCTTCTGCTGTGTTCCCTGAGCCCTGACGGGAGGGATTTGATGGGAACACCCTTTTAGGGCCAAGTGTCTCAAGGCCTCTCACTCTCTGCATATTGTCTGCCTGTGGGTCTCTATTTGTTCCGTCTGCTGCAGGAGGAAGCCTCTCTGGTGGTGTCAGTCTGCTTTCTGATAGTGCTCCGAACCACCAGCACTGGCTGCCCCTCCCCCATCCTCACTAATTAAGAGAATGCCCACCCCCACCCCCCACCTCCTGGCCTGTCTACATCAGATCTTATGGAGGCATTTTCTCAGTTGAGGGTCCCTCAGATGATTCTGGATTATGTGAAATTGAACTAGAAGTGTACTAAATTCTGCATGCAGCCAGGCGGTGGTGGTGCATGCAGAGACAGGCGGATCTCCGTGAGTTCAAGGCTAGCCTGGTCTACAGAGTGAGTTCCAGTAGCTCCAGGGTTACACAGAGAAACCCTGCCTCAAAACAAATTCTACATGCTAAGGCAGTGAGCAAGCTGAGGGTCAGCACAGCCTGAGCAAATGCCTGAGTACCACAGAAGCTTCCAGATGGACGAGGGTGAGCACGACCTGGCTAGGAGTGAGTGGGCAGGCATTCTAGCGCAGGCAAAAGGATGTTTTTTAAAAATACAAATTAGACTGTAGCCAGGCTGGAGGGCAGTGCTCACACCAGGGGAAAGTACAGCCAAAATGTCATGGGAGAATAGAGGGGGAACCGTCTAGTGAGACAGTAAGCATCTTTACCTGAACACTGACATTTAATGAAGAAGGTTGGGCCTCTTGGTATAAACCTGCGATCCCAGTATTGAGGAGGCTGAAGGAGGAAGGTCATGAGTTTGAGGCCAGCCTGGGTTCTAAAAGAGTTAAGGACCCAAGTATGGGCTTTACAGCAAGACTGTTTAATAACCACAGGACAAAATTTGAAGAAAGTCTTCAGTGACAGAACTTGCCAAAAACTGTTTGAGGCCATGGGTTCGCTCCCAGCAATAGAAAAATAACTAGATTTAATATTAGGAAGGCCGGGCACAGAGGCAGTCAGAGGAAATCATAATAGAACTTGGTGACTAAATATATGACCCAATAAAAGGGAAATTATGTGAATGGTCATGACCATATGTTGAATATTAGGATGATTTCACGGCTTCTGGATGACATGTTGTGTGTGGATTTCAATATACTGTATCTGTACTTTTAAAAAAAATCAAAACATTTGCTATTTACCCTGCTATTATGTACTTTTTTCTTAGCATTCATTCATACTGTGTGTGTAAGTGTGTGTATGCATGTGTGTGCGCGCATGTGTGTAGGGGTGGGTGCATGGGCATGCCCATGTGTGGTGATGACTTGCACATGTGTGGAAGTCAGAGGACAATTTGTCGGAGTAGCTTCTCTTCTTCCATTATGTGGGGCCCAGGTATTGAAACCCAGGTGCCTTCACCTGTGGGCCATCTCACCCACCCTTTTATCTTATTCTTCCAATAAGTATTTCCCAGTGTTGATGTCCTGATACACACACAACACAATATGGGACAGTAGCTCATAACATTTGTTTCAGCTTGTACTACAGGAGCCACAAATAGCGAATCCTGTTTTGCCATTGGACTTTTTGCTTTTACAAGCGTTGATTTCCTTCCTGCCCCCAAAGACTCATAGCATTGTGAAAACATTTGTTTTCCTTATTTAGAACAATAGTAGGCACCTGTATCGTGTATTCTCATTGCCCGGTGTTTTATTATGTTAATTGATTGCATCTATTCTTTAAAGAGAGTACTCTGTAAAGATGGCCATTGTTTACGCATGTAAGAACGAAGCTGTAGGCGTCGAAAGTAGCTTGTCAGCTGAAGAGCATTTGCTGCAGGACCTGGGTTTGGTTCTCAGCATTCACACTCACCTGTAACTCTTTGGGCCTCCACTGTACCTGCATGCATGCATGCTCACCTGCGTGAGCACACACACACACATGGACACTCACATACTCATGTGTTAACAAGTCTGCACTAACAATAGCAATTCTGGACTTTTCTAGAATCTACTTAGCTCTTCTATTTTTATAAAGTAGAATACTTTACTGTATCCTGTTACTTGGACAGTTTCAACAGGCCTGATCTTCTTTATGACACTGTATTGTTGCAGTTGATGAATCATATAAAGACTCAAGTGATGTCACATGAGGAGAAATTTCAAGGGTAGTCGCTTGATTAAAATCCATACAGAAAGGGCCGGAGAGATGGCTCAGCGGTTAGGAGCACTGGCTGCTCTTCCAAAGGTCCTGAGTTCAATTCCCAGCAACCACGTGGTGGCTCACAACCATCTATAATGAGATCTGGTGTCCCCTTCTGACTCTAGTGTTCAGGCAGAACACTGTATACATAATAAATGAATAAATCTTTTTTTTTAAATCCATATATAAGATCTTGCAGTTTTTCTACCCATTGTTATCTGCTGAGCAGTAGCTGGTGACCTCAACAAGTATCCAAATCGGTCATGTGTTTCCTAAGAGAGGTTCAGGCACACTCACATCTGCACTGTGCACATGCCTGCATTGGCTAATTGCTTTTAGGACTGACCCATCTGAAGGTGCATTTAGGTGGTCCTGCTCTGGACTTCAGCCTGTTCACACAATGAAGTTCTAGGTGTTTCCATGGGCTTGTTAGGCCAGGGACACATTCAGTGCCAGGAAGTAAGGCATTGATGCAAAAGAAAGGATGCAGTACATGTAACAAGCCCCCACATAAAAAACCCACTCCAAGTGGAGGAACTTAAGCCCTGCCCCCCAGTGCTGCTGGTGTAATGGCAGCCCTCTTTGTACCCTTTTCTGTACATTATTGCTCTTTGCAACCATTACATGCCACAGGGGGCAGTCCTAAGTCTATATGATTGTTCCCTAAAAAGCCACTAAGTACAGAGCAGTCAGCTTTTCCCGTCTGGGTGGGAAGAGTGAGTTATGGGTACTGCACGGCGCCGTGGGTGCACCCACACGAGTCTCAGCGTGTCCTGTGAAGGCTGAATGGTGGCCACATGGAACTCGGGGCAGGTTCACATCTGAGCACACAGAGGACTTGGCAGTGGGTAATACTCATTCTAATATCACCCAATAGTGTGGCAGAAAAAAGCCCAGGGAAAAGGCATGGAAATCATTTGGCCACTGCATCAGTGCAGTGACAGTTTTAGATGTCCCAATTTCTAGAACACCACCACCATCCAATAAACACGTAGTCCAAGCCACAAATGAGAGCCATGTCTATGGGCCATGTTACAAAAGTTGAAAAGAAACTATTGGAATTAACTTTAAGATACCACCGTTTAACATAATATATTAAAATATGATCTTTTTCAACCAGTACTCGATGCAAAAAAAAAAAAAAACGAAGATTATGTTATATTCTTTCCTTACAAAGCCTTGGAATTTGGACATGTTCTTTATACCTAGAGCGCACTCTGTTTAGATCAGCCACATTTCAAGTTCTCAACAGCCTCCTGTGGGTGGCAGCCACTGTGATGGGCAGCCAGATGTCGGACCACAAAAGAAACATCTGCTGTGCAGTCAGAAAGGCAGTGCCCAGCAGCAGAGTGAGGCAACCTGAAAGTGTTTTGTTGCCTGCCCTTGAGCCTCTAGTACTTCAAAGACTGTCACCCTGAACCACGGGGAATAAACTATTGTTTCCCCAGCCCCCTCCACCCAGCCTGTCGTGAGCCCTCGGTCATCATAATTTACCTGTGCTGATATGGCCCTTCCCTCAGATCCTTCCACCATCCCAAATGTGTCCAGTAACCTGGCTGCCCACACCCTGTCATCACCACACACCCTTTGTGAGCTGCCTCAGGGCTACATAAACATCCTGTGGTGAGGTCGGCAAACACCCGACCTCCCCTATTAACACGTCAGTGAGAGGGGCCGAGGAGCTGGGCTTGTTTTCCAGGGTTTTGATGAGCTTCATTAATTATGTTGAGCAAGAAAGGTGTGCAGCTGGAAAAGCGTCCACTTAGCTCTACATGAACGTGAATAATTGGCTAGTTGGCAGAGTGTTAAATTGGCCGTCTAGTGGGAGAAACTCGTGAATAAACAGGATTTCCCCCCTGAACAGCAAAAGGCAGGTTTTTTGGAGGGAGGCCTCTCTCCACTTCTACCTTCTCTCAACTTGGGAACTTCCTGGTGTGGCCTAGCATGGGAGAGAGGGACCTGCCTTTGTAGGGAAGTGACATAGTGTGGGGTCAGGAGGCAGCTTTGAAGCCAGGACAAATATCACCACCACCACCACCACCACCACCACCACCACCACCACCACCACCACCACCACCATCCCTACCCACCCACCCCAGCTCCAGCCTTTGACACTTGATCATCTGCTGGGCCAGACCATGAGCAGGTTACAGACCCTTTCTGAACTTGAGGTTTTCACCTAGAAAACAAATAATACAAATGTTATTAGAACAGTTATGTACTTGTTTCTCTAAAGCATTTAGAATAGTGGGGGTTTCATTTGTTCGTTGTACTTAAAAAAAAAGTCTAAAGCTAAAAAATAAAGCTGTGTTGGAAAAATTCTTATGTTATTTATAGACTGCTGTGTAACAAATTATACTGCACACTACCAGCCTCACAGGGTGAAGGAGTCCAGGAGCAGTGAGGCTGGGCACTCCTGCCTCTTGTCGCTCATAGGTTAGATCACAACGTCACTGATGCTGGGTTTGTCTCTTGGCTCTACCGGGGCTGGAATATTTGTCACCTCGTAGCTCCCTCAAATGTCTTCCTAGGGGCTTAGTGCCTGCCATCTTGTATTGCTTGCTTGGCTGCTCTCCAGACATGGCAGCCGCCTTCCCCAGAGAGGGGAATTCAAGGGATCAAGGAGGAGGCCATGGTGCCTATCCTGAGATGCCACCAAGGTCACACACCTTCACTTTCTTCTTTATTCCATTCATTAGCAGCAAAATAATGGCGTCCAGTCACTCTCTGGGGAAGGAAGATTCGGCTCTCTCTTCAGAAGAGAATGTCAAGAATTTGTGAACATATTTGCGGACACCATAATTGTCACGAATGGCTTTTGACATTTTATAAAGTGGTATTGGTAGGGGAGCGCTCAGGAAGGGGACAACAGAGGAGCTGGCAGTGGTGAGAACCCACAGTTGCAGATGGGTGCTTGGGTTGAACTGAGCCGCTGATTCCAAACATTCTGGACGCCCCCCCCCACCTCCCTCTCTCTCTCTCTCTCTCTCTCTCTCTCTCTCTCTCTCTCTCTCTCTCTCTCTCACACACACACACACACACACACACACATTCTTTCATTCTTTCTTTTGTTTTGATTTTTTTGGTTGGTTGGTTGGTTTTTCAAGACAAGGTTTCTTAGAGTAGCCTTTGCTGTCCTGGAACTAGCTCTGTAGACCAGGCTAGCCTGGGTCTCGGAGATCTGCCTGCCTCTGCCTCTGCCTCTGCCTCTGGGATGGATATAAGGCCTGGGCCCTGCGAGGCTATGCTAGACATTTCTACCCCTCCCCCTTAGCAGCCGTGGCCTGATATCAAAGCTATGCCTCGCAGTGCAGAGCATCATTCTATGGCTAAATGTGAAACCTTTGCCTTTCTTTAAAGCAGGAAACAGATCTGGAGAGGACCTTTGTCTGTTATTCACTGTAAACCCAAGCAGCTAGTGGCAGGAGTTTTCCATTTCCAACCTTTAAGATCCTTTCCTTTGTCTTCTTATTTTTCAAGGTGTTTGTTTCTACGCCACCCTCTGTTTTACAGGCCACAGCTCAGCTGTGGTTCTTAGTTACATTGGAACAACCCGCTTCTGAATCTCCACGTTGTGTTTATTGTCAGCAAAATGCATGCAGACAAATCCTCTGAGCCCTCAGGCTTTTCTCCCCATTTCTTCTTCAAATATAAATCACCTAGTAACCTTCATGCGGGACCGACTAACCGACACCGAGCTGGGCTCCCATCATGGCGACGTCACAGAGGAAGCAAAAGGCGCGGCCCCTGCCCCTAGGAAATTTATCCTCTACTAAAATCTGGATTTAAAAGATCATATGAAATGATAGCAGCATACAAACTCCTATTTATATTCAAGAGTGACATGTTATCCAAGATACAATGATTATATTATTTTTGTGCTTTGGTGCCAGAGGTCAAACTGAGAGCTTTTGCCATGTAAGCAAATGTTGTAATACTAAGATACATCTCCACTCAGGAGCTATAATGGTGAGAGCCGAGGGCTCTTCCTTGGCACACCTCTTAATGGAAAAGGGAAACTGTCTTTTGGATTAAGTGTTTCCATGAGCTGTGATGGGAGAAAATTCTTTTTTTTTTTTTTTTTAAGATTTATTTATTAATACATATAGAGTTCTCTACCTGCATGCCAGAAGAGGGCATTAGATCACATTATAGATGGTTGTGAGCCACCGTGTGGTTGCTGGGAATTGAACTCACGACCTCTGGAGGAACAGGCAGCGCTCTTAACCTCTGAGCCATCCGAAGTTGACGTGCCTCACCTAGTTTTGTGACTATTCAAACATGACTCTGAGAACAAAATAAATCAATGCTTTATCAATAATCTTTAACACTAATATATTCCCTGTTCACACCATAGCCAGCAACTGGAGTATAAGGAGAAGGGGGGTAATTGATTAATGTTCTGCATTTGTCCTTGTTTGAGAGATTACAGTCCTGGGCTCCGGTTTACCTAACTTTGAGTGGAATGTTCATTAGCAAGCGGAGTAGAAGACAAGTGGCCTGTGAAGTGGAGCATAAAGCATAAAAAGTGATCAGAGAAGCAAACAAGGAGGCGTCGTTAGGAAGGAGCAAACCTCCAGCGCTCATTACTAAGATCTAGTCTGTGGTACAAGAAGCAGTGGGTAGCCATTTCAGGCGTGCAAACGGGGCTGAGAACTGTCTTGATCAAAGTGATTGGCAGGAGGGACACTAGGATGCAGCACACCTGGCACAACATAATTAGGGCCTCACTGCATGTGGCCGCGGCTATAGATCCAAAGAAAAAGTCAGGAAACAGGGAAGTGGCCATGGGTGTCATTGCGTGTAAAAGGCAGAGAGTCCCTTTGACTTGTACACCCTGAAACACTGAGAACAGCCTCTCTGACCGGGAAGGAGAGCTGACCAACAGGGGTTGTTGTCAGCACTGTTTGGCTTGTCACTGTGTATTCAGTTAAAGCTAAAATTCTGTGAAGGAAGAAAGGAGTGTGACTTTCATAATCATGTACTTCTATGCCAACCTGTTTTTACACTCAACTTGAGCAGATATTCCTTGAAGGATATTGTATATGGGGGGGGCGGTTATGTGTGTTTCTTTCCCTCTCTCAGTGTGTGTGTATGAGACTGTGTGTGTGTGTGTGTGTGTGTGTGTGTGTGTGTGTGTGTGTGTGTAGGTTTAGCTAGAATTAATGACTGAAATATGATAAGCAAATGAAAAATATTTGCTTGTGAGTGTATATGCACATGTGTAATTTTTATATCTATGTATACATGTGTTTTTTAAAAACAACTGTAGTTCTGTGGATTATATGTAATAATTCTTTTCCTTTTGTCCTATCACTTCCTTTTCTTTTCCTTCTTCTTTTTTTTTAATCCTGCTTATCTGAATTTCTGGTATTTTCTAGTAAAACACATATTATTTGTATAGGTTTTTCATTAGGGATACCTTATCTTAAGTCCTTGATGACAGGAGACATAGGAATAGAATTTTCGGGGCTCAGATTTGAAAAAGAGAGACAGCTTGAACATAATAGTTTTGTGATGAGGAAACAGACCCCGATAACAGTATCTACATAATTTCTTACACTTCTAAAATCTCTGTCCATGCCAAAGAAAAGGATGGAGTTATTCTCATCTTTCAGAACCTGATTGGACCAAAACTGTGGACGTTCAACAATGTCTAGAGTTAGTTTTTTTTTTTTATTTATTTCCACCATGGTAGGGATAGGGACGGTAAGATAGGGACTGGCAGCTAGGATGTATAAATGAAATATGCTGCTGATTATTCAACTGTGCATATGGCAGCTCCCACAGCCAAGAACTGTCCACTCAAAATGCCAGTAGTACAAAGGCTAAGGAGCTCTGATCCAGGGTGAGGGGCATATTACTGAACCGTTCTGTGCCAATATCTGTGCAAAGCACACAGCTTGAGTTCTTTTGTGTCCTTTTCAAGTGATCTTGAAACTCGGGCGTCGTCAATTGTTAAGATTGCCCAAGGCCTTAGAGTCAGCTCCAGACCTAGGACCCAAGGAAAAGGCTTTTGAATCCAAATCTGAGCTCAAAAAAACATGATGTGATTTTTGCCACCACGTGGATAGCGGTGGAGGAAGACGGCTGGAGAAAGCCACCTGGAGTTTTCAGCAACATGCTATCTTCATGTTTTCACCTGGACCTAGAAAGTTACTACAAGAATGTAATAAATAGATAGAAAGAGAGACTTCTGTATCTCTGCCCTTCACTCTTCCCACCATCCTCGTCTTCCTGGTAAATGCTTGTGTAATACATGTTTAATGAATATTGTTATTTTCTGATGAGTTCGGCTGGTGGGTTGTACACATAGGGTGCTGTTGTGCTTCTGGTCTGTAAGTCTTAGGATCCTGGAAGAAGCAATCGGAAGATGTTTGAGAATCAATACTTCCTAGCCCGACTTTGCCAAGGACCTAAGCAGGTATTTTCCCATTCCTCTTACTCGGGTTCCTAGATTTATCTTTCCCTCCAGATGAAGAATTCTTGCCTGCAACATCCGAAAGTAGCCACAGCCTCCTTGTCATTTTCGCAGAAGGACGCCACATATCAAAACACAAAATTCATTGATTTTAGAAAGCTGACTTCCATGGGCCTTGAAAACATTGATCTGCAGCTGCTGCCATGGGTCTCATTGGCTTGCTGGTCATCAGAGACAGGAGAGCCAAGTCCCCAGGAACTTGTAAGCAGCCACATGTTTCTTCTCTGCGGCAGCACTCCCCCGTCGAGCCTGCAAGCTAGGATCCTTACAGTTTTGTCTTCCCTAGTCTAATGGCCATGGAGGCAGAATGGCAGCACACCACAAGGGCTCCCATCTGTCCCTTTCTTGCCACGCTTCCCACACAAATATGAGATTGAAACAATTTATTCCAATGTTGACATATAAGAAAGAGCACCCCACCCTTTCTGTGGCTCCCTCGGGATCACACAAGATTATTTTAAGCAATAAAATGTCAACAGTAATAAATAAAATTGGGAAGGAAATTTGGATAAACCTATGCACAGGAAGAGACTTATTTTAGACTTTACTTCCTGTAGCTTTACTGTAAGAATGGAGTTTCTCTTCAACCCCAGTGGTAACCCTTGTGGAGAAGAAAATGTTGTTTGTATCTTTTCTGCTCCTTGAATAAACAAACCAATGCATTATTTTTGCATATCCCATTCTTCAAACACAAAGTTAAGCATAAAGTGTAGGTGCTTCCTCCTTTATTCTTCTCACACCATCATACAGGCACCATCTCCTTTTGTATTCCAGAAGATCGGGGCTTAGGAAGGTCATATGGCATTCCTCTCAGGGTTGCCCAGCTAGTAAATGACAGAGTAGAGATTTGAAGTTGGGGCCCTTTCAATTCAAGACCTAGGCTTTCCTTCCCTTCTGTGTGAAACTATCTTCCAGGTTTATGTGTTGAGCCTGAATTTTAATATTTTCTTTCGAAGAGCTAACAGCATTTCCACACATTAATTTGCTCTTGTAGTATCAAGGTGGGTGGCAGGATGGAATGAATCCATATCAGATGAGTCCTGAGTGAGCAGATGCCCAACCATCTCAACAGCATTGTTTCTTCGTCCCTGCTAAATATGGAGGGGGACTGTCTTGAGGACTGGATAGAGAGGGTTCATATTTGCACAGACCAAATCCGTAGTCACCGCTTTCATTAATAGCCCCAGCCAGAAACAGTTTCCAGAATTATGCCTTAGAAGTATGGTTACTTCACACACACATACACACACACACACACACACACACACACACACACACACACACACACACGGTTTCTAATACTACCAACACATCCTCCAAAAAAGTGTTTTGCTAATGCTTAAAGGATTGGACTTATCTCTAAAGAAATTTAAAGAGAAAGGATGCTGTGTTGGTTCCAGGAGTCAGCACACTGTTGTTTATGCATCCTAGGGAAGCCAGGCCACCCCATCAGTAAAAGACTATGAGGGTAGTGCAGTGGTCTCAGCCAACAGAAGGACCAGGATGCAAGTGCTGGCCACATTCACTAGCCAGATGTAACGACTGTACCAAGTTAGCTCCTGTACTTGTAGTGGAAATCAAACCCAGGGCCTTGAGTGTGCCCCTCCACACCCACCACCAGAAAATGCATTGTGCCACTTGAGGTACACCCTCAGTACCTTCCATGCCTTTAACATCCTTCTTATGCATGACATAAGTATATGCGCTCACTGGAGACGGGGAATGTGTATGTGTGCACACGTATAAGTATATGTGGAGGGCAGAGGGCAACCTCCCACTTCTCATGAGCCTTGCAGCTTTTTCCCCCTAAGCGTGTATTTGTGTTTGTGCACATGTATGCACGTTCACGTGCGTGTGGAGAAAGCTGTAGATGCATGTGTGGAAGCCCAAGGTTAATGTCAGGAGTCTTTTTGATCACTTCACATTATTCTTTGAGTAGTGTCTCTCGCTTGAACCCAAAACTTGCCAGTATGACTAGTCCAGCTAGCCAGTATCCTTGGGGGCATCTCATCTCTAACTTCCTAGTACTGGAACTGTGGGCAGAGTGCCACACCCACCCAGCATCTGCAATGGATTCTGTGAATGTCAACTCCAGTCTTCATGTTTGTGTGGCACATCTTCCCCCGCTGAGCCATTTCTCCAGTTCCCCACCATGTTTTTGTTGTTGTTATTGTTGTTGTTGATGATGATGCTTTGTTTTTGAGACATCTTCTAACAGTGGCCTGGAGCTCACAGATAGGTTAGGCAAACTGGCTTGAGAGCCCCAGGGATCTGCCCATCTCTGCTTCCCAAGCACTAGCATTATGAGCATGCACAGCTCTGCTTAGCTTTTGTCATGTGGGTTCTGAGGATCAAACTCTGGTCTCATGATTATACAGCAAGTGCTTTACAGATGAGCCATATTCCCAGCCCCAGATGCAGAAATACTGTCTTGAACTAATTTATTTTTCACTAACGTGATCTTCCTTATTATTTTCAATAAGATTGGAGACACAGGACCTATTCTGTGGGAAAGATCCAGATTTGGAAGCAAACAGGTCCCTGGTTCAAATCTTACACTCAGTGATAAAGTAATATGCTGTGTAGTAACCCTATCCCTGGGGTGAGTCTCTCTGGTTTCTTTGTCTTACAGTAAGATGGTGATAGTGTCTCCTTTGCAGGAAGCATTACATACAGTATTCACATTCTTTCATATGCAAAAGATGCTTAGCAAATGTTAGTTTTGACTATTATTTTCTCATTACTGATACATTATTTTTCAGGAAACATAGATCCACTCCAGTCACTAATGAATAATGACCTTTTCTGTGTTTTGGGTAGGACATTGCTTGAGCCAGGTGTGGTGGCTCACACCTCTAATCACAGTGTGTTGGAGACTCCAGCAGGGGACTTGTGAACTCAAGGCCAGCCCCGACTACACACAATACACACACACACACACACACACACACACACACACACACACACAGAGAGAGAGAGAGGGGGGGGGGAGACGGAGACGGAGACAGAGACAGAGAAACAGAGAGACAGAGACAGAGAAACAGACAGAGTCCTGGGAATAAAGGTAGTATATCTCTTTGAAAATACAATAAAAGCTACAGAAAAAAAAAAGTGGCAGAAAGTATGCATGCATCCTCCAAATAAAGGTGGATGTAATTATGAGAGATTCATAGATCACAGGTGGAGATTCCCTGGTTCAGGTTGGGTGGGGGTGGGGGTGGGGGTGGGAGAAAGGCAATCTGAATGTAATGATTATTTGGTTTGTAAAAGGATTTATCGCCATACTCCTGTTGCAACCCTCCCAGTGTCATTAAAATCAGATTCCATTTACAGAAACTCACCTTATTCAGAACATTTCAAGAACACATTTATTTCATTAACGGAGGCAAGCCTCTTTTAACAGAACTTATTTATCAAATGCCTATTATGTGCCTAATAAGGTGGTGGGTGTGATGGGGAACAATGGAAGCTTCACATGTGGTCCCTGCCCTCCACGTTTTCTTTCTAATTGGAGAGTCAAGTGAACAGGCGGTATGAGATGTATTAGCGCTATATGCTGATATAATCAAGCACTAAATTGTGTATGCTTGTGTGGGTGGGCGCGCAAGCCCCACATATCATTCTCTGACCTTGAATTGTACACAAATCATTAGCGTCAAACTGGAACTGCCGGCAGCTCCCCCCACCCCCCACCCCACCCTCTCGTCTTTGCTTGGCCGACTTCCATCACAGCCTCTCGCTCTGTCTGAAACGAGCGGTTCAGAAAAAGAGGAGTGAAATAATACAGCGACGAAGAGAGCAAAATCAATACAGGGAAAAAGGAGGTCACTGCGTGTCTGAGGTTGGTGCTGTAGCTGGCTTCCATACTGGCCAGAGGCTGGCTGACCTGAGAGTACCCAGGCGACATGAAAACCCGTACTGGGGACGCCCAGCAACTTGTCTTCCTTGTTTACTGGTTAACCACTGAGCCTTGTCAGGGCCTGACTAGGAAGAGCTAGAGGGATGAGGCAAAGGAAGAGATGAGTTGATAGCAAAGGGCCTTAAAACCCCTGGCTTGACTGTTCTAGTCCTCGCAGTCCAGAATCCATAGTCACGTGCTCAGCGGGCACGTGGGGACCTTGCTGGGTGGGGCTAGACAGTCCTGTCCCTAACATTATGGAAGCCAAGGCAGGATGGTACAATTGCCGTATACCTTGTCTTTAATCATTACGCGTTGAGCTACAAACCCACTAGATCAAGTTGTTCAACTAGCTGACCTTGACAAGCTTACCTTCACAGAGCCAGCCAAGGGCAGCTTTGAGTGTGAGATGCTTGCCTCCTGGGTGTGACCACAGAAGTTCCCTGGACCACTCTTGCTTGATGCTTGACCACAGAGGCCTCTCACTCAGCCCCACCCTCAGGGTCCATCACAAACACCGTCTCATTTTGGGCTAGCCGTGCATACGTTACCAGTGCCAAGGGACAGGCCTCAGGGAGCAGACTTGTAGGGAAGTGAGCTGGGTCTGGAAGTGGGGACAAAGTCTCCTACCTGGATCCCACAGACCCATAGAGGTAAGTATGGCCAGAAAACTGCCCTTCGAACAAGGCTTCTAAAGCAGGGGACCAGGGCCAGGATCCTGACAGCACAACTGAAGAGAAGGTGGGAGAGCAAGGTCCAGACATCAACAGTGCTCAGTTCCTGTTGGGGGAGGGGTGTGAAGGTAACAGGCGAAAAGAAAGAAGGCAGGCCCAAGCAAAGCGCTACAGACATGAGGCCTCTTAACCTATTACTGTGTTTAGTTAATGAAGGGAGGGAAGGAGGGAGGCCGCTTTCACAGAGGCCACGGGGCTCTGTGATTCAGTGGCAAAGGGATATGAAGGCAGGAGAAGGATGGCTTGGAAGCTAAAGGCAGGGATGACGGTAATGAATTCTCCCCCCCAAGGTCATGTGGCTCCATCTTGTCCCTGCCCTGCCCTCCCCCTCCTGCTGGATGCTGGCCCCGGACTCATTCACCAACACAGCCCACCTGGTTGAGTCCCTTAGAGAAGGACGGAAGGGAAGGTTACGTTTAGTTCTCCAAAGGGGGAAAAAAAAAAAGAGAGAGGATAACTTTGTAGAAAGGTGAAATTGGAACAGCTCATCAACCGTCTAGCCAAATGGGGAAGGGTGGTTACTGCATTTGAAATTACTCTATTTCTAAAACTCAAGAATAGGCATTTTTCAGTCACGACTGTGCAGAGCTGAAGAAAAACCCTAATGGTGGCTCAGCATTAGAGTATGTCTTCACTTCACAAACTATTTTGTTTTAGAACCGGAAACACTGAGTGATTTAAAAGGGAGGACCAAGTAAAGCGTCATGTCACAAAGCAGTACCCAGACTTATCAGTTGTCCTAACAGCACCCCTGTCTGTCAGCTCAGAAGTGAGGTGTTTGGGAGTCCTCAGGTCCTCTAGCCCCAAACATGCCAGTGGCCGCAGTAGGCACCAAGTAGACAGTTGACTTTCAGTGTTCAGGAACCAATCATTCAGCCCAAGCAAGGCCAACTGGTCATCTATGAGTGATCAGCAATTCTGAATGTGACGTAGGGTCAAGATCAGACATACTGGGGAGACAAGACAGTGAATGGCCCCCAAGGTGGCTGAGGTCATCTTTCAGGATCTGCTGCCTTGCCGGTCCCCTATCAGGTCTGTACTCGCTGCCATCCATCTGGTCTGTATTGCCTGCCATCATTGTCACTTAGAGTGTGGTCTCCAGATTGCCCCACCCTTGCCGCTTCCTCTTCCTAGGTTGGCATCCACAGACTTTCTAATCACTCATTCATCTGTACACGGTGCACTGCAGACCAAAGGCCTGGCATAGGACCTGTGCCTTCAATACAGATTCAGTAAAGGAGCAGGTCCACTCTCACCCAACATATGCGGGGCACAGCCAGATCACATGTAGCCTGAGGGACCACTGGCATGAGTAGCGAAAGAACTGCATGAGTGCACATGTCACAGGGGCCTCTCAGTTCTTGTCTTCTCAAAAGCCAGAGTTCACTCAAGGGACAACCACAGTTTATCCAGACGTTTTACTTAAAGCACAGCGTGAGTTCAAAAGGAAGACTGACGAGGCTGCGCTGAAGGAGTTAAGTGGCACTGTTCTGTGGATTTTTAAGCCTTTCACAAATGGTCATGAGATAGATGACGTATTCTCCCTTTCTGAGCATGTCTCCAGATGACGCTCTGGAAAAGGGGGTATGGTGTCAAAACCACAGTAGATAGACCCTCCATGAGCGCACATGTGAGGCAAATCAAGAAAGTGCCCTGGTACCTTAGTTTCCAATATACTAGGAACAACCCAATTGGCACTTCAGGGATGTCTAGCCACTGAGGGGCATTTAGATGGTGAGATGACAGAGCTGCAAAGGCTCAGCTGCAGTTTCCCCCCATTATCTCCTGTCTAGCCACCTGCACGCCCAGGCAGGCTGGCCGGAGGAAAGATGGCAGATAGTTGCAGAAGGATGTGGGGCTTTGTCGAACTAGATGGCCGGAGCAACAGCAGGAGTTAGAGTAGACGGAGGGGAGAGCATGAGGGGCATTTGTGCCTGACACAGTGACTTCCAGACTTGCTCGCCCTTTAGAATAGTCTGCGGGTATTTGACACTGTCAAAACCCAGGCCACATCCTAGACCAGGGAACTCATCTCTGAAGGAAACAGAGATCGCGGAGGTCTTTCAAGACCTTTGGTGATGCCTAAGAGAACCATTGGCCCAAACAGCCAATAAAAGTATCTACTCCTGTCGTAGAATCAACAAGGGCTTCTAGAAAAGGAGAGGTGTGATCACATTCATTACAGGGGAAGGTGACTGTAGCCACACTGAGGGCGTGCCAGGTAGGCGGCATGTGCAGCCAGTGGGAAGGAGCCATTGGACTGTGGGTCCTGGTTAACATTCTTAGGGGACTTGGACTTGAGTCTTGGAAGAGCCACTGTGGTCAGCTCTTCATGTCAAGGGATGCATTTAACCTGCAGGTTCCCTGTCTGTAATGGGGGTGTTTATAGTATGTTGTTGTTGTTGTTGTTGTTGTTGTTGTTGTTGTTGTTGTGTGAGACTTGTGATATGGGGCACAGAGGCATTATGAGTGTTGGGGGAGGGGCACGTTACGGTTTTGAGTGTGAGACGAGGATGGAGAAGCAAGGATAAAAATAAGGAAGATCTACGATATAATGCTTGAGAGGAGGTAGCAGCACAGGATGAGCATGTACCCAGAGAGGGGAGAGTGAACCATTTGGGAAAAGTAACTTTGGGAAAGGAAAAGAGCAAGTGGGGTGGTGGGGAGGAGATGGGGCTCAGGCTGCAGCCTCTCCCACCCAACACTGTACAAAGGGGGCATGGCGGTACCCGCCTGTCATCTCAGCATTCCGGAGGGAGAGGCAGGACAGTCAGAAGTTTATAGACATCCTCAGATACGTAGTGAGTTCGAGGCCATCTGGGATGCATTAGACCCTGTCTCAAAAGAAGAAAAAAAAAAAAAAAAGAATGAAGTTCTGTGGAAGAAATGAGAGGTGCCTCGCCAGGAGCGACACCCTGGCTGTCCTAACGTGGTTGTGGCCACTAGGAAATACAACAGAGAAGTCAAGAGTCATGCCTGGAAACGGGGTGTGTGTTGGTGTGCGGTTTCAGCTTAACCAAGGAATATGTCATAATTTATTTCAGGCAGTCTTACATGTGTATGTATCTTGTATATGTTTGCATAGACACACAGGTGTGTGTATATCCATAGGTATATATCCACAGGTCCTGTTTGAGAGTGAGGAGGAGTCCACCCCAGATTCCCTCTGTTTTGCTCTAGTTCCTGGATTGCACCCTTGTCTGTGGTGAGTCTGTCACTTCAAACTTCGTGATAGTTACTTCTGATTCAGTGACGGTTTCCAGGTCCGCCTTGAACGTGGCTCCTTTTCTGGGTTTTTCTGCGCCCAGTTAGTCCTCCAGTCTGGAAGGTGTTACCATCAGTGCCGCTGACTCATCGGAAGCACAGGACGGCATCAGCTAAAGAAGAAAAGCCACAGTGTGGACGGAGCAGAATGGCTGCATAGGCTATTTACCCAGGACCCTAAATTTGCAGGCAGCATAGGCGCCACCCCAGACTGTCACGTTTCAGAACACAGCATGTCTTTTCGGTGACTTGCACCCCCTCCTTGCATGAGGTCTGAAGAAGTTTGCCTCGTGGACTTAGCATTCAGTGAACTGACAATGTGGGTCTTTTTAAAATGAAGTCTTGTAATTTGACTAAGTACATTAATTTCCTTTGGCATTACCACCACCACCACAACAACAACAACAAAAGTCAAGAGTGGCCAGGTAAACCAGCCCTAGCAATATCTTGGCAAATATTTGTATGAATTTCCGGTATAGAGTTGTAAGTGCACACTTATGAGTTGGACATGACTTGAGTCTGAAAGGAATTAATACAGGTCACCAAGAGGAGGAAAACAGTTCTAAAACATACATGCAGTTTGGAATGGATTAAAAAAATAAGTGTGTCAGGAATCAAATGTGAGGCTCAGAGGTTACTGTGTACTTGTAGGTAGGTTTCTGACCTCTCTCTGTCTTGGGCAGAATATAGGAAGGGTTTTGCCACACACAAAACCGTTGCCAGGACTAAGATCGGTGTTAAGATGCCAGGCATTGTATGTTCTCAGGGAATGCTGCTACAACTCCGTGCTGCCTGATAGGAACATACAGAGAGCCAAAGAAGGTGGGGGTGGCTCACTGTGAGAGCCCCTCCTCAGACCTCCTGGGGAGACCCTCATCCGGAAATGCCACACCCGGAAATGCCACACTTTAGCCGAGAACTGCAGGAACTGGACCGAGTGGAGAGGAAAGTAACTGCCGAAATGGAAAAACTTAAAAATCACATGGGGGGAGGGGCAAGGACTTGAGTGTGTTTTGCCTGAAGTCGCAGAGTCGGTGCATAATAGCCTTTTCTAATATGAAAGGCTCTCAGATTGCAGGTGGTTTAAGATTTATTGTCTACCCAGGGGCCAAAGGTGGGTACTTCAGAAAGACAAATTCAGGCTCCGGCTCGGGAAGGGTGAGCTAATATTCGCAGCCGCTCAAGGATGGGAACAGCCCGTTCAGGAGGGAGTAAAGGACCTTGCGGCTGGAGGTCCGCATGATGAATTGATGAGTGGACTCCGTGTCCACCAGTGCCCAGTCTCTGGAATCCTGTAGTTGTGAAGATATGTGGGCCTGGCTGTTAGGTGGAGGAAGTAGACAAGAAAACTTGCTCTCGGTGTGTTGGTTTCCTTTAGGAGAATGCAATCGTGCGTGGACATGCAGGTGGTAGCCAGGGATCAGCCCTAGGTGTCTTCCTCCATCACTGTGCACCTTGATTGTTTGAGGTGGGGTCTCTTACTTTGACCTGGAATCCGCCAGTTAGACCAGGCTGTTTGGTCAGTAAGTCCAGCGGATCTACCTCCTCTCCACCTTTCTCGCCTTAGGATTACAGAGGTGCACACACCCCCACCTTACCTTTTTTTTTTTTTCACATGAGTTCTGGGGGGGGTCAGAACTCAAAGCTGCACACTTTACACCTCCCCGGCCCTGCATTGATGTCTTAAATACCAGCGTGTGGATCTTACCATGAGACATTGTGTTCAGGCGCGTGGGGGCGTGGCATAGGGGAGACCCCCCATGGCGTGCAGGAGGAAGCATGCCTTTGCTGCCTGTTGCCCTGTCACCGTGGCTTTGCAGGTGCTGGGAGTCAAGAGCACAAAGACCCCCACCTTTACCATCCTGCCTTCACTGGTCTTTGAATGGCTGCCTGCCTCTGCCCGTAGTGAACCGACTGCAGAGGAAGCTGAGGTCCCTCCTCCCTTTTTTGGTTTGGCTTTAATGTCGCTGATATCTGTGGTCCCTCCCTACTCACTTCAGGTCCCATTTGTTGTTTAAATCACAATACTTCGTTATGCTAATTAACCCTCTTCTCTGATGTTGTGTTTCTGCTGCCTTTTGGTGGTTTTCATTCATTTTTTTTTTCTCCTCTATTAGAATTTAAAATTCAGAGCGACAGCAACACCGAGACTGATATCCCTCTTCTTTGTGTGTTAGATTTATTGTTGCCTTAAGCAGCTGTTAATGTTACAAAACATCACTCAGATACGGTTTATTAGTTGTGGCCTCTTAAGAGTTACAGATTCCGTTCCCCAATAATACCAAAGGTTATGAGCGTTGAGGTACTATCTTTGGGAGAGCAGGATGGGGTGGCAGAGTAACCCAGTATTCCTCAGAATTTAGAAGCGGAGGATTGCTTGTTTTGAAAGGTGCAGGTCTTGCGTGGCTTCTGTGTCACTTGCTCCCGCTCCACCCATTCACAGTTTCCCATGGCTTGGACAGGTGGCCTTGGGTCTGCCCTGTGCAGAGATCATCAGAGTGAAGCCATTCACTCCCTGTGTCCTCGATGGCAATCCACTGAGCTGCCCTGCCCACTCAGCCTTCCCAGAGGGACTCTAAGCTGGGGGAGAGAGCTGAGGTCCACCCAAGCTTCCGGTGCTGCAGGTTGCTGTAGGTATCTGTCCCCCACCAGCATGCACCTTCTCCCGAGTCCTCCACCTTCCAGCCCTGTGAATCGGAACTTCACATGGGATCAAAGCCTTACTCATCTTTCTGGTTCAGCCTCTGACTAGACTGACAGGCGTCCGGTTCGCTGCACATACTTTGCACCAGGCGCCTGTTTCTTCTGCTCTTTCTCTTCTCGCTCATCAAACACACACTGAACACCCATCTGGAGGCAAAGGCACGGCATGGGCTTGCCCCCAGACAGGTGCTCAGTGGCAGCGCAGTAGGAACGAACTGACCCTGAAAGGGCGGGTGCCCATGGAGTTCCGCTGCACACAGGCCCCGGCAGAGACGGTGCACAGCAACACCCCCCCACCCCCCCACCCACCCCACCCCCCCACACACAGAAGGAATATAATGCAAACAGCCTTAAAGGGTGACTCAGAGTTCCTGAGCCTACATTTGGGATATAACCATTTTTATAAGGTTCTTATATGAGAAAGCCTATAATTATTTTTCTCATTATGAGTTTATTTTGTATTCCCATGGCCTCATAAAAATTTTTGCTGCCAGATGAAAATTAAAACTAGTAATTTCTTCTCTGCTAACCTGAGCTAGGACTCTCTGAATGATCCAGCCCGAACAGCGTGATCTAGAGAGAAAACCATGCGCATAAGCACACTTTATAAAGGCGGCCACAAAACACAAGATTTTAGCACCATGAAACATTATATTTTGATCATTATGTTCTTCTTTGTTAAATCTCTGGTGATTTAAAAAAAAATATATATATATATATAACGGAAAGATCAGTCTGCTGTGGATACAGATGTGTGCCTAGGCTGATAAATCTGGTGTGTGTGTGTGTGTGTGTGTGTATGTGTGTTGTAAAACAGCAAGAGAACAAAGAGGGGCCTTTCGGAAATGACACTAACATTCCTGAAGCCATTTTGCTGGGGCAAATTTCTTTTCTTCCGACATCGCTTCATCTCTTTGCCTGAAATGCTTTCTATCTTGCCGTAGCTTCATCCGCCCAGACCTCCAAAAGTGTCAGCTCCCGAGATTTACTACCTACCAGCATAGGATGAAGCCCATATTCAAATAGGAAGAGAACAGGATGGCTTAGCATGCAGTACCTGCTCCAACCACACCCCGTCCACCCTCAGGCACCTCTCGTGGGAGCCTCAGACAAACCCAGTGTGCCCATCTCCACTGGTGAGAGCACTTAGCGCGCGCAGTGCTACCAGGCCCTGATCCATCGATTCGGATCGAATGTAGATGGAGGGTCAGTGATTAAATAAGCTTGAGCTCTCTTTTCTTCTGGTCGAGAGCACATAGATGACTTAGCAAATGTTAGGAGCCTGTGGAAAGGGATTGAGAGTCGCGACCATATGTCCTAGAGTAAGTCTGTGATCGCCCCCACCTAGGCTAGAGCCAGCAAACACAGCAGGACTTCTACCAGAATAACCTGTGTGACAGCTGCCAGCCGTCAGGATAAGCCCTCAGGCAACCCACGTGCCCACCAGCATGCTGCAAGAGAGTGGCCTCGTTTTGTTTTGTTTTGTTTTGTTTTCTCTCAAAAGCACCCACTCTGAATGACATGGCACTGCCCATCACCCTTCAGACACAGATTTCTTGACCTGGGGACTCTGGTTTGGCCCCCATCCGGTGCCACTCCTGGAGCAGTGAGGCATCTGCATGGGTTTGTCCACAAAAAGATCTCTGGCAGTGGACATGGAACATGGAAGAGATTGTTCTGTGCAGGGCTCTGTCACTTATCGCCACTGACTCTGTAGAGCTGGCAGGGCCCTAGGAGTGCATCCAGTCTATCACCGGATGCCCATGCCTGGGCCACGTGGACATCGGAGTTAGCATAGGAGTGAGACAGCTCTTGTGATCGTGGCTAAATGACTGTGCTTACAATCTGTACTTTTTCCTACTCATTTGACCTGTATGGATTTGAAGTAGCCTTGATACCCATCCGGCCTTCGGTTTGCTCACTGGAAACCAAGCGTGGATTAGGACCAAACCAGTGACCATTCTCCAGTGCAGACCGTATGTCACACGCTGAACCAAAGCTGTCTAGACATTAGACTGATTCTCAAGCCTGGGGTGATGCTGAGGTCGCTTCTCTGCTTCTCTCTGACTTTCCTCAGCAAGTGAATTGGCTTGCAGGGGTCACGTGACCTTCCTAGTTCTCCTCAGTTGCTCCTGAGAGATAAATCCGGAGGATAATCAGGGGTGTCCTTTGTGTTCTTGCGTCCAGGCTTTCACAATCATCTTCTGGGAGCCTCCCAGCCAGCTCCCTAATCCTGACGCTTCCTTCAGGACCCCACCTCCTCAGCCTTCACCTTGTTTGTTTGAGAAGATTTGTCCCTTCTCTGGACATATACATGAGTGTCCTTAGCAACGTGAGTTCATTGTTAATTTGTGTTGTTGTTGTTGTTGTTGTTTTACTGCCATGTGAAGGGCAGCTACCTCCATTTGAGCTTAGTGGTACTTTAAATACAGATCCAAAGTCTATTCTTTGCCTATAGAGCATAATCAGAAATGAGAAGCCATCGTGCCTTGGAATGTGGAGTTCTGTAATGGAATTGTTTTGTAGGGGTGGTCTCCTGACTGTCCTAGGCCATCAAGTCTTAGTTCATAACACAAGACGATAGTAATAATTTGTATAGTGTGCATTCCTATTAATAGCTAATTTTCACTTATATTATTTCTTGTAAGAAAACAAACCAATGGGAGATAGTCTAGTTGGTGATGTACCTGCTATTGTGCAAACATGCAACCCTGAGTAAAGATTCCCAAGCACAACATGACACCTGAATGTGGTAGCACATCTGTAATACTAGCATTGGGTAGCACAGAGACACATGGGTCTCCAGAGCTGATGGGCCAGCTAAGCCAGCCAATCACTGAGCACTGGGTTCAGTGAGAGACTGTTCCTCAAAATAGAAGATGGGGAACAGTGAAAGAAGGCATCCACAGTTGGCCTCCAGGCACAAGCGCACACAGGCACTGTATATACCCCCCACACACACATACACAGAGAGAGAGAGAGAGAGAGGGAGGGAGGGAGGGAGGGAGAGAGAGAGAGAGAGAGAGAGAGAGAGAGAGAGAGAGAGAGAGAGAGAGAGAGAAATTAGGCCCATATAAAGAGCACAAGACTTCCCCCCAAGGTTATCAGGCTGATAAAGGGCAGAATGGAGTGAAAATCCTAGTGTGGTTTCTACTTCTTGGGAGCTGAGTCTGCAGGAAAGACAGAGAAAATTAACCAGGCTGCTTCACTGGCAGATGTGGCTTTCCCGGAACAGATCATCAATGGTTCAAAAGGAAGAAAGTTCCATACAACCAAAAGGACCTTGTTCTCCCAAGCTTCCTGAGCACCAGGAATGAAAGAACGCTGTTGGTGCAGATTCCATACTTCCTTGGGCCAGCAGTCCTTTCTACGTCTTTCCCATTCTGTTCTGTGAATGTGGCACGGGCATAATAAGGTTGATTGGTGGGATGGTCACAGAGAACTCTGCCTCCCAGAGTTCATTACGCTTTATCCAAGACCTAAAAGGCCTGATGGAATGATCATCAGTATAATCAAATATATGTTCCCAAATGTTTTCTGCAGTTCCAAAATATGTGCCTCCTTTCCACCCGACTTGTGGAAATGGCAGCCGTAAATCTGTGCTGCCCTGTTGGGGTTCACCTAGCTGATAAAAACTAGTGGAGATGGGGCTGGAGAGATGGCTCAGTAGGTAAGAGCACTGGCTGTTCTTCCAAAGGACCGGGTTCAATTCCTAGTACCCACATGGCAGCTTATAACTGTCTGTAACTCCAGCTAAAATTAAAAAAAAAAAAAAACTAGTGGAGATGACAACCTAAGAAAAGCTCAAATTGGAAATAATAGCAAGCCTTTGAACTCCTGGGATGTTTTGGAGAGAGAGAATACACTTGGGAACGACTGCAGTTAGTGCCTCGGGGCTGAGGATATAACTGGGTTAGTACAGAGCTTGCCTAGAGAGCTGGAAGGCCTGGCCCTGGTCCCCAGCACCATATACACAAGGCATTGTCCTGTGTGCCTGTAGTCGCAGCTCTTGGGAGGGGAGGGGGATCAGAAGTGTAAAATCATCCTTTGATAAGTACCTCATTCAAGACCAGCCTAGCTACATGAGACCCAAATGGGTCAGGGAGAGGCAGGGCGAGAGGGGAAAAAAAAAGAAAATTAACTGCTATAGTATGGACCGTAAGTGTCCCCAAAGCCTGTTGTTAAGGCCTGGTTTGCAGATTGGTGCTTTGGGAAGATGCTGGGGCAGGTGTGTGGCCTTGGCTGTCCTGAACCAGGCTGACTTCAAACTCACAAAGATCTACCTGCCTCTGCCTCCCAGAGGGCTGAGATTACAGGTGTGTGCCACCACCGCACCCAGCTGATGCTGAGACTTTTAAGGGATGGGTGACTAGTACCTCAAAGGTGACCATAGGGCCTTGCCACCTCCTCTCTCTCTCTCTCTCTCTCTCTCTCTCTCTCTCTCTCTCTCTCTCTCTCTCTCTCTCTTCCTGGTAGAGGAACTATTTACACTCTGTTGCGCATGTCCTCTTCTGTGTGTTACCTTGCCACAGCCACACACCAATCATGGGCTGAAACTCTCCACTGCCGTGGACAAACTCAGCCTTCCTTCTCTGTAAGCTGGTTGTCTCAGGTGTTGGTTCCAGTAGAAAAAGCTCTGAGTGCAGAATGGCATCTCACGTCTCACTTCCTATCAGTGGCCACTCAGCTGTATACCCAAGACAATGCCCAGGTCATTTCCAAACTGAAGTAGCCTTTGAGTGCTCAGCCACGCGCGGGTGGCCATTATTTTCATATAAGAATATCTTTCCATAGACTACACTGCTCAGTGTAGTAGTGTGGCCATATTAGAAGCCATGTCCACAAATCCCTTTTGTACTTTAGAGCCTCAGCCGATGTGTACACTCACTCAGGCTTGTTTGTTTGGTTTGCAAAAATGAAGATGAACCCCAGTATATAGCGCAGGCTGCCAAGTGCTCGACCTCGGTGTCACTCCCAAGCCCTTGAGGTGTTTGTTTGTTTGGTATGGTATGGTATTTTCATTTGTTTGTTTTTGGTTTGTTTTTTTGAGACCAAGTCTCGCTATATAGCAGCTGTTGATCATGAACTCACAGAGATCCTCCTGCCTCCAGTTCCCAAGGGCTGGGATAACAGACATGCCACTGTGCCTGGCTTCTCTCACTGCTAAGTATAAACAGGGATTCAGCACTTGAGAAGGGGAAAAAGCCTGATGATATTCTGTATACAGTTTAGTGGTTTCTCTTCCTGTTTTTTTTTTTTTCTTCTATATTTTTTCACTAAGCTACAAAGTTAATAGTTTTGGGCATTGGCCATATAAAGTAGATTTTTCCAAAGCCAAAGTAAGATGGCCTTTCTTTGAGAAGTGTCAAAAAGTTGAGAAAAGGACAGTCTAAGTGGCACACTAACCCTATAATGTCAAACAAGCAGCCGACAGCCGACCCCACCCACGAGAAATCAGGTGGCTGAGCTGTACCTAAAAATTGCCCCCTCAACCCTGGTGCTTAGACTTCTAAAGAGCCCCGGGGAGAGGCCGTAAGACAAGGAACCTGCAGAGAGAGGGCAGCTGGTGTCTGAGAAGACAGGATGATTGTAGAAAGTACCAGAACCTAAGCTGTCAACGTAGTAATCATTAAGAGTCCAAAAAGACGTTTATAAACTTGTCATGACTTCTCAGTTCTTAGAAAGAGGCCCCTAGGACAGAAGTGTTCTCTAGGGCGGGCTATATTCCATACTTCGGTAGAGTGCTTTCTCTTTATCTTGGTAAACCATCTTGCTTCCGCCCTATTAAAGGCCTGTTTGTACCTCAAAAGCTCTGTGGTCGGGCACTGGGTCAGTTGGTAAAGTGCCGCAGAAGCATAAAGACTTGATTTTTGGATCCCTAGCACCCATATCAAACCCTGCTTCCGGGGCACCAGCACTGATGAGGGCAGGAAACAGGAGGACGATGCCCAAAGCACACAGGCCAGACAGTCCAGGCCAGGCAGTCTAGGACAGAGAGTCCAGCAGCTAGACTTTAGCTGAATCAGTGAGTTTCAGGCCAGAGAGACCCTGTCTCAAAAGTACGGTGGTGAGAAAGGGAAGGAGACATCTGACAGCAGCCTTTAGTGCTCGATTTTCCTTCCTCCCTCCCTTCCTCCCTTCCCCTCCTTCTCTCCCTCTTCTACCCCCCCTCCCCAGCTCTATTTTCATTAGTCCTTTTTGGAGCAAAGAAAATATATAATATTGAGCAATGTATTAGTGCCAGATGTTGGAAAGCCAGAGTAGGCCATCTTATGAGTTAGTAATATGGCCAAGGTAATGGATATATGATCCAAACCAAGACACATTTGAGGATGAAAAAGAGCATTAACCAAAGGGCTTACCAAAACAACTACTGTATGCCAAAAAGCCCCTGGCAAATCAGGACATCTGGTTGCCTTAATTACACCGCAGTGAGAGGAGCCAGATGCATGGAATGCTAAGACAGTAATAATGACTAGAAGTTGCCTTAAAACTATTTTGCTATTGCTTAAATGTTCATGTAACTCTTTCACACAGAATCGTATAGAGCTTAGAGGTCATAAAATACCACTTTCTTTTTAAATTTTTACTTATTTGTATTATTCTGGTTCCAGTTCCAGTGACGGAGTAACTAGCTAGCTACAAATAGAGTAGAGAGGAGATAAATGCAACACAAATAAAGCTGCCCACTAGACAAGTGAAAATCTTAAGCAGTCTAAAGAGATAGCTAACCGCGGGGTGCATGCTTTGTGAAACAGGACCAAATATTATCAAAATGGTAAATTATTAAAAAAAATGATTTTTCTGAATTTCATGTAGCATTTCCAGAAAAGAAACTGAAACACAAATGAAGCAGTAAGCTCTTTTGATAAGACGAAAACAATGTAGCAAATGACATTTTCATTCAGATTAACTGGCCATTCAGGTTTGTGTTGCTGGCAGGTGTGACAGTATTTCAGTGAAAGCTGTTTCACATTCAGGATTTGAAGTTTTGTTTGTTTGTTTGTTTTCCCTCAGACTCTTTTTGCCTTCATCAACCTCAACCTTGCCGCTTCCTTTTATCTCAAGAAAACTTAGCCCTCCGGTGGGGCAAGCCCAGGCCATATTCATGGTGTAGCCTAAGCCTTGGCTGGGCTGTGAGATCTTGTCTAATTTTCCCCCATCTATGCTATGGACTCCGAGCCCTCCGTTCAATGTATTTACCCTACTCCTTTTCTCCAGGGAACCCTAGGGACAGATTCACGCAGGCAAGCAGTTAAGACAGTTGTCCTCTTAACTACTTAGTTACTGGTCCTGAGCACTCATCAGTCCCTACTACAGAACAGTAAATCTAATGGACGGAGCACTTTGAGTGTGGGTTGCTTCGCTCGCTACAGTGTCTGTGCTGTTCTCCCCTCCCCGCCTCCCCCCTTTTCTGTGATCAGGAGGGCCGTGTATATTGCTAGTCCATGGGTCCATTTGAAAATCAGGTGATCTGAATGCACAGTCAAGAAACAACACCAATCCACGGCGTCTACTGTTAGCATCAGGAAGAACATGACTGGGACAGGCTGTGGAGGGGCCGTAGGACTTGCTGAGAAGGAAGGAACAGTGGGGGAGGTGGGGGGAGGGGTGGGAAGGGGTGGGGTCGACTTAGAGGCTCGCCTTCACTGCAACTCAGTGATTGTTCCTGTTTATAATCTGAGCCACAAATAGTGGCTGAAGGATACATTTGATGTGGTGCCATTTTGCAACATGCCTGTATTTACATATCCCTTTTCTAATTATGATACCCTCTCATTGAATTCCTCCAAAACACTGATTTTTCTTCTCGTGTCTTAAAGAAAAATACAAACCTCGCTTGTGGCTTATCTCAGTGCTAAAACGCAGATACAACTTACTCTCCTTCCATACTAACTATAAATTGTGAGTCTGTGTTTCTCAAGAATCCTTTTAATTGGGTCAGAATTTGATTATGACATTGTGATTTTGCTTAGCTTGTGATTTTTTTAAATGAAATTTTTATCTTATTACATACAATTGCTGTTTAGGAAAGGAAATACAGACAAGCAAAAATACAAAATTTAAATCACTGAAAAATCCCAGCATTCCAAAATAGCCACAGCCAGGCTTGCTGATGTGCTCTGTGCCTTTTTTCAGTCATTAAAGGGCCATTTGGAGGGGGATGGATTCTTCCATGTCTGCATTGTTGCGTGTGTAGATGCGTAGAACTCACACACTCCTGCTGCTGTATCTATACGATAGAATAATTTTTTTAATGGTAGGAATATTTAGCCAGAAAAAAAAAATCTGACATATGCAGCTTCTGCCTCGGCTCTAACGGTGCCCTGGTGAGAAGCAGCCGTCGAAGCTGTCATTTCTGTGCACGCGCACACAGACAGCCATCCATCATGAATATTTAAAATTCAATCATTAGGTGCAGCAGCAGTGGCGGCGGCGTATTTGTTACAACTGATCAGCCACTAATGGTTTAAAAACTTAGAAATTGGGGCTTCCTTTGTCAATTGGAGAGGATTATTCCAAGCCGCTGAAGCTCCTTGTCGGAATGGGAAAGTGTATTAAAAAGAGATGGGATTGCACACCCTGGGGTCACTTACAATATATAATTTACTAAGCATTCAATGCTTAGCAGGGAAATAGATCAAACGGATAAGATTGGGAAACCCTACCGTACTCCCATGCCCGGATCAAGCATCTTATAAAACAAACAAACAAACAAACAAACAAACTACCCCAGATTCTATTTCATGCGTCCCATGCCATCGGTGTGATGAGGCCCCTTGCTTGTGAGAGACCCTTTGCTGCCTACTTATTTGTTCCTCCCAAGATGACTGTAGCTTTCCAGTGAAACCCTTTACAACAATGGGAGCCTCATAGACCGTCCCTGTAACCATTAGCGTGAGTTGGGTGACCAGCAGCAGCAGGGCATGGCTAGGCAGCATCTTTGAAGACCCTGCTCTGCGTCTCAGTGTGTTCACCCACACAGGCACCCTCCAGGCACTGCGCTGTGCTGATCACTTTCCAGCTCCCTAAACCACAGCCGGCTGAGAGGCTTGGTAAACAGGCGCAGAAGCCTGTTGCAGCTCCTCGGATAGCTCCCCGGGACCTGGAAACGCGTTGCAATCTGCACTTGGGACTCTCGCGGGATCCCCCAGGAAACTATTTCCGTGATTGACACAGTGGGCCCCTGGGCCCCTGCCCTCTGTGCCTGACCCCCCACTTTTTGCCACAACTAAGAGCAACCCATCCTGACCCAGAAGGGAAGAACAGTATGTGTGTTTCTTTAACGGCCTAATTTCACATACCCTGAGTGATGGAGGAAGGAGGGAGGTGAGGGTGAGAGGCAGAGCGAGTCTTGAAGTGGGGCAGTGTGTACCATTTGCAAGTCAGAGGCAGCTCAATCCCATTATCCCCGTCTCTGGCCTGCCTTCTGATAGATTTCAGAAAATCCTCAGTGTGAACTGTGAAAATCTTCAGGGATGATGTGGAAAAAGAGCAGGCCCATCCAGTTTCGTTATACCACTTCGGAGTAGCCCCCCCCCCAACAAGCCGTCGCTATACTTATCAAAGCTAAGTGGGACATGGAAAACCCACACCAGGGTTCCCCTCCCCCCCCAAAAAATGTCAAAAACGAATCATCTTGAATTTTTAGGTTACAGGATCTCCCAACAACAGCGAGCGATAAGTGCTTTTAGGTATGGAGGAGGCCAGAAACAAAGATGTTTGCTGGGAGCCGTGGCTTAAAGACTCTAACTAGGGCTGGCGAGATGACTCAGTGCGTGAGAGAGAGTAAGATCTGATTGGAATCCCCAACTCCCACATAAAAAGCTACACGTGGCTGTGCACGCCTGTAGCCCCCAGTGCTTTCTGGGAGAGGAAGGACAGGTAGATGCCTCAGAATTAGGCCAGACAGCCCAGCCAAAAAGCTAAGCTTCCTTGTCTCGAGGCAACAATAGTGGTAGCTAGAGGCGCACACCGGACCCTGTGCTCAGCTTAGACGTGCATGTCTACAGGCAGGCACCGGTGAAACAGTAAAGACTATAGGGATCACTTGCCACCAAGGGACTCTTTTTTTTTTAAATAAGTATTTAAATATGAAATACTATTTAAACTATTTCTAGAAGATTATTTCCTTTACAGATAATAATAATAATAATAATAATAATAATAATAATAATAATAATAAATCTTAGTTTGGTGAGAGAGTCTGGCAGGTAAGCTAAAAATACAGTGCAGTGCTAGCTTATTACACTCCATGATTTAGTTGGCAAGGTTCCTGGCAGCATGCAGAAAGGGAAACTGAGGCACAAAGCGATCAATCAGGCTTACACTAGTAAGTCCTCTGCAGAGCGGAGGGGGAAAAAAACATTACAGCTTTCTGTCACTGTCAAGCTCTTTAAATGACTATGAGAAAGTTTGCTGGGAGCATTTCAAGCTCTGAATTCTCTGTTGATATAGATGTTGGGATTTCCACACACTTTAAAAATGTCTTCTAGATGAAGGGGTTAAGGAGCAACCCTGCTAAACCTGCCTCTGCCTCAAGGTTTGCTTAACCAGCGGTACCTTTACAAGTGCACAGATTCAATCTGCCAGGCAAATAAAAATCATTTTGGAAATGACCTGTGTGTTTATTCAGTTTGTATCTTGGAATTAGCATAATAGGAGGCGTAAAGAGATGGGGTTACTCGCAAACAGTTGTCTGCCACTCACCATAGATTTAAGATGGGTCTACAAATGGGGAAATAAGAAATACAGTGCCAGGGAATGCCGTGGGAAGAGCCTGGTGAGATCCAGAGTCACTGAGGTGGGTAGTGAGTGGCTCACGCCAGCAGCGGCTTCCTGCTTCACCTTGGCCTCAAGCCAGCCTATCTGCAGCCCGTTCGCTGTGAAGCCTCTATGCAGTCCTGAGATGAGTATGCCCCTCGGCATCTGCTCACGGGTGACCTTATACAGCAAAATACCAAGTCCTTGCACTTAACTTTTCTGCTTTTGGTCTATCTGAGCATCTCTGTCAATGTGGCCTGATTCAGGTACCCTGAACTTGGATAGAAATTGTTTGTGTGTAGTGGGGGGTGGGGTGGGGCGGGGAGCAGGGGAGGGCTTGTGCACTTGAGTGTGCAGGTGTACACATGCAGAGCCAGAGAGCACTGGGTGTGCCCTGCTGTATCATTCTCCACTTTAGTGCCTTGACACAGAGTCTCTAAACTGGAGCTAGGCAAGCTACCACCCGACACCCCGAGATTCTCCTGTCTCTGCCCCACACAGCACTGGAGTTCCAGGTCCTTCTGGTCACGTGAGGCCTGGGCTCCCACCGTGGGCCTTTTTCTTACACAGCAAGTGCACCTGCTCTGAGATGCACCTCTAGCCCTTGCTTTCATTTTTTCTTTGTTTCTAACATTTGTTTTTGTTTTATGTGTATGGGTGTTACGCCTGCATGCATGTCTGTGCACCGAGTGCCCACAGAGGCTAGAAGAGGACGCCTGGCATTGGAGACGTAGATGGCTGTGAGCTGCTATGTGGGTGCTGGAAGTCAGACCTGGGTGCTCTGAAAGAGCACCTACTGCTCTTAACTGCTGAGCCTTCTCTTCAGCCCATACCTACCATTTTATCTTATTTCATATTTTATTTTACTATTTTATTTCATTTTGAAAGGGGGTCTCTCCATAGCTTAGTGCCTGCTCCTGAGGCTAGGCTGTTTGGCCAGTTTAACCTCAGGGCACCCCCTGCCTCCACATCCCCAGGCTGGCCTGTGAGTGCAGACCACCGTGCCTGGGCTTTTTACACGAGTCCTACGGATGAAACTCAGCTTGTGGCAAGCGTTTGACCAACTGAGCTGTCTTCCCAGTGTCCCTACTTTTATTTTGAGGGTCTCATATATATCTCAAGCTGGCCCCCAAGTGGTGACATTCCTGCCTTGGCCCTTGCATTGGGGGAACTTTGGTTCTGCTTTTGGCCTTCACTGATGCAGTACGGGGGGGGGCCTGTATAGCCTCCAGTAGAGTCACGTGTCCCATTCCGCTCCCTCTGTCTCCATCCTCTCTTCTCCTCCGTCCTCCCACTCCTTTGAAATGCCCTCTCGGTAGAACAACGTGCCGTTCCTGATTCCCCACACATACTCTACCCTAGATATCTGCACTCCAGATTACATTCTGTCTAAGTAATTTGCAGAGCCATTAGGCTTGAGTAACTATTTGACTGCAGAGTCAAGGCCCATTATCTCTCTCCACAAGGAAAAGTCTCCTCCAGGAGAAAAAAACGCGCTGATGACATAAAGAAGGGGTGGGGCAATGGGTGTGAGGCAGACTAGGCCTCAACCAGGGTGAGCCTTTGCTTAACCATTGGCCCCTGTACTGTGCCCCCCCCCCCCCGTGTGTGTGTGTGTGTGTGTGTGTGTGTGTGTGTGTGTGTGACGTCTTGACTTCTACTCTAACTTTTGTTATTCCATTATTGATGAGCAGCACATTTGGGCTTTTTGCCACCATCGCTCTGTCTAGCCCACATTATCAATACCAGCCCCTAACCATAGCTGACTGTGATGTTTGGTCTGAGAAAAAGTCACTAAAGTAGACAATTAAGAACAGTGCACACTGGCTTTAGCTGACAGAGGGCTTGACTGCATAAGGACGTGAGTTTGACCCTCAGAATCCCCATCCCCGCCCTCCCAAAAAAAGCAGGCATGTGACTCACACTTGCTATACCAGTACAGAGATAGGCAAGACTCTGCGAGTTGCTGTCCAGCCAACTTTTTATATTCCAGGCCAATGAGAGACTGTGTACCTGGAAAAAAACAAAACAACAACAACAGCAAAACAACAACAAAAACAAAAATAATCAAAAGTAGGCAGCACCTAAGGAAAGATATCCAAGGTAAGCTGATCTGCATGCTCCACAGTCACGTGCACACATGTACACCCACACAGAGACACAGAGAGAATAAATACACACACATACATGCATACATGCACACATGCACACACATACACAAATGCACAGACACAGGCAGGCTCACATGCGCTTACACACACACACAGAGGCACCAAGAGCAGTGTGTGCTGACAGCCTTATTGTCACAAGTGAGTTGTGTCGACAATTCTGAAGCCTACAGCATGAAGCCTAAAGGCATGAAGAACTCACTAGAATTCTATATATGTCCAGCTTGGTACTGTAGACTCACGTGCCATCCCTGTGTTGTATGAACAGGGCAAAGGCACGTGAGCACCACCGACATCTAGGTCTCCTCCGTGACGGTGTTTTAGTCTCTACCGCAGCGTGGATCTCAGGGCTGGCTAAGAGGGCACCACTGTCTGGCAGACCACAGCAGCTGTCTGTTGTTCCATAAAATGTTGTCTCTGGCACTGAACTTGGGCCCAGTTTAGCACGGACACTCACAAGTGCTTTGCTCATGGACACCATGAGGCGAAGGTTCTGAGCCTTGTGAGAGCCTCGAGGACGGTCCTGCTAGGAGCAGTGGAAGAGCAGCTGCAAACTTCCACTCTAATCTCAACTCTCATATTAAGCTGTGAACTTGATAAATGCCATCCTGAAGAGCAATTGATTTATTAATTAGCTGATTCAGAATGTTCTTAGGACTCATTTGGGATATGGAGTCATTATAATTTAAAAATGTCAGCGCCATACACTAGAAGAGGAAATGGCTCCTCCCAGGGGTCCCATGGGCAAAGCCTTCTCACCCCCCACCCCAGGGTGGGTGTCGTTTTTCTCCATGGCTGTGATGCCACCCACAGGAGGTCACTTCACTGAGCTCCAAACAAGAAACCTCAGGAACTGAATTATGTCCAGTTTTTTTGGGAACAAAAGCTGGACTACAGATCTGGATAGGATCAGGCCACGCTGGGCAATAATACTTTCCCAGGCCAAGACTCAAAAGTACCAAGGTGCTTTGGTTTAAGGCTGACTGGTGGGGTCACTTCAGCTGTGTGTGGTCAGTCCTCTGTGTGAGTATGTAGTCCATAAACTGTCAACA